>NW_027361822.1:0-732500 GCF_039654945.1 Dendrobates tinctorius
ATGTAGGCTGGAGACACACTAGCGATTTTAAAATCGATCCGATTTTGATGCAGGAGTGTCGGACGAGTGTAATGCAATTGTCATGAGTTTTTTATGCAAGTACAATCAGATTTTCCACACCTAGCATCTGATTTACTTTCGAATGCAGTGCGATTGCTATCCGACTGCAATGTGATTTTAACATGAGCTTTTACATAGAGAAATTCTCTGTCATTTACACATCATTTTCAAAGGAAATATATGTGTGTGTGTGTGTGTGTGTGTGTATATATATATATATATATATATATATATATATATATGTGTATATGGACCAAAAGTTGGACACACCTCATTGAAAGAGTTTTCTTTATTTTCATGACTATGAAAATTGTAGATTCACTCTGAAGGCATCAAAACAATGAATTGGCACATGTGGAATAATATAATTAACAAAAAAATGTGAAACAACTGAAAATATGTCTTATATTCTAGGTTCTTCAAAGTAGCACCTTTTGCTTTGATTACTGCTTTGCACACTCTTGGCATTCTCTTGATGAGCTTCAAGAGGTAGTCACCGGAAATGGTTTTCACTTCACAGGTGTGCCCTGTCAGGTTTAATAAGTGGGATTTCTTGCCTTATAAATGAGGTTGGTACCATCAGTTGTGTTGTGCAGACGTCTGGTGGATACACAGCTGATAGTCCTACTGAATAGACTGATAGAATTTGTATTATGGCAAGAAGAAAGCAGCTAAGTAAAGAAAAATGAGTGGCCATCATTACTTTAAAAATGAAGGTCAGTCAGTCCGATAAATTGGGAAAACTTTGAAAGAGTCTCCAAGTGCAGTGGCAAAAACCATCAAGCGCTACAAAGAAACTGGCTCACATGAGGACCACACCAGAAAAGGAAGACCAAGAGTCACCTCTGCTGCGGAGGATAAGTTCATCCGAGTCACCAGCCTCAGAAATTGCAGGCAAACAGCAGCTCAGATTAGAGACCAGGTCAATGCCACACAAGAGTTCTAGCAGCAGACACATCTCTACAACAACTGTTAAGATTAGACTTTGTGCAGCAGGCCTTCATGGTATAATAGCTGCTAGGAAACCACTGTTAAGGACAGGCAACAAGCAGAAGAGGCTTGTTTGGTCTAAAGAACACAAGGAATGGAAATTAGACCAGTGGAAATCTGTGCTTTGGTCTGATGAGTCCAAATTTCAGATCTTTGCTTCCAACCACCGTGTCTTTGTGCGACACAGAAAAGGTGAATGGATGGACTCTACATGCCTGGTTCCCACCGTGAAGCATGGAGGAGGAGATGTGATGGTTTGGTGGTGCTTTGCTGGTGACACTGTTGGGGATTTATTCAAAATTGAAGGCATACTGAACCAGCATGGCTACCACAGCATCTTGCAGCGGCATGCTATTCCATCCGGTTTGTGTTTAGTTGGACCATCACTTATTTTTCAACAGGACAATGACCCCAAACACACCTCCAGGCTGTGTAAGGGCTATTTGACCAAGAAGGAGAGTGATGGGGTGCTACGCCAGATGACCTGGCCTCCACAGTCACCAGACCTGAACCCAATCGAGATGGTTTGGGGTGAGCTCGACAACAGAGTGAAGGCAAAAGGGCCAACAAGTGCTAAGCATCTACAATTTTCATAGTCATAAAAATAAAGAAAACTCTTTGAATGAGAAGGTGTGGTCAAACTTTTGGTGTGTGTGTGTGTATATATATATATATATATATATATATCTTTTTTTTTATTTTTTACCTTGTAATGTCTTCACATCCTGTTTCATCCAGATGTGTACGGATCCCTGAATTCCAAGCGGCGGAAGTTAACCGACCGCCATATTGGGACACCCAAGTGGTGGGTGTCTCAATATGGAAACTGCTGGTGGTACCATCCTCTTGCACAGTACCACCAGCGTCGCGCCACATGCACAGTATACGCTGTACACACACAGTATGCGCCATATACACACATTGTTTATGCCGTTCGCAACACACACACACTGTATACGACGTACGCACCACACACACACACACGGTATACGCCGTACACAGCCTCTTGCGCGGTACCACCTGCGGAACACCGTCGCACCACACACAGTATACACCGTACCCACCACACAAACACTGTTTATGCCGTATGCACCACACACACACTTTATACGCCGTACACAGCCTCTTGCGCAGTACCACCAGCGGAACACTGTCGTGAACATGCCACCGCCGAATGATTCACTGACCGCCACCATCTTTGAACAGAAGGAGCGCATGCGCAGTTTTAATTTGACCGCCGCTGTCTACACAAAGATGGCGGCAGTCTGATTTACTGCGCCTGCGTGAATTCTGCGCAGGCTCAGTGAATCATTCAGCTGATCCCGGCGGCAGATAATAATAATAATAATAATAATAATAATCTTTATTTTTATATAGCACTAACATATTCCGCAGCGCTTTACAGTTTGCACATATTTTCAACACTGTCCCTGATGGGGCTCACAATCTAAATTCCCTATTAGTATGTCTTTGGAGTGTGGGAGGAAACCGGAGTGCCCGGAGGAAACCCACGCAAACACGGGGAGAACATACAAACTCCTTGCAGATGTTGTCCTTGGTGGGATTCGAACCCAGGACTCCAGTGCTGCAAGGCTGCAGCGCTAACCACTGAGCCACCGTGCTGCCCTTGCCCGTGCGCAACGTATGTACAAGCAGAGGAAGCTGGTCACTTTAAAAGGGTTTTCCCACAAAGAAAAGTTTTAAAAATTGTCTGTGTCTGACCGTGTACGGAGCATACCACATCTCCTGGGCAGGGGAGGAAGCAAGAGACAATACTGACATCACAGCAGGGCATCACAGAGGATGTGATATATATATGTATTTGTGTGTGTATATGTTCATTGTGTCTGTAAAGTCATGATGCACTTTTGACCAGTCACTGGAAAGCAACAATAAAGGATAGAGCAGAATTCACATTTCTAACTAAATGAAAAACTCTCCCAGTTTCATACCTACAGTTTGATGTGCGCTCCATTTGTTGACCTACACACATCCAAACGATAGTGAAGTTTTTGCCACACACGGGTAAGGATGTCTGGTGTAACGTCTGTGATTCTCTGTTTTAAGTGATTTTATGTCGTTGATACGTTCAATGTACTCATGTTGCTTCCCGTAACCCCAAAAGGAAAAGTCTAATGGCGTCAAATCCGGGGATTGTGGTATACTTGTTTACTCTCCTGTCACTGGCCAAAAGTGCACCATGACTTTACGGACACACTGTGTATGTATGTATGTGTGTATAATATATATATTTTGTGTGTGTATATAGCTAGCTCTGGCAAAAACTAAGGGACCACTGCACAGTTTTATAAAAATCAGCTTCTCTGCATGTCTGTCAGCCATTCCATTCCAGTGTCAGTTGAATTCCAACCAGAGTACACCTCATTCTACTTAATGTGCTTCTGATTAGGTGATCACCTGAACCAAATCTTATTTAATGAAGGAAAGTATAAAAAACCCTGCTGTGGTGTTCACAATCTTCTTGCGATAGGACAAGCTGGATGGCAAAGCAAGTGCTAGTAATATCCCAAAAGTATTAGGAATGAAAAAATAACTTTTACCCATGCCAAAGGAGTTGAAAAGAAAAGTCATGAGAGGAAAAGAAGGGCTCAATTCTGGCTTTACTAGCAGAGGGATAGAGCGAGTGTCATGTTGCCTCCATTCATAACAACAAGGTCAAGCAGCAAATATTGGGTACAACCGGCAGAGGGAGAAAACGACGCTCCAATGACCGGTTATATATAATATACCTCTGCCAGTTGTCCCCCTGCTCCAGTCTCTTCATAGTGTCTTCAGATCTTCTGTACATCTGGGTACAGCGGTGCCTTGTAATGACATTTGCTTTGCTGAGATGACCCACGCAGAGGGGAGATGATGGGAAAGGGAGCGTTAGTGTTAGCACCGCTCCCCGTTCCACGGCCCCCGCTGCTGTACTCACCGCCTCCTCTTCCGGCCCGGCTTCCTCCTCTGACACTGCCGTGGCGCGCGCCCCCGCTCCTCTCTCCCGGCAGCCGGCCTCCCGACGCACGCCTCCACTTCCCTCGGCCGCGCGCATGGTACCTCTGCGCACGCGCCGGAGGGATAGATCGCACGCTCCTGCCATCAACCACCTGCCTGCATGACCTGACCGAACCCTCTCCTAACCTATCAGAACCCACCACCAGGTATTTCAGGCTGCCCTCCCTCAGTGGAGGCGCCTGACTATTGAGTTACTTCTCGCTTGTCTAGGCCGTGCTCGCTGCTGCCTGCAGCGTGCTCCTGTTAACCCTCGTTGTCTCCTGCTTTTGCCTTGCCTCCTGTTAACCCTCTGTGTCTCCTGCCTGGATCCTGGTTATTCCGTCTCCTCTCCGGACCTCCATCCACTCCTCGTCATCTGCTCACCCTCTTGAGCCGACCCCTGGTCCTGGCTGCCGTGGCGCTTGAACTCACCGAGTCTGTTCCCTAGCGGTCCCTGTATAGGGGTCGGTCCACTTGGTGCGCTCGCTCGGGGAGGGTTCGGCATCACGGTCCAGTGGGTTCACTCTCGCTTCCGTGATCCTGGGCGTAACAGAATAGTCAGGCCATGGACCCCGCCGGGGCCGCCGCCCAAAAGGAGTTGGTGTTCCTAAGGGAGAACCAGACCCGTATAATGTCTTTTATGAAGACCATGGATTCCCGCTTGTCGGCCTTGCAGGCTGCCGACCCTGGCAACGCCTCCCAACTGGCCAGCCTCCAGCAGTAGCTGGTTCAACAACGAGACACCCAAGCCCATATTCTCTCTTATATGGCTTCGGTCGACGATCGGTTGCTTTCCCTTCAGTCGGCTGCCGGGCGCGATCTGTCCCGCAGTTCAGATCCCGTTCCTGCCCCGTCTCCCAGGCTTGGTAAACCGCCTTGGTACGGCGGCGATCCAAAGTTGTGTAGAGGCTTCCTAAATCAGTGCAGGTTGCATTTCGAACTCTTGCCTCAACAGTATCCCACTGACTGGGCCAAGATTGCCTTCATTGTGTCTGGAGGGAGAGGCTCTCTCCTGGGTGAATCCTCTGTGGGAGCGGGACGATCCCGTAGTCTCTAGTGTCCAGACCTTTACAGACACTTTCCGTAAGGTCTTTGACGAGCCCGGGCGGTTGGCTTCCGCTACGGAGTCCCTTTTCTGCCTCACTCAGGGTGCCCTTACGGTCGGACAATATGCCATCCGGTTCCATACCTTGGCCTCTGAGTTGGGGTGGAATAACGAGGCTTTGGTCGGGGCCTTCTGGCGTGGTCTCTCTAGCAAAATCAAAGATGAATTGGCAGGGCGAGATACCCTGACCACCTTGGCGGATCTTATTTCCCTGGCCACGCGAATTGACCTCAGGTTCCAGGAACGCGCTCGAGAGGCTGCTAGAGAGAGGAGACCGCTCAGACCATCTGCTTCTTTTCACAGGCCATTCAGTCCACGTCCTCCTGGGCCGTCCTCCAGTCCGGCGCCAGAGCCGATGCAGGTGGACCGAGTCAAGTTGATGGAACAGCGCCGTAAGGAGAGACTGATGGAGGGTTTGTGCCTGTATTGTGGCAGCGCGTCCCACTTCCTGCGTTCCTGTCCTGCGAGGCCGGGAAACTCCTCCACCTAGGGCAGGTAAGAGAGGCCGTCCTAGGTGTCTCTCACCCCCTTACCCTTTCGGTTCAGCTGGTTTTTGGTCAGAGACGTGGTTCGGAGGTGGCCTATGTGGACTCGGGCGCGTCGGGGAACTTCATAAGATTGAAGGAGGTGAAGAAGTACCGGATTCCCGTGATTACCCTGAAGACTCCACGTGTTATCGCCTCTGTAGATGGAAGACCCCTACAAGAATCCGTGTCCATGGTTAAGGAGGAGGTGTGTCTGCAAATCGGGGCCTTGCACCAGGAGTGTATCGCATTCTACGTTCTCCCCAACCTATCCCATGCTTTGCTGCTTGGTCTTCCCTGGCTTAGGACCCATGAACCCGTCCTGAATTGGCGTTCCGGTGAGGTCCTCCGCTGGGGTCATCCTTTCCTAGAGAGGTGCCTGGGGTCTGTGCGTCCGGCCAATCATCCAGTCTCCTTGGGTCCTGGGGGCTTACCAGCCGCATACTGGTCGTTCTCTAACGTGTTTGATAAGGAGGTAGAGACCCTTCCCCCATATCGCCCGTATGACTGCCCTATTGATCTGCGACCTGGGACCACTCCGCCCCGTGGGCGAATTTATCCCTTGTCTCCAGCTGAGACTACGGCCATGTTCGAGTACATTCGTGAGAATTTGGCCAGAGGTTTCATGTGGAAGTCTTCTCCTGCCGAAGCCAGGTTTTTCTTTGTGAAAAAGAAAGACGGTTCTCTGCGGCCTTGCATAGATTTCCGGGGCCTGAACGACATTACTGTAAAGAACAAGTATCCCATGCCTCTCATCCCTGAACTCTTTGACCGGCTACGTGGAGCCCGCATCTTCTCGAAGTTGGTTTTACGTAGAGCCTACAATCTCGTCCGCATTCTCCCTGGTGACAAATGGAAGACTGCCTTTAACACCCGGGACGGGCATTACGAATATCTGGTTATGCCCTTCGGTCTCTGCAACGCTCCCGCGGTGTTTCAGGAATTCGTCAGTGATATCTTCCGAGACCTTTTGTACTCCTGCGTGGTGGTATATCTGGACGACATCCTTATTTTTTCCCCGGATCTGGCGTCTCACAGGAGGAGTGTTCGTCTGGTCCTACAACGCCTGCGGGAGAATCGCCTCTACGCGAAGCTTGAAAAGTGTCTCTTTGAGCAGTCTTCCTTGCCCTTCTTGGGCTACATCGTTTCTGACTCTGGCCTGGAAATGGATCCTGAAAAACTGTCGGCAATTCTTCAATGGCCCCGTCCGGTGGGGGTGAAGGCGATTCAAAGGTTCCTCGGCTTCGACAATTATTATCGTCAGTTTGTGCCACATTTTTCATCCCTCATCAAACCCATCTCCAGCCTCACTCGCAAAGGCGTCAACTCCTTGTCTTGGCCTCTGGAGGCTGAAGAGGCCTTCTCCTGTCTGAAACAAGCCTTTGCGACGGCACCTGTTCTACACCGAACCGAGGCTAACAAGCCCTTCATTCTGGAGGTAGATGCCTCTTCCACAGGAGCAGGTGCAGTGCTCTGAGATCCCCGTCCGGCCGACTGGTTACCTGCGGGTTCTTTTCTAAAGTCTTCTCTCCGGCAGAGTGCAACTACTCCATCGGGGATCGCGAGCTGCTGGCCATAAAATTGGCACTGGAGGAGTGGCGCTACCTGCTTGAGGGGTTGGTCCACCCGTTTACCATTTTTACCGACCACGAAAACCTGGCATATCTCCAGTCGGCCTAGAGACTTAACCCCCGGCAAGCCAGATGCTCTCTTCTTTGGGCGGTTCGATTTTGAGCTGCATTTCCGTC
This sequence comes from Dendrobates tinctorius, assembly GCF_039654945.1. Classification (NCBI taxonomy): domain Eukaryota; kingdom Metazoa; phylum Chordata; class Amphibia; order Anura; family Dendrobatidae; genus Dendrobates; species Dendrobates tinctorius. Next base: position 7,425 of record NW_027361822.1, read on the forward strand.
CCGGGCCAAAGAACTTCAAGGCGGATGCATTGTCCCGGTCTCTGCAGTCTCCTGATTTAGTGGAGGAACCGACTCCCATCATCGATCCAGCGAAGATCATCACAGTGGCCCCTGTGAGACTGATTACTCCTCCTCCAGGCAAGACCTTCGTTCCTGAGGCAGGCAGAAAAGAGGTACTGCACTGGGGACATTCCTCTAAAGTTTCTGGACGTGTCGGAGTCAAAAAGACAATGGAGCTCATCGCTCGTTTTTATTGGTGGCCTTCACTCCGCCAGGATGTGACTGACTTCACGGCCTCCTGTCCTTCTTGTGCCAAGGTTAAGGTTCCTAGGAGGCCACCCTCCGGCCTTCTGCTTCCTTTGCCGATTCCCTCAGTTCCATGGCAACATATAGCTTTGGATTTAATAATCTTTATTTTTTTTTTAATAATAATCTTTATTTTTATATAGCGCTAACATATTCCGCAGCGCTTTACAGTTTTTGCACACATTATCATCACTGTCCCCGATGAGGCTCACAATCTAAATTCCCTATCAGTATGTCTTTAGAGTGTGGGAGGAAACCGGAGTACCCGGAGGAAACCCACGCAAACACGGGGAGAACATACAAACTCCTTGCAGATGTTGACCTTGGTGGGATGCGAACCCAGGACCCCAGCGCTGCAAGGCTGCAGTGCTATCCACTGAGCCACCGTGCTGCCCGGATTTCATCACGGATCTGCCTAACTCTTCCGGATATACAACTATCCTGGTAGCGGTCGACTGCTTCTCCAAGATGGCCCATTTTATTCCTCTTCCAGCGTTGCCTTCCGCCCCAGAGTTGGCGACGATTTTTATCCAGCACGTCTTCCGCCTCCACGACTTTCCGCAGCATATTGTTTCTGATCGAGGCGTACAATTCACCTCTCGATTCTGGAGAGCCCTGTGTAAACTTCTGGAGGTAAGATTGGACTTCTCCTCCACGTACCATCCTCAGTCCAATGGTTAAGTGGAACGCATTAATCAGGTGCTAGCGGCATATTTACGGCAGTTCTCTAATGCTCATCAAGATAACTGGGCCCATCTTCTCCCCTGGGCAGAATTCTCTTACAATAATCATCACAGCGAGTCTTCGGATAAGTCTCCATTCTTCGTGGTGTTTGGAATGCATCCTGGTATTCCCCTACCTATATCCGCTACCTCCGGTGTGCCTGCAGCAGATTCCCTGTCCCTGGAATTCTCTAAGATCTGGTCTGAGACTAAGGAGGCTCTCAGAAAGTCTGGGGAGCGCATGAAGAGGCACGCTGACAAGAGACTCTTGGATTCTCCGACTTACCTCCCGGGTCAACAAGTTTGGCTTTCGGCCAAGTACATTAGGCTAAAGCTCCCTTCTTACAAACTGGGACCTCGCTACATTGGACCTTTCAAGATTCTCAAGCGCATTAACAACGTGTCTTACAAACTGGAGTTACCTGTCTCGCTTCGGGTCCCCAACTCCTTCCACGTCTCTCTCCTTAAGCCAGTTGTCTTGAATCGGTTCCACCCGGCCCCAAACCCCTCTCCTTTTCCTGTCACTTCTGATGATGTCTATGAAGTGAGATACATTTTGGCCTCGAAAAGGGTTAGGGGTAGAACATTTTTTTTTAATCGATTGGAAGGGTTTTGGTCCCGAGGAGAGATCTTGGGATCCGCGGGAGAACATCAATGCTCCACGCATTCTCAAGAGGTTTTTAGCCAGACGCAGTGGAGGGGAGTGTAAGAGAGGGGGTACTGTTAGCACCGCTCCCCGTTCCACGGCCCCCGCTGCTGTACTCACCGCCTCCGCTTTCGGCCCGGCTTCCCGACGCGCTCCTCAACTTCCCTCGGCCGCACGCATGGTACCTCTGGCGCATGCGCCGGAGGGATAGATCGCGCGCTCCTGCCATCAGCCACCTGCCTGCATGACCTGACCGAACCCTCTCCTAACCTATCAGAGCCCACCACCAGGTATTTCAGGCTGCCCTCCCTCAGTGGAGGCGCCTGACTATTGAGTTACTTCTCGCTTGTCTAGGCCGTGCTCGCTGCTGCCTGCAGCGTGCTCCTGTTAACCCTCGGTGTCTCCTGCCTTTGCCTTGCCTCCTGTTACCCCTCTGTCTCCTGCCTGTGCCTCCTATTTTAACCCCTGTGTCTCCTTCCTTCTCAGTGCGCCACCATTCCTGCCTCCTGCTGGCTCCCGCTGTCCTCCCTCCGTCTCAGCTCCCTCCGCCTCTGGATCCTGGTTATTCCGTCTCCTCTCTGGACCTCCCTCCACTCCTCGTCATCTGCTCACCCTCTTGAGCCGACCCCTGGTCCTGGCTGCCGTGGCGCTTGAACTCCCCAAGTCTGTTCCCTAGCGGTCCCTGTATAGGGGTCGGTCCACTTGGTGCGCTCGCTCGGGGAGGGTTCGGCGTCACGGTCCAGTGGGTTCACTCTCGCTTCCGTGATCCTGGGCGTAACAGTCAGCTAATGCTTTTTCCTCCATCATAAACTTTAGGCATTTAACATGCTGAGCTAGTTGAAAGTGTGACACTGACCAAATATACTCGGGGACACGTTGTGGCCCAAATATACTTGCCCTGTGGTACAGATTTGCCCGTGGGCCAGGACATATGTGACCTAGACACATTTCTCAAGACTCCCCTTAGCTGCAGGACTGACCCTCTAACTCTGCACTGCCCAGCTGCAGGACTGACCCTCTGTAACTCCCCTGCCCAGCTGCAGAGCTGACCCTCTAACTCCTCTGCTCAGCTGCAGGGCTGACCAACTATAGCTCTCCCTGCCCAGCTGCAGGGCTGACCCTCTGTAAATCTTCCCTGCCCAGCTGCAGGGCTGACCCTCTGTAACTCTCTGCTGCCCAGTCGTCTACAGTCCATAACTATCACACAAAAGTACAACAAACTGCAGGATTTAATTTTACAATATTATTCAAAATATTTTTTCTGGTGTTTTTCCTGGTAAATTTTTTTTTTTCTCCTACGCCTCATTGGGGGACACAGACAGTGGGTGTTATGCTGGTGGCCACTAGGAGGACACTAAGTTAACCAGAAAAAAAGTTAGCTCCTCCCCTGCAGTATACACCCTCTCCAGTTCTTGCTTGGTGTCTATAGGAGGCACTTGGGTATGGTTTCAGACCCCGTTATTATTTTCATTTTTGATTTTCTGTAAATTTTTTTATTTTTTAATTAACGGTGTGAAGGGGGCAACGGTTCCTTTCTATGGCCCGCTCTCCCCCCGAACCAACAACAGGCAAGCACGCAGAGTATACCTCCCTGTACACTTTCCTTTGACTAATGGGGCTGATTCCTCTGACGATGGTTCCCTTACGGTCGGTACTCCACGGATACAAGGGCAAGCGCAACAGGACGAAGCACAGGAGTGCATGGAGAGGACTTGAGCAGCGCTTTTCGGATGCCCTGAATCAGCCCCAGAGCTCTCCATTCCCCTGCCACAGGGTGGATCGATTGAGAAATACCCCTTTAAGACCTCCTCCAGCTCTGCTACATCGCCCCGAGGATGAGACGCCTGCAGCTGGAAGACCCCGGACAGCGCGACCTGCCTGAGCACAGGAGTGGAGGTATGGGGTCGGGTCCTTGAAATTTAGTCCTCGGATTTTCCAGCCTACTAGGCCGCAATTTGAATAGCGCTGCCCTCGCTAGCTCAGCCCCCTCCTCTTGGCACCTCTCATTCCTTACGAGACGCGCAATTCTAATTTCGGGGGCCATGTCTTTTTACTTCAGCCTGCTCTGGACAGCCGGATACCAGGTGACACCACAGGGCCACCGCTTTTCTCCCGGGGGGACACAGCACAGGACAGTGGGTAAGCTGTATCTGCTCTCAGATTAAAGCTTAACCCCTTCCCGGCACATTCCCTGCAGCTGCGGACAGACTGCCGTTAACCCTTTCAGGAGCGCTATGTCTCAATCTAAGGAGGCAAAACGGGCTGCTAAGAAGCACACTGCGTTTTTTACCGTGTGTACCACTTGCAAATCTGCCTTGCCCAGTGCACATACTAATCCGTTATGCACGGACTGCGCCCAGGTCTGCGCTCCAGCGGCCCTCGCCGCCGCTGCGACGGGCCTCCTGCGTTTCGTACCTCTGAGTGGGCTGCGTCCCTGTCACGGTCGGTGGAGTCTATGACCCAGGCTATATTCTCCCTGCGGGAGGACTCTTTAAGTCAAAAAGCATCCTTACCTCCCGAGGAGGGCTCTGGCGTCGGCCGGGAACTGTCCACCAGCAGGGGCCATACTAGTTCAAGGGATGGTCAGGTCTCTAGAAAGCGGACCCATGGCGCGTTGCCTAGTCACGTTCGTGCCTCAGCATTGGCGACTCCTGTCTCTTGCTCTCCCTCTCCTGAGGTTCACAGCGAGCACGACTCTGAATTCGAATCTGGCACGTCAGCCCCTCAGAATCCCCTAACTGATCAAGAGTCGCTTGATTCTCTTATAGAATCAGTCAACAGGATTCTGAAGTTGGATGAGGAAAATTATTCCCGCTCCAGCACACCCTATCTCATTTAAGAAAACCAAGCGTGTGCGCAGGTTATTTACCAGCCATCCCGTGTTAAGGAAATTGTCCAGAATCATAGGGATCGGCCACATAAGCGGTTCCCAGGGCAAAAGTCTACTCAGGCTAAATACCCTTTTGATCCAGACCTAATGAAGGATTGGTTACAAGACCCTCCTGTATCGCGTCTTGCTTCTAAAACGCTCCTATCTGTTTCTGAGGGTGCCTCAGTCAAACACCCCTCCGATCGTCAAATTGACTACCTTGCCCGTTCAGTTTTTGAAGCATCAGGAGCAGCGCTTTTTCCATCTTTCACGGCAATTTGGGTCACTTAGGCAATGACCACTTGGGCAGAAGTCTTGATTACTTACTTCCAGGGCACCAATCTTCCTCTGGAGGCAACCACTGTCGCCAGGCAGATAATTCACGCAGCAGACTTTGTAGTAGACGCTTCTTTTGATGCCGCTAATTGCGCTGCTCAAACTGCCACTAATGCGATCTCCATTAGAAGAGCCCTATAGCTCCGCGGCTGGCGGGCGGATGCCATATCCAAAAGGTCGTTGACTTCTCTCCCGTTTCAAACATGTTTTCTTTTTGGAGAGAAACTGGACCAGCTCATTTCTGATACTACCGGGGGAAAAAGTAAATTCCTTCCTCAACAAGAGGCTGTTCGGCCGTTTCGCAACCAACAGCTGACGCGTTTTCGATCTTTTCGCAACAATTCCAGTTGGTCCTCCTCTACCTTCTATTCCGGATTAGGTCGGTCCCTGCGCGGAGACAGAGGCTCCCAGGTCTCATACAGACCTAACCGCTCTTGGAAACCCAGGCCTAGGGCTTCTCGACCTAGGGGAGACAGATCTCCTAGATCTACCCAATGACTTGTTGCGGTATCCGGCGGACACCGACAAAGTTGGCAGTCGCCTACTTTCCTTCAGCCACACCTGGCTCGCGGTCGTCCACGACAAGTGGGTCAGGGAGCTGGTGTCCTCCGGATACAAGATAGAATTTTCTTCTCCCCCTCCAACTCTGTTTTTCCTTTCCTCTCCCCCCAAGGAAAAGATAAGAGCCTTCCTTCGGGCTGTTCAGGCTCTGCTAAGGGACGGGGTCATCATTCCGGTTCCTCATCATGAAAGGTTCAGGGGATTTTAGTCAAACCTTTTTGTGGTTCCAAAAAAGGACGGGACGATGCGACCCATTCTGGATCTCAAACTGTTAAATCAGTTTGTCAAGGTACGGCGATTGGGAATGGAATCTCTCCGATCAGTTGTCGCTTCCATGGAAAAAGGAGAGTTCCTAGCATCCATCGACATCAAGGACGCTTACCTTCACATTCCCGATCTGCCTGTCCCACCAGCAGTTCCTGCCTTTTGCAATTCACGAGGAACACTTTGAATTCGTTGCCTTGCCCTGCGGACTCCCCACCGCCCCCAGGGTCTTTACCAAGGTCATGGCGGCTGTCATGGCCATTCTCCACTCTCGTGGAGTGGTGTTGCTACCGTATCTGGCTCATCAAGGGTCCGTCCCTTCCAGCCTGCAAGGAATCCGTGGATATAACAGTAAATACACTTTCTCGCCTGGGGTGGAAGATAAACTTCGAAAAGTCTTTCCCAAAACCGGCTCAGCAGATTTCCTTCTTATGAATGATCTTGGACACTTCCCGCGGGTTGGACATTCTCCCTCCAGAAAAGACCAAGCCTTACAACAGGCAGCGCGGACTCTTTCCCGACCGGTTTTCTCACTCCATTCGTTTCAGCATGAAAGTTCTCGGAAAGATGGTGGCAGCGATGGAAGCAGTTCCTTTTGCACAGTTCCATCTCCATCCCTTACAACATGCATTTCTGTTAGCTTGGGACAAGAACCCGTTCTGCCTGGACCGTCGGATCCTTCTGTCCCTGCAGGTCAGGCAAGCCATCAGGTGGTGGACACTGAGGTCCTCTCTGAATCAAGGAAGGTCTTTTCTCCCAGTAAGATGGTTGGTAGTAACCACCAACGCAAGTCTTCTCGGCTGTGGTGCGGTTTTTCGTCACCACACGGCACAGGGTCCTTGATCAACCCAAGAGTCACATCTCCCCATCAACATTTTGTAGATACGAGCGATCAGATTAGCTCTACGGAGTTTCCACCATCTCCTCGCAGGTCACCCCATCAGGATCCAAACCGACAACGCCACGGCTGTAGCGTATATCAACCGCCAGGGAGGTACCCGAAGCAGGATGGCCATGCACGAAGTGAGTCACATCCTCCATTGGGCTGAGACCAACCATTCGCTTATCTCAGCAATCCACATCCTAGGCGTAGAAAATTGGGCGGCAGATTTTCTCAGTCGCCAAGGCATTGCCTAGGGAGAGTGGTCTCTTCATCCGGAAGTCTTTCAACAGATTTGTTATCATTGGGGGGACTCCGGATGTGGATCTCATGGCCTCAAGACTAAACAACAACGTTCCACGGTTCATTGCCCGACCGCGCGATCCATGCGCCATCGGAGCAGACGCCTTAGTTCTGCCATGGCACCGGTTCCGGCTCCCGTACATCCCCTCTTCCCTTACTTCCGAGGGTCGTCAAGAAGATCAGACCGGAGGGATTACCAGTGATCCTAGTCGCGCCAGATTGACCGCGCCGTAAGAAGACGAGAGAAGATCATGCCCATAATCAAGGAGCACCTCTATTATATAAAAGATAATGACACTTTATTGAACAGCAATTTGTGCAAACAGCAAAAACACAGTGCTAAAAACATTTAAAATACATAGAGGACCTATAACGAATCATGCCTTATTATAAAGGCCATGATTACCCACACCTGATCTCCCAAAAGCAAGCCACCATGGGTGGTATGGCACAGAAAAGTATATGAATGTTTTTCAATAATAAACTATTTATTGGTAACCATAGAAATCCTATATAGCCAATATATTGTATCCATACCAGTAACAATTGGTTTGCTGAAGAGCTATAAGGTACATGAAAACACTGTCATAATATATCCAGGAAAATACCACAAGAATATGAGGAAAATAAATCACTGATCTGAGAAATACAGATCCCCCACACATAAGCTAAGAATGGAAAACTGGTGATATCCAGATTTTGATTAGTAAGGTGCATATAAATAGTACCATATGGGCCCCAAAAGACACATAGCAAGCCATGGAAAAGAGAAGTATAAATAACCCCATTAAACATAAATAAATGTAGAACCTAAGAAATGTGCCAGGGCCCTGGCAGTAGGAAGAGAAAGAGGTTTACTACTCCTATTACAATTGCCATTATTTTTTGGCTTACATATTGCATTGCCAGTTGGTTTTCACTTTTGGCCTCTGTGCATTTATTTATGTTTAATGGGGTTATTTATACTTCTCTTTTCCATGGCTTGCTATGTGTCTTTTGGGGCCCTTATGGTACTATTTATATGCACCTTATAACCATAGTACACTGCCATTGCTAATCAAAATCTGGATATCACCAGTTTTCCTTTCTTAGCTTATGTGTGGGGGATCTGTATTTCTCAGATCAGTGATTTATTTTCCTCATATTCTTGTATTTTCCTGGATATATTATGACAGTGTTTTCATGTACCTTATAGCTCTTCAGCAAACCAATTGTTACTGGTATGGATACAATATATTGGCTATATAGGATTTCTATGGTTACCAATAAATAGTTTATTATTGAAAAACATTCATATACTTTTCTGTGCCATACCACCCATGGTGGCTTGCTTTTGGGAGATCAGGTGTGGGTAATCATGGCCTTTATAATAAGGCATGATTCATTATTGGTCCTCTATGTATTTTAAATGTTTTTAACACTGTTTTTGCTGTTTGCACAAATGACTGTTCAATAAAGTGTCATTATCTTTTATATAATAGAGGTGCTCCTTGATTATGGGCATGATCTTTTCTCTTGTCTTCTTATGTCATGTCATTTGCAGGCCCTTAGTGAGCCCTTTCGTTTTGAAATTTTTTAGTGGTGCCCTCCATTCTTTCTATATTCATCAGATTGGCCGCTCCGAGCATGGTATGCAGAACTAATACAACTAGTCGGCGACGTCCCCTGGCGACTTCCAGATCGCATGGATCTACTCTCGCAGGGCCCGATTTACCACCAGAACTCAGGGGCCCTGTATTTGACGGCGTGGCCGTTGAATCCTGGATTTTAGCATAGGCTGGGTTCTCTCGATGTGATTTCGACCATGATTAGTGCTAGGAAGCCTGTGTCCATGCGCATCTATCACCGCACCTGGAAAACCTTCTTTTCGTGGTACAAGGGTCATGGTCGATCATCTCTGATGTTTTCCATTCCGGCCATATTGGAATTCCTTCAATCCGGATTAAAGTCAGGCCTCGCGCTTAGCTCGCTCAAGAGCCAAATTTCGGCCTTGTCAGTGCTTTTCCAGCACAAAATTGCCACCAAACTTCAGGTCAAGACGTTCATTCAGGGAGTTTCCCATGTGGTGCCTCCTTATAGAAGGCCATTGGAATCGTGGGACCTTAACCTGGTTCTTGGGGCCTTAGAAGAGGCTCCTTTCGAACCGCTGCAGGACGTTTCACTGACCGTCCTCTCTTGGAAGGTGGTCTTTCTAGTGGCAATTACGTCAATCAGACGAGTTTCGGAATTGGCTGCCCTGTCCTGCCGTTCTCCGTTCCTGAATTTTCAACAGGAAAAGGTAGTTCTCAGGACGTCCCCGTCCTTCCTGCCCAAGGTTGTCTCCTCTTTCCATCTCAACAAGGAAATTGTTTTGCCTTCCTTTTGTCCGGCGCCAATCCGTCACATTGAGAAGGCCCTCCGCACCCTGGATGTGGTTAGGGTGCTGAGACGGTACATCTCGCGGACGGCTCCCTTACGCAAGTCAGATGCCCTGTTAATACATCCAGAGGGGCATAGGAAGGGTTTAGCTGCGTCAAAAGAAACGCTAGCCAGGTGGATTCGCTTGGCGATTCAGGAATCCTACCGTGCCAGGAACGCACCTGTCTCAGTGGGGAGTAAGGCGCACTCTACCCGGTCAGTGGGCGCCTCTTGGGCCATTCGGCACCAGGCCTAGGCAGAATAGGTCTGCAAGGCTGCGACTTGGTCCAGCCTGCATACCTTTACAAACATTGCCTAATTCATTCTCAGGCCTCTGCGGGTGCAGCTCTCGGCAGACGCAGCCTGCAATCGGCAGTACCTCAGTGTTGGCTCAGTGGTACATGGGGTATTAGCAGATGTATGTGTCATGGTCCAGGTTGGATATGACCGAGATAAAGCACAGGTAACCTTTTTTACTGTCAAGATCCAGGTTGGATATGACAGAGATAAAGCACAGGTAACCTTTTTTTTTTTCTGTGCTTAGGTTTGGGTTTTGCCCACGGTGGCCATGACTATTGCACTGTGGTGTCTTTTGTTCTAAATTTGACCCCCGGTGGTGGTGAGCGTCATTGCACTTGGTTACTTAAGTTTTGTGCACGTAATTATAAAACAAATTGCTCTATAAAAGATTGTCAGGTGTGGTAATCACGGTTGGTGATAAGTCCTCAGTTACAAGCAAGCCTGGGTAAAGGATGGAGCTGAAGGAGAGTCCCGGGCAGCTCAGTGAGAGTCCTGGAGTGGCAGCTATGGTGTCTGCGAGGAGGGCTGGCATGGCTTGGTGGAGATGCAGCTATGGTGTCAGCAAGGAGTTCTTGCATGGCTTGGTGGAGTGGCAGCTATGGTGTAGAGCTGCACTCATGGTGCTGGACTCTTTTGCTGGAAAGCTGGACTCATATGCTGGACTCTTTCTGGACAGCTGCACGCAGGTAGTGGACTCTGTTTGCTCTAAGGCTGCACTATGGTGTTGGATCCGGTCGGAGGAAAAGATGCACGCAGGTGGTAGGCTCTTTTGCTGGGAGCGTAAGCAACAGAGCAAAGCTAAGTGGTGTTTCCCTGTTTTGTCTCTTTTCCTTATGTGTGTTTTAGTGCAGTGGTGGGATTAGTTTCCGCACCATCCACTTCATTAGTGAGGGTTTAGGTGCAGGGCGAGTCAGGGTTTTTAGGTTCCTGATCGTCGCCCGGTGCTGAACCGCCCTAGGGAACATTAGGAGTGTAGAGACACTGACTCAGGGGAGTGCAGGAGGTCTCCACTTCCCCGTTCCCTATCGCAGGGCCACCATTGTTATTGTTACCCAGGTTTTCCCTTTTATTGTTTAAATTCGCCTTACTGGAGGTGGGGTTTCCAGACATACGTGTATTTCCGAAATTCGCCTGTTGGAGGCGGCGTATCCAGCTGCACGTTTTATTATTTAAATTCGCCTAACTGGAGGCGGTGTATCCAGGGTCACGCGTGTCATCTAAATCCGCCGTGCTGGAGGTGCTGTGTCCAGCCACGCGTGACCGTGACAGTATGCTCCCCACCCAGGGACTGCTTTAGAATGTCCCACTGTCTCTGTGTCCCCCAATGAGGCGTAGGAGATATAGGGATTTTTGTGTACTCACCGTAAAATCCTTTTCTCCGAGCCAATCATTGGGGGACACAGCACCCACCTTTTTAACCTATTGGCTCACTGTAGCATTTTTAGGTTTTGACATAGTTATGGTTATTGTTAACTGTTTATGCTCCTACTGCTTTTTTCACCGAACTGGAGAAATCTCAGCCAGTGAGAGGGTGTATACTGCAGGGGAGGAGCTAACTTTTTTTCTGGTTTACTTAGTGTCCTCCTAGTGGCCAGCAGCCTAACACCCACTGTCTCTGTCCCCCAATGATTGGCTCGGAGAAAAGGATTTTACGGTGAGTACACAAAAATCCCTATTTTTTTTCCTCCAGTTTTCCAGTTTTCTCTTAATTTTCTCCAATTGCCTATATATTTTATTCCCATGATTCTGTTCACTTTATATTCAATTGTCTGATTTAGGATTTAATGTTGCCCAATCCACACACCTGTTATTTTAATTGTGTTGTAGTATGTATGTCTCCCATGTTTCAGCACACAGCATTCCATGATTAAGACCCTTACGGGTCGAAACACGTTGGTGGCTGCTTGTACCAGGGACCCCATCTCTGAGATGTTATTCCATGACTTCTGTGGTTTTTTAATTATGTGATTCAATAAATTGGAAAGTCTTCACACTGGAGATCATTTCCTCCTTTTTTTTTTTTTTTTCCTACAATAAACCGTAGCATTAACCATATAATGACACTACTTTTTATCAGTACCTGTACTTACAGCATATCCTGCAGTATCACAAATATACTTTTATGTTATACATCAATTCTCTTCAGGAGTTGCCAGGATCTTCCATTCCTTTACACCAGGAATATGACTGAGTTTTCCTTGTTTTCCGCCTTCACAGTCCTCAGATCTTAACCCTATAACGCAGTGGTCCCCAACCTTTTTTGCACCAGGGACCGGTTTCAAGCAAGACCATTCTTCCATGGCCCGGCAGGGCGGGGATGGAGGTGTGGCAGGGGCGGGGCTTTGGTCATAAGGGGCGGGGCTATGGACACCGTTGTAGTGTAGCAGTGCATACTTATAATTAACATTTATAATGTGACTCAACTCACCATAGGTTTTGAATAAGTGCTCCATCACCCCCTTCTCCCCATCATTGCCTTCACCCCATCACTCCCTTCTCCCCATCATTGCCTTCACCCCATCACTCCCTTCTCCCCATCATTGCCTTCACCCCATCACTCCCTTCTCCCCATCATTGCCTTCACCCCATCACTGCCAGCTCTCCATCATTGCCTTCTCCCCATCACTCCCTTCTCCCCATCATTGCCTTCACCCCATCACTCCCTTCTCCCCATCATTGCCTTCACCCCATCACTGCCATCTCCCCATCATTGCCTTCACCCCATCACTCCCTTCTCCCCATCATTGCCTTCACCCCATCACTGCCAGCTCTCCATCATTGCCTTCACCCCATCATTGCCTTCTCCCCATCACTGCTGTCTCCCCATCATTGCCTTCACCCCATCACTGCTGTCTCCCCATCATTGCCTTCACCCCATCACTCCCCTCTCCCCATCATTGCCTTCTCCCCATCATTGCCTTCACCCCATCACTGCCATCTCCCCATCATTCCCTTCTCCCCATCACTCCCTTCTCCCCATCATTGCCTTCACCCCATCACTGCCATCTCCCCATCATTGCCTTCACCCCATCACTCCCTTCTCCCCATCATTGCCTTCACCCCATCACTGCTGTCTCCCCATCATTGCCTTCACCCCATCACTCCCCTCTCCCCATCATTGCCTTCACCCCATCACTCCCTTCTCCCCATCATTGCCTTCACCCCATCACTGCTGCTCTCCCCATCATTGCCTTCACCCCATCACTGCCGTCTCTCCATCACTCCCTTCACCCCATCACTGCCGTCTCTCCATCATTGCCTTCACCCCATCACTTCCTTCTCCCCATCACTCCCCATCACTGCTGTCTCCCCATCATTGCCTTCACCCCATCACTCCCTTCTCCCCATCATTGCCTTCACCCCATCACTGCCAGCTCTCCATCATTGCCTTCACCCCATCACTCCCTTCTCCCCATCATTGCCTTCACCCCATCACTCCCCTCTCCCCATCATTGCCTTCACCCCATCACTCCCTTCTCCCCATCATTGCCTTCACCCCATCATTGCCTTCACCCCATCACTCCCCTCTCCCCATCATTGCCTTCACCCCATCACTCCCCTCTCCCCATCATTGCCTTCACCCCATCACTCCCCTCTCCCCATCATTGCCTTCACCCCATCACTTCCTTCTCCCCATCATTGCCTTCACCCCATCACTCCCCTCTCCCCATCATTGCCTTCACCCCATCACTCCCCTCTCCCCATCATTGCCTTCACCCCATCACTGCCGTCTCTCCATCACTCCCCTCATGGCCTTCTCCTCATGTCCCCATCTCCTCCAGGGCCAGGCTACACAAACACAGACCAACACACACAGACAGACATACATACACACACACACATTATACATACACACACAGACACCACCTCTCACCTGCCCGCCGCCCGCGCTTCCTCGCTCTGATACAGCAGCGGCGCGCTCCTCTCTGTGTCAGTCAGAGACAGGAAGCGCGGGCGGCGGCCAGGAAGCTGGACGCAGTGGACGGGTCCTTGCAGCTCCGCTCCTGCTATTCCCTCTTGTAGGCAGCGGAGCTGCTTGGATCGCTCCCTGGCCGCCGCTAAGAACTGCTGCGCGCCGCCCCAGCCCCTGCTACGCCACTGACCGCCCCTGGCTCCCCTTGTGTCCGCGGACCGGCAAGGGCACTGCAGCGGCCCGGTGCTGGGCCGCGGACCGGCGGTTGGGGACCCCTGCTATAACGCATCTCTGGGACGAGGTAGAATTGGTTGTTCAGAGCATCTCAGCACCTTCATCTAATTTGCGGCAACTACGAGAACCTATCCTTTTGGCATAGTCCAGTATTCCTGGGGAACCATTTCAGCACCTTGTGCAATCTATGACGTGATTAATTGCTGAGGTTCTGAAGGGCAAAGAAGATTATACGTCTTACTAGATGGGTGTCTGTAATAATGTGGTGATTCTGTGTATGTTTTATATCTGGTGGAGATGACCGGATAAAGCTGATCATAGACATTAGATGTTTGGATCTTCTCAAGCAGCTTCATGTGTTAGTGACTTTTCCGATATTTGTTTCAGGATAAAGATCTGCCCCATATTAATACTACAGAGACATATGTGAAGTGTGATGAGCGGTGTAAAGAGGAAATTCCTACAGATAACCACACAGGTGAGTAGGGACCACTAACTGCAGAGAAGTCGCAGGATCTAAGTCAATGACTTGTAGAATAACTTTAGATCTTCAATTTTTTTTGGGGGGGTGTGTTCACATGGAACTTTCGATGTGGATTTAAGGAGTTGATTCATTAAAGTGATTATCCGTGACTATTTCTCTTACAGTGTGCTAAGAACAAACGCACACAGTTGCTTGATAACTACCAGACTGTTGTGCCTGCTGCCGATCTCTGCAGGCTCTGAGCGGTCACAGAGCTCTCTGGCTTTTGATTCTGCGTCTTATGGTGATGTCACGTTAACAGAACAGTGGCTTCTCTTCTCTGCTCTGTGGGTGGGGCGAGACTGCCGACGTCATGTGATTGTTTATCTGTGGTAAACTGGCTGTCAAGCACCATGATGTCTGAAGTCATCCTTTGTCAGCCCTGAAGAAGAGCTGCTCTGCTGACGTGGAGCCGCTGAATAGCCGGCAGAAGCAGTACTTGACCACTGTGAGATGGCGCCTGGTACAACAGGCAAGTAATTGCCTCTTTTAGCAACCACCTGCCTACTTCTACTCAAATTTCACGTACATATATACTACACCAAGACGACTGTAGTTGGTGAATTTTCAGATGTGTGCTTATGTAAAATTTAATAATACATTTTATTTCTATAGCGCCGACATATTCTGCAGCACTTTACATTTCAGAGGGGACTTCTACAGACAATAGACATTACAGCATAACAATAATCACATAGAACAGATACCAAGAGGAATGAGGGCCCTGCTCGCAAGCTTACAATCTATGAGGAAAAAGGTAGACACGAAAGGTGGGTGGTAACAATTGCCCTGATTGTTTGGACCAGCCATAATGTTAAGTGTGTAACAGTACGAACACAGAGGGCTAACGGATGCATAAAGCATGTGGGAACATGATGCGGGGAACCTGGTTATGGTAAAACTTTTGGCTGTGCCACACAGGGATAGATTAGGTTAATTTGTTGAGGCGGTAGGCCAGTCTGAATAAATGCGTTTTCAGGGCACGCTTAAAATTGTGAGGATTGGGGACTAATTGTATTGACCTGGGAAGTGCATTCCAAAGAATTGGCGCAGCACGTGTAACGTCTTGGAGACGGGAGTGGGAGGTTCTGATTATTGAGGATGCTAACCTCAGGTCATCAGCAGAACGGAGGGCGCGGGTAGAGTGGTATACTGAAACAAGGGAGGAGATGTAGGGTGGTGCTGAGCCATGGAGAGCTTTGTGGGTGAGGGTAATAAGTTTATACTGAATTCTGGAGTGGATGGGTAGCCAGTGTAATGACTGGCACAAGGTAGAGGCATCGTTGTAACGATTGGGGAGGAATATGATCCTGGCTGCAGCATTCAAGACAGATTGGAGAGGGGAGAGTTTTGTAAGAGGGAGACCGATTAGAAGAGAGTTACAAAAGTCGAGACGAGAATGAATAAGAGAAACGGTATGAGTTTTTGCGGAGTCTTATGCCTTCTTTGATAAGGGAAGAAAATGTTAAAAAAATAGCAAATTAATTAAAAAAAAATCCAGACCTTTAACTGTGGATGTCTGTTTTTGTTCACCTGTATACTAGTTTATTTTGATATCCTACATGCGACACCAATACAGTAGCATTTTGCAGTTGCTGGCTTTTTGGACATGAACTTTTGTCAATTTTAATGTTGTAAAAATTTATGGAAAACAAATACTGGCAATTGCAATGAACGATTTGGGAAAAGCACACTGGTCAGCTGTATAAGAAAGTCTCAATCTATCCTTCTACTTGTTCTCCTCGCACTTGTATTTTTGGTTGCCTGGCTGCATCCCCAAGTAGTATGTGGTCAGTGTCCTCATTTTCATCATCCACAACTACTGTTTTCCGTTCTCCTACTCCTCTATTTCTGTCTCACTGTCAGGCCTCCGTCCCTGAGTGTGTGATAATGATACAGGTGTACTCTCCCAGTCATCCACTTGCGTGCCAAACTCTGCTCCACCTCAGGCAAGTTGCTGTTGGTGCCATCACTGATGTACCATTTGGTGACCTCCACAGAATTTCGAGAATTGATTTGTGTGTGCTCAGCCTTGCTGGAAGATGCCATTATTTCTTACGAAAGGGGTGTAGTAACCAGGGCTGTGAAGCCGGTAAGCCAAACCTCCAACTCCTCAATTTCCATGACTCCCGACTCCCTCATGCATGGCTCATGTTTAAGTGATAAATTTTCTGTAGTAAAATGATAACATCAGGCTTTTAATCATTATGATAAAATAATCAAGCCATTAAGATAGAACATAAAATAAAATATGTTTACTGGAATACAACTTTACAACAAAAAACTTTTGCATATTTACAATTTATTATACACTATGCGTTAAGTGGGAAAAAAAGTTTTCAACAAAAACATACTGAATAACATTTGTGCAGTCTATGAATTTATTCTGAAACATAGTATCGCCTCCATCAGATCCTCCTTCATAGATTACCTCAAATCTGACCTAATTATTTTATTGCTAGAGAACAACCTCTCTAAACTATGTTCCAAATTATTATGCAAAAAGAGTTTAGGAGTGATAAGGTTAGAATTTTTTTGTTTGTCAATTAAACACATTGATGGTGATGTGTGTCAGGGCTCTTTATATCACTGAAAGCAATTGCAGATACCTGTGCAAATTAGTTTGGCAGGTGTGTCCAAATAAAGGCAAGACTACTTGAGAATGCTGTTCCACATTATTAAGCAGCCTACATTTTTTGCCAAAATCGGAAAGAAAAAGGATGTGTCGGCTGCTGAGAAGCAACAAATTGTGGAGTATTTAGGTCAAGGCATGACTACAATCAACATTGCCAAGACACTTCATCGTGATCATCGCACAATCAAGAAGTATGTAGCTGATTCCCAGCAAACACGTGTGCGTGCTGATAAGGAAAAATTGAGAACTCTTTCCAACAGGCAATTGCATCAGGTTAAAAGAGCAGCTGCAAAAATGCCATGTCATAGCAGCAGACAAGTTTTTGAAGCTGCTGGTGCCTCCAACGTCCCCCGAACAACAAGATGCAGGGTCCTTCAGAGGTTTGCAGCTGTGCGTAAGCCATCCTGTCGACCACCTCTATCCACTGCACACAAGCCGAAACGGCTCCAGTGGGCCAAACGATACATGAAGACTGACTTCCAAACTGTTTTGTTCACCGATGCGTGCCGTGCAACGCTCGATGGTCCAGATGGATGGAGTGGAGGATGACTGGTTGATGGACACCCCATGAAAACACGGCTAAGGCGCCAACGAGGAGGTGGAGTAATGTTTTGGGCTGGAATCATGGGGAGAGAGATTGTCGGCCCCTTTAGGATCCCTGATGGGGTAAAGATAAACTCCATAATCTATGTGGTGTTTCTAAAACAGCACTTCCTGCCATGGTTCAAGAGGAAGAACCGTGCTTTCCGCAGCAAGATCATTTTCATGCATGATAATGCACCGTCTCCTGCTGCAAATAACATCTCTGGCTTCTTTGGGCATGAAAGAGGACAAACTTATGGTGTGGCCACCATCTTCCCCTGACCTCAACCCCATTGAGAACCTCTGGAGCATCATCAAAAGGAGTGTCTATGATGGCGGGAGGCAGTTCACATCTAAGCAACAGCTCTGGGAGGGTATTCTGTCCACATGCAAAACAATTGAAGCACAAACCATCCAAAAACTGACAAATTCAATGGACGAGAGAGTTCAGAAGCTTCTTTCCAACAAGGGGTCCTATGTGCAAATGTAACATCACCTAGAATAAAGTTTTGACTTGAAAACTGTTTTGATTTCATTTTGTAATAAGCTGATAATGGTTATAATTTCACAATTGACCTTTTTTTGTTCAAAATAAAAAAGGTTGAAAACTCTGCTGTGCATAATAATTTGGAACATGCATTTTGAGTGTTATTTTTAAAAATATACTGTTTTCATAGGCAGTTTGTTCAAAAACATTGCAATTATACTAGAATATTAGATGACTGGAAAATAACTGACTGCAATTCATATAGGTAATTTAGAGAAAATATGAGGAAATATTTTTTGCATAATAATTTGGAACACAGTGTACACTAACTTAGGTTGGTGACAAATCAGTAACCAGATGGACAACATCTCTAATAATTTCAGGGTATAAAGGAATTGCCTCGTGCACAGTCAGTTTTGATGAACGATTGAACCCTTCTACTTCTTTGAGAGCAAGTGAAAAATGTTGCTGAAATATGGTCAATCTGTTTTAATAATAATCTTTATATAGCGCCAACATATTCCGCAGCGCTTTACAGTTTACCAGTTTCAAAACACAAGTTCTAAGTAACAATGTTAACAATACAATTAAAGCAAAATAAGATGACCCTGCTCGTGAGCTTACAATCTACAATGAGGTGGGGGGGGATACAAAGTACAGGTGTGTATTTACAATGGTGTATTTACCATGATGGTCCAGCCATCTTGAGGGAGTGAGGGATGGATGGAGATAGCCCATTCACTACACATGCACACTTACACATAGAATGACTTTGATTAGTGAATGTGATAGGCTGCTCTGAACAATTGTGTTTTGAGGGAGCACCTGAAGCTATGCAAATTGTGGATAGTCCTAATTTCTTGGAGTAGAGCATTCCAGAGGATTGGCACAGCGCGGGAGAAGTCTTGGAGTGGGAGGTACGGATTAGTGCAGAGGTTAGTCGAAAGTCGTTTGCAGAGCGCAGCGGTGGATTAGGTCGATAGACAGAAATGTGGGAGGAGATGTAGGGGGGTGCTGCACTGTGGAGGGCTTTGTGGGTGAGAACAAGTACTTTGAATTGGATCCTATAATGAATGGGCAGCCAATGTAAGGACTGGCGATGAGCGGATGCGTCCGAGTACCAATTTAGCCAAATGGATGACCCTGGCTGCTGCATTAAGGATAGACTGGAGAGGGGATAGTCGAGGGAGACCAATTAATAGAGCGTTGCAGTAGTCCAGACGGGAGTGGATCAATGCTACAGTGATGGTTTTTGTTGTTTCCATGGTGAGAAAAGGGCGGATTCTAGAGATGTTCTTTAGGTATAAGCGGCAAGAGCAGGCAAGAGATTGTATGTGGGATGTGAAGGAGAGATTGGTGTCAAACATAACACCCAGACAGCGCGGAGAGGGAAATTTCAGATTTCTCTAATCACCTTCCACAACAGCCACCTTTGGAGGTTGTCTCCTCGCCCTAATAGGAGACAGGAACACACAGAGGTTAAATAACCCTACCCTTCCTGCTACCTCAGTGTTTTTCCTATCGGGGCATGAAGAGGTTACAAGGGGCTGCCGTGGCCAGCGAGCGGAGCCCCTATGTACTCACAGCTGGGCAGTCGAGGTCGGGGGGTTCGCCTCTCCTCCTCCAAGCGCTGCTCCCGTCTCCACCGCTGGTGTGACTCGGTACATCGGCCGCCCCTCCCGCACCCTCCGGGGTAAAGCAGGGCGGTATGGTGCCTGCCGGGGTCCTGCAGCAGCTCCCCGGGTTCCTCCTTCCTCCCACGCTGCATTGGAGGCCGCGCGCGTCTGAGGGGGCGGATAGTCGACCGGTAGTGATGGTGGCGCGCACTTCCGGTTTGCATTCCCCGGGCGTTCCTGTGATGGGAAACGCGCGCCGGGAACCCGGGAAAGGGACTCGAGCACAGCGGGGGTCAAGCGATGGTTCCTCCCCAGGGACGGGGAAGGAGGAGCACCCAGCAACGAACGCGGCAACACCCACATAAGGGTGCCACAGCTCCAAGGTAAGCGCAGTGTGTCTGTGGTGTGTACAGACATGGATAGTGAGAAGCCCTTGACTGCAGCATCTGCGGAGCCCAGCTTTCCCCCTCCTACAGTGAGTAGTAGGGCCGGTCCCTTGTCTGTCAAAATTTGTGGCACAGGTCTGAGTAAGCCTTCTTTCTTCTTACAGGAAAACAAGGCTTCTGCCCCTAGAAACCCCCGCAAATGTGGTATATGTGGTTCCAGGTTTCCTTCTGACTATAAGAAGTTATGCCAACCTTGTACGCAGAATATCCTGCGTACCAAGCAACCCTCCCTAATTGGCAGCATAAAGACTCTCATTAGACAGGAGGTTCAGACCTCCATGGCAGCCCAGACCCCGGTGGCTCAGGGCCCTCCCCCAAAAAAGAGGAAAAGGGCACCTACGGAAGCCGACTCAGATTCGGGAGAAGTCCGTTCCTCAGGATCGGAGGAAATTTGGTAAAATGAGGGCTCCACGTCCACCTCCAAACACGATGCGAAAAAATACTATTTTTCCTCTGAGGATATGGAGGAGTTGGTCTCCATGGTAAGAAATACCATGGGAGTGGAGGAGGAGGAGGTCAAGCTCTCAGTCCAGGATGAGATGTTTGGGGGGGTTGAAACCCAGGGGTAGAAAGGGTTTCCCGGTTCATGAAGTTATTCATGACCCAATAGCTCAGGAGTGGTCCTCCCCCGAGAAGGCACTCACTGTGCCCTCTGAGCTAAAAAATCGGTTTCCCCTAGAAGGTGACAATTCTGTGTGGGAGATCCCTAATATAGACATTCAAGTCTCTAAGTTACTAAGAAAACATCCCTGCCCTTTGAGGATGCTTCCCAATTGAAGGATCCTATGGATCGCCAAATAGAAAGTCACCTCAAAAAGTCCTGGGAAGCTTCTACGAACCTGCTCAAAGCAAATATTGCATCCACCTGCGTAGCCATATCTTTGTTCTTCTGGCTGCGTACGTTGGAAGACCACTTATCGGGGTACCCCCAGAGATGAAATCTTAGACTCCCTGTCAATCCTCCAAAAGGCAACAGGTTATTTAGCCGATGCTTCAGGAGAAACGGTACGGGTAGCAGCAAGGTCCCTAGTCCTCTCAAACTTGGCTAGGAGAGCCTTGTGGCTGAAGTCATAGGGTGGCAACATCACCTCCAAGACAAAACTCTGTGCCATCCCCTTCTAAGGGCGCCATGTGTTCGGGCCTGTCTTGGATGATATTCTTGAGAAGGCTTCCGACAAAAACAAATCAGTGCCGGAGCAGAAATCCACCAAAAGGCGTTTTTTTTCGTCCCTCAAGAGAGCAGACCTCTCAGAAGGCATTCAGAGGGAAAGGCAAGATGGGTCTATGGAGCTACCCGAAAGGAGGTAAAGAAAGAAACATCCTTGTGCCCCAGCAGCAAGAGCCCCCGGAGAAAGTGACTCCCAGGTCGGGGGTCGACTCACTCAGTTTCTCGCACAGTGGCAGGCCACGACCTCGAACCAGTGGGTCCTGCATACGATACAATTTGGGCTGAAGCTGGAGTTCGAGCACCCTCCCCCCCACATGCCCTGAGAATTACCCCGGCACAGTCCCCAGGTCTTCAAAAGGTCCTGTTGCTTCAGATAGAAGATGTGTTACGGGAAAGAGTGGTCTCGTATGTACCTCCACAAGAGATTGGCAGAGGACATTACTCTCGCTTGTTCCTGATAAGGAAACCCTCAGGAAAGCACAGACTCATCATAAATCTGAAGCCCCTGAACCGCTTCGTCAAATACCGAAGATTCAAGATGGAGTCAGTGAAATCGGCGATCCCGCTTATTGGACAGGGCTGGCAGATGGCTACGATAGATCTAAGGGATGCTTATTACCACGTTCCCATTCATCCGGATCACCGGAAGTTCCTGAGGTTTGCGGTCTCCCACGACCAAGGGATCAGCCATTCTCAGTTCAATGCCCTGCCATTTGGCGTATCCCCGGCACCAAGGGTGTTTACGAAGATCATGAGGGAAGCAATGATCTCCATTCGTCTTCAAGGGATATGCATTGTGCCATATCTAGACGATCTGCTGATCGTCGCTCCATCGGTAACCCGACTAAACCAGGACGTATCGAAATCCCTACAGATACTCGAGACCCTAGGGTGGATTCCGAATCTCCAGGAATCAGCCCTCTATCCTTCCCCGAGGAAAAAATTCCTGGGGATCCTCTTAGATTCAGAGAAGAGGACGTCCTTTCTTCCCGAGGATCGTCAGGCAGACCTTCGGCAGAGAATAATTCGGTTCAGAGACCAAAGAGCACCGACGCTGAGGGACACCATGTCTATCCTGGGTTCCCTGACATCGTGCATTCAGGCGGTATCCTGGGCACAAGCTCACACGCGAGTCCTCCAGTCATACGTCCTGGTAAACGCAAGGAAGTACCCAAGCAACCTATCAAGAAAGGTTCCACTTCCAGGAAACGTAAAATCGGCCCTCTTGTGATGGCTGAACTACCGGAACTTGAGACGAGGAGTAAGCTGGGATCAGCTGCCTCTGAAGATATTATGTACCGATGCCAGTCTGAGAGGCTGGGGAGCCGTGGTTGAGGATTCATACTTCCAGGGACGGTGGCCCCAGGACATAAGATCCAGATCCTCAAACCTAAGGGAATTGACGGCAGTGGAAGAATCACTGAAAGCCACATCTGCCCTTATCAGGGACCATCCCGTTCGGATATACTCCAACAACGTGACCACGGTGGCATATCTCACATCAGGGGGGCACGAAGTACGCCAGTCTAAAGAGGGTGGCAACAAGAATCTTCCTCTGGGTGAAGAAACACCTGTTATCTATTTCTGCGGTGCACCTGAAGGGGTCAGAAAACATCCAGGCGGACTTCCTGAGCAGGAAGGACGTCCACCTGGGAGAATGGTGTCTGAACCTGGAGGTCTTCCAGGCTCTAGCCTCGAGGTGGGGAAACCCAGAGGTCGACCTATTTGCGAGTGCGCAAAATGCAAAAGCGACAACCTATTTCTCCTTCAGTCACACCCACGGAGCCCGGGGGACGGATGCTTTCGCCCATCCATGGGCCTTCAGACTGGCCTACGCTTTTCCCCCAATCCCTATGCTGACAAGAACGTTACAAAAGATCAGAGCAGACAAGGTCACGACAATCCTGGTGGCTCCTATGTGGCCGGGACGAAGCTGGTACAGCGCTCTGTTAGACATGGCCCAGGAAGGTCCCATGCTCTTACCCCAAAAGACCGACCGACCTCTTTCAAGGTCCCTTACTGCACCCAAACCCCACCAAGTTATGTCTAGCAGCTTGGTTCTGGAGGCCAACATTCTAAAGGCCAAAGGGCTATCGGATGAAGTAATCCGAACCCTTCAAAAAAGTAGAAAGCCGGTAACAAATGCAATTTACGGCAAAATATGGAAAAAATTTTGCTCCTGGTGCCTTCTGGGGGCCCCTGACCCCGCCCATCCCAATATTGCCCAGGTACTAGATTTCCTACAAAAAGGGTTAGATCTAGGACTCACCCCAATCACATTAAGGGTGCAGGTATCTGCCCTTAGCTCCTTTTTTTGACCTAGCCAAACACCGCTGGGTAAAGCGATTCATGACCGCGGCAGGTAGAATTTGCCCTTCGCTCCCCAATCGTGTTCCCCCCTGGGATCTTAATTTAGTACTCGGTAGCCTAACACAGGCCCTGTTTGAGCCACTGTCAGAAATTCCATTAAAAATTCTCACTCAAAACAGTGTTTCTTGTGGCGATCACATCGGCGAGGCGGGTGGGGGAGCTACAGGCCCTGTCAGTACAGGAACCATACCTCCTACTCAACTCGGACAGTATAGTGCTGCGCCTAGACCCCTCCTTTATACCCAAAGTGGTGTCAGACTTTCATAGAAGTCAGGATATCGTGTTGCCCTCATTTTGCCCAAATCCTAATACGAAGGAGGAAAAATTCCATACCTTGGATGTCCGCAGAGTGGTTCTCCATTACCTCGAATCAACCAGGGATTGGAGAATCGATCAGAACATGTTCCTTCAATATTCAGAAAGGAATAAAGGGAAGAAAGCGGCAAAGAACACGATAGCAGGTTGGATCAAGCAGTCCATCTCCCTGGCATATTCTTCAAGACATCTCTCTCCTCCCGAGTCGCTAAAAGCCCACTCCACTCGATCAGTCGCTACATCCTGGGCAGCAAGAGGAAACGTGTCTTCGGAGCAGATATGCAGAGCTGCCACCTGGTCCTCTGTACACACCTTTACCAAACACTTTAGACTGAATTTCAATAGGGATTTGACATTCGGCAGACGTGTCCTGCAAGCCATTGTCCCTCCCTAAAAAATTAACGTTGGCATGACTCCAAGGTGGCTGTCGTGGAAGGTGACTAGAGAAAATAGAATTAGACTTACCGGTAATTCGGTTTCTCGGAACCTTCCACGACAGCACTAATTTCCCTCCCTGTATGATGTGTTTACCGGATGATTCCTGCTCTACTGGCGGTAACGGTTCATGCTAGTACATTCAGAAAAAACACTGAGGTAGCAGGAAGGGGAGGGTTATTTAACCTCTCTGTTCCTGTCCCCTATTAGGGTGGGGAGACAACCTCCATGGTGGCTGTCGTGGAAGGTTCCTAGAAACCGAATTACCAGTAAGTCTAATTCTATTTTAGGGAGGTTAGTAGATGGCGGGAGCAGAAGAAATTCAGTTTTGGAGAGGTTGATTTTCAGATAGAGAGTGGACATGATGTTGGAGACTGCGGACAGTCACTGGCGTTCTGTAGTACAGCGGGGGTAAGGTCGCGGGAGAACATATATAGTTGTGTGTCATCAGCATAAAGATGGTACTGAAAGCCAAATCTGCTGATGGTCTGTCCAATTGGGGCCATGAAGAGAAGGGGGCCAAGGACTGAGCCCTGAGGTACCCCGACAGCGAGAGGAAGAGGTGATGACGACGAGCCTGAGAACAAAACACTGAAGGAGCGGTCAGAAAGATAGGAAGAGAACCAGGATAGAGCAGTGTCCTTAATGCCTAGTGACTGGAACCTAGAGAGCAGGAGATGGTGGTCCACGGTGTCGAAAGCTGCAGAGAGTGGTCACCATTACGTTTTGCTGTCAGAAGGTCATTGGTCACTTTGAGTGCAGTTTCAGTCGAATGTACGAGGCGGAAGCCGGACTGTGAAGGGTCTAGAAGGGAGTGGAGAGGTAACGGGTAAGGCGGGAGTTAACTAGGTGCTCCAAAAGTTTAGAGATGAAGGGGAGATTGGAGACTAGTCTGTAGTTGTTTGTGCAGGATGGGTTGAGAGCGGGTTTCTTTAGTAATGGAGTAACGATGGCGTGTTTGAAGGAGGATGGGAAAATGCCCAAGGAGAGGGAGAGATTAAAGATTGCAGTTAGGTGAGTCATGACGACTGGAGAGAGAGACTGGAGGATATGTGAGGGAATGGGGTCGGTAGTGCATGTAGTCGGAAGAGAGGACTCTGGAGACTTCTTCTGTGATGGGGTCAAATGTGGAAAGTGAGCCAGAGGAGATGCAGGAAGGGATGGGAGTCACAGCACTTGGTGGTTGGGAGCAGATTTCCTGACTAATATTATCTATTTTTTCTGTAAAGTGGGAGGCCAGGTCATCAGCACAAATGTCTGTGATAGGGGCTTGTGCTTTTGGCCTGAGGAGGGAGTGAAAAGTGTCAAAAAGTTTCTTGGGGTTGTTGGCTAGTGAAGAGATCAGGGTGGTAAAGTAAATCTGTTTGGCGAGGTGAACGGCAGCGTTACAGGTTCTTAACATAAATTTGAAGTGGATGAAGTCTTCTTGTGTGCGAGTTTTTCTCCATAGGCATTCAGCACTCCAAGAGCATCGCTGGAGAAGTTGAGTTTGCGATGTGAGCCGGGGCTGTTTTACTCTGTGCTTGGAGGTTCTGAGGGTGAGGGGAGCTACTTGGTCAAGGGTGCTGATTGTCGTTGTAGTGATGAACAGCCAGATCAGGACAGGAAAAAAAGGAGATTAGGGACAGTGATGAGTGTAGGGAGTCTGAAAGTGTCTGAGGGTTAATGGCTTGTACATTTCTGAATGTGTGGTAGGTAGGAGTGAGCTGGGGTGGGCAAGGATTTGTGAGCGTGAAGGAGAGAATGTTGTGGTCAGAGAGTGGAAGCGGTGAGTTATTTAGGTGGGAGGTTGAACAGAGCCTGACAAAGACCAGATCAAGGGTGTTATCGTCTTTGTGTCTCATAGGTTGAAAGCTGCGAGAGGTCTAGAGAGGTGGTTAGTGATAGAAGCTGGGATGCAGATGTGGAAGTAGGGCTGTTAATGTGGATGTTGAAGTCTCCCAGGATAAGAGTTGGTATTTCTGAGGACATGAAGTGCAGCAGCCAGGCTGAAAAGTGGTCAAGGAAGTGGGTGGGTGAGCCTGGGGGCTGGTAAATGACCGCTACTCTGAGGGAGAGGGGACAAAAGAGCCTGATGGTGTGGACCTCAAAAGAAGGGAATGAGAGTGATGGAACTGGGGGGATTACTTGGAAAGTGGATTGTTGGGACAGGAGTATGCCGACTCCACCACCAAGTCTGTTTGTGGGTCTCGGGGAATTTCTAAGGGAGTAGAATCTTTTTCCCTGAGGCAACGCTTTGCCTGCTCCATGTCGTCCAAATACTTGTCAAAATCAAACTCCTCATCTGATGATAACGAAAAAACGGCAGCCGCAGCACTGGCAGGACCCGAGTCCGCTTGCTCTTGGCCATCCTGTAGCCCACTCATCCTAACTGCTACCTCAATCAGATCTTTTTTCCTTTAGTAGGCTGTTGATCATCCTGCAATATATGATGACTTGGGTACACATAAACAGCTGCCAGAAGAATTTTATTTTCTAATAGCAGTGTCTCTCTCCGTTTCATTGAAGCAACAATGCCATCTGCGATTAAACGTCTTTGGAACAAGCAAAACAATAAATTCTTCCACTCCTTTATAAAAATGCCAGGAGTTAAATCCTCAGCTTATAACTTTTTAGTCACTGTAAATGGATGATAAAGCAGTTCCTTCAATTCAACCACCTGTATTCATTGACCTTCATGTAGTGTTACCTGAGGGTTGGCCATATGTACAAGGAAGGGTTTCAGCTCAACTTAGCAATCGCTCAGTCATTAAATAGATGCTGTCCCACCGAGTGGCTTGAACCACAATTGCCCCTTTTCCACCACATCTCTTCAAGATGGAATCAATTATAGGGGTTCTGGCAGCAATAGTCAATTTCCTCTCTTTGCTAATCAGAGTTCCAGCATGTCCCTGTTGCAGACTGTCTCTTATTGCCAGCTGCAGCATGTGCACAACACAGCGCATGTGATAAATAGGAAACAGGTGTTTAGCAGCTTCAACAAGATCATCTAATTGTAAAGAATCATTTTGCTGTTCTTCTGTAGTAATATCTGTTTGTTCCTCCGTCATGGGAACAGGACTGTGGCCTTCCATCTCCAACGTACTGAATGTGAAATGTTCTTCTAGCTGTTGTTCACCTTTATTATTCTTATTTATCAGTTTAATTGTACTTATGTTTTGAAGCATTATCAGTTACAATAGCAAGAATCGGTTCTTTTGTGAGTTCATAATCTTGCAGAACTTTTTCTACTAAGGTCTGGAGAAACTGGCTGCATTGATGAGCTTTAGGCTGTGTGCACACGCTGCGGATTAGGTGCGGATTCATCCGCGCGGATTTTGTAAAATCCGCAGGTGAAACCGCAGGTCAAAATACCTGCGGTTTTACCTGCGGATTGCTCTGCGGTTTTGCCCTGCGGTTTTTCATCTCAATGGAGGAGATGGCAAACCGCAGGAGAATCCGCAGAAAGAATTGACATGTCAATTCTTTCTGCGGATTGAAAACCGCAGATAATCCGCGCGGAAAATTCCGCACCGTCTGCACTGCGGTTTTTGATTCCCATAGGGAATCATTGTACTGTACACCGCAGCAGAAACTGCTGCGGGTCCGCAGCGGCCAAAACCGCTGCGGAACCGCAGCAAAATCCGCAGCGTGTGCACACAGCCTTAGTATCTTTTATTGCCAGCATCTTAGTAACAATTTTTTTGTTGTCACAAATAGTAATGAGCGAGTATACTCGTTACTCAAGATTTCACGAGCATGCTCGGGTGATCTCCAAGTATTTGGATGTGCTCGGTGATTTAGTTTCTGTCGCCATAGTTGCATGACTTGCGGCTGCTAGACAGCCTGAATACATGTTGGGATTTCCTAACAAACAGGCAATCCCCACATGTATTCAGGCTGGCTAGCAGCCGCAAATCATGCAACTACGGCGACAGAAACTAAAATATCTTGTATCTGATGTTTGAGACGCTCTTTCCTCTTTTTAGATTGGAAGCTCTTGAAGGAACATTTTTATCACTGCCTGAGTATGCAGTGATTTTGTCATCACAGTATTTGTTTTCATCTGGGTCACTTATACACTGACACACAAAATGTTTATCTTGAGTCACTGGAATTCTCAAATACAGCTGACTTCATAAGATGCTTCTTAGACATTTTGTAGTTACAGTATGTAAATTCACTCTAAAAATAATTTTGTCCTGTAAAAAAAAAAAAGGTATATTGAAATTCTTGCAAGAATAGGGAATCACGCACTCTATAATTTAGGATATAAATAAAACAATCTTTGCATAAATCAGTAGGACAGATAAGTATAAAGTTTGTCAAGTATGTTAGATAGCTTTACTCTGAACTTCCAATATCAGGCTTGTCTCAGGGTACTGCGCACTAAATGCTTCACTTCATGTTTCTTCACAGTCTATGAAGAGGGGAGGAGGTAGGGAGCATGTTTGTGCTGAATCCTATTCCAGAACACACACAAAATATATGTGCTCATCAATCCTGTTACTGTATTTCCGAATTTGAGATGTTGGAAAACAGTTTTCCCCCTTATATTCTACAGTACGTATAGTGTATATGTCATCAGGGCAGCTACTTTCTCCAAACAGGAGCTAAGAGGAAAAACAAACTAAAACATCAAGCATACAGAGACAATATATACTGGACTATTGATTTATGCACAGTTTATTGAAAGTTTAGATATGCTTTAAGAATTTCTTACCTTAATCTCCTGCTTTCCTGTTCACTCGAGAAGTTCTGAAATGAATGCAGGCATTCCTTCCCTGTGTTTTTATTTTTTTCCCCTTAGCGGTAGAGGAGAAGCTTCACTACTTATCATGAACATAAACTGCAGCACAGATTCATCTCAGCTAAAAGTCTAGACCTTAGATCAGAAATAGGACAGACATTTATAGGACATTTCATAACTTTTCCAAATTCTTATGAAAAAATATTCCCCACAAACTGCAATGAACTACTGTACCCAATTATATATTTTAGGAGTCGGTCCATTTTATACCGACTCCACCAAAACGGGCTCAGACTCCACAGCCCTGGTAGTAATTATGGTCATGTACAGTACATGTCTGTCATGGCTCGCTGTGCAAAGGTTTTGAACGGTAGCAATGCAGTCTTGCAAACAACCTAAGATGAGAACAAACTGAGCAGATAGTGAGCGATAAGTAAATAAATAGTAATAGTGCATGTAGATGACATAGGGTACTTAGATGACACTATTAGGACATTATTATAAGTATAAGGTGGTCTCTCCAGAAAACTAAGTCAACAGCCACCATGGTAGTTGGAAAATAATCAGCCATGGGCTTAGGCGAGGACTATCCTCATAATGTTGCGTAACTGACCTACTAGATAGTACAAATAGACGTCTCTTTATATACTTTCAGTGTGAAAATTTAATGTAGTTTTAGGTCAAATTTATGCAGAAATATGAAAAATTTTGAAGGATTTGCAAACTATCAATCACCAATGTAAGGCTAAGTGATCTACAAAAGAACCAGGGATGGACAACTATGTTTGCAGAGGACACTGCTGCAAATATTTTTCGGATCCTTCAGTGCTCAATTATTCAGCCAATGTTTCTATTGGCTTACATGACACATATAAGAATATGAAGGACTTGTTCTCCTTTCTTGTATCCACTATTTAGTTATATTAATACAAATGTTAAATAAAACTTTTCCTCCAAAGCCATGACTTGTGTACATGACCAATATTCTCCAATGTGCTTTGCTCTGTGCTATAGTGCTTGTACCTGTCGGTTTTATTAGGAGATTCCTTCTCATACATTCTCTGACTACAGATCCCTTTTATGACTCTCGACTGAACATGTACCTTCATCAGATTCATGACAGAGACAGTGAAACATAAACTAAGAACATGGCTATAATAGAGTAGTGATCATTTGAAAGGACTTTACCTGTGATCTAACACTGTGACCTCAGTCCCTCCTTGTGGTCTATTGTCTTAGTCTGTCTGTCAGTAATTGAATTGTATTACAGTTTGCATGGAAATGCTATAAAGTATTGTAAGGGGTGTACTCACTCATGTGCGACAGGAGGCACATTCCTTTAAAAGTTCATATGGGTGTATTTGTTTCATAAACCCGGAAGCACCAACAAAAGATAAACAGCCTTTAGAGCAGGCAAAACAAAGCATCAATGTCCATAGCAGGGCTCTTCTTCGCCAGGCCTGTGGGCACACAGGCTGGGTAATGTCCAGCACGCAGGCTCTGTCTGGAGCCACACACACAGGAGCCCTTCTCCCATTCCCACACACAGACCAAGTGCCAAACAACAGCCTCCATTATATAGGCTGAAACCACACCCTTATGTGAGGTATGTAGGTAGCCAGACCCTCATATCTCTCAGAGCTACCTGCTACCCGTGCCCAGGTGCACTAAACGACATCTTAGTGCTTACGTGCACTGAAGAAATCACTCCGGGTTACATCATAAGGAGCAGCCACTTTCTGTGACATATACCTCCTCCCATCGATTACACGACCTTTGTCCTCCTTACGGTATATAATATAATTTAATATTGTTCCAATGCAATGTTACTGACAAATAATAAAATCGTTTTCATTTTATTCTTAGCAGGTGACTGTACCAGGAGCTCAGATGGACGTCTGATAGTCTCAGATTTTTCAGCTGATTATTTTGGTATCACACCCAATACCTGTGAAGAACATGTCATTATACCAGATATACCTCAAGACATTCTCAGAAAAAAACTGTCATCTGATCCTTTTCAGCAGGTCCTCTTTTCTGCTTCAGCAGAGACAAATATGGAAAACAAAAGTCACAGAAGGGCTGTTGAGCATGAAATAGCTTACACTGGGGAGAAACCATTTTCATGTTCAGAATGTGGGAAATGTTATAGTGAAAAATCCATACTTGTTCAACATCAGAGAATTCACACAGGGGAGAAGCCATATTCGTGTTCAGAATGTGGAAAATGTTTTACAGACAAATCAAGTCTTGTAAAACATCAGATAATACACACAGGTGAGAAGCCATTTTCATGTTCAGATTGTGGAAAATGTTTTAATCGAAAAACAAATCTTGTAACTCATCAGAGAATTCACACTGAGGAGAAGCCATTTTCATGTTCAGAGTGTGGGAAATGTTTTTGTGATAAATCAAATCTTACTAGACATCAGAGAACCCACAGGGAGAAGCGATTTTCATGCTCAGAATGTGGGAAATGTTTTCATCGAAAAACAAATCTTTTTTTACATGTAAAAACTCACACAGGAAAGTAGCCATTTTCTTTTCCCAAAATTTTAATGACTTGGTAACAGCATAATATTACAATAAACAGAAAATCAAAGTCTGGAAGAGGAAGAACAGAAAAAATGAATATATAGACTTCATTACATAAAGCATCAAGGCACTTGAATAGAGAGGAATAATCTTGGTACAAATGTTATGAAACCGATGTGGTATATGGATAAGAAAGACTGTTAAGGGATAGGAGACAAGGAGAAGACCATAAAAAGCCAAAGAGATCCAGGGATATTCATCATTTTATAGAGTAGACTGGATTACAATCAAAATGTAAGAACATCGACTAGTGGGAAATCAGTCTACAATTTGTTTGGTATTGTTTTGGCTGCGTTAAGGAGATGCCTTAATAAGAATTTTTTAAACATCTGGGCATTAAAGCCATGTTTAACAGTGTAGCCTATTGTGTCTTGGGTATTGATACTCCTGTCACCTTCTTATTAACTTTGATGACCCCCGTCTCCGAAAGCTACAACAGCTGGACAAGTATGTATGTGAAATCACTCTGCACCGCCAAGATACACTAGATAGCTCAGGGAATCTTTTATGCAAAGCGAATCGGGAGCCGGTACCACCTTGAAACAATTTTATAGCTTGTTTCTTTTAATTTAGTGGCCATAACTGATTTGTGGGGAAAGAAAAAGTAGTTTTCCTATTGATCTTTCATAAATGTTCTTTGGAGCTCAGTCTCACAAGCCTTGCAAAATGAAGGCATAGCGTCTTCCGGCACCTCCGTATGGTTTCCTTACTCCCACTAACACGTCAGCTTACTCACCACCCCGGCTGGCTTAATGTGCACACTCTCCTGGTAGGCATTTAGTTTAGTTATTGTTTGCACTTTCAAGGTGTCTCCCAGCTGATAGCTGGGAGGCATCTTGTATATAAGGTGCCTGAGCAACTATTATGGTTACTGTTAAGTAGAGTTGAGTGAATTTGCTCGGGTCCCTGCTTATTCGGCAAGCTATATCGCTTGCCGAATAAGCTGCAGAGGGAACCCGGCTTCCTGGATCGCGCCGGCTGATCAGCTGTTCGACTCAGCAGCTGCATTTGTTGCGGCTGTGTGACAGTCATGACGCATGCATGGAGAGCCCAACAAACAGGCTCTCCATGCCTGTGTCTCAGACATTACCATTAGTAACACACTACACTGTCATAGATTAAAATCCTGCAGGGCATTCAAGGTCCCCCATACTCATGCCAGCACTTGTCCAGACCTGTTTTGAAGTTTGCCAATGATCATCTGGGTGATCTAGAGGAGGCGTGGGAGAAGGTCAAGAAAGAATGTATTATATTGAAGTATGAATGGGGTCATGTATCTTGAAATTTTGGCCAACAACCTCCTACCCTCAGTAAGAGCATTGAAGATGGGTCTTCCAGCATGACAATGACCTGAAACACAGGGCTACCAAAGAGTGGATCCGTAGGAAGTGTTTCAAGGTCCTGGAGTGGCCTAGCCAGTCTCCAGACCTGAACTCAGTAGAAACTCTTTGGAGGGAGCTGAAACTCATTGTTGCCCAGCGACAGCCACGAAACCTGAAATATCTGAAGAAGATCTGTATGGAGGAGTGGGCCAAAATCCCTGCTGCAGTGTGTGCAAACTTGGACAAGAACTACAGGAAATGTCTGACCTCTGTAATTGCAAACAAAGGTTTCTTTACCAAATATTAAGTTCTGTTTTTCTATTGTATCAAATATTTTATGCAATAAAGTGTAAATTAATCATGTAAAAATCATACAATGTTATTTACTGATTTTTGTTTTAAAAAGATTCTGTCTCACAGGTGAAGTGTACCTACAATAAAAAAATACAGACCTCTCCACACTTTGTAGGTGGGAAAACTTGCAATGTTGACAGTGCATCAAATACTTATTTTCCCCACTGTATATTATCTTCAGTGCCTTACACCACTAGAGGCCAAGTCCATGGTAAAGAGGTTGCCGTCACAGAGCAAATGACGTGTGCAAATGCAGAAGCCAAACTTTTGACTTTATGCCATGCAACAAATTTAGGATCGTCACATGGGCTGATGCTAGACTCTATCGACCACAATCAGGTAAACCGATCTCACCAGAGTGTTTTGGGCAGGATAGAGTATTATACCATATTCTTGAATGGCTTGATGGCCAAACTAAACAACTAAAACATTGTTTTTTAACCCAACAAGAGGACGGTATATACACTGGGATGAATTTCAGCAGGTATAGCAACCTAGTTAGGATTGCCTTGTTAAGAACATTAACTCTTCCAAACCAGGAGACTTCTCTCCTGTTCTGGGAGGTAAGATTCCCCTCCAACCTGTAGAAAATAATTTAAAGTTGAGAGAATACCCTCAAGAGATCGGAGGGAAAACCAATGCACATACAGTTGATATTGTTACTTAGGGGACATTTAAATGGGAAGGTAGAATTTCAGAGTGCTCATTTATTGTTGGGGTAGAGACATGAAATGCTTCGGATTTGTCTGTTTATCTTGATTTTGGACCATTTCTGGAAATGCATCAATTCAGACCTCAGGGAGGGGACAAATATATGTTGATTGGTAATCTAGATCAGGAGATTATCAGGAAATCAACATCTAGACTCCACATATATCATGGTTGAGTTCTATAACTTCTTTTAAGGTTGACACCAGAAAAATCACACATGTCCCACTGCTGCCACCAGTAAGTGAAATGGCTCACACCTCCAGCAGATTAGCTGGTACCAAGGCCTTCCTGCCAGGATGAGCTCCAGGCTGTGTTAACTGCTTCAGTCAAATTTCCCAGTCTAATAGGAGCCGTCATTTCAGAAAGAGATTATGGAGTCCTAGTACTTCCTAGCCATATATAGGTGCTTCTGACAATATTAGAATATCATTAAAAAGATAATTTATTTTAGTTCTTCAATACAAAAAGTGAAACTCATACAGAGTCATTACAAACAGAGTGATCGATTTCAGGTGTTTATTTCTGTTAATGTTGATGATTATGGCTTACAGCCAATGAAAACCCAAAAGTCCTCTCAGTAAATTAAAATACTTTATAACACCAGCTTGAAAAATTATTTTAAAATCCAAAATGTTGGCATACTGAAATGTATGTTCAGTAAATGCACTCAATACTTGGTCGGGGCTCCTTTTGCATCAATGCTATATGGCATGGAGGCGATCAGCCTGTGGCGCTGCTGAGGTGTCATGGAAGCCCAGGTTGCTTTGATAGCAGCCATCAGCTCATCTTCATTGTTGGGTCTGGTGTCTCTCATCTTCCTCTTGACAGTACCAAATAGATTCTCTATGGGGTTAAGGTCAGGTAAGTTTGCTGGCCAATCAAGCACAGTGATACTGTTGTTTTTAAACCAGGTATTGGTACTTTAGGCAGTGTGGACAGCGGCCAAGTCCTGCTGGAGAATGAAATTTCCATCTCCAAAAAGCTTGTTGGCAGAGGGAAGCATGAATTGCTCTAAAATTTCCTGGTAAACGGCTGGTACTGACTTTGGTCTTGATAAAACACAATGGACCTACACCAGCAGATGACATGGTTCCCCAAACCATCACTGATTGTGAAAACTTCACACTAGACCTCAAGCCGCTCAAGACTCTGGGACCTTGATTTCCAAATGAAATGCTTAATACATTTATCTGAAAACAACACTTTGGACCACTGAACAACAATCCAGTTCTTTTTCTCCTTGGCCCAGGTAAGACGCTTCTGGCGTCTATTGGTCATGAGTGGCTTGACTCTAGGATTGCGAGGCTATTGCCCTTCGTTCACGTCTACGGGAGGTCACACCATGTATCATGTTGACGGGAACCAAAAACGGCCCCCCCTCACACCTCCCATGTGAACGCCAGCACCAAGGCTAAATATCAAGTCAGTAACTGACTTGTTTCATCTGCTTATACTCCTTGTACTACCACCTGTATTTGCATATTTGACCATTATATTAGTATATTCATTGTGCATAAAACTGCTCTTTTATTTCGATCCACAAATGTTCTTGGTTTAACATCACATACTACTGGGCTGGTTTGTATCCCAATATAGTCCAG
The DNA here is from genome assembly GCF_039654945.1 of Dendrobates tinctorius. Lineage (NCBI taxonomy): Eukaryota > Metazoa > Chordata > Amphibia > Anura > Dendrobatidae > Dendrobates > Dendrobates tinctorius. Next base: position 43,045 of record NW_027361822.1, read on the forward strand.
TTAGCTGACCGGGCTTATATCTAACGAGGAAGTGGTGACATTCCTACTGAGCTGGCAGTGTTCGGTAATGTTAGTGATAGGGGTTTCTCAGCCTGTCAGGGTTGTGAGCGAGTGTTGTGTTACGCCAAGCCGTCCTCTCTTACTCCCTGTGGACAGGTGTCTGTAAAACTGTGCCAAGCTGACTTTACAAATACACGGGGTGAGGAACGTCACAGTGAAAATGAGACCATACTGCGTTACCTTCTGACATATTAGTGACGTTAAGCGGGGGTGTGAGGTGCAGTTCTTAACCTATTAGTGGCAGCGGTGGGATATGTGTGAACTCTCCGGTATTATCCTTCACATATTGGTTACAGCTTTGAGTTTGAGATTATAGTGTTTGCGAGTGTAGGAACCCTAGTTCCAGACTCTAAAGATTACCACCAGTAGCTTTTTGCTGTTGGGGTCTTAAGATCAGCTCAGAACTATATAGTCCAAGTAATATGGTAAGGTGTGTGAGTGCATCAGGTTGCAGCTCTGTGGCTGTGATCAGAGGTTGCAAGGATGGCCAGGGGCAGAGCTAAGGAGATGGCCAATGCTACGGACAATGAAGAGAAGGTGGAAGTCAATGTTCAAGAAGAAGTTAAGCCCAGCCAAGACTCCCCATGGAGCCAGTCACCGCTGGTCAATCCCAAAGTGGGCCACTCACCACCTGCCCATCCCAGCAGCCAGGCAGGCTCAGATGCCTTCCTGCAAGCTGCCCTGGCCATTCTCCAGGCTGGGGAGAAGGCCACCTACTAGACCCTCATCTCAGAACGTAGCAACGAAGCTGCAGAGCAGAGTGAGCGCGAGCACCACCTACAACTACTCAAGCTCGAGCAGGTCACCCCAGCCATGCACAAATCCCAAGATCCCAATCCCAAAGCTATGGGTGGAGAACTTTCCCCCGATGGACAAAGGAGGTGACTTGAACGCCTTCTTGCTGGTATTTGAAAAGACGTCATCAATACCATTTGCCTGAGGATAGTGGGTTTGGTTCTTAACCCTCGCCTTAGGGATGTGGACCTGAAAATCTTTGGGTACCTGTCCAGCGAGATCTCACTGACCTCAAAGGACTATAATGGACTACGGGATTGAAGCTCACCATTGTCCTGCAGCTGAAGGAGATCATGTCAACTGAGCAGTTTTTGAGGAACTGTCCTGAGGACTTCCAGCAGTACATCTGTAACCGGAAGTGAAACGGCCTCCACAATTACGTCGCTTGCCTACGAGTACTCCGACAACAATTCAAGAGGCCAAGAAATGTGACGGCTGGAGAGGGGGTAAGACAAACGCGATGCCTGCTGACCCTGCCCTTAAGCCCAAAGGGACACCTGCCTGTGCTTCTCTCTTCACTTTGGAGGAACTCTATCTGTGCCACCTTTGCAAACAGCCAGACACTTCAAGGCCATGTGTCCCGAGTGCCAGAAAGGCCCGTCCAATAAACCGTCCACTGTTTTGTGTATGTGGGGATGGTGAAAGGTCCCTTGACGACTTTTACCCCGTCAGCATAGGCCAAACTGGCCATGAGACTGCCAGACACAGGATTTTGTGCCCAGGACAACCTCACTGTCTCTGGGATTGGAGAAGTCTAAACGCCACTGCCTATCGCCAAGGTTTATTTGGACTGGGTTACTGAGCAGATAGTAATGGACATGGGGGTATCATCGACTATTCCTGCAAGTGGTTTGCTCAGGCCGGACTTGGGGCGGCTAGTGTCCCAAAATGTGTCCACTGAACCCCCAAGGTCTGATCCCCTAGACAACCATGTAATGAACACCCCTGTTGTTGATGTAAATGTAATTTAACATTCCTACTGATGAAGATGTTGAGGTGGGTGATGTACTGTTTCCCTCTCCCTTCGGGGGGAGGAGATCAATCAAGCAAGCTGTACTAATGCCTTTCGAGTGGCCAACAAGCATGTTGAAACCTTTTGTCCTGTGAGGTTGTCACCAAGGGGACAAACAGGTGGCAGACACCTGCTGAGGGGGAGTCTGCAACTGAGGGCAGAGCTATCCCAGGAGAGGTAGGGCTCCCAGGTAAGACCTCATTGCACGGTTCCTCCACAGCCAGGATGTCAGAGGGCTGAGTTAGTCAGTATGGAGCAGCAAATTGGTCAGAAGACAAGAATATGAAGAATATATGGGAACCACCCGCTGTTGCAGCGGACGTGGCCACTGTCACATGTAGTAGTAGCACCGGGTCCCTTGGGGGTCCAACTACTTCCCTCCTTTCAACCAAGTGGCTGCCTGGTGATAGCACCACGCCGGAGCCCTGCTCTGACAGGCAGGGTCTCCGGCGTGTCATTTCACTCACCAGCGCTTCGGTCGGTTCCTCTCTTCCTCATGCTCTGCATGCTCCCAGCAGCACTTCTAGCCATGTTCTTAGGGTACGCTTGTGCACTCCCGCCCTCTTAAAGGTCCAGTGCGTGCACTTTCTATTTCCTCCTCAGCCAATGGTTGAGAGGCATTATGTATATATTACTTCCTCTCCATTGGTGAGGTGCCTGAGCAACCTTACTGTTCCAAAGACCGACTGGTAACACTGCCCATTGTTGAAGAGCATAGAAGCAAAAGAAGCATGCTATAATGCAGGGACCACCATGAAAATGAACAAATTTTATTGATATAAACTGCAACAACAGTAAAAATTAAAAATGTCCAGAAAATTACATAAAGCATACAACAGCCCACAATAGGGCTGCAAACCCGCTGTCACGATCCATTTTTGGATCTGTGTCAGTCTGGTGTTATGATTGGGTCACCGGGGAGGAAAACAAGACCAAGCTAAGCCACAGAAAACCAGAGAGGTTCGTTACTAAGCGGATTGCAGACCCCTGATCCTATCCACACAACTAGCAGTAGCCGTGGAGCGTACCTACAATGATTCTAGACGCCTCGACACAGCCGGAGGACTAAATAAGCCTAAAGCAAGAAAAGGGGAAAACTAAACTGCCCCAGAGCAGACCCCAAAGGAATAGATACAGTCATATGTAAAAGTTTGGGCACCCCTATTAATGTTAACCTTTTTTCTTTATAACAATTTTGGTTTTTGCAACAGCTATTTCAGTTTCATATATCTAATAACTGATGGACTCAGTTATATTTCTGGATTCAAATGAGGTTTATTGTACTAACAGAAAATGTGCAATCTGCATTTAAACAAAATTTGACCGGTGCAAAAGTATGGGCACCCTTATCATTTTCTTGATTTGAACACTCCTAACTACTTTTTACTGACTTCCTGAAGCACTAAATTGGTTTTGTAACCTCATTGAGCTTTGAACTTCATAGCCAGGTGTATCAAATCATGAGAAAAGGTATTTAAAGTGGCCACTTGCAAGTAGTTCTCCTATTTGATTCTCCTATGAAGAGTGGCATCATGGGCTCCTCAAAACAACTCTCAAATGATCTGAAAACAAAGATTATTCAACATAGCTTTTCAGTGGAAGGATACAAAAAGTTGTCTCAGAGATTTAACCTGTCAGTTTCCACTGTGAGGAACATAGTAAGGAAATGGAAGAACACAGGTACAGTTCTTGTTAAGCCCAGAAGTGGCAGGCCAAGAAAAATATCAGAAAGGCAGAGAAGAAGAATGGTGAGAACAGTCAAGGACAATCCACAGACCACCTCCAAAGACCTGCAGCATCATCTTGCTGCAGATGGTGTCACTGTGCATCGGTCAACAATACAGCGCATGCATAACGCCTTTTTGAATGGCCAAACAACTCAATCTTTGTTTCATCAGTCCACAGGACCTTCTTCCAAAATGTAACTGGCTTGTCCAAATGTGCTTTTGCATACCTCAGGCGACTCTGTTTGTGGCATGCTTGCAGAAACGGCTTCTTTCGCATCACTCTCCCATACAGCTTCTCCTTTTGTGCAAAGTGTGCTGTATTGTTGACCGATGCACAGTGACACGATCTGCAGCAATATGATGCTGCAGGTCTTTGGAGGTGGTCTGTGGATTGTCCTTGACTGTTCTCAGCATTCTTCTTCTCTGCCTTTCTGATATTTTTCTTGGCCTGCCACTTCTGGGCTTAACAAGAACTGTACCTGTGTTCTTCCATTTCCTTACTATGTTCCTCACAGTGGAAACTGACAGGTTAAATCTCTGAGACAACTTTTTGTATCCTTCCCCTGAAAAGCTATGTTGAATAATCTTTGTTTTCAGATCATTTGAGAGTTGTTTTGAGGAGCCCATGATGCCACTCTTCATAGGAGAATCAAATAGGAGAACTACTTGCAAGTGGCCACTTTAAATACCTTTTCTCATGATTTGATACACCTGGCTATGAAGTTCAAAGCTTAATGAGGTTACAAAACCAATTTAGTGCTTCAGGAAGTCAGTAAAAAGTAGTTAGGAGTGTTCAAATCAAGAAAATGATAAGGTGCCCATACTTTTGCACCGGTCAAATTTTGTTTAAATGCAGATTGCACATTTTCTGTTAGTACAATAAACCTCATTTGAATCCAGAAATATAACTGAGTCCATCAGTTATTAGATATATGAAACTGAAATAGCTGTTGCAAAAACCAAAATTGTTATAAAGAAAAAAGGTTAACATTAATAGGGGTGCCCAAACTTTTACATATGACTGTATATTGTTGGTGAGACAAGATGAAAACACAAACACAGGTAGGAAAAATAGGCTGAGCAAACGATGGGGCCCACACTAACTAGAAAGGACAGGAAAGGAAAGATACTGTCTGCAATCACGCCCAAAAAACCCTGCAAAAATGTCCAACACTTCTGATAGCAAAAAAAACCTGAAGTCACTAGACTTCACCCACTATATCAACACTCTGGCATATTATGAGAACAGAGCAAAAAGAGGCCAATCTAATAAGGGGCAAAAAGCAAACTGGCACAAACAGTAACATAAGGATGGAAATTCAGCACAGCCCCAGCCGGGGCTGGCTGAAAACACAAAACTGAATAGACAAAACCAAATCAAATGTGAACAATAGCAAAGAACACTTAGCTTGAGAATGCAGGGACTGAACTGGAAACTAAGACCTCAGGAGGCAGGAAAAATCACCAGCAGGGATAGAGGCAGTTGGCTGTCTTAAATCCAGTCAGAGACTCCAGATGTCCAATCGTCGTCCTCATTATCAGGTGGCAGGTCTCTGTTACTGTAATTAGATCACCTCCACCAGAGGGAGCCCAGAAAGAGAACTCACGACTCCTCTGTCAATACAGCCAGCTCCACCACCCTCACCAGCTACCAGAGGTAGACTAGAAAGTGAATTCACAACAGTCTGGATTCTCTTTTATAAACTTTTTTCCTTTCAGTCCTTCGGGGGTTAATATGTGTTTTTGCCCCCGGTGGCCGCTGGTGTTACTACAAGTTTAGTGAGTCTGTTTCTGGGGTTTCCCCCCCCCCCGGTGGCTGCTGGTGTTACTACAAGTTTAGTGAGTCTGCTGCTGGGTTTCCCCCGATGGCCGCTGATGTTACTACATGTTTAATTAATCAGCAGGTGGTGACCACCTCCCCTCCTTCCTATAAAAGGTCATCAGGTGCTGTAGCTCACTGTTGGTAATACTGTTCATTTGGAAACCAACTGTGGTGAACACTGGACCTACCTGGAGCAGTGGGGTTTGCTGCTGAAGAGAGGAGCTATCAGGAGCAGTGCTGGAAGCAGTGTTCGGGTGCCTTACTCTGCGGTCCGGTGCAGGACTGCAGAGCAAGCTAAGTGTTGTGTTTTTCCCTGTCTGTTATTTTCCCTCATGTCTTATTAGTACAGTGGTGGGACCAGTGTCTGCAATTGCCTGTTCCCTAGTAAGGGATAGCTGCAGGGCAAGTGAGGGAATGAGGTATCCTAGTCGGCGACAGGTTGAAAGAAACTGTATAGGGAACGTGAGGAGAGTTTAGGGCAGAGTACAGGAGGTGTCCATTGCCCGTTCCCTATTTGCAGGGCCCACCATTATAATTATGTCCCCGGTGTCCGCTTGTTTGTCTTTGTTGGTTTTGTGACCGACTGATCGTCGGGTCGCGTCATGCAGGGCCAGTGACATCACCAACCGTCCCATTTTTTTCTGGTGAGCTACGGCCCTAATGCAGACCTGTCTCCCATTGCTGCAGACCCTCACTGAGGAGCGTGGGGTGCTGTGTGGTGTGGTGGAGCAACAGCTGCAGCAGTTGGTGGGGTTCGGGGCCTCAGCTCAGGTTCATTCTCAACCAGAACCCAAGTTAACGCTCCCAGACAGGTTTTCTGGAAGGAGAGATAATTTTTTGTTTTCACAGCAGGCCTGCAAGCTACACTTCAGGCTCCTCCCTCACTCTTTAGGGAGTGAGGAACAGTGGGTGGGATTCATCAAATCCCTCCTTAAAGGTGATCCCCTATCTTGGGCCTTCTCCCTGCCAGCCGATTCACCATCTCTACAGTCGGTGGACCAGTTTTTTGCAGCTTTGGCGAATATGCCCCCGTTAGTCCTTGCTAGAGAGGAGGACTCACTGGTGCAGGCGGACGAGCCCAGGCAGGTGGGAGGAGTTGGTTCTCCAGTGGTGTCGCCTGCAGTTTGTCGTGGTTTGGGGGCATGTTTTTGCTGTGGGCAGACTGGCCATTTTTTTCAGGGTCTGCCCGGCTGGCATCAAATCTTCGGTACCAGCTAAGAAGCTGCGTCGTCCTGGTCGTGTGGAGGGAAGCGAACAGGGAGTGTATGTTTCCTCCATTTTGCCCTCTCTGTGTACTTTGTCAGCAGAAGTGGTGGTTGGTGGGGTACCTGAGGACATACCGGTGTTTGTGGACAGTGGAGCGGGTGTCAATCTGGTGGACGCTCACTTTGTCCAGACCCATGGCCTGAGGTGTAGTACGCTGGCCAAACACCTAAGCGTCCAGGCCATTGACTCTGTCCCACTATGCCAGGGGAGGTTGACTCAAGTTGTGGAAAATATACATCTGCGTATAGTGACTCATCATGTAGAGTCCCTGTCATGCTACGTCTTGGGGGGAATGCCATCACCTATCGTTTTAGGCCTCCCTTGGTTGAAAAAACACAACCCGATCGTAGATTGGTGGTGTAGGGAATTAGTCAGCTGGGATCAGTCGTGTGAGGGCTGCTGCCTGGGGGCTACTGTCTCTGCCGTCATACTACAACCGTCCCCTTCTCCAGTGGGGGAAGCAGAGGTGCTGCCAGGGAGTAGGGGCAAGTCTACCCTCACCACATGCTAACACTGGGGGTCGGAGTCCTCTTAGGAGGAGGGGTCAGAGGAGGGTGGTGACTCCTTCTGAGCATTGTGGGGGTGTAAGTGTGACACATAGGAGCGCGCCTCTGTTGTCGGTGCTGTGAAGAGTTCACTATCTTGTGGCAAACGTGTACGTGGCAATAAAAGTTCAGGTCCAGACTTGTGTGTGAATGAGTATGTATGGCTGTCCACCAAAAAAAACAACCAGTGGAAGTGTGCTGCAGGGGTCTGGAGTTCTCAGGTGATCGGGCCGTATCTGGTGTCAGCCATTCTCGGCCCGGGGACTTACCAGCTGGAGTTACCCCCAGTAATGCCCATACACAACTCATTCCCCAAGTCGGCAATCTGGAGATTTGTGGTGCCTCCGGCGCATACATTGCCAATTCCATCTGCCCACGTTTGCCATAAACCTGAGAGTCAGGTAGTTGCTGAAGTGAACTCTGGTGGATCTAGGCGTCCTCACTGTAGGTGGTTTTCCGGTGAAGTGCGGTGTTGAGGGTCCAGAGGCCCCTCATTGAAGGAGGGGTACTGTCACGATCGATTTTTGGATCTGTGTCAGAGTCTAGATTCTCTTTTATAAACTTTTTTCCTTTCAGGCCCTTGGGGGTTAATGTGGGTTTTTGCCCCCGGTGAGCGCTGGTGTTACTACAAGTTTAGTGAGTCTGCTTCTGGGGTTTTCCCCCTCGGTGGCCGCTGGTGTTACTACAAGTAGTGAATCTGCTGCTGGGTTTCCCCCCCGGTGGCCGCTGGTGTTACTACATGACCTGAGACTGGGATGGAGATTTGTCTTCCAACAAGACAATGATCCCAAACATAAAGCAAAATCTACAATGGAATGGTTCACAAATAAACGTATCCAGGTGTTAGAATGGCCAAGTCAAAGTCCAGACCTAAATCCAATCGAGAATCTGTTGAAAGAGCTGAAAACTGCTGTTCACAAACAATCTCGATCAAACCTCACTGAGCTCGAGCTGTTTGCCAAGGAAGAATGGGCAAGAATTTCAGTCTCTCAATGTACAAAACTCAGAGACATACGCCAAGCGACTTGCAGCTGTAATTACAGCAAAAGGTGGCGCAACAAAGTATTACGTTAAAGGGGCCGAATAGTATTGCACGCCCCACTTTTCAGTTTTTGAATTTCCACAAAATTTTAAAATAACCAATAAATTCCGTTCAACTTCACAAGTGTGTTCCAATTGTTGTTGATTCTTCACCAAAAATTTACATTTGGTATCTTTATGTTTGAAGCATGATATGTGGGAAAAGGTTGAAAAGTTCCAGGGGGCCAAATACTTTCGCAAGGCACTGTAAAATTGGCTGGAATTGAGATCGGACACCATGTCGCATTTGGTGAGCCCCTCATGGGCCTAAACAGTGGAAACCCCCCACAATTGACCCCATTTTGGAAACTAGACCCCCTAAAGAACTTATCTAGATGTGGGGTTAGCACTTTGAACCCCCAAGTGCTTCATAGAAATTTATAACGCCCAGGCATGAAAATAAAAAATAATACACCTAATTCCCTTTATCAAGACACTTAAGCAAGAACTAGGGATAAGACGAGTTTAAGAATTAGGTATATTATGTTGAATTTTGAGTTGTGCTATTAATTTTGATTCCTATAATTGGGGAATTTATTTGTGTTTAATGAAAATAAAAAATCATGTTTTTTCCAAAACATGATTGTTTGGTCCCCAATTTTTTATTTTCCCAAGGGTAACACCAGAAATTAGACCCCAAAAGTTGTTGTCCAGTTTTGTCCTGAGTACGTTGATATCCCATATGTGGGGGTAGACCACTATTTGGGCGTATGCCAGGGCTCGGAAGGGAAGGAGCGCAGTTTGACTTTTCAAACTGAAATTGAGATCGGACACCATGTCGCGTTTGGCGAGCCCCTGATGTGCCTAAACAGTGGAAACCTCACACAAGTGACCCCATTTTGGAAACTAGACCCCCTAAGGAACTTATCTAGATGTGTGGTGAGAACTTTGAATCCCCAAGTGTTTCACTAAAGTTTATAATGCCCGCTCGTGAAAATAAAATATATTTTTTGCCACAAAAAATGATCTTTTAGTCCCCAATTTTTCATTTTTCCAAGGATAACAGGAGAAATTGGACCGCAAAACTTGTTCAATTGTTGTGGATTTATTTTTGATTTGGGTAGATTTACCCCTGTGCGTACTGTGGCCTGTCCTGATTAGACAGAGTCTTATTGAGCGCTCAAAGGAAAAGAGGAAGCTACACGTAGTTAGCAACAACTCATTCCAGCAGAACTCTGGAAACTTTATTCATATATGGTCTTTTATCAGTTCGTATAAAGGAGTGGTTACTCATTAACATAAAGGCTTTACTTCTTAGCTAATTGGTCAGTTTAAATGCATGAACATATATGGGTGTCCGACCTGGGGTTATTTAGACACCACGTGATTTACTGTCCGGAGTCTTGCACTTGTCAGCAAGTCTCCAATATCGGCCGGACCACCTGGCCTAAGTTCCTCATTCCCTATGTCTGCTAGATATTTCTCAAATCACAAGACAATGAGATGACTGGGTAGCAGGTTATTTCCACCAACTAGTTATAAGGTTCAAACTGTGAATATGTATCTGTGTGCAGTATATATGCGTATATAGCAGTATATAGCCTATATAAGAGTACATGAGTATATAGCCTATAGCAGGCAAGTGAGATCTATATGAAATACATATATAATTCCATAACACAATTTGTCCTGAGTACGCTGCTACCCCATATGTGGGAGAAAACTACTGTTTGGGCACACGTCGGGGCTCGGAAGGGAAGTAGTGACATTTTGGAATGCAGACTTTGATGGAATGGTCTGCGGGAGTCATGATCCATTTGCAGAGCCCCTGATGTGCCAAAACAGTAGAAACCCCCCACAAATTACCCCATTTTGGAAACTAGACTTCGTAAGGAACTTATCTAGATGTGTGGTAAGAACCTTGAACCCTCAAGTGTTTCACTAAAGTTTATAATGCCCGGGTGTTAAAATAAAAAATCCTATTTTTTTCCCTGCAAAAATGATCATTTAGTCACAAATTTTACATTTTTCCAAGGGTAACAGGAGAAAGTGGACCTTAAAAGTTGTCCAATTTGTCCTGAGTACGCTGATACCCCATATGTGGGAAAAAATACTGTTTGGGCACACGTCGGGGCTCGGAAGGAGAAGTGGTGACGTTTTGGAATGCAGACTTTGATGGAATGGTCTGCGGGCGTCATGTTCCATTTGTAGAGCCCCTGATGTGCCTAAACAGTAAAAAAACAAAAGTGACATCATTTTGGAAACTAGATCCCCAAGGAACTTATTTAGATGTGCCCCCTTTTTGTAACTAATCTACTGTTTCCTGTAAATTAGTAGCGCATGGAGGTGTGGTACAATTTGAAGCAATCCTTCATACACAGGCCAGGTTTTCCGGGGCAGGTGTCTCATTGATAAATGGTGTCCTTGAGTATTCCCCTTTTGTAACACACTCAGCACCTTTTTTGCGACTTACCTTTTTTTCCAGTTTGCGGGACCTCCCCCGGGAAATGCTGACCTGGTACAATACGAGCAACTTCAGTTCTGGAAGTACTGTGGCCCGCTCCTTCCTGAGTGCCAAATATCAGGGCCTTAACCACTACCTCCTGGAACTGAAGGTACGACATATCGGTGTGGCGTGCACATCGCGACAGCAGGAAAGGTTGAGCATTGCCATTTGTACGATGTGCACGGCTTCTTTTTGTACCACACCCTGGCCTTTCTCAAAGCTCTGTACAGTTGGCGTAGTTGACAGATCAACCCCCCCGATGTTTTTGTTGTACCTCAGTACACAGTCCGGGTTGCTGACCTGTGTAGAGGTACCTCATACAGTACTGAGGCCGCTGCCATCACCGTGTAAGGTGGTCAAGAGAAGGACATGCCTCTTGTACTTAACCACCAGCAGGTGGTCGCTACATTGGGCTCTGCTGTCACCCCTTCTGAGCATCTGCCCAAGTAGCGTTTTCTGGAGGCCTCTCTGATTTTTGCAGACAGTACCGCAGGCTGCAGTACCTCGCATAGAGAGGGATTTGTAGAGTGGGATGCTAGTATAAACGTTATCATTGTAGAGGTGATAACCTTTATCCAGAAGTGGGTGCATCAAATCCCACACAATTTTCCCACTTACTCCATGGATACGAGGACACTCAGGGGGTTCATTCCTGGAGTCCTTTTCTAAACTGTAAACCTGTGGGTGTACCCTGATGTACTCTCACACAGTTTGTAGAGGTTAATTCTGTTCCTTGCCCTCTTGCTGGGCAGGTTCCTGCTGAATCTGAGCCTTCCCTTAAAATGAGCTAAGGACTCACCCTCGCAGATGACCCTTTGGGGCACGTACACTTCAGCAAACTTTTTGTTGAAGTGTTCGATGGCCGACCGAACTTTGAACAGACGGTCAAAGTTGGGGTCATCTCGTGTGCGACACTGTGCATTATCAGTATAATGCAGGAATTTGTGGATGGCCTCATAATGCGTCAAGGGCCATGACCATCAACACTCCAATATTGCTGAATTTCTGGCTTCTTCAGGATCCCCATGTGAAGGACCAGGCACGAAAACTGCATAATTTCAACAGCGTCTACAGGAGACAAGTTAGAATATGATGAACTGGGGTTTAGTTCCAAAAATTGATGAGCGTACAAATTAGTTTGGCCCACCATGAGGTTAACAAAATCCTCAGAGAAAAAGACATTGAAAAAGTCTATTTCTGTGAGGCATTTGGTGTCAAACTTGTTTCCTGATTCTGCCACAAAATCAGGAATCAGTGGCTCGCAATTTTTGGGGGGTGAGGTCCATACGGGGTCTGCAGTGGGGTGCGCTGGTTCAGCTTCATCTTCAGGCATGGTAGGCGCTGGCTCATCTTTTGTCCTATGACATCTGTGTGGTGGTTCCGCAGGACCTGAGGAGGAAGATGAAAAGGAGGAAAAGGGTGAGGATGAAGAATCCGAAAAGTAAAGGCATGTGGGATCCTCTCCCTCGCTATCAGTGTCGGAGGCAAGGAAAGCATATGCCTCCTCCACTGAATAGCGCTGTTGATGGGCGGGACTTTTTTTGTGAATATGCTGCTTTGTGTACTCTATTTATAACTATATGTATATGTGTGGGGAATAGTGATTGGTGCAAACTATTCTGAAACAAAAAAGCTAAAAGAAAAAAGCAAATAGGGAGGAAAAAAATGCCTGTGAAAAGAAAAGTGTAAAACAGCAGGCACGTGCTCTGATAAGTGAACTCCTCAGTTATCAAAGTTCGGTGGCTGCTGGATGTGTGCATGGAGGTGGCGAAAATACGTGTCTAAAACAGCAGGCACGAGCTCTGGTGACTGAACTGTTTCACTTATCAAAGTTCGGCGGCTGCTGGATTTGCGCGCAGGGATGGTGTAAGGTGTGGGGGTGAAAAAGAAAAATGAAAAACAGCCGGCACGAGCTGGAGCAAAGGGGAGGTGATTTAAACTATTATATACAGGTGCTTCCTACAAAATTAGAACGTCAACAAAAGTTAATTTATTTCAGTTCTTCAATACAAAAAGCGAAACTCATAGAGGCATTACAATCAGAGTGATCTATTTCGTGTTTATTTCTGTTAATGTTGATGATTATGGCTTGGATAACCCAAAAGTCATTATCTTAGTAAATTAAAATCATTAAGAAAAAACCCTTTTGGCCTGATAACATGCACAGAAGTTGACACAAATGGGTTTGAATGGCTACTAAATGTAACATCCTTACCTGTAACCTGTTTGCTTTGTAATTAGTGTGTGTGCATAAAAGCTGAGTGAGTTTCTGGGATCCAGACAGATTCTTGCATCTTTCATCCAGCCACTGATATTTCTGGATTGTGAGTCATGGGGAAAGCAACATAATTGCCACCAGATGTATGGGAAAAGGTAGTTGAACTGTATAAAACAGGAAAGGGATACAAAAAGATATCCAAGGAATTGATAATGCCAGTCATCAGTGTTCAATCTGTGATTAACAAATGGAAAATCAGGGGCTGTGTAAAAACAAAACCACGGTCAGGTAGACCAACAAGTTTGTCCACAACTGCCAGGAAAATTGTTCGGGATGCAAAGAAAAACTCACAAATAACATCAGCTGAAATACTGGACTCTCTGAAAACTAGCACTGTGGCTGTTTTAAGATGCACAATAAGGAGGCACTTGAAGAAAAATGGGCTGCATGGTCGAGTCACCAGAAGAAAGCCATTACTGCGCAAATGCCACAAAGTATCTCGCCTACAATATGCAAAACCGCACAGAGACAAGCCTCAAAACTTCTGGAACAAGTTAATTTGGAGTGATGAGACCAAAATTGAACTTTTTTGGCCACAACCATAAATGTTACATTTGGAGAGAGGTCAACAAGGACTATGGTGAAAAGAACACCATTCCTACTGTAAAGCACAGAGGTGGAATTCTGATGTTTTGGGGATGTGTGAGCTACAAAGGTACAGGAACCTTTGTCAAAGTTGAAGGAAAGATGAATGCAGCACGTTATCAGCAACTACTCGAGGCAAATTTGCAATCATCAGCCCGGAAGCTGCACATGGGACTTACTTGGAAGTTCCAACATGACAACAATCCAAAATACAAGGCCAAGTCAACAGCAGAAAGAACAAAGTGGAGGTTCTGGAGTGGCCATCTCAGTCTCCTGACCTCAATATCATTGAGCCACTCTGGGGAGATCTCAAGCGCGCTGTTCATGCTAGAAAGCCCAGGAATTTACACTAACTGGAGGCTTTTTGCCAAGAAGACTGGGCAGCTTTACCATCTGAGAAAATAAAGAACCTCATCCATTACTACCACAAACGACTTCAAGCTGTCATTGATGTTAGAGGGGGCAATACACAGTATTAAAAAATGTGGTATGTAAACTTTTGATCAGGGTCATTTGGATGTTTTGGGTTGTCATTATGATTTAAAAAGAGAAAACACAGTAGTTTGACAATAATTGGCTTCACCCAACCACTAACCATGAGTGGAGAAAAAGTTTTGGTGTTATCATTCATATTCTCTGAAAAAAGGCCAAGAAGGCAAAAGCTCTGCTGGGGTATGTAAACTTTTGAGCAAAATTGTATCAGTGATGACATCGGAATGGAGTATGTATAAAGAGAGAAAAAAAACTGCATCACCATTAAAAAATAGAAATAAACTAAAACTTTATTCAAAGCATATTAAAATCATGAAAAATAACGCCCACAGGTAACAGCTCTATCAGTGATCTACAGCCCACACTGAAAAAAGATTGAAACATTTGTTAATAGTGAGCTGTACTGCAGGTTGTGATTTCAGAAGCTGATGATATAGGTACAGAGATACATTGCTATGTACAATGTATTGTGCGAACATATAAATCCCTTAAAACGAATTATTTATTTAATACATTAAAAAACACCTATCCCAGTGAAAAATGGTCAATGCCAAAATTAACCAGACCTACGCTGGGATGCTACATAGCCCTACTATAAGGCTCACTGATACCTTCCTAGCCGTGGAGGTTGGCACCCTAAAAACGAGAATTGGCGCCCCCACTCAACGTGGACTATCCCTCACTCCCCTACCAGTCCCTATTCAGACAGGAGGGAAAACAATAATCTGATAGTGCAGTACAAATTAAGATCCTTAACCCAGTTGAAGCAGTTATATTTATTTGTCGGCACAAAATTGAGACCTTTCTGCAAAACAAGACATTCATCCCCAGACAGATTGTGTGATGACAGATTTATGATCTGACCCTGATCAATTATGGTCTTTTCCTCAGATCGTAGCTCACTGCAGGGCCTCTGTCCAAAAAAGATTGTGATGCAGATGAGGAAGGACCTAAGGACAGATGCTGTGCTCCCCTTCCCCTTCCCCTTTGCCTGTATTGATTTCTTGGTGGGCGCCATCTTGATCTACTCTGCCCTCCTCTTCCCTTAAAACCACTAGAATTCTCTGTACGTTCGGTATCGGATGTATCAATATCTGATGAGGATACCTCTATTGAGTTACTAATCTGATACTCATATGCCCTGTTGTCTTTGAATTCAGCAAGATCACGTATAAACTGCGAGTGTTTTCGATCTTTAAGATTGGTTTGAAACTTCTCAACTGATGTCTTGAGAATCTCTTCCCTTCGTACAAAATCAGAGTCAGATCTCAACTTTTGGACTCTTTCAATAAGGTTATTCAATTTTTTAGTAGATTCCTCGAACAGTTTTTTCTCCTCAATGAGGAGAAGCTGCATGAACCGGATTGATGAGTCAACAGATTCCTTAGTCCAAACTGCCAATAAATGAGGGCTAGTGGTTCGGGGTGAGGGCTGTATATTAATGCGAAGGCCCTTAGGGACAATCTTATTTTTAATATAGCTCTCTAAGCCTCTAATCTCCCACCAAGATTTAATATTTTCTTTATATGCATAATAAAGTTCTTTAAAGAGGGTTCTCAGAGGAGGACTGTCTAAATCTTCTGGGGATGAACTAATGGAAAAAACCTGATTGGCATCCTGTGCCCATAAGTCAGTATTAATGGGAGCCGATAAAAAGTTGGCCATATCAAGAAAAAAATTCAAAAGTCGAACGTATGAAATATATATCTCATAGGAATCAGAAATAGTGCGAACATATAAATCCCTTAAAACGAATTATTTATTTAATACATTAAAAAACACCTATCCCAGTGAAAAATGGTCAATGCCAAAATTATCCAGACCTACGCTGGGATGCTACATAGCCCTACTATAAGGCTCACTGATACCTTCCTAGCCGTGGAGGTTGGCACCCTAAAAACGGTACATAACAGGTAGATGAAGCCCCGGCGTGCGCTCCACACTGGAGCGCATCCAAAATGGTGCCGGGGACTTCCGGTTTGGGCGCATCCAAAATGGCGCCGGGACTTCCGGTTTGGGCGCATCCAAAATGGCGCCGGGACTTCCGGTTTGGGCAGATTTAGTTAAACTCCAATACCAGCATTCATTTTACCCTCAGAGAGAGGGAGGAGCAAAGGGTATATGTATCACATGGCGGGGCACAACGAAAAAGAGCAAATAGTACAGAATATTTTGGATGCGCCATTTTGGATGCGCCCAAACCGGAAGTCCCGGCGCCATTTTGGATGCGCCCAAACCGGCTTCATCTACCTGTTATGTATCTGAGGCGTCTTGATGACGTGGGACGCTGGCGCCAACCTGGAGCACACGTGGGGCCTCTATTCACCCGCTATGTATCGTAGGCGGTTGTGATGACGTGAACTGTTTGACGCTGAGGGCGGCTACTATTTACGGTATCATGTGGAGATATTTGGGCTATCACTACCTTCTCATATGTGATTTGCCCACCTGATAATGGGTGGGGCTGATTTGTGGCTTTGCATCATGGGGGTTATTTAAATCCACTCATTCTTGACCACCGGTACTATCATGCATCATCTGGGTATCATACATGGATATGACGTTTATTGATTCCTCCTGATGAACCGCTACAGGCGGGGAAACGCGTCGGGGTTGACCTACACATGATAAGTGACTTTGTTTATTATATTATGATTCAGAGTATACCCTTGAGAGGGGTTAGTTTGTATTATCTGTCTATCGGACATATCAGTTTGTCACATATGATCATGATGTGGAGGTATTAGATTTTTTATCGTTTATAGTATCCTGGGGTCCTACTTTAGCCTGAGGCAACTCTAATGTTCATTGCTATAATATCAGATGGGCATACCTACACATGACAAGCAATTTATTGGTTAATATACCCCTATGTGGGGGTTCTATCAGGACAATATCAATTGTTTGAGGTTTTGCTCGAGCTTAGGGCATTCTGAAGTTTCATTTCTGCACTATCAGATTATTGTTTTCCCTCCTGTCTGAATAGGGACTGGTAGGGGAGTGAGGGATAGTCCACGTTGAGTGGGGGCGCCAATTCTCGTTTTTAGGGTGCCAACCTCCACGGCTAGGAAGGTATCAGTGAGCCTTATAGTAGGGCTATGTAGCATCCCAGCGTAGGTCTGGTTAATTTTGGCATTGACCATTTTTCACTGGGATAGGTGTTTTTTAATGTATTAAATAAATAATTCGTTTTAAGGGATTTATATGTTCACACTATTTCTGATTCCTATGAGATATATATTTCATACGTTCGACTTATGTACAATGTATCTCTATGTTCCTATATTGTACAGTTGAAGAAAATATCTTTTTTTCATATGAAATAAAAAATACAATTTAATAAAATGCCAATTTCTTTAACCTCTTCATCCCCCCCCCCAGTATTTTTTAACCTTAATGACCAGACCACAGTTCCATTTTTTCTCCATTTGAGGATAATGGATTTCACTGTGGTTCGCTAGAGTCCCAAAGCTTTAGAAATGGCTTTATAACCTTTTCCAGACTGATAGATCTGAATTACTTTCCATCTCATTTGTTCATGAATTTCTTCAGATCACAGCATGATGGCTTCTTCACTTTGACAGGCAGGTCCTATTTAAGTGATTTTTTGATTGAGAACAAGTGTGGCAGTAATCAGGCCTGGGTGCAGCTAGGGAAACTGAACTTTGCTTTTCAAAGATGTGACAAACCACTGTTAAAACATAAAGCAGGGGGCAATCATTTTCACACAGGGCCCTGTATTTTTTTCCCCATTAATAATAAAGACTTTCATTTGCAAATTGAATTTTGTGTTTACTTGCGCTATATTTGTCAAATATTTTCATTTGTTTGTTAAGTATGACAAACATGCAAGAGTAAAAAATCAGGAGGGGGGGAAGTTTTTCACATCACTGTACAGTATAGGGCCACACAGATCTTTATATGAATTATGTACCCACCACATCTCCTGTATATATGTGGCGCCCCTGAGGCTCAGTCGCCACAGAGGTATTGCACCTTCTCCTAAGGTGTAGTGCCCCACCGCCTAGGTACATTGGGAACTCCTTTCCCCACTCCAACATCTGCATCCCACACACAGGATAGTTCAGTAGGTCCACCTAGCAGCTTCAGGCTGGGGGTAGCAGAGCACCCTTCGTGGAACCTTGCTTCGTAACACGAGATGTGCTGGGAGGTGGGTGGAGTTAGTATAAAAGGGGGAAAGTTGAGGATTGTAGGTCAGTCTGGGGTGAGTCCCAGAGAAGTTCAGTTCTGAAGTTAGTTTGAGTTCAGTTTAGAAAGAGTGCTGCAGCTGCCTCAGTGATCTGAGCCAGCTGGCACGGGAAAGAGAAGAGAAGGAGAAAGACGTAGACCTGCAACCTCAGCTTCCATCAGAGAGAGAAGGAATAGCGCGGAACGAAGGAGTAGGAGAACAGAGAGGAGTTGTGGGTTGGAAGAGGAACCCTCCCTATAGGTTCTCAGTGCAAGGCCGGGGCCCGGTCCCTGAGGTTGTATGGACACTTATGGTTCTGCAGTAGACACCGGTGGAGTAGTTGGCTGTAAATGCACTACTCCCATCTAAGACTTGGGACACAACCGCAACTGGATAGAGAGCCAGGACTTCTGAGAAGGGAGTCCCCGATAGAGGCTACAGCTGTCTGTCATACAAGTGAGGTTCTAGGAACATCTGACAGGAGGAATTCCAGAGAACTACGGTACTGGAGTTCTTCACACCAAAAGGCGCAATAGAGGAGTCGTTCAGGAAAGGCACATGTTGGCGGAGTGTTGGAGAGGAGAACCCTGACTTGCCCGGGAGGTTGATTGAGTCTCTACCCCGGAGGACACGGTATGGAGGCAGGCACCAGTGGGTACCACGAACTGTGAGTAAAGCGTTGAAATTACAAGCCCTGGTGTCCTCCATTCATTCGTCGCGAACACCTCCAGCACCGCTACATCTGGGTAACAGCATCTATACCATTCTGCGCCTCTCCTCGTCTATTGCACCTACACTGCCCTGGGACTACAGCTCCACCTGTGGGGAGCTATACCATCTTTGCTGCACCACACCATCAGTCCCAGCAGATCTGCATGCAGCGTTGGCTTACCATCTCCATTGCCAAACACCACGGGTGGCGTCACAAACTATTCAAATAAACTTTAACACCATTAACACCACCGCCATTGATATTGGGCGCCCAGGGCCACGGACCGGGTCACTGCTGCTGTGACACATCCCCCTGACACCGGCCCGGTACCGGGTACCCCGCTGCCCTGGGTGTGAGGGCGACCCATATACAGTAATGTTCCCCCACAAGTAGTGACTTAAAATACAATGACCAACTTTCCACTCTGCTTTCTGTGGCACTTTGAGGCATGGCAGGCATAATGTGGGAATATCATCACGTGTGGTCTGAGGCACAGCTGGCACAATATAGCAATGTTCTCACGTGTGGTTGGATGCCTGGCAGGTACAATCTAGTAATGTCCTCACGTGTGGTCTGATGCATGGCGGGTACAATCTAGTAATATCCTCACGTGTGGTCTGATGCATGGTGGGTACAATCTAGTAATGTCCTCACGTGTGGTCTGATGCTCGGCGGGTACAATATAGTAATGTCCTCACGTGTGGTCGGATGCACACGAGAGGTAAAATCTAGTAAGGTCCTCACGTGTGGTCTGAGGCACAATCTAGTAAGGTCCTCACATGTGGTCTGAGTCACAATCTAGATCGTCCTCACATCTTCAGCTCATTAGCTGAATGGTGAAGGAGGGAGCAATCATGTCTGTCTTCCATCATCCCGTTCAACAGTAAATACTATTAGGGTATGTGCATACGTTGCGGATTCTGCTGTGGAATTTTCCTCCCAGATTTTGCTAAATCCGCAGGTAAAATGACCTACGTTTTACTTGCGGATTTAGTGCAGATTTACTGCAGTTTTTGTGCGGATTTCCCCTGTGTTTTTAAACTTGTGGATTCCTATAATGGAGCAGGTCTGAAAACGCTGCGGACCTGCACAAAAGTAGTGACATGCTGCAGTTTTAAATCCGCAGCAAATCTTCGCAGAAAAATCCACAGCATGTGCACTGCGTTTTTTTTTTCCACAGTCTAGAATGGTACTGTACATCACTTGCAGTTGTGCTGCGGATCCGCAAGGCCAAATCCGCTGCGGATCCGCAGTAGAAGCAGCAACGTGTGCACATACCGGTAAAGTCTCAGTGCCACCATACCAGCTGTGAGGCCTGGCATCTGAAGGAGAGGACTGGATCCACCGGAGGATTCTCCAGTCCAACAATGAAGTCTATGGCTTCTAGAAGAACATTGTAATTAGGACACAGCAGCGTTTCACAGTTAAATTTATGATGAAGCGAGACAGACCACCTGCAGTTCAGTCATCATGAATTTTTAAATTACAAGTTTTTCTCCATCAGAAAAAATGCTAATTTTAACCTAGATACATAGGTTTCTTACAGGAAACCGGTCACCAGGTTTTCCCCATATGTAGTACACCAGCACCTATATGCCCTTATACACACTAGTCTAGAGTGGTATACATATGTCCCTAAGCCAATGTGCATAATGTGAATAACATCTTATACTCACCTACGGGGCGGTCTGGTATTATGTTTGTCACTGGTCTTCTTCCAGCACAGTCCTCCTTCCCGTGGATGATGCGTCCTACATCATCCACACAACCTCCCCCATCACGCTTCTGTGCAGGAACACGTCTCTGCCCGGCCGAGCACAAAGCAAAGTACTGCACAGTGCAAAGAAAAGTGAACCTGCACCGTAGCGCGATGGAAGACACTGTGTGGATGGACTTAGGACCGTGATAGAAGAGGAGGAGGCACCAGATTAAGACTAGTGAAGCCCATTGGATGGGACTGCCACGCAGGCAAGACTAATAAAAAAAAACAAACAAAGTTATGCAGATTGGCATCCTAGAATGTTGTATATATATATATATATATATAAGGGCATTCAGATAGTGGACGTGCTTTTTAAAATGCTGTATACAAAGGGTATACAGGTAGTGGTCGTACTATGTGTACAGCATTCTAGAATGCTGTATATGGCGACATACAGGTAGTGGTAGTACTTTTTATGGGGGGAACAATGATTGAATACCCTGTAGTAAATAAAAAGCAATAGTGCATGAAAATATAGGGTTCCTTAATTAACACGTTTTTTGATTAAAAAAAAAAATGCAAAAGCGATAAGCCATCCTACCACTTCACAGTGACCCTAATTGGGACAGTTCTAACTAATATTAAAAACCTTTATATATTGATGTGGTTTCCCATTCCTGTGTGTTCACTATTTGGTCCTAATCCTTCTCAGTCCTTATCCACATGCAAGTCACAGGACAAAGCGGTAAGGTTTGTAATATTACAGTTAGGACTGTCCCAATTACGTCACCGTGAAGTGGTGGGATGGCTTTGGCTTTTTTTTTAATAAAGAAGATGTTAACTAAATCCCCTACATTATTTTCATGCACTATGCCATTTACTGCAGGGTATTCAATCATGTTTGTGTTTTTTTTCTGTTCAGTGGCCAGTGTGAACGTGCGCTTACACGCTCCATACACACCAGTTTGTATATTTTTTTATGGGGAATCCTGATGACAGGTTCCCTTTAGGCAGGTTTACATCTATGCAGCTTGTACAAGTGAACTTCACTGTTTCTTAAGTGGTTTACCTGTCTCACCCTGTTATTACAGTACCCTACATGTGTTACACAGATGCATCATGGGCTTGTCCTGCCCCATGCATGAAATAAAAGGCTAAATTACAACATGGAGACTTATAAATCAGAGCAATGTTTTATTTACATTCAGAACCAGTTTAAGAGGAACAAATTAAGATTTCCCACAGAAATCTCAGACTTTTACTTACAGAAATATTGGCTAAATAACACTCTAACATATATAGAAACCTTTCTAATTTTTTAAGAGTGCTTTTTTTGCATTGAAAACTTTTGCTTGTTTCATGTAATGCATTTCTTATGTATTGCACAACTGTAATATGCTGTTGGTGCATACGAGCAGGACTGATGGGCCCCCCGGGGCCTGCTTCCAGTGTCTAGGACCAGATATAATATCAGCCCTGAATAAGTGAAGGAGACGGCAGCGAACCCTGAGAGACATCCAAGGTGGGAACGCCCCGTCATGCCAAAGGGAGTCTGCTAGATCCAGGCGTAGTAGACCAGCGCTGATGGGTTCGTGGACGCCAGGAGGGGGTTGGGCCTGAAGGAAGGTCTCTTTTCCTGGCTGGTAGGAGAGTTGTCCTGTGTGTTGCTTTTTTGGACTGAACATTTCCGAAACAACCACAAATGGACTGTGCACCTCTTGGGAAGCAGGAGTTTAGTTGCAGAAGTACTCTTACCCTGATAGGCAGAGGGCAGGAAGCACTAGAACGTTGGCCTGCATGATTGTTCAAGGTGCTGGCGGTGTGGTCCGGCCACCAGAGAAGGCTAGACGAGAGCCTGGATATTTTTAAGAGTAGGGTCGCAGGAGCCTCTGTCAAATGTGGAGGCCACATGAATAGGAAGGTTTCCCCAGGAGATGTCCATATTGCTCAGGGGAAACTAGGACATATTTGTCCTGTCCTTTCATTTTTTTTAATGGAGACCACTCACTGCCTGGTAGGATATATCTGTCCTGAAGATTTCAAATCCTTCTTTGCAGATTGGTGATGAAGATGGGCATGGAATAAAGTGAACACAGACTTTCGGGCGACTGGCAGGTAACGGATTTGTCTTCCCTCCCTACTCTATCTGGTTCTGGGGGGCGAGAGGGTAGGGAATTAGTGGCAAGGACCGTCCGCCGGGAAACCCCAAACACTCTTGATGTGTTAGGGCACTGTCTCGTAGACCACAGATAATACGGTAGTGACACAATTCTAGGTGGGAGATCAGAGTGACAATTCCACTCTGTCGCCCTCAAAATCCATATCTGAAAGAAAAAGGGAAATCATTAATTAAAAAAATCAAGACCTAAGGCAGAAACCAGCCTGGGTGGTCCGGACCCATGTTTGCCTCCTACTGATACTAACTAAGCTAAAACAGATTAGCTTCATGCCAGTTGGTGGTGTACCCTCCTAGCATAAGCAGCATACAACCATAGTTTTTTGTGTGCCCCAATGAAGCATTAACCACCCCGCATACCAACCAGAGGGCCACACAGGATAACCCCTCCCCTCTCCAATCATAAACCTCCACCTCACACTAAAGGTACTGTCACACTTAGCGATGTACCAGCGATCCCAACCAGCGATATGACGCGGTCAGGATTGCTGGTGCATCGCTAAGTGGTCGCTAGTGAGCTGCCACACAGGCAGATCTCACCAGCGACATCGCTGGGGACGGGGGTCGCTACTTACCTGTCTCACCAGGCGATCCTGCGTCCTCCCGCCCGGCTCCACGCGTCACTCGTCATCACAGCAGGAAGCGCCGCAGGAAGCTGACGACAAGAAACGGTCCTGGACGTTCTTGCGCGATCAGCGATAACCAGCGGGGGGAGCCGGTCGTAGGTAAGTATCAGACACAGAGATATCGCTAGCAATATCGCTATAACGTCACAAGTTATAGCGATATTGCTAGCGATATCGCTTAGTGTGACTTGCCCTTAATCAGTGCACCCCACAGGATAAACCCAACAAATCCCAAATGCCCTCTCCCCCCAAGCATAATTCCCGACGCACCCCCTCCAGCATAATCCCCCATCATGCACCCTCCACCCCAAGCATAAACCCCCCCATCATGTACCCTCCACCCCCAAGCATAAACCCCCCATCATGCACCCTCCACCCCCAAGCATAAACCCCCCAACGGATGCCACCCCAGCTTAAACACCCCATTGGACACCCCTCCCCCACAACATCAACCCCAAGGAACGTCCAACCCCAAGCATAAACCCCAATCAAATGTCCATACAACCCCAAACATTGCCTTCATCGGACGTCCACCCCTCCCAGCATAAACCCTCATCGGACGTCCACATCCGACGTCCACCCCTCCCACCATAATCCCTCATCGAACGTCCACCCCTCCCAGTATAAACCCTCATCGGACGTCCACCCCTCCCAGAAAAAAACCCTCATCGGACGTTCACCCCTCCCAGCATAAACCCTCATCGGACGTCCACCCCTCCCAGCATAAACCCTCATCGGACGTCCACCCCTCCCAGCATAAACCCTCATCGGACGTCCACCCCCCCACCATAAACCCTCATCGGACGTCCACCCTTCCCAGCATAAACCCCCATTGGACATCCACCCTTCCCAGCATAAACCCCATCGGATGTCCACCCCACCCAGCATAAACCATCATCTGACGTCCACCCCTCCCAGCATAAACCCCCATTGGACGTCCAACCCCCTTAAACATAAGCCCCCATCGGATGTCCTCCCCCTTAAGCATAAGCCCCTATCGGACGCCACTCCCAGCATAAAACCCTCATTCACCCCCGCATAAAATCTCAACGGATGTCCACCCCTGACTCCTCCCCAGCATAAACCCCATCAGACGTCCAGCTCCCCTTAAACATAAACCTCCATCGGACGTCCACCCCCTCCCAGCATAAGCCCCATCAGATGTCAAGTTTCCCAAGCATAAACTCCCATCGGACGTCAACCCACCGGATTACCCCCCCCAAGCATAAACCCCCATCAGATGGCACCTCTCCCCCAAACAAAAAGCCCTACCAGTCGAGCGCCTACCCCAAAATCAATCCACCCCTTTCAAGTCACAACAAATGCAGACAGGCCCGCCCTGAGCATAGGCCCCGTTGCATAAGCAACAAGTCAGACACCACAATTGTGCATTAAATCCGCCCCCCGCCCCAAGAGCCCAACCAGACCAGGGGGAGTTAATGCATGCTTGTGGGATCTGGTTGTCCCCGGGGGGGTTGTTGATGCACATTTGTGCGGTCTGGTTGGGCCCTACTGGGGATAATGCACGCTTGTGGGGTCTGATTGGGCTTCTGGAGGGGCAATTAATGCACGTTTGTGGGGTCTGGTAGGGCCCCGAGGGAGGGTTAATGCACGCTTGCAAGGTCTGGTTGGGCCCTGCAGTAGACCCCCAAGGAGCCCACCAGACCACAAAAGCATGCATTAACCCCCTCCCCGTGAGCCCAACCAGACACCAGCGTGCATTAACCCCCCGTGCTTGTGGGGTCTGGTGAGCTGGGGAAGTTAATGCACGCTTGGGAAGTGGGTTAATGCAGGGTCCATTCAGATTCTGCAAACGTGCATTAACCCCCTGGGGCCCAACTAGACCCCAAAAGCATGCATTAACCCCCCCAGGGGCCCAACCAGACCCCGCAAGTGTGCATTAACCCGTTTGGGAGCCCAACCAACCAGACCCCGCAAGAGTGCACCAACCCCCCAAGGAGCCCAACCAAACCCCAAAAACGTGCACGAATCCCCCCCCAGAGTGAGGAGCCCACCCAGACACCACAAGCGTGCATTAATCCCACCAGGGACCCAACCAGACCCCGCAAGAGTGCATTAACCCCCCAGGAGCCCAACCAAACCCCAAAAACGTGCACTAATACCCCCTAGTGAGGAGCCCACTCAGAGCCCGCATGAGTGCATTAACCCCGCCCCCCAACCAGATCCCACAGACATGCATTAACCCTCTCCAGGACCAAACCAGATCCCTCAGATGTGCACTAACCCCCTCCAGGACACAACCAGATCCCACAGACGTGCATTAACCCCCTCCAGGACCCAACCAGATCCCACAGACGTGCATTAACCCCCCCCAGGGACCCAACCAGACCCCGCAAGTGTGCATTAACTCCCTGAAGCCCAACCAAACCTCAAAAACGTGCACTAATCCCCCCATAGTGAGGAGCCCACCCAGACCCCACAAGCATGCATTAATCCTGCTAAAGAGAACCCACAAGTGTGCATTAATCTCCCCTCCCCTATGGGAGCCCAACCAGTCACTACAAGCATGCATTAACCCCCTGGGACCCAACCAGACCCCACAAGTGTGCATTAAACCCCCAGGACCCAACCAGACCCCGCAAGCGTGCATTAAACCCCCCCAAGGCCCAACCAGACTCCACAAGCATGCATTAGTACCCCCCAGAAGCACAACCAGACCCCACAAGTGTGCATTAATCCCACGGGAGCCCAACCAGACCCCACAAGCGTGCATTAACCCCACTGG
Organism: Dendrobates tinctorius; assembly: GCF_039654945.1. NCBI lineage: Eukaryota > Metazoa > Chordata > Amphibia > Anura > Dendrobatidae > Dendrobates > Dendrobates tinctorius. The sequence goes on from NW_027361822.1 coordinate 69,304, forward strand.
GAGCCCAAGCAGACCCCACAAGTGTGCATTAACCCCCGACACCAAACAGACCCCGTAAGCGTGCATTAACCCACCCGGGACCCAACCAGACCCTGCAAGTGTGCATTAACCCCCCCGACCCCAAACAGACCCCATAAGCGTGCATTAATGCCCCTCCCCTCCGGGAGTCCAACTGCTCCCAGATGACCCAAACACTAAGCCCCCAAATCCCACTAGATAGCCCCAAGTATCAGCGCCCATCAACCAAAAATCTAAGAAGACATCAACCTGTTAATAAACCCTCCTGTTTGTCACTTACGACGCTGACCTCGCTCCCTGCTGTTCGCAGATGCAGGTGTGGTCCCCTACGTCTTTACCGCCACAAAAGGGTTAAATACAGTGGGGAGAAAAAGTATTTAGTCAGTCAGCAATAGTGCAAGTTCCACCACTTAAAAAGATGAGAGGCGTCTGTAATTTACATCATAGGTAGACCTCAACTATGGGAGACAAACTGAGAAAAAAAAATTCAGAAAATCACATTGTCTGTTTTTTTTTTCATTTTATTTGCATATTATGGTGGAAAATAAGTATTTGGTCAGAAACAAAATTTCATCTCAATACTTTGTGATATATCCTTTGTTGGCAATGACAGAGGTCAAACGTTTTCTGTAAGTCTTCACAAGGTTGCCACACACTGTTGTTGGTATGTTGGCCCATTCCTCCATGCAGATCTCCTCTAGAGCAGTGATGTTTTTGGCTTTTCGCTTGGCAACACGGACTTTCAACTCCCTCCAAAGGTTTTCTATAGGGTTGAGATCTGGAGACTGGCTAGGCCACTCCAGGACCTTGAAATGCTTCTTACGAAGCCACTCCTTCGTTGCCCTGGCGGTGTGCTTTGGATCATTGTCATGTTGAAAGACCCAGCCACGTTTCATCTTCAATGCCCTTGCTGATGGAAGGAGGTTTGCACTCAAAATCTCACGATACATGGCCCCATTCATTCTTTCATGTACCCGGATCAGTCGTCCTGGCCCCTTTGCAGAGAAACAGCCCCAAAGCATGATGTTTCCACCACCATGCTTTACAGTAGGTATGGTGTTTGATGGATGCAACTCAGTATTCTTTTTCCTCCAAACACGACAAGTTGTGTTTCTACCAAACAGTTCCAGTTTGGTTTCATCAGACCATAGGACATTCTCCCAAAACTCCTCTGGATCATCCAAATGCTCTCTAGCAAACTTCAGACGGGCCCGGACATGTACAGACTTAAGCAGTGGGACACGTCTGGCACTGCAGGATCTGAGTCCATGGTGGCGTAGTGTGTTACTTATGGTAGGCCTTGTTACATTGGTCCCAGCTCTCTGCAGTTTATTCACTAGGTCCCCCCGCGTGGTTCTGGGATTTTTGCTCACCGTTCTGGGGATCATTCTGACCCCACGGGGTGGGATTTTGCGTGGAGCACCAGATCGAGGGAGATTATCAGTGGTCTTGTATGTCTTCCATTTTCTAATTATTGCTCCCACAGTTGATTTCTTCACTCCAAGCTGGTTGGCTATTGCAGATTCAGTCTTCCCAGCCTGGTGCAGGGCTACAATTTTGTTTCTGGTGTCCTTTGACAGCTCTTTGGTCTTCACCATAGTGGAGTTTGGAGTCAGACTGTTTGAGGGTGTGCACAGGTGTCTTTTTATACTGATAACAAGTTTAAACAGGTGCCATTACTACAGGTAATGAGTGGAGGATAGAGGAGACTCTTAAAGAAGAAGTTACAGGTCTGTGAGAGCCAGAAATCTTGATTGCTTGTTTCTGACCAAATACTTATTTTCCACCATAATATGCAAATAAAATGAAAAAAAAACAGACAATGTGATTTTCTGGATTTTTTTTTCTCAGTTTGTCTCCCATAGTTGAGGTCTACCTATGATGTAAATTACAGACGCCTTTCATCTTTTTAAGTGGTGGAACTTGCACTATTGCTGACTGACTAAATACTTTTTTTCCCCACTGTATGTACTGTTTTGTATGTGTTTTCTGAGCAATGGGAGTTATGCTTTCTCTGCTAGAGACCATAGCACGCACACACAATTTACCTCACTCCCTTACTTGTCTGAAGATAAGAGCTTTGCAGACACACCCTAACTGAGAGAGGGAGGAGTCAAAAGTTGTTGTTTCAGTGAAGAAGAAGGAGGAAGAACGTTCCTGGAAGCCATGATGACATGTGCTCCCTCAGAAGTAAAGCTAAGATGGATCAGGGAATCAGCTCCTAGGCTATCCATGCTTTTAGAGCAGGGTGGTAAGCTGGGAGACTGTGTGAGTTTATACACCCAACAGCGCAGTGTTTTCCCCGGGATTACAGCAGCAAACTAGGATCTGTTGTGAGTTCATTTTCCCCTTCGTCACTTAGGTCTGGTGAACTCCCTATTCTGGTAAGGAAAGGTAATGAGCCTGATTATCAGGCACCTGAGCCTAAAGAGGATGACTGGCTGAGTGGAGTCACGGACTGGATATAAGGCTACCGACGCCCTTCTGCCCTGCGGGTGATTTCTCTGTGGACTTCTAGGACACCAGTCTGATTCCTGCTCCTCTAAAGCTAAGTTTTCTGTTTTGCCTGTTTGCATTTTTGTTTTGTTTTTTGTTTTCCTTGCTTTTCTGTATTCTGCCATTCCCTGCTGGGGTGAGCTGAATCTCCTTTTGCCTGTAGCTCTGTCTTCAGAATATTCCTGAGTACTGACATAGCTTTTTTGAAGCCTAGCGTCTTCAGGGCCTTTTTTACTGTCAGTCTGTTGGCTCTTATTTTCATAGGGTTTTTCACGGATTGCAGACAGCAGCCTTCCTGTCCTTTTCTATCTAGTTAGTTTGGGCCCCGCCTTTGCTCAGTCTATCTTTCTGTCTGTGTTAGTATTTTAATTTTGCTTCACCATCATTATATGTTGGGGGCTGCCTATTGCTTTGGGGTCTGCTCTGGGGCAGTTTAGATTTCCCCTTTCTTTCTTTAGGCCTATTTAATTCTCCGGCTGTGATCGAGGGGTCTAGGGCATCGTAGGAACCCCCACGGCTACTGCTAGTTGTGTTGATAGGTTCAGGGGTCTGCAATCCGATAGCTGCCAACTTCTCTGGTTTTCTGGACTTAGCTAGCATTTCTGTTTTTCCCTCCTACGGTGACTCAATCATAACAAGGATCAGTGTGGATTGTGCAAGAAGAAAATTGAGCTTCACACAGGATCCAAGCTACAAGTTGCCCGAGGAGGAAAACACAGTGAGTAGAGGCTATACTATAAGTTCCAAACTCTGGGAAGCCTTGGTCCCTGAAGGGATTAGAATAGCAGGAAGCTTACACTGAGTCACAGCAAAGAGAAGGATAACTTCCATTCTGCAGAGCAGACTGTAACCTGGTGAGAGTTGCAATATCGCCTCTGAACTGCACCTGAACTACAGTAAATGTAAAGTGACTTTCCTTGTCTCCTGCCTTATTGCCTTCTACATCCATCACAATCTCTGGGGGCCAGCCCTGGTTGGAGAGGGTTAAACATCTGAACTGCCATCACCATCTACTCCCCCAGGGATCATCTGCAGTTCCGGCTATACTACAGTCGAACACTCCAACTGGCATCACGAGTCACTACATAAACTTTATCCCTAATCAATACTCCCCTTTTACATGACCGCCTGGGGCCACGGACCGGGTCACTGCCACTGTGACACATCCCTTTAAGACAACCAGCCCGGTACCGAGTATCCCACGGCCTCTAGGGCGCGTCATTTTTGGCGTCACAAACAGGATTACCATGCGTGCCTAAAGTCCTACAGGAGCAACGACCTGCAGCAACTGAAGTGGTGAGTCACACCCCCGCAAGGGTTAACTAGGGGGGGAAATGTCTAATCCCGGCGACGCTCAGGGTGCAGCAGCTGCAGCTACCATATTGCCTGTCACCATGCCTTATATACTGGGTGCGGCATTGCTGCCACAGTAAAATGGCGAATTGCACGCCTTAAGTGACTTCAAAGAGAAGCTGCGCAGCATGTTTGAAATTTACCCTATGTCAGAGGAGCAGAAAGTCAGTATACTTACAAGTCAGCTCAGTGGCGTTGCTCAGAGAGAAGTTAAATCTTGGCCAGCGACTGATAAAAATACATTTTTGCTAAAGTAAGGGATACTTTTGACACCCGTACTGCTTCAGAAATTAAGATGCGATTTTTCAGCTGCAGACAGAAATCACAGGACACTGTCAGAGACTATGCCCTTAACCTGCAGGAGGCGCTGCGGGCCATTAAACAAATTGATCCAGACAGTGTAAGAGATGGGAACAAAATGCTGAAAGAGCAGTTCGTTGAAGGTCTTTTGTTTGATTCCAGCAAGGCACAACTGCGCATGATGTCATTGCAGAACCCTGACATGGACTTTGTTCAGTTTAAGGACAGATCCATCCGTATCTTGAGAGTCTACCTATGTCTGCACTGAGCCAGTTAAACATCTAGCAGTTACACACCACCAGGGGGCAGTATCCTCACCCCAGGTGCCTGCAGTACAGCATGTGCAGATTCTAGTTGATGATTCTACTGCAGATTTATGACTGCAAGTACAGGAACTGACTAAAAATATGGCTACTCTATGTAAAACTGTTCAGACTCTCCAGACTTGTTCCCCCACAGAAAGGATCCAATTAGCATCAAGCCCGGATGATCTCCCATGGCGACGGCCGAAGAGAATGCCACAACATCAGTGACGACTGACTCGCACCGGCAGGAGAACAATGGACCGATTTGACTCTTCTGGGAGACCCATCTGCAGACGGTACCATAAAGTTGATCATATTGAAAGGGAATGTCCTTTAAATGGGCGACTGTTATGAATGGGTCACCGAGGAGGAGAGCGCAATAGGCTATGCCACCAGAACACCAGAGAGGTTGGTCGCTCAGCAGATTGCAGACCCCTGATCTTAACAACACAACTAGCAGTAGCCGTGGAGCGTTCCTACATTGCCCTAGACGCCTCGTCACAGCCGGAGCACTAACTAAGCCTAAAGACAGAAAGGTGAAATCTAATCTGCCCCGGAGCAGATCCCCAAAGGAATAGACAGCCCCCAAACATATATTGTACTGTAGGTGAGACAAGATGAAGCACAAACACAGACAGAAAATAGACTGAGCAAATTATGGGGCCCACACTGACTAGATAGGACAGGACAGAAAAGGCACTGTCTGCAATCACACAAAAACCCTAATAATTCCAACATGACTGAAGTACAAAAATACTGAGGTTTGAACAACCTCACCCCCACTATATCAGCACTCAGGTGTGAACTGGCGGCTAGCAAGAGGCTAATACAGCAGGGGACTGAGCAAACAAACACAAGATGCAAAAATACAGGGCAGGAGCCAGCAGCCCCAGGGGGAGCAAGCTGACACCTGACAGCAAGGCAAAAACAGATGCAAAGGGTTTAGCAAATGACACTTAGCTGAAAAAATGCAGGATCAGGCAGCAGACAGAAATCCTCAGTAAGCAAAGAAAGGAGTATCACCGTCAGTCACTGAGAGAAGTCTGCTCGCTTATGTAGTCCCAGTCACTACCACCACTCCTCCAGTTATCTTCTGCAGCCTTTGGGTTAACATCATGTTGACCAGCACCACTACCAGCAGTATCCACCAGAGGGAGCCTTGCCTCAAAAGTCGGATCAAGAAAGCTCACAACAGTACCCCCCCTTGAGGAGGGGTCACCGAACCCTCATCCACACCACCAGGCTGATCAAGATGGGCCCGGTGAAAAGCACGAACCAATCTCTCGGCATGAATATCGGAAGCAGAGACAAAGAAGAATTATCCTCCCGGCCATAACCTTTCCACTTGACCAAGTACTGGAGTCTCCGTCTAGCCAGACGAGAGTCCAATATTTTCTCTACCTCATACTCCAAATTACCCTCAACCAATACAGGGTCAGGGAGCGCCGCCACAAGAACTACTGGCTCCACAAACCTTTTCAACAATGATTTGTGAAAAACATTATGAATCTTGAACGTACCTGGAAGATCCAAACGTAAAGAAACGGGGTTAAGGATTTCCAAAATCTTATAAGGTCCAACGAACCTTGGCTTGAATTTTGGAGACGCAACCTTCATTGGAATATTTTTTGAGGACAACCAAACCATATCACCCACTTTGAACCGGGGACCAAAGGTCCTATGCCGGTTGGAAAACTGTTGGGCCTTTTCCTGAGAGTGGGACAACTTGTCCACTACTTGGTCCTAAATCTGCTGCATTCTGTCCACCACAGAATCCACACTTGGGTAAGCAGAAGCCTCCACCTGCCCCGAAGAAGATCGAGGATGAAAACCAAAATTACAGAAAAACGGAGACATTAAAGTGGCGGAACTAACTCTATTGTTTAGAGCGAATTCGGCCAATGGCAGAAATGAGACCCAGTCATCCTGATCAGCAGATATAAAACATCTCAAATAGGATCCCAAAGTCTGGTTTGTTCTCTCAGTTTGTCCATTGGTCTGGGGATGAAATGCAGAGGATAAAGATAACTGAACTCCCAGTTTAGAACAAAAGGCCCTCCAAAATCTGGAATCAAACTGGACTTTCATCCTCACCTGTAGCAGCGGGGTTTTTCTTTATAAAGAAGAAAGATGGGGGGTTACGCCCGTGTCTGGATTTCCGGGAGTTAAACCAGATTACGGTCCGTGATCCCTACCCGATGCCTCTGATCCCTGATTTGTTCAACCAGGTGGCTGGTGCGAAGTGGTTTTCCAAACTTGACCTCAGGGGGGCATATAACCTCATAAGGGTCCGTCAGGGGGATGAGTGGAAGACGGCATTTAATACCCCTGAGGGTCATTTTGAAAGCCTAGTTATGCCATTTGGGTTGACAACCGCGCCTGCTGTGTTCCAACATTTCATAAATGATGTATTTGCTCATTTGCTGGGGAAATTTGTGATTGTGTACCTGGATGATATCCTTATTTATTCGAGCGACCAGGACACTCATTTAGAGCATGTCAGGCAGGTGTTACAGCTGCTCCGTGAGAATAAGCTCTATGCTAAGCTTGAAAAATGCGTGTTTTTTGTTCAAGAGTTGCCTTTTTTGGGATATATTGTGTCCGCCGCAGGGTTTAAAATGGATGCCGCTAAGGTGCAAGCGGTGCTGCGATGGGAACGGCCTGGTAATCTAAAGGCGCTCCAGCGGTTCCTTGGGTTTGCCAACTATTATAGGAAGTTTATTAAGAATTTCTCTACTATAGCCAAACCGCTTACGGACATGACGAAAAAAGGTACCAATCTCGCTATCTGGTCTGAGGATGCGGTGCGTGCATTTGAGCTTCTGAAGAACCGTTTTGCTTCAGCCCCCATTCTGGTGCAACCGGACGTATCTAAACCTTTTACGGTGGAGGTCGATGCATCTGAGGTGGGAGTGGGGGCAGTACTGTCACAGGGCTCGTCCTTGAGCAATTTGCGTCCATGCGCCTACTTCTCCAAGAAGCTGTCGCCGGCCGAACGGAATTACGACATCGGCAACAGGGAGTTGTTGGCCATCAAATTGGCTTTTGAGGAATGGCGACACTTCTTGGAGGGGGCGGCCCACCAGGTCACAGTCATCACCGACCATAAAAACCTGCTCTATCTGGAGTCTGCCAAGTGTCTGTCTCCCAGGCAGGCTCGCTGGGCATTGTTTTTTACATGTTTTAACTTTCTGGTGACTTACCGTCCTGGGGCGAAAAACACCAAGGCGGATGCCTTGTCCAGGTGTTTTCCGGGGGGAGAACCTCGGGAAGAGCCGGTACCCATCCTCCAGGAAGGTGTAGTGGTTTCGGCTCTCACGACTGAGGTAGAGGCGGAGATTGCCGAGGCCCAGGAGGAGGTACCACCAGGACTTCCCGCTAATAAGTCGTTCGTACCCCTTCATCTTCGTCTTAAAGTGTTGGGGGAACACCACGACTCGGTCCTGGCCGGTCATCCAGGGGTTAGGGGCACCTTGGAACTGGTATCGCGCCGCTTCTGGTGGCCAAAAATCCGGCAGGATGTGGTTTCCTACGTGACAGCTTGCATCACGTGCGCCAGGGCCAAGTCGCCCAGAACCCGTCCTGCTGGCACTCTACAGCCTCTGGGGATACCTAGTAGGCCATGGACAGAAATCTCCATGGACTTTATCACAGACTTGCCTGCCTCGGCGGGGAACACGGTCATCCTGGTGGTGGTTGATCGATTTTCGAAGATGGCGCATTTTGTGTCGTTGCCTTCCTTGCCCAACGCGAAGACGTTGGCTCAGGTCTTTGTGCAGGAGGTGGTCAGACTGCACGGAGTTCCGTCGGACATAGTGTCTGATAGGGGTACCCAGTTTGTGGCAAAGTTTTGGAAAGCTTTTTGCTCACGATTGGGGATCAAGTTGTCTCATTCGTCGGCGTTTCATCCGCAGTCAAATGGTCAAACTGAGCGTATGAACCAAAATCTGGAGCAGTATTTGCGATGTTTTGTGTCTGACAACCAAGAGGAGTGGTCGACGTTCCTTCCCTTGGCAGAGTTCGCATTAAATAATCACCGCCAAGAATCATCGGGAGAGTCTCCGTTCTTTTGTGTTTATGGGCACCATCCTCAATTTTGTACCTTGCATCAGGGGGGCTCTGGGGGCGTCCCAGAGGAGGACCGGTTAGGAGTTCAACTATCATCGGTCTGGAGGAGTGTGAAACAGCGATTGCTGAGCATGAGTGCAAGATACAAACGTGTGGCTGACTCTAGACGCGTGCCAGGTCCGGACCTGTGTGTGGGTGATTGGGTGTGGTTAGCTACTAAAAACATAAAACTCAAAATTCCATCATTGAAATTGGGTCCAAGGTTTATTGGCCCTTTTAAGGTTGCTGCCATCATAAACCCGGTTGCTTTTCGGTTGGAGCTTCCTGCGGTATACAAGATACACAACGTGTTTCACAGGTCTTTATTGAAAAAGGTGGTAGGCTCTGTGGACACGACGCCGATGCCACCTCCAGTCATGGTGGAGGGCAATTTAGAGTTTGAAGTCTCCAAAGTGGTGGACTCTCGAGTACTGCGCCGTACTCTTCAGTATTTGGTGCATTGGCGGGGGTATGGTCCGGAGGAGAGGTCTTGGGTTCCAGCCTCAGACATACATGCGGAGCGGCTGGTCAGTTCCTTTCACCGCCGTCATCCAGACAAGCCAGGTCCTATGAGTCTTGAGGGCCCTGGGGTCCCTCGTAGAAGACGGGGTACTGTCATGTCGGATGCTGTTCACACCACAGCGTCCGGCAGGCAGCGGTAGTTCCATCTCCGTCCACTATAGCCTCAGTGGCGCCGGCTTGATTTTACTCAGGTTATCTGGGGTTAATCTAGCTGGAAATCAGGTGGGATGTTTGGTCACGCCCACGGTCTTTAAATAGTCGTGCTGGCCTGTGGGCGTCGCCGATTATAGCTTGTGTTTTGTGCCAAGTGGTTCCGGTCTGGAGTGGAGGTGTTGGAGAGAGAAATTCATAGCTGGTGTCGTATGATCCGTTGTTACCTTTTCGTCTTCCTATATTTGTGCTTTGTTTTGCCCTGTTCACATTATAGTATTGTCCTGTGTGGTTGCGGCGCGGTGTGGTTTGAGTTCTCCCTGTCTGTCATTACTGTGTGGGTTTTGGTGGTTTGACAACTCACTGGGTGGAGGGTGGAGGGTTCAGCTTAGGGCTGAGCAGGAGATAAGGAGAGGCTGGAGGCTCAGGCATTTGCACCTTTAGCAAAAACCCTGGGTTGAGGGTCAGACAGGGTTTTCCCTAGTTTGAGGGACTCCGCAGGGGGCCGGGTTTTGTCAGCCTCCTTCGACCTAAGCCTCGCATAACATTGACCTTGTAAGGGCATTCCAAAGAATTGGCGCCGCACGTGTAAAGTCTTGGAGACGGGAGTGGGAGGTTCTGACTATTGAGGATACTAACCTCAGGTCATCAGCAGAACGGAGGGTGCGGGTAGGGTGGTATACTGAAACAAGGGAGGAGATGTAGGGTGGTGCTGAGCCATGGAGGGCTTTGTGGGTGAGGGTAATAAGTTTATACTGAATTCTGGAGTGGATGGGTATCCAGTGTAATGACTGGCACAAGGTAGAGGCATCGGTGTAACGATTGGTGAGGAATATGATCCTGGCTGCAGCATTCAAGACAGATTGGAGAGGGGAGAGTTTGGTGAGGCCTCACTGTACAGGAGAGACCGGAGCGAGGAGCAGGGGCCTGATCACAAGAGCTGACAATCTGAGGAAACAGCAATGCTGAATAACAGTCTACACTGCATCACTAGATCCTTATACAGGGGTATAATGAGGCCTCACTGTACAGGAGAGACCGGAGCGAGGAACAGGGGCCTGATCACAAGAGCTGACAATCTGAGGAAACAGCAATACTGAATAACAGTCTACACTGCGTCACTAGATCCTTATACAGGTGTATAATGAGGCCTCACTGTACAGGAGAGACCGGAGCGAGAAGCAGGGGCCTGATCACAAGAGCTGACAATCTGAGGAAACAGCAATGCTGAATAACAGTCTACACTGCGTCACTAGATCCTTATACAGGTGTATAATGAGGCCTCACTGTACAGGAGAGACCGGAGCGAGAAGCAGGGGCCTGATCACAAGAGCTGACAATCTGAGGAAACAGCAATGCTGAATAACAGTCTACACTGCGTCACTAGATCCTTATACAGGTGCATAATGAGGCATCACTCTACAGGAGAGACCGGAATGAGGACTGATGAAAACGGATTACTATTAAGAAAAAGAGCCGTTTAGGGTGTGTGCACACGCTGCAGGTTCTGCTGTGGATCTGCAGCGGATTTGACCCTACAGTGCTGCGGTGTACAGTACCATTAAAAGCAATATAAAATGAAAATCGCAGTGCCCACAGTGCGGAATTTTCCGCACATTTAAATTCGCAGCATGTCACTTCTTTGTGCAGATTCCGCAGTGGTTTGGCACCTGCTCCATGACAGGTTGAAAACCGCAGGGGAAAACCGCAGGCAATTCCGCAGATATACTGCAGGTCTTTTGACTTGCGGATTTACCTGCAGATTTAGACAAATCCGCGCGGAAAATTCCCAGCAGAATCCACAACGTGTGAACACACCCTTAACCCCTTCATGACCCAGCCTATTTTGACCTTAATGACCTGGCCATTTTTTTGCAATTCTGACCAGTGTCCCTTTATGAGGTAATAAATCAGAAACGCTTCAACGCATCCTAGCGATTCTGAGATTGTGTTTTTTCATGACATATTGGGCTTCATGTTAGTGGTAAATTTAGGTCGATAATTTTTGCATTTATTTGTGAAAAAAAACAGGAATTTTTATTCTGTTAAACCAGTGAGTTATGTGACACAAAATAGTTACTAAATAACATTTCCCACATGTCTACTTTTCTACTTTACATCAGCACAATTTTGGAAACAACATTTTTTTTGTTAGGAAGTTATAAGAGTTAAAAGTTGAACGGCGATTTCTCATTTTTACAACAAAAATTACAAAACCATTTTTTTAGGGACCACCTCACATTTGAAGTCACTTTGAGGGGTCTATATGGCAGAAAATACCCAAAAGTGACACCATTCTGAAAACTGCACCCCTCAAGCTACTCAAAACTACATTCAAGAAGATTATTAACCCTTTAGGTGCTTCACAGGAACTAAAGCAGCATGGAAGGAAAAAATGGACATTTTAATTTTTCCAACAAAAATTTTCTTTTAGCATCAATTTTTTCATTTTCACATGGGTAACAGGATAAAATGGATCCTAAAATTTGTTGGGCAATTTCTCCTGAGTACACCGATACCTCATATGTGGTCATAAACCACTGTTTGGGTGCACGGCAGGGCTCAGAAGGGAGGGAGCGCCATTTGACTTTTTGAATGGAAAATATGCTGGAATATTTAGCGGTTGCCATGTCGTGTTTGTAGAGTCCCTGTGTGCCTAAACATTGAAGCTCCCTGACAAGTGACGCCATTTTGGAAACTAGACCCTCCAAGGAACTTATCTAGATGCATAGTGACCACTTTGAACCCCTAGGTGCTTCACAAATTGAGCCGTAAAAAAAAGGACTTTTTTCACAAAAATTTTCTTTTAGGCTCAGTTTTTTCATTTTCACATGGGCAACAGGATAAAATGGATCCTAAAATTTGTTGGGCAGTTTCTCCTGAGTACACCGATACCTCATATGTGGCCATAAACCACTGTTTGGGTGCACGGCAGGGCCTGGAAGGGAAGGAGCACCATTTGACTTTTTGAATGAAAAATTACCTCCAATCGTTAGCAGACACCATGTCTCGTTTGGAGAGCCCCTGTGTACCTAAACATTGGAGCTCCCCCACAAGTGACCCCATTTTGGAAACTAGACCCCCCAAGGAACTTATCTAGATGTGTGGTGAGCACTTTGAACCCCCAAGTGCTTCACAGAAGTTTATAACGCAGAGCAGTGAAAATAAAAAATCATTTTTTTTCCTAAAAAATAATTTTTTAGCCCGCTATTTTTTATTTTCACAAGGATAACAGGAGAAATTAGACACAAAAGTTGTTGTGAAATTTGTCCTGAGTACACCGTTACCCCATATGTGGGGGGGAACCACTGTTTGGGTGCATGGGAGAGCTCAGAAGGGAAGGAGCACCATTTTGGAATGTAGACTTTGATGGAATGTTCTGCGGGCATCATGTTGCATTTGCAGAGCCTCTGATGTGCCTAAACAGTAGAAAACCCCTACAAGTGACCCCATTTTGGAAACTAGACCCCCCCAAGGAGCTTATCTAGATGTGTAGTGAGCACTTTGAACCCCCAAGTGCTCCACAGAAGTTTATAAACGCAGAGCCATGAAAATAAAAAATCATTTTTTCCCCTCAAAAATGATGTTTTAGCCTGCTATTTTTTATTTTCCCAAGGGTAACTGGATAAATTGGACCCCTAAAGTTGTTGTCCAGTTTGTCCTGAGTAAGCTGGCACCCCATATGTTGGGGGCAACCACTGTCTGGGCGCACGGCAGGGCTCAGAAGGGAAGGAGCGCCATTTGTCTTTTTGAATGGAAAATTTGCTCCAATCGTTAGCGGACACCATGTCGTGTTTGGAGAGCCCCTGTGTGCGTAAACTTTGGAGCTCCCCCACAAATGAACCCATTTTGGAAACTAGACCCCCTAAGGAACTTATCTAGATGTGTGGTGAGCACTTTGAACCCCCAGGTGCTTCACAGAAGTGTATAACGCAGAGCCGTGAAAATAAACATAATTTTTTTTCTCAAAAAATGATTTTTTAGCCAGCTATTTTTTATTTTCACAATGGTAACAGGAGAAGTTGGACCCCAAAAGTTGTTGTCCAGTTTGTCCTGATTACACTGATACCCCATATGTGGGAGAAAACTACTGTATGGGGACACGTCGGGGCTCGGAATGGAAGTAGTGACGTTTTGAAGTGCCGACTTGATGGAATGGTCTGTGGGCGTCATGTTACGTTTGCAGAGCCCCTGATGTGCCTAAAAAGTAGAAACTTCCCACAAGTGACCCCATTTTGGAAACTAGAGCCCCCAAGGAACTTATCTAGATGTGTGGTGAGCACTTTGAACCCCCAAGTGCTTCACAGAAGTTTAAAAATGCAGAGCCGTGAAAATAAAAAATCATTTTTTTCCTCAAAAAACAATTTTTTTAGCCCGCAATTTTCTATTTTCACAAGAGTGACAGGAGAAATTGGACCCCAACAGTTGTACAGTTTGTCCTGAGTATGCTGATACCCCATATGTGGGGGGGGAAACTGTTTGGGCACACGTCGGTGCTCGTAAGGGAAGTAGTGACGGTTTGAAATGTCAACTTTGATGGAATGGTTTGCAGGCGTCATGTACGTTTGCAGAGCCCCTGATGTGCCTAAACAGTAGAAACTCCCCACAAGTGACCCCATTTTGGAAACTATACCCCCAAGGAACCTATCTAGATGTGTAGTGAGCACTTTGAACCCCCAAGTGCTTCACAGAAGTTTATAACGCAGAGCTGTGAAAATAAAAAAATTTTTTTCTCAAAAAATGATTTTTAGCCCACAATTTTTTATTTTCACAAGGGTAACAGGATAAATTCGATCCCAAAAGTTGTTTTCCAGTTTGTCTTGAGTATGCTGGTACCCCATATGTGGGGGGGGACCACTGTTTGGGCACACGTTGGGGCTGGGAAGGGAAGTAGTGATGTTTTGAAATGCCAACTAGATGGAATGGTCTGCGGGCGTCATGTTACGTTTGCAGAGCCTCTGATGTGCCTAAACAGTGGAAACCCCCACAAGTTACCCCATTTTGGAAACTAGACCACCCAAGGAACTTATCTAGATGTGGTGGGCACTTTGAACCCCCAAGTGCTTCACAGAAGTTTATAACGCAGAGCCGTGAAAATAAAAAATAATTTTTTTTCCTCAAAAGTAATTTTTTAGCCCGCTATTTTTTATTTTCACAAGGATAACAGGAGAAATTGGACACAAAAGTTGTTGTGCAATTTGTCCTGAGTACACCGATACCCCATATGTGGGGGGGAACCACTGTTTGGGCGCATGGGAGAGCTCAGAAGGAAAGGAGCACCATTTTGGAATGTAGACTGATGGAATGTTCTGCGGGCATCATGTTTAGCCCCCAATTTTTTATTTTCCCAAGTGTAACAGGAGAAATTAGACCCCCAAACTTGTTCTGCAATTTTTCCTAAGTATGCTGATACCCCATATGTGGGGCCACTGTTTGGGCACACGTCGGTGCTCGGAATAGAGGGAGCACTGTTTGACTTTTTTTCAGTTTTATTGAAATGAAAGCATCATTTAACATGAGATACATTCATATTAAAGTACAAGGATCCCCTCGCAGGGGGAAATACATAGAAAAAAAAGGCACTTAAGGTCATGCGGTATCCTTGACTACAAAATCTTCGCTTAGAATATGTGTAGAAAAACAATTATAACACAACTAAGTTAGACTTAATAGGATGGGGAGGGAAAGTGGGGGGTTCAAAGAGTGTCGATAATGCGAGATACACAAACTTGGGACGCCAGTCTACCTGTTTCAGAGTCTCTAATTGTAAGGAGCTACTACCATGCCAATATATTATATAGATAAAGATATCATTTTGCAAAGATCATTGTCTTTATGTGCCTGAATCCAAGGGTCCCAGATACCTCGAAAGTCATCGAAAGAATCAGATCTAATAGCTTCTATTTTCTCGTATAACATTATCAAATATGACCCTATTCTTCACCTGTGTTAAAGAGAGCGCACTGGTTTTCCATCTGCTAGCTATGTGGTTTCTCGTCAACATAGCAATAAAATCAACGAGACGGCAAGTTTTATTGTTGGCATTGGTTGGTCTGTCCCCCAGCAGAACTGACGGTGACAGAGGTAGTTTCCTACCCAAGATATTATCAATTAATTTTACTACATCTTTCCACAGTGACTTTACTATCGGACATGTCCACCAAATATGGAGAGTCTCTCCATCGTCAGTGCACCCTCTAAAACAATTGCCAGGGACTGAGTTGTAAATATTGTGCAGGAAGCTAGGTACATAGTGTATTCTAACGAATAATTTAAGAGAAGTCTCAGTAAGTGAAACTTGATTACTGCCCCTCATTATATTTTCATAACACCTGAACCACCTTTGAGGTGTGAGGGAGATTCGTAGATCTGCCTCCCATTGTTCCATGGTCTTCAGTTTCGAGCCATCCCTGGGTTTGTTAAATATAGAATAAAGATGAGATATGTGACCATTGCCCAATGGGTCATATACTGTAGACATTTTAATTTGTACGTTGTAGGTTGTACGTTTGAAGAACCAACCGTTAGGCTTTGCAGAAAATGAAAAATTCGTTCAAGTCAGAATGTCTCAGACCTCGGGACTTGATATTTTGCGATGAACTCTTGTTTTGACATTAGCTTAAAATGGGTAGTTAGATTTTGTAGCCTAGTTAGCTTATTCTGCTGCCACCATACGTGATTTCGAGATGTAACTCCTGGCGGGAACATGGGATTATTAAACAGGTTCAGGAGAGGAGAGGGATGAGACTGCAGCGCAAATTGGAATCTATTCGCTCTCCAGATTTGTAGGGAGTGAAAGGTATACGGAGAATGTAGAGCCAGATCTTTCGGTAAAGGCCCCGTGGCCCAAATTAGACTCTCCAAGGAGTAAGGTGCTATTTGGGAGTTTTCTATTTGTGGCCATATGGGTGTGTGTTGTTCCACGTTTACCCCTGCCAGCTGGGCGATCTGAGCTGCCCTATAATAGAGAGTAAAGTTTGGTAGCGAAACTCCTCCCTGTCTTTTGTGTCTAAACAGGATTTGCTGGGAAATACGGGGCTTTTTATTGTTCCAGACAAAACGTAGTATATGTGAGTGTATCATTTTGAATGTCATTAGGGGTATTGAAATAGGCAAGGATCGGAACAGATATAGAAATTGAGGCAAGGTAACCATTTTAACCGAGTGCACCCTTCCCAAAAAGGAAAGAGATGGGGAGGACCATTTTGACAAACATTGCGTTACTTTTTGGAGGAGGGGAGCATAATTATATTTAAATAGTGTGGATTTAGATAATGTAAGGTTAATTCCTAGGTATGTAATATAATTTTTTGCATGTCAGAAATGAAAGTTCTCTACTATTGAGCTTTGTTCAGCAGAAGGGGTGTTCAGAAACATAATCTCTGATTTATCGATATTTCCTCAAAGGATTTAAGTGTATTTAAAAGATTAGGTAGGGATATATGGGGATTTGTCAAAGTCAAAAGATGGTCGTCGGCAAACAGACTGACCCTGTATTCATGTCTTCCTATTGTTTGGCCTGCGATATCGGGGTGCAGACGGATCTTCTGCGCCAGTGGTTCCATCACCAAAGCTAATAGGGCCGGAGATAGGGGGCACCCTTGCCTGGTTCCTCTGCTGATAATTATTGGCTCTGGAGTGGTCGAAGGTAATTTTAAATAAGCACCCGGGATATTATATAGAAGTTTAAGTGAATCGATTAATTGTTGTGAAATCCCCATTTTACGCAAGATATTAAACATGTATGTCCAAGTGACGGTATCGAAAGCTTTTTCTATATCTAAAGCTAGCAAAGTTAAGGGGGTTTTACGTTTGTTGGCATTATGTATGAGGTTTAGGTTTTTACAGATATTACCTGGGGTTTGTCTAGTTGGGATGAATTCAACCTGATCTTTATGGACAAGACCAGGCAGACATTTATTAATTCTATTGGCTATTATGGAGGAGAAAATCTTGAGGTCCACATTCAAAAGGGATATTGGCCTGTAGTTTTTTGCGAGCAATGGGTCTCTCCCTTGTTTTGGGATGACAGTGATAAGCGCCGTATAGAATTCTGGCTGCATTGTTTGGCCAGTTAGCATATTATTGCAGTATGTTTGTATATGCTTTAATAAAATATTTGAAAACTTTTTATAGTATAATGTGGTCAGCCCGTCGGGGCCTGGAGCCTTCCCAGCTTTTAGATGATTTATAGTAGATATGATTTCCTCTTCAGTGATAGGAGAATGCAATGTAGCAGCGTAAGCCGGAGTTAGGGAAGGTAGTAGTACATTAGTTAGGAAGTCATCCAATTTGGGCAATGAAAAATTTGTGCCATCAGTGTATAGTTTTTGATAATAAGTTTGAAATATTTTGTAGATTTTGTTCGGGTTAAAAGTAGTTTGGGACTGTTCGTGCTGCCTCTATTTTAATTTTCGGGCAAGCATTCGGTCCATTTTATTAGAGAACCGATAGAATGTTGCTTGCGTCCACCTGATTGCTCTTTCCGTACGAGTTGTTAGCAAAGTATTTAGTTGTAGTTTTAAGTCATAGATTCATTTAGTTAAGTATAGGGAGGGGTGTGACTGATTGACGGTTTCTAATTTATAAAGTTCATTCTTGAGAGTCAATTGCTCCTTAAGACGATTCCTCTTTTTTTGGGATGCTATCCTAATGAGTACATCAGTGATATATTTTTTATGGGCCATCCATATATTACCCATAGAGGTGTCCGGGGTGATATTAGAGTGGAAGAAGGCCTTGAGCTCTTGTTCGACCATTATTCACGTTTGAGGGTCAGAAAGCAAGGATTCATTCAGTCTCCATGTATACAGGCGTGCAGTCTTCATGCCTAATTTAAACACAGAGAGTACGCTATCTTGGTCGGACCAAGAGGAGTGGACATGTCTGGAATACATCAATGACATGCGTTTTTTTTGTTAACCATGGAATTTTAGGGTTAGTTAAGGGGGTTTAGGGTTAGGGTCAGGGTCAGGGTCAGGGTTGGGGTTAGGGTCAGGGTTAGGGTTAGGGTTAGTATGGTTTGGTTAAGGGTTAGGGTCAGGGTTAGGGTCAGGGTTAGGGTCAGGGTTAGGGTTAGTATGGTTTGGTTAAGGGTTAGGGTTAGGGTTAGGGTCATGGTTAGGGTCATGGTTAGGGTCAGGGTTAGGGTTAGGGTCAGGGTCAGGGTTAGGGTCAGGGTTAGGGTTATTATGGCATGCGCATGTATGCGTTTTTTTAGCGCTGCGTTTTTTTGGTGGTGTCGACTTGTTGTACTAGATATAAACTTCTTTTTGGCGGTGTCCACTTGTTGTCCTAGATATAAACTTCTTTTTGGCGGTGTCCACTTGTTGTCCTAGATATAAACTTCTTTTTGGCGGTGTCCACTTGTTGTCCTAGATATAAACTTCTTTTTGTCGGTGTCAACTTGTTGTCCTAGATATAAAATTCTTTTTGTCGGTGTCCACTTGTTGTCCTAGATATAAACTTCTTTTTGTCGGTGTCCACTTGTTGTCCTAGATATAAACTTCTCAGTCAAAAAAAAAAAGTCTATATAAAGGAGGTGCCTGCCAAAACTCTGCCACTACTACACTGACAGATTGGAGAGCAGACAGTCACCAAGGAACCCATCTTCTATCAGCGTCAAGAATGTGAGTATATTACATTATATGCCTGTCCTTTTAAATTATGTATGTACTAATGATTTTTATTATTTTTACATGCAGTATGTCTTCAGAATCCGAATATTCACCATCGCGGCAGGAATTGGCGCAAGCAGACCGTGAGGTGATTATTTTCGTGCATCTGGTAAGTATATCTGCTGCTACTCCAAATCTCTTACGTTTTTTTCAACTTTTTTAGACATCATCATCATCTTCTGCGGACGGAACTACTGAGGGCGAAGAGCAGGAGCAGCGAAGCCAAGTCCCGGTGGTGATACGGAATGTATGTATCAAATGATTTGTAATGTTCTTTATTTTTTATCTTCTATTTTTACTCTTTTTTATGTTTCTTTTTTTTGTAACTTTTTATTCAATTTAAATTTGATTATTCTAATGAATGTGTTTTGTCTAGGTTCCACAACGTGATGAAGGCGTCTACCTGGATAATGAGCAGCTCATCAGCCTGGTCCAGGAGCGTGCGCCGTTGTGGGACAGCCGTGACCGGCTGTACAAGGACAATGTGGTGACCCGGCGGCTATGGAATGAAGTGGCCGCAGCGTTGATGGATGGCTGGGACAGCGCCACAGCATCCTCCAAAAGGGCGTTTAGTGAGTATTTCCCTGCTCTGTATTGTGCTGCAGTGACTGTTGTCCTTGACGGCACTGTTGGGTTTCGTGCTAGGTATATTCTAGCAGGAAACCCAACAGTGTCATCGGGCTCTACAGTGACTGCTTTGAGTATTGTATTGCTATATTGTGCCGCAGTGACTGTTGTCCTTGACGGCACTGTTGGGTTTCGTGCTAGGTATATTCTAGCAGGAAACCCAACAGTGTCATCGGGCTCTACAGTGACTGCTTTGAGTATTGTATTGCTATATTGTGCCGCAGTGACTGTTGGCCTTGACGGCACTGTTGGGTTTCGTGCTAGGTATATTCTAGCAGGAAACCCAACAGTGTCATCGGGCTCTACAGTGACTGCTTTGAGTATTGTATTGCTATATTGTGCCGCAGTGACTGTTGGCCTTGACGGCACTGTTGGGTTTCGTGCTAGGTATATTCTAGCAGGAAACCCAACAGTGTCATCGGGCTCTACAGTGACTGCTTTGAGTATTGTATTGCTATATTGTGCCGCAGTGACTGTTGGCCTTGACGGCACTGTTTGGTTTCGTGCTAGGTGTATTCTAGCAGGACACCCAACAGTGTCATCGGGCTCTACAGTCACTGCTTTGAGTATTGTATTGCTATATTGTGCCGCAGTGACTGTTGGCCTTGATGGCACTGTTGGGTTTCGTGCTAGGTATATTCTAGCAGGAAACCCAACAGTGTCATCGGGCTCTACAGTGACTGCTTTGAGTATTGTATTGCTATATTGTGCCGCAGTGACTGTTGTCCTTGACGGCACTGTTGGGCTTCGTGCTAGGTATATTCTAGCAGGAAACCCAACAGTGTCATCGGGCTCTACAGTGACTGCTTTGAGTATTGTATTGCTATATTGTGCCGCAGTGACTGTTGGCCTTGACGGCACTGTTGGGTTTCGTGCTAGGTATATTCTAGCAGGAAACCCAACAGTGTCATCGGGCTCTACAGTGACTGCTTTGAGTATTGTATTGCTATATTGTGCCGCAGTGACTGTTGGCCTTGACGGCACTGTTTTTTTTTTCCCAACAGTGGACAAAGTCCGAACACGTTGGCGTTCGATCAAGGACCGCTTCAACAGTGATGTTCGTGCTGAGGGCCAGGTTCGCAGTGGATCTGCGTCAAGGACCAGAACTAGATACCGTCACTATCACGCGTTGCAGTTCCTAAGACCGGTCCTTGCCACGAGATCGTAAGTATTATAAATTTTGGGTTTTTATTTTTATTAATCTGTGTTTTTCTAATCCACAGCTGATGCTTCTTGTAAAGGCATGGTAGTAATGATTTTCCTTTCTTCCACAGCACCTGGAGCAGCACCCTGCAACCTGGCCCTGGAGCGGTCCTTCCTCGGACGTCCTCTGACCCGTCCCAGCCATCCGACAGCCATGAAGCACCTTGCAGGTCAGCCACACAGACAGCTGGTGTCCAGGAAGCTGGGCCATCAGGTGTTCCCCTGTCCCAGGTCTCTGCCACTGGTTATGCGGGCACTACCCGCCAGCGGCAGAGGGCCTTGGACAGGAATGTCTTGCCCGAGTTTATGCATTTGAGCGAGGCCTTTAATTCCAGCCTCAAGTCGCTGTCCGACAGAGTTGAAAGCGGTTTTGCACTCATGGAACATGGTTTTAACCACTTTGAACACTGCTTCAATTCTGTAGAACAGCGCCTTGACCTTCTGGAGGCTGACCTCAACAGACCAGCACACCATTTTTTTAGTAAGATTGAAAAGGGCATGGCGTAACACCTTAGTCCTGAGCAACAGCTGAATGTGCTGCAGGCCTGCAACAATGCTTTCTTGCAGGCTATGCAGCATAATCGGTACGGTCAGCAGTCAGTGGTGTCATTTCCACCTGTGCCACCATTGACTCGCTTCACCTCACTACCGACTTGTGCTGCATACCACTGCACGGACACCTCTATTCAAAGCCAGGACACCCACCGTTACACCACCACAAGTCTGAGTGCAGCTGGTCACTTCACCGACACCACCATGGCAAGCGCTGCTCCTGTCTGGAGCACCACCGCCACTCCCATGCATGCGTGGAGCTCAGCCACCACTAGGCAAACATGGAACAGCCCTGCCGCTACAACAACATGTAGTAGCCCTGCCGCCACCACCACTCTGCAAACCTGGACCATCACTGCCGCCACCAGTCCTCCTGCAAGGACGAGCACTGACAACCAAGAGCAGCAGCAGCCGCCACCTCAGCAGCAGCCGCCACCTCAGCAGCAGCCGCCACCTCAGCAGCAGCCGCCACCTCAGCAGCAGCAGCCACCTCAGCAGCAGCAGCAGCCACCCCAGCAGACGGGGGACCTACACTCAATATTTGCCCCAAGTTCAAGCCGAAATCAATCAAGGCGGGCATTGGGCCAAAGTCGGTCCAGGCACACAAGCCTACGGCGACATGCCATTACAACAAATGTACCTGAACAGATTTCCTCTCCTCCAAGTGTTCCTATTTTAATTCCCTTAACTGGACTACCTTCCCCCACAAGTTTTGTTGCCCCTTCCCCTCAAACACCGTCTTCAACTGCAAGTGTTGCATATTCCCTGCACACCCCCAAATTGAAACCATCTGCCCCCAAACGCCGGAAAAAATAATTTTTTTGTTTATTTTTGTGATTAAAAATAAATTTACATTTGTGGTTCACCATTACAAAGTTTCATTAATGTTGTTTGCGCCGCTCACACACACTGATGGGTAAATACATGTTAAAAACCAACCCAAGGCCTAGTATAGTCATATGTGAAATAACACGGACTAGTATAGTCATTCCAAGGCCTAGTGTAATAACTCGAGTTTTACCAACTTGGATCTGGTTTCATGAAAAACAAACTGTTGAAACTTGTCAAGTTTCAACAGTTTGTTTTTCGTGAAACAAGATCCTAGTTGGTAAAAATCGAGTTATTACAGTAGGCCTTAGTATGACTATACTAGGCCGTGGTAATTTCACATATGACTATACTAGTAGGCACAAGGCCTACTATAGTCATATGTGAAATACCACGACCTAGTATAGTCATACCAAGGCCTAGTGTAATAACTCTAGAAACTTGTCTAGATAAACTACCACAATTTTATACCTCAATTTTAAAAAAGTTGGAATTGAGCTGATTACATTCATCCACTCAATGCTGACTTGTATTCATGATTGACTTTCATTGGGTGGGGTTGAAATCACATACGGTACTTTTGGGTGGGGTTGAAATCACATACGGTACTTTTTTTCAACTAGTTTGACAATTTTCTCTTGAAAAAAAATTGGTTTCCTGATTCATGGCCTGCAGCTTTGCTCGTTCCAATATATTTCACGCAGACTAGCAATGCTGCATTTTAACTCATATGTGTATTTACCTGCCCAGGTGTGTGAACATCTAAAAATTCAGTTATACATGGGAAGTTTTTTATTTAATTGGATTTTAAAAAATATAGTGCACTCAGTAATGGTATCAAATAAGGTTTTTTATTAGTATCAAATAAGGTTTTTTATTACCATAAACAAACAAAAACATTACACCATTTCATCTTGCCAGTGCACCCGTCCTACATCAGAAATAAAGTAGGCCGCAAATTGGTCCCTCATTTGGCCAACTTCAACGGATGACCTGAGAGTGTGCTGAGTGAATTCAGGCAATGGGTTAGGAGCATCATCGTCCAGTTCAAAGGTCGGGTGCTCTTTAGCCATCACAAAGTTATGTAGAACCACACAGGCCTTCACCACCTCATCGACTGTTTCAAGTTTAAGATTAATGGCCGTGCCCAGAATTCGCCATCTGGAGACAAGAATCCCAAAAGCACACTCGACAGTTCTTCTGGCCCTGGTCAGCCTGTAATTAAATATTTTTTTGGTGTGGTCCAAGTCCCGGCTGGAGTAGGGTTTCAGTAAGTTTCCGCACATTTGAAAAGCCTCATCGCCAACCATTACAAAGGGCAGTGGCGGAGCTTCGGTGTGAGGAAGAGGCCGTGGCATAGGGAAATTAAATTGGTTGCCATACAACCTCCGGCCCATGTCTGAGTTTTTAAAAGCCTGTGAGTCATTACCACGGCCAAATGCTCCAATGTCCACTGCTACAAATATACATCCGGCATCCGCAATCGCCATGAGTACTATTGAAAAGTACTTTTTGTAATTATAGTACTCAGATCCCGTTCTTTGGGGTTTGATGATCCGTATGTGTTTACCATCAACAGCTCCCAAACAGTTGGGAAAATTGCATACTGTCCAGAATTTGTCAGCAATTTCCATCCACTTTTCAGCGGTGGGCAGGGGCATAAATTCTGGACAAAGAACATTCCAGAGAGCCCGGCAGGTGTCAGCAACAATTCCAGACAAGGTAGAGATTCCAATACGGTACTGGAAGTGTAGTGAAGATAGGGTTTCTCCAGTCGCCAGGAATCTGTGAACAGACAAAGAAGTAAAATTAATATTTATGTATATTATTTTAAAAAACTATAAAATAAAATATTAGTACATTCACGAAAACTAATTACCCAAGGTTTTGAATACTAAATTTAAAAAAAAAACATCAGACCGCACCCCTTGGTTTTTAAAACATAACGTAATGTCACCAGTAGCCGTTCCTCAGGAGGAATCGCACGACGGAGCTGTGTGTCCTGTCTCCGGATGGATTGTTGGACACGAGCAAGCAAATCCATGAAACTTTCGTGGGACATCCGGATATAATCTGTAAATTTCTCCGGGTTTGACTGGAGCTCGCTGTAGAGGGTGTGGTATGCCCCACGGCTATCCCGGAGTTCAACAATCGGATGTATCCACATACGCCGCCGTCTTCGCTGCCTCTCTCTCTTCCTTTGTTCATGGCAAGCAACTGCATACGCCTGAGCCATCGCGATGTCCAAATCCAAGTTGAAGTGAAAACTCTTCCAGCGCAGATCCATGGTCACGAGAAGAATCAAGCAAATGTGAAGAATACTGTAGACAGGGTCTATATATTAACATACCACACCCACAATGCAGTCCCATTGGTCTTGTGTGTTGTTGAATGGTTGTTTTTTCTTTTTTGTGGGGTTTTTCCAAAATCTGTAAAAAAACGCAAACGCACAAAAAACGCATACAAACGCGCAAAAACGCTGCGTTTTTTTCCTGCATGCGCATAAAAATGCTTGAAAAAAACGCAGCTTTTGTATGCATTTGTATGCGTTTTTTTAATGCGTTTTTTTGCGGGAAAAACGCGCTGCAAAAAGAAGCAAGTGTGAAACTAGCCTAATGGATGCATAAAGCATGTGGGAACATGATGCTGGGAACCTGGTTATGGTAAAACTTTTGGCTCTGCCACACAGGGATAGGTTAGGTTAATGTGTTGAGGCGATAGGCCAGTCTGAATAAATGCGTTTTCAGGACACTCTTAAAATTGTGGGGATTGGGGACTAATCGTATTGACCTGGGAAGTGCATTCCAAAGAATTGGCGCGGCACATGTAAAGTCTTGGAGACGGGAGTGGGAGGTTCTGACTATTGAGGATACTAACCTCAGGTCATCAGCAGAACGGAGGGCGCGGGTAGGGTGGTATACTGAAACAAGGGAGGAGATGTAGGGTGGTGCTGAGCCATGGAGGGCTTTGTGGGTGAGGGTAATAAGTTTATACTGAATTCTGGAGTGGATGGGTAGCCAGTGTAATGACTGGCACAAGGTAGAGGCATCGGTGTAACGATTGGTGAGGAATATGATCCTGGCTGCAGCATTCAAGACAGATTGGAGAGGGGAGAGTTTGGTAAGAGGGAGACCGATTAGAAGAGAGTTACAATAGTCGAGACGAGAATGAATAAGAGAAACAGTAAGAGTTTTTGCAGAGTCAAAAGTAAGAAAAGGTCGAATTCTAGAAATGTTTTTGAGGTGCAGATGACAAGAGCGAGCCAGTGATCGAATGTGGGGGGCAAAGGAAAGCTCGGAATCAAGTATGACCCCAAGACAGCGGGCATGTTGCTGGGGAGTAATAGTGGAACCACACACGGAAATGGCAATGTCGGGTGTAGGTACATTAGTAGCGGGAGGAAACACAAGGAGTTCAGTCTTTGACAGGTTCAGTTTCAGATATAGTGAGGACATGATATTAGACACAGCGTTTAGACAATCGCCAGTGTTTTCTAGAAAGGCTGGCGTGATGTCAGGAGAAGAAGCGTATAATTGGGTGTCATCAGCATAGAGATGGTACTGGAAACCAAATCTACTGATTGTTTGACCAATAGGGGCAGTGTACAAGGAGAAGAGGAGGGGGCCTAGAACCGATCCTTGAGGAACCCCAACAGTAAGGGGAAGGTGAGAGGAGGAGGAACCGGCAAAAGAAACAGTAAAGGAGCGGTCGGAGAGATAGGAGGAGAACCAGGAGAGAACGGTGTCCTTGAGGCCAATGGAATGGAGCATAGTGAGGAGGAGCTGATGATCCACAGTGTCGAATGCTGCAGAGAGATCCAAGAGAATTAGCATGGAGTAATGACCATTTGATTTAGCTGTTAGCAGATCATTAGAGACTTTAGTGAGGGCAGTTTCAGTGGTGTAAAGAGCGGAAACCGGATTGGAGAGGGTCGAGAACAGAGTTTTCTGAGAGATAGCGGATAAGACGGGAGTGGACCAGGCGTTCCAGGAGTTTAGAGATGAAGGGAAGATTAGAGACAGGTCTATAGTTAGCGGCACAGTTTTGGTCGAGGGATGTTTTTTAAGTAGTGGATGTATGATGGCATGCTTAAATGAGGAGGGAAAAATACCAGAAGAGAGAGAGGTTAAATATTTTAGTTAGGTGAGGGGTGACAGCAGGGGAAAGGGACTGGAGGAGATGTGACGGAAATGGGTCACTGGTGCAAGTAGTTGGGCGAGAAGATGCAAGGAGCCTGCTTACTTCTTCTTCTGTGACTGGTTCAAAATCAGAGAGTGAGTTAGATGCAGTGGGGGAGGGAGGACAGTGCATGGTATGAGGGGATTTGGAGATAATTTCCTGTCGGATCTGGTCAATTTTTTCTTTGAAGTAATTGGCCAGATCGTCAGCTCGGAGCTCCGTGGTTGGGGCCTGTACTCTTGGATTGAGTAGAGAATGAAAAGTGTCAAAGAGACGTTTCGGGTTATTGGACAGAGAGATGATGAGGGTGTTGAAATAGGTTTGTTTGGAGAGGTGAAGGGCAGTGTTGTATGTTCTAAGCATAAACTTAAAATGGATGAAATCTTCGTGTAGATTGGATTTTCTCCACAGACGTTCGGCGCACCTGGAGCACCGCTGCAGGAAACGTGTTTGCACCGTGTGCCAGGGTTGTCGCCGTCTGCGTTGTGGTGTTCTATTTATAGGGGGTGCAAATTCATCCAGGGCACTTAGAAGTGTTTCATTGTAATGCTTCAATGCAGAATCAGGACATGAGAGGGAGGAGATAGGGGCCAATGAAGACTGCAAGTTCTTCAGAAGTTTCTGGGTGTTAATGGCCAGTATGTTTCTATAAGTCTGGACAGTGGGGGTGACCTGAGCAGCCTGGCAGTTCTGTATAGAGAATGAAAGAAGATTGTGGTCAGAGAGCGGGAGAGGGGAGTTTGCGAAATCATCCACTGCACAAAGCCGAGAGAAGACCAAGTCGAGGGAGTTTCCGTCTTCATGCGTTGGAGAATTAGTAAGCTGCGAAAGGCCAAATGAGGAGGTTAGAGATAAAAGGTGAGTAGCAGATGGGGAGAGGGGAAGAGCAATGGGGATGTTGAAATCTCCTATGATGAGGGTAGGGATGTCACAGGAGAGAAAATGTGGAAGCCAAGTGGCAAAATGATCCAGGAACTGATGGGAGGGGCCGGGAGGACGATACACCACCGCCACTCGCATGGAGAAGGGGGTGTAGAGTCTGACGGCATGGACCTCAAAAGAAGGGAAGACAAGTGAGGGTACTTGAGGGATAACCTGAAAGGTACATTTTGGTGATAGGAGCAGACCAACGCCTCCACCAGCTCTATTGTCTGATCTTGGTGTATGAGAGAAGTGTAGCCCCCCGTATGAAAGAGCAGCAGCAGCGGTAGTGTCTGACTGCTGGATCCAGGTTTCAGTAAGAGCCAGGAGGTTAAGAGAATTAGAAAGGAAGAAGTCATGAATGAAGGAGAGTTTGTTACACACTGAGCGAGAATTCCAAAGTGCACAATTAAGAGAGACAGATGGCATGCAGGGAATATTAATAAGATTAGAGGGGTTTCTGAGTGTAGCAGTGGGGGGGTTTGACTTTCTATAACATGGGGGACCAGGGTTGGGAGCAATGTCTCCTGCAACTAGGAGAAGGAGGATAGAAAGAGTGAGCAGATGGTTAAGTGATTTGTGAGAGCGTCTCTGGTGTTGAATGGTGGGGCTGGCTGGATCTGTGCAATTTAACAATGTGAAAAGAGCATGAGTGCTATACATAGGAGAGGAAAGAAGCGAGGGGCCAATATGGATGGAGTGTGGAGAGTTAATGCCAGGGCGGTGGATGTGTGTGAATGCAGCGGCCAGGATAAAAATTACACAAATGCATATGGTATATATTTGTTGTACTCCAAATGTACAGAGAGTAGATGTATATAAATGTCTTACCTGTCTCCTGCCCAACTGCCATGTTATAACTGCCAGAAGTACTTTGATACATGTACTTAGATTACATGTGCATAAATGCCACCCCTGCATAAATGCTCCCCCTAGCTAGGTCTGAATATATAGGAGGTTAAGGCCTCTTTCACACATCAGGTTTTCGCCGTCAGGCGCGATCCGGCGCTTTTGACAGAAACCGGATCCGGCGAAATGCAATGCCGGATCCGGTTTCACCCCCATTGACTTGCATTTGCGCCGGATCGCGCCGGATGGCCATGCGTTTCATCCGGTTTTCGCCGGATCCGGCAATGTGTCGCAATGTGTCGCGATCCGGCGTCTGGAAAAAACGTCTACTGTAACGTTTTTTGTCTCCGGCGAAAAAGCCAGACACGCCGGATCCGGCGCGTCCGGCTTTTTCACACAATGAAAGCCTATGAGCGCCGCAATGCGCCGGATCCGCATGCTCAGTAGCTCTGCCCACAAGACATATATAAAAGCAAGACAGTGGGACCCACAGCCACACCCAACATGCCACCCAAGAAAGCAACCAAGCGAAGCAGGAGAAGGCAGGAGACCACTGCAGCACCATCAGCACCACCACCACCCCAAATGGAGCAGCAAATAGAACATGCTGAGGAGGGGAGGCCAGCAGCAGATGAGAGACGGTAATTATCAAATCCCCCATTCCTCCAAACTAGGGCCATGGAATATCAAGATATTCATTGGCCCTTTGTTTCTCTTTATTCAACAGCCGCCAAAGAGATGCAGCAGCAGCACCATCAGCACCACCCCAAATGGAGCAGCATGCTGAACGGGAGGGGAGTCCAGAAGCAGATGAGAGACGGTAATTATCAAATCCCCCATTCCTCCAAACTAGGGCCATGGAATATCAAGATATTCATTGGCCCTTTGTTTCTCTTTATTCAACAGCCGCCAAAGAGATGCAGCAGCAGCAGCAGAAATGGCATCACTGGCAGCAGCAATACCCACAGCCATGGAGTCTGGCCATCAACAGGACAGCACATCTTCTTCTGGGAGCCCTCCCTCGCATCGTCAGCGTTTGACGGTAAGTTTTTATTTCCAAAATCCATCATCTCTGTAATATATGTCTATTCATTGCCTTTTATTTCAAAACAGGAATCACAAGATGAAGAGGAGCTCCCAGAAGAAGAAGGAAGGGGTGGACAGACGCTTGGAGTGGGCTCACAATTCGTAAGTTTTTGCATCAAACGCAGAAACACAACATCACACTACACACAACACATAGAAAACAATGTTCTGCAGACCACACACAGCAAACAAATGCCAGTGTAGGGAAGGTGACCTGATGGACGGACGGACTAGTCAGAGTGAAGAAAGATAGGTTTGCACAGTGTAGGTAGGAGTCAGTGATTACAGTGGGGAAACAACTAGGAAAGTGTAGTGGACGTGCAGTACCTTGGGATGACCATTAGATGGCAGGGTGGAGTGTGAGCAAAGGACTTTACAGCAGCTTAGGGCTTTAGAAACCGTTGGTCATGGGGGGCGTGGTGACAGTTAGAGTGACTGTTTCGAGGAACCGGGAGAGTTATAAAGACTGAGGGAGGGTTCCAGAAGGTTCCAGTCCCCAGGGGGAGCCCAGGTGACAGGAGGACCACGCCAGTCTGTGTTCCCTGAGGAGAATCCGACCAAGGGGACTGAGGAGAGGAAACGTCAGGGGGGTGGTCCTGACAGGAAAGGACCGCAGCAGAGACAAGGCTCTGGGTGGAAGACACCGTATGTGTAACGACGAAACTGACCAGTAAAGTGCTGATGGTGTACGGGCCTAAGGCGGCCACAGTAACCGAGCTGTCAGGATTGTCACAATGTGAGACGGGACGTACGTATAAATACGTCCCTAGTGTAACGTACGGTGTTGAAGCGGCCCTGGACACGGAGGGCAGAGAGATATCGCGGTGTACCGCGAGGACCGTCAGTCGGAGTGTGAGCAATAAACTTGGACCTGTTGCACCCAGAATCTGCCTCATCGTGTCTCTGTTATCATCTCTGCGCGGTAAGAAGTGGGACCACCCCCTATCATCCCCCAGCTCGGCACCCCACCACCGACACTACATTTGGCGTAGTCGGCAGGATCGCCGCCGCTAATACGCTATCTTCTGCGGCAGGCCTGCAACTGAAGGACTGAGGAAAACTTGGACTGCTCTATTTCGGATTATAAATACCTGTGGACTACCAATTACTGACCTGTGGATTACAAATTGGGACGCTGTGTCGGATCTGTGTTGCTTGCAGAGGATCCAAGGCAGTAGCTGATTCTGCCCAAGTGCCCAAGATGGCGGTATTACTTCAGCGCAGAGGAGAGGTCCGGGTGTTTGCAGTTGTTCAGAATGGACTGGGACCCCCTCCAACGTACCCCAAAAGGAAGCAATATATGCCCGGAGACCGACGTTTCCATATATTGGACCCTGGCAGATGGATGGAAAGGTCTGCCAACGCCCCACCCAGCAGGAGGAGTGGCACAGAAGAAAAACTTGGCTGCGGCTGTCTGACGCCATTCGAGTGCTGCCCAACGGACGGTATGAGATGCTGCGGGTGTCGGGGCATCGGCCGCCTAGAGTGGCAATGGCGGCGAGAGATGGAGCTGCACCAGAAGTCATCTTCAGATTTACGGGCAGGCAGCGGGATGCTGAGCCGGGGAGCGGAGCCTGAGGGGAGTCAGCGAGAACGGCTGCCACCAATACCAGCAGAGGACTTCTCAGCGGAGCCCCCGAGTCCGGAGGGAAGGCCCGCAGGACAGTGGAGCAAGGAACGGAGGCTGCGGGGGAAACTGCGTGATGATGGAACGGAGGCCGCAGCGCCGGGGAAGGTGAGAGTACCCCCGGCCCTACCAGTGCCTCCGCAAGCGGCCCCCACCATTCTGCTGCAGCACGCGGCCCCCTGCGCACCGGAAGGCCTAGTTACCACGGGCCCCGTGGTGTATGCAGAGCTGAGCGAGGCCCCCGCTCATGTCCCCGAACTACCCCGCCCGGAGTCACCAGTGCAGAGCTCACCCAAAGAAGACGCTGCTGCGCTTTCCCTGCTAATAGCAGCTGCATCGTTGAAATCGGCCGTTACTCCAGCTCCGTTGGAAGTAGTGGATGCGGCCTGTCCTGAGGCCGCGGTTATGCCGCTGCTGGAGTCGGCTGCGGCCAACTTAGCGGGCCCTGTGATTCCAGCCCCCGAGGACCCGGTTGTCCCCATTTGCCACCTGACCCCAGCGGCTGCTGGGCCACAGAAATCTTCGGCCGTTTCTGTCTTGCGGTCTTTTTCAGCGGAGTCCCGCCCACCGGACTCCAGGGCCCGTGCTGTTCCCTCCGTGTGGGTAGCGGAGGTGATCAGGAAGAAGGCCCGGGAGCAGGAAGTGTGGAACCTGCTCCACACTCAAGGAGAGGCTGGCATGGCGGTGGAAAGATCCCGGGGGCGGCTGGTGTACACCAATGTGGCCCGGGGGTATGGCTTCATACGTGATCAGACTGGTCAGAAGGTATACGTGAACGTAGCCTCCATACGCCACGGCCGTGCCCTGGAAATAGGGGACTTTGTCTCTTATTATAAAGAATACTGCCCCCGCGGGTATTATGCGGTGGCGGTACTGGCGGTACCTGAGGAACGCGAACCCCCGTAAAGAGGACTGTATTGGACACTCCCTTCACCCCAGGAGTTCCACGGCTGTGGGCCCCTTGCTACGGCCATTAGGAGATGGCCTGGACTGTCAGAGTTTGAAAGAACAGTTCTAGTTTTTTTTTAAAAATGTTTTATGTGATTAAGCTGTTTTTTTTTAGAATGTTCCTCTTACAGGATGTTATTTTACTGATTTGGAAACTTGACAGAACGGGGATACGAAGACAAGAGGGAGTGTTCATGTCCAAGGAAGGGGGAGGGAAAAGGAGTACTGACGATGTTTATTGTTGAACGTTGAGTTTTAAAGCAAAAGAAAATGAAAAAAAAAATTATAAAAATGGGGTACTTGTGCTATTATAAAGTTGTATGATGTATAATATGCAAAGTAAAATGCAACAGGTCCGGGTTAAGGGAAGGTCTGCGGGACCAAAGGAAAGTGTGAGATCCGGTAGGGATCTAAGAGTTGAGGTCTGGGAGACCGGGACGCCGACCATGACATGTAATTGAAAGAAGGAAAATGAGTGGGAAGACGTGAGAAAGACAGCCGTCCTAGGTCAGGTCCCCAACACCACGGACACCCCTGAAGAAGGAAAGGCGGGCGCCGGCAATGATCTGGTAGGTGAGTGGCCTCGATCATGGCGTACCGGATAGTGAAAGGTAACAGTAGGGGAGAGTAGGGGAAAGATACACGCCGTAGAGAGAATACGGGTGTACCTTGCCCAATTTGAAAGACGTTGTCATGTGGCATGCGCGCTGGTGAGTAGCAGTAGGCTGCTCAGAGCATAGTGCTCCCAGTATGGTTCGGCCCCCGCAGATAGTGGGTTTGGCTCAACTTCTGGTCCGACAACAGAATGTAGGTGTAGATTCAGAATGACGAAGGCAGGGATGACGATTGTCGAGGACGACAATGGACAAAGGAAGGGGGAGTGTAGGGAAGGTGACCTGATGGACGGACGGACTAGTCAGAGTGAAGAAAGATAGGTTTGCACAGTGTAGGTAGGAGTCAGTGATTACAGTGGGGAAACAACTAGGAAAGTGTAGTGGACGTGCAGTACCTTGGGATGACCATTAGATGGCAGGGTGGAGTGTGAGCAAAGGACTTTACAGCAGCTTAGGGCTTTAGAAACCGTTGGTCATGGGGGGCGTGGTGACAGTTAGAGTGACTGTTTCGAGGAACCGGGAGAGTTATAAAGACTGAGGGAGGGTTCCAGAAGGTTCCAGTCCCCAGGGGGAGCCCAGGTGACAGGAGGACCACGCCAGTCTGTGTTCCCTGAGGAGAATCCGACCAAGGGGACTGAGGAGAGGAAACGTCAGGGGGGTGGTCCTGACAGGAAAGGACCGCAGCAGAGACAAGGCTCTGGGTGGAAGACACCGTATGTGTAACGACGAAACTGACCAGTAAAGTGCTGATGGTGTACGGGCCTAAGGCGGCCACAGTAACCGAGCTGTCAGGATTGTCACAATGTGAGACGGGACGTACGTATAAATACGTCCCTAGTGTAACGTACGGTGTTGAAGCGGCCCTGGACACGGAGGGCAGAGAGATATCGCGGTGTACCGCGAGGACCGTCAGTCGGAGTGTGAGCAATAAACTTGGACCTGTTGCACCCAGAATCTGCCTCATCGTGTCTCTGTTATCATCTCTGCGCGGTAAGAAGTGGGACCACCCCCTATCATCCCCCAGCTCGGCACCCCACCACACTACACCTACATCCAAACTCATAACATTTTTTGTTTTCTTCTCTAGTCTTCCCAATCTGGTGCTCGGCCAAGAGGTCCTCGCAGTGCCTCCCAGGGTCGTCGGCGACAGCAACGCGGCGGTCACCAGCGTGTAAGTATAAATATTTTTGCTTTGTTTTTTTGCACTTTTTATTTCATTTCTTTTGTGGAGGCTAATTATGTTATTTTTGTCTTTTTCTTTAACAGCCTTCACAGCGTGCTCCCGACTCTGACGGTGAGGATGGAGGGATTGATGTGGACCGCCTCATCGATCTCGTCAGAGAAAGGGAGCCGCTCTGGAATATGGCTGACCGCCGCCACGCTGACCTGATCATTACCCGACGACTCTGGGAGGAAATCTGTTCTCTCCTTGTGGGCCGCTGGGAGGACCTCGAAGCTCGGGACCAGATTAAAGAGCGTAAGTATATACAGTAACGGTTGCTTGATGTAAACCAGTGTTTCCCGAACTCCAGTCCTCATGGTCCCCACGGATCATGTGTTCAGGATTTCTATTTACTATTGAAATCCTGAAAACATGACCCCTGGGGACCATGAGGACTGGAGTTTGTGAAACACTGATGTTGTATACTAACCACTCCTTTCTCGTTTCAGGGAACAGAATTGTGAATCGGTGGCGGTCTGTGAGGGATCGTTTCAAGAAGGAGTTCAATAAAGAGATGCGGGCCCCGAGTGGATCTGGAGGACGCAGGAGCAAGTACAAGTACGCACAAGCCCTGTCGTTCCTCCGGGAAACAATGCTCACCAGAAGGTAAATATTACACACCACATGTGAAAAAAATGTTAGATGTAACTTTTTTTTTTCAGCCAGGGCCATACCATGTCAGTATTTTAATTGTTTTTTTTTCTCTTTATTCCACAGCACGGTGAGCAGCACTCGGGAGCCTGCACGATTGGACCCTTCTGAGGCGATCCCTGAGGAGACCGGCACCGAGGGACACTTCGACCGCCCCGGTACATCTGCACCTTCCCTGCCTTCCCACACATTCGACCCATCTGTCCCATCCACCAGCACAGGAGCATCGTGGCCGCCTACATTACATGAAGCTGCTGGTGAGGAGATCGCTTTCCCTTTACCCCACCCTTCTGCCCCTGCCGCCTCTAGTACACCTGCGGGTACTGGGCGACAGCGGCAGAGGGGTCAGGAAAAGAGTTATGCGCAAGAGTTATTGCATCTGAATGCATCTTTCCAGAACTGTCTCAAAGTCTTGTCAGAGCAAATCTCCGCAGGCTTTCAGCAGATCAACTCCAGCATTCTGGAGGTGAAGACACTTCTGCAAACCATGCATTCAGAAGCAAGATCTTCGCCAAACCACACCTTTTTCAGGTCTGTTGTGGAGCGCATGGAAACGCTCTCTCCTGCCTAGCAGATGCATGTAATGCATTCGTGCCACGGTGCTCTCCAGCAGGTTACCTCCCAACCTCCACCTCCCACCACTGTAGTTCCTCCACCTGCACCCCCTCCAGCCACTTTCCATCCTCCCCCTCCTATTACATCTGCACCCCCTCCAGCCACTTTTCATCCTCCCCCTCCTACTACATACCAGCAACCTGCCCAGTACCAGCAACCTCCCCAGTACCAGCAACCTCCCCAGTACCAGTCATCTCCCCACTTCCAGCAACCTGCCCCGTACCAAACTCCTTCCCCGTACCAAACTCCTTCCCCGTACCAAACTCCTTCCCCATACAACTTTCCATCAACATCATCTGCTCCTACAGTCCCTGCCCAACCCTCCACTCCACCACCCACCACCTCTTCTGCTTCCCACATGTCCACCCATTCTGTAGTTTTTTCCACACCTTCACCTCTAACTGTTCCTTCCCCACCAAGATCCCAGTCCTCTCTCCACACACCCAGTGTCGAAGTGTCCCGCAGCCCCTCCAGCAGTATTTCCACCCCACAGTACACAGAATTGTAATGTGTGTTTTTTGTAATAAAAATGCCCATTGGGTTTAAAACCTTTCTAAAAAAGTTTTTTTGCACTTTAAAAACATTTTACAAAAAAAAAAAAAATTTAAATAAAAGTTAAATTATCGTTTCACAATGGTTGTCTGTCATTTCTTTCTGCGGCGAACTATGTTTTAAAAAAAGGTTAAATACAGGGTATTTCAAAGGTAAAAAGGTATTCAAAACCAGGTATAACTGTGGGTAAATTTTAGCTTTTTGCCACAGTTGTGTTCCTGGTTGTGTTTGAAGCAAAGTATTTCACTTAAAAAGTTGTGTTTATTGTTGGTGATTTCCTACCAATGTACACAACTTTTGTTAAAAGGTGAAATACTTTGCATAAAACACAACCAGGTACACACCTGTGGCCTAAAGGTAAAAATAGAAAGACCATGACAAGATAGCCAACTTTGGTTGGCAAAGGTATATACTGTTGGTCCAGAAGGTACACAAGTTTAGGGCAAAAATCTCTCACACTCTGTCATCCCAGTGTACTCTGCCTTGAGGTGACATAAAGTATAGTGGAAAATTGTCCCTGAAACCGTCACAGAACTTCTAGTGGTAATATTTCCAATGACAACATCCATCTTCGCCAGTAACTTGCTCTTCTCTCCAACCTGCACTTTCTTCTCTACAACCTGTCAAAGAAGGGCTGTAGGAACATGCTATATCTAGTTTTCCAGTAGCCAATCCCGTTCGGAAGGCCACAAGGGTCAATTTTAAAAACCGGATCCGGCGTAATCCGTCGAAAAACGGATAGAAAAACGGATGAACCGGATGAGACGGATCCGGTTTTGTCTGTCAAGAAAAAGACGGATCCGGCAGAAAACCGGATCCGTCACATCCGGTTTTACTAAACATTTGCCGGATCCGGCGTTCCGGCACGACGCCGGATCGCGCCTGACGCCGAAAACCTGATGTGTGAAAGTAGCCTAAGGCTAAGTTTTTTTTTTTTTTTTGTGGCTCTCTCTGCTCGTTAATCAATCAGACTAAATTGAGACACCAGGACCCAATAAAATGTTGTGGTCAAATAAACACATGTCCAGCACTACATGGATCATAAAGCACTTTGAAAAGTTTCTTGACCTCACAACATAAGGGGACAAGCAGAGTAAGTTGAAAAAAACTATATACCAGATATAAGCTTGCAGAGTTGAAAACACATAGATAGCATTCAGGATTAACTGCTTGCTGACATTGAATGAACCAAACCCTCCTGCACAAATGGAAAAGAATTATGCAGCAATATGGCGACATCTCTCGTTTTTTTATCATGAGTAGCAAGAAAAAATCTCGAGTAGAGCTTATGGAAAAATTTGGGAGATGAGTTATTAGAGAAATGAGTTTCCTGTAGGAATAGCACATCAGGGGAATGTTTCTGGTAATAAATAAAGGCGCGTTTTCTTTTTATCAGGGAATTGAATCCCCTAACACTGTGTGATAGTACCTTATACATTAAGTATACATAAAGAGACTCTAATGAAATTTCTAATTAAACTACGGCCTGGAACCGGCATTTTCACCGTAGTCACATATCCTAAAATATTTTTACATCTCATCGACACTCTTGTAGGGAAAAGAGGGAAGGGAGGGTAACAAAAAATACAACAACAAGAAAAATGGTCGCAACCAATGACCAATTTGTGGGCTGTGCTGGTCCACTATCAGTAGGACCAGAGGCAGTAATAGCCCAAAATGGAGTGGCATACTTACTCCAGGGGCACAACACTCCACTAGTAGAAAAAGAAAACAAAATTATTCATAAATTGTCATTAGAAACATCAAATAGCAATACTATCAGAACGATAACTCAGCATTTTGGTCGTTCTTTGAGAATATTACAGCACATTCGTCGATAGTGGACTCAAGAAAGGGGCTACATGCTGTGCTGTGATTTATTGAGTCTGGTATGGCGAACTTCCATCCACTCTCTGCGCGGTCTCTGTCTCTGTGGTCGGGCTCCCGGATCAGAAATTGGGATTCCTGCATTCTCCAGTGCTTTTCTCCCTTCCTCGAGAATTCTTGGAGAATAGGTGGTGTTGCCATAGGAGAAAATTAAAGCATGTGGGAATCCCCACCTGTACTTAATCTTTGCTTTTATTAATCCCAGAGTTATGTCTTTCAAGGCTTTTCTCCTTATTAGAGTTGCCGGGCAGATGTCAGGGAACAGAGATACAGTATCTGGGACACCTAGTAAATTGTTCAGTTTACGAGCTGTGGATAGAATCAGGTTTCTGGATTCCTCATGATGCATTTTAAGGACAACGTCCCTAGGTGAGGCATCAGATTTGGGACCTCCCAAAGCCCTGTGAATTCTGGTTATTTTTAAAGAATTAGGGTCTGCTTGGGGCAGGAGGGTACAGAAGAGGTTTGAGGCAACCTCCAGTAGATTGGAGCTACTTTCCGGCAGTCCTTTAATTCTGATATTACTTCGGCGAGATCGATGTTCCAAGTCTTCACACTTTAGCTCTAGGATCTCGAGTCTAGCATCTTGTTCCTGTAGTTGTTCACTATTATGTTCAGCGGCATCTGCTGTGTCATCCATTCTTCTTTCCAAATCGTTGGTTCTTTGAGCAATATCCTGGATTTGCTGTGTGAAGCTGCTTACAGCAGAGGATAATTCGGCTCTGAACGTTTTCTGAATGGTAGTCAGGAGGTCCTCCATTGTCATTGGAATCATGTTTGTTGGAGTAGTCAAGTTAGTTTGCTGCGACCTCTGGAGGGAGCTCCCAGTGTTCAGTGAGGTTGTGACACTGACATAGCGTGACTAGCTGATTTTGTACGTTGAGTCATCAGTTGTGTGATCGAACGGATATTGTTTTCTGACGAAACAGACTTTTTGGGACGCATTGCTCAGAGACCTCCTGCGTTCTGAACGTTATCGCATGACAATTAGTCATATAGGTGGGTGCCTATTTGTGCCCATGGTGACAGATCTAGTGTTCCATAATTATAGTCCACCAGGATCGTCCATGCCCTCCGTGTTGGATTTTAGCAAGATATGGGGTAAATTTTATAGAACAGAGTATGCCTCTGGTGCAGTTCTGCTGCAATACCCCTTTAATATCACAAGAGCAAGGGGGTGTGTGAGCCTATAAGTCAGAGCAACATCCCAAAACAGGGGAAAGGAGAAAAAAAACCCTCTCTCTTCCTTCTTTTTAAGTATGGGCAATTGCGTCAAATGGCCAGCAGAGGGAGTCCCACACCTTTATACATAAAATAAGGTATCTATGGAGATTGTATTAACTCTTACAGTCTCGTAGCTTCTCCTTTAGCTGGGGACAAGATAGAACACACAGCCCTCTACAGTCAGGCCTGGGAGAGACAGCAAGGCTCCTGCAATCCCCTCAGGTGCTCTGCTGAGCAGGGAGGATCCTACAAGTGGTCCACAGCCTGGCTCCCGCTGTCCTTCCTGCTATTAAATGAAATTTTCCCCTATTTGTTAAGGTTAAGTACCTGTTTGCTGGAGGGTCCAGTGTTTTGTGCCTGAGGCAATTTTCCTGTTGTGGCCTGGTGGGGCCTCCAGTGAAGCAGATGGTTGTCCCTGTTGTTTGTCAATCCAGAGCAGTGTCTCTTATGTCTCACGCCGTTCCTGTGGTGCCGGAAGGAAAGCTTTAGTTCCGGGTACTATGGCAATGCCTAAGTAATTATAGCACAAATGTATGAGTTCTGTATATAATCCATTAGCCGGCAGGGCCTAGATGAGGCCTGTAGCAGTGAGAAGAGGCCTAGGCCTCACTCCTGAAGTCTCTCTCCAGTTCCAAGTAAAAAATCTCTGCTTTTAAACATCCGAAACAGTCCAAATCGGGCTCAAAATGTTCTGTATCAAATCCTTATTAGGATCCAAAAGAAAAATTGAGTTTTGAGTGATTTTTGGTCTGCATGGGAGTAGATTCAGAGGTTATCCCTCAGGAGCTCTGCTTTTCTGTGGCTCACATGTGCTGTGTCCTAGGCCACACCCTACTGTTTGACTTTTTGAACGCAAAATTGGCTGGAATAAATGGTAGCACCATGTCGCGCTTGGAGACCCCGTGGTGTGCCCAAACAGTGGAAACCCCTCAATTCTAACTCCAACTCTAACCCCAACACACCCCTAACCCTAATCCCAACCCTAATCATAACCATAACCACAACCCTAAGCCCAACACATCTCTAACCCTAATCCCAACTGTAACCCTAATCCCAACCCCAACCCACCCCTAACCCTAATATTAACCCTAATTCCCACCCTAACCCTAATCCCAACCCTAACCCTAATCCCAACCCTAACCCTAAGGCTATGTGCCCACATATGCAGAAAATTTCTGCATGAAAACTGGACTCCTTCCCAGAAAACACATGAAAAACGCGCGATTTTTGCGCATTTCTGTGCGTTTTTTGCGCAAAAAATGCGCATTTTTTATGCGTTTTTTTCGCGCGTCCCTAGACTCATAGAAAATAGCTAAAAACGCAGACTTTTCCATAAAATTAATGAGTATGCTGCGCGAAAAAGAAACGCATTGGCTGTTTCACTTTTAACAGCCAATCAGAGTGATCGTAGGCATGTGGGCGCTTAGCCACACACCCTGGTGTTAACTATAAAGGGTCCTCTGTGTGCGGGTTGGGTGACCTTTCAGTGACCCCGGTCACCCGACCCACAGGGGGGCAATCAATTCATGATGCCACATGGGCGCCATAGGTCGTATTGGCATGACTTTTCATGACGCCTATGTGGCGTCAAAGGTCGGGAAGGGGTTAAAGAGCCGAATGAGCCAGACTTCCCATCACAAGTCCACTGGGAAAAAGTCACAACTGTGTCTGCTCTATGTAGGAAGAGGCACCTCCCCTTTCTGTCACCTCACTCCACACATGGTCACGTGGGCATGACGTCAGCAGAGGTCCTTCTTGCAACTTGGATTTAGCCTCTAGTCTACCCAATTCTGGGACCCTTTGGAGTTCTGCTTCCAGGATCTGTGATGATGTCATAGTCATGTTATCAGTCACATGGGGGAGGAGCAGGATGGGCGCTTGTAGGAAGTGAAGGGTTTTCTGTGTTGGAAGGGTTGTGGCTAAATCCAAGTTGACAGAAGGACACTTATTGTATATAGATATATATGAATCCTGTCATGTCTTTTTTTGCAGTAATACTGAGCCGCAGACCAGATATGACATCTGATTACACATTTATATATATGTGACATTTATACTCGAGAATTTTCCCCTTAATTTTAGTATGTGCAATATTCTGCGCCAATCTCATCCGCGTCCCGTTTTTTTTTTTACTGGTGATCATTTTTATAGATCACACTACCACAGATTTTTTTCCACGCATGCACCTAGGAGTGTATTAACCCTTGTGCAATTTTCCTTTTTTTTCATTTTTTTCCTTCCCATAACTTTTTTAGTTTTCCATCAACATCGCCGTTGGTTTTTTTTTTTATTTGGCGGGACGTTCTTATTGATACCATTTTGGCGCGGATACCATGTTTTGATCACCTCTTATTTCATTTTATTGCAATGTTGCGGTGACAAAAAAAACGTAATTGTGGTGTTTCGATTTTTTTTCTCGTTATGCCATTTACTGATCAGATTATTGTAGTATTTGATTGGCCAGACCTTTCTGAATACATCAATTCCAAATTTGTGTATTTTTTTTAATGGAGAAAAAGCAATATTTTTTTTTCTTATATTTTTATGATATATGATGTAACAGAATCATGCGTTGTGAAGGGGTTAATACTATAACTATTGGCCAAATGGACCAGGTCCTTCTGCCAACTTGAATTTGGCCTGCTCTCTGTGAGAAAGCTAAATCCTAGTTGGCTAAAGGACCAGGTCCCTGTGAGTGTTTTAATACTTGATCTAGCAGGCTAAAAGACCTGGTCCTTCTGACAACTTGGATTTAGCCTGCTCTCTGTGAGAAAGCTAAATCCCAGTCGCCTAAAGCAGGGGTCCCCAACCGCCGGTCCGCGGCCCACCACCGGGCCACTGCAGTGCCCTTGCCGGTCCGCGGACACATGGGGAGCCAGGGGCGGTCAGTGGCGTAGCGGGGGCTGGGGCGGCGCGCAGCAGTTCTTAGCGGCGGCCAGGGAGCGATCAAGCAGCTCCGCTGCCTGCAAGAGGGAATAGCAGGAGCGGAGCTGCAAGGACCCGTCCACTGCGTCCAGCTTCCTGCCCGCCGCCCGCGCTTTCTGTCTCTGACTGACACAGAGAGGAGCGCGGCCGCTGCTGTGTCAGAGCGAGGAAGCGCGGGCGGCGGGCAGGTGAGAGGAGAGAGGTGGTGTCTGTGTGTATGTATAATGTGTGTGTGTGTGTGTGTATATGTGTGTGTATGTCTGTCTGTGTGTGTACATGTGTGTGTGTGTGTGTGTATGTCTGTCTGTGTGTGTACATGTATGTCTGTCTGTGAGTGTATGTCTGTCTGTGTGTGTACATGTATGTCTGTGTGTGTGTGTGTGTGTATGTCTGTCTGTGTGTGTATGTCTGTCTGTGTGTACATGTATGTCTGTGTGTGTGTGTGTGTACATGTATGTCTGTCTGTCTGT
Organism: Dendrobates tinctorius; assembly: GCF_039654945.1. Taxonomy (NCBI): domain Eukaryota; kingdom Metazoa; phylum Chordata; class Amphibia; order Anura; family Dendrobatidae; genus Dendrobates; species Dendrobates tinctorius. Next base: position 111,212 of record NW_027361822.1, read on the forward strand.
GAGTGTATGTCTGTCTGTGTGTGTACATGTATGTCTGTGTGTGTGTGTATGTCTGTCTGTGTGTGTGTCTGTCTGTGTGTGTACATGTATGTCTGTGTGTGTGTATGTGTGTGTGTATGTCTGTCTGTGTGTGTACATGTATGTCTGTGTGTGTGTGTATGTCTGTCTGTGTGTGTATGTCTGTCTGTGTGTGTACATGTATGTCTGTGTGTGTGTGTGCATGTCTGTCTGTGTGTGTATGTCTGTCTGTGTGTGTACATGTATGTCTGTGTGTGTGTGTGTATGTCTGTCTGTGTGTGTACATGTATGTCTGTCTGTGAGTGTATGTCTGTCTGTGTGTGTACATGTATGTCTGTGTGTGTGTGTATGTCTGTCTGTGTGTGTATGTCTGTCTGTGTGTGTACATGTATGTCTGTGTGTGTGTATGTCTGTCTGTGTGTGTACATGTATGTCTGTGTGTGTGTGTGTATGTCTGTCTGTGTGTGTACATGTATGTCTGTGTGTGTGTGTACATGTATGTCTGTGTGTGTACATGTATGTCTGTGTGTGTACATGTATGTCTGTGTGTGTGTATGTCTGTCTGTGTGTATGTCTGTCTGTGTGTGTACATGTATGTCTGTGTGTGTGTATGTCTGTCTGTCTGTGTGTGTATGTCTGTCTGTGTGTGTATGTCTGTCTGTGTGTGTACATGTATGTCTGTGTGTGTGTGTGTGTGTCTGTGTGTGTATGTCTGTCTGTGTGTGTACATGTATGTGTGTGTGTGTGTATGTCTGTCTGTGTGTGTATGTCTGTCTGTGTGTGTATGTCTGTCTGTGTGTGTACATGTATGTCTGTGTGTGTGTATGTGTGTCTGTGTTTGTGTAGCCTGGCCCTGGAGGAGATGGGGACATGAGGAGAAGGCCATGAGGGGAGTGATGGGGTGAAGGCAATGATGGGGAGAGGGGAGTGATGGGGTGAAGGCAATGATGGAGAGACAGCAGTGATGGGGAGAGGGGAGTGATGGGGTGAAGGCAATGATGGGGAGAGGGGAGTGATGGGGTGAAGGCAATGATGGGGAGACGGCAGTGATGGGGAGAAGGGAGTGATGGGGTGAAGGCAATGATGGGGAGACGGCAGTGATGGGGAGAGGGGAGTGATGGGGTGAAGGCAATGATGGAGAGACAGCAGTGATGGGGAGAAGGGAGTGATGGGGTGAAGGCAATGATGGGGAGAGGGGAGTGATGGGGTGAAGGCAATGATGGGGAGAGGGGAGTGATGGGGTGAAGGCAATGATGGGGAGAGGGGAGTGATGGGGTGAAGGCAATGATGGGGAGAGGGGAGTGATGGGGTGAAGGCAATGATGGGGAGACGGCAGTGATGGGGAGAAGGGAGTGATGGGGTGAAGGCAATGATGGGGAGACGGCAGTGATGGGGAGAGGGGAGTGATGGGGTGAAGGCAATGATGGAGAGACAGCAGTGATGGGGAGAAGGGAGTGATGGGGTGAAGGCAATGATGGGGAGAGGGGAGTGATGGGGTGAAGGCAATGATGGGGAGAGGGGAGTGATGGGGTGAAGGCAATGATGGGGAGAAGGGAGTGATGGGGTGAAGGCAATGATGGGGAGAAGGGAGTGATGGGGTGAAGGCAGTGATGGGGAGAAGGGAGTGATGGAGCACTCATTCAAAACCTATGGTGAGTTGAATCACATTATAAATGTTATTTAATTATAAGTATGCACTGCTAAACTACAACAGTGTCCATAGCCCCTCCCCTTATGACCAAAGCCCCGCCCCTGCCACACCTCCATCCCCGCCCTGCTGGGCCATGGAAGAATGGTCTTGCTTGAAACCGGTCCCTGGTGCAAAAAAGGTTGGGGACCACTGGCCTAAAGGACCAGGTCCTTCTGCCAACTTGGATTTAGCCTGCCCTCTGTGAGAAAGCTAAATCCCAGTTGGCTAAAGGACCAGGTCACTGTGAGTGTTTTAATACTAGATCTAGCAGGCTAAAGGACCAGGTCCTTCTGCCACCTTGGATTTAGCCTGCTCTCTGTGAGAATGCTAAATCCAAGTTGGCTAAAGGACCAGGTCTCTGTGAGAGTTTTAATACTAGATCTAGCAGGCTAAAGGACCACGTCCTTCTGCGAACTTGGATTTAGCTTGCTAATACCAGACTTAATAAGCCAAAAGACCTGGTCCTTCTGCCCACTTGGAAAGAGCCGACCCTCACTGAGAAAGCTAAATCCAAGTGGCCAGAGGGACCTCTGGTCCTTCTGTCCACATGGAAATACCCGACTCACACTGAGAAAGCTAAATCCAAGTGGTTTAAATGATTAGGTCCCTCTGTCCACTGGGAAATAGCCGGTTCTCACTGAGAAAGCTAAATCCAAGTGGTTTAAAAGACCAGGTCCCTCTGGCCACTTGGATTTATCTTTCTCAGTGTGAGCCGGCTATTTCCAAGTGGGCAGAAGGACCACGTCCCTCTGGCCACATGGATTTAGTTTTTTCAGTGTGAGCCGGCTATTTCCAAGTGGGCAGAAGGACCTGGTCCTTTTATCCACTAAGCACTAAGTCTGGTATTAAACCACTCCACGGGACCTGGCTCTTTAAACCACTTGGATTTAGCTTTCTCAGTGTGAGTCAGCTATTTCCAAGTGAGCAGAAGGACCAGAGGTCCCTCTTGCCACTTGGATTTAGCTTTCTCATTCAGAGTCGGCTATTTCCAAGTGGGCAGAAGGACCAGGTCCCTCTGGCCCCTTGGATTTAGCTTTCTCACAGTGAGCAGGCTAAATCCTAGTGGGCAGAAGGACCTGGTCTTTTAGCTTACTAAGTCTGGTATTAAATCACTCCAAGGGACCTGGTCCTTTAAACCAATGGGATTTAGCTTTTCTCAGTGAGCAAGCTAAATCCAAGTGGGCACAAGGACCATCTGGTGCTCTCAAATTGCTTCTTAAGTCTGTTCCTAGATTCTGTATCCAAGGATGGAACAAAAAACGACCGTCTGGTGAAGAACTCCCGGACTTCTTCCCCCGAGGACAAACTGCACATGCTGCAGGTAAAATGGCTGCAGCTTCCCCTTCAGCTTCCTCACACTCATCTGGTGGCTCTGGGGGGAGGGGGGCCTCTGAGACTCACAGCAACCTGTCTCCTATTACTAAAGGAGACATGAGAGACTTTTTGGCCTCCATTCGTGCTTCCCTAAAGGAAGACATGCAGCCCATGCTGCAGGAGATAAGCGGGGAAGTCTCGTCCCTGGGGGAGAGAACTGCTCATGTCGAGAGCAAGATGGCTGAAAATGCCAAGACTATAAATGCACTAGTGGATGAGAACGAAGCTTTGAGACAGGATATGGCTGTGGTCCAGGATAAGATGTATGATCTTTAAGATAGATCACGGAGGAATAATGTGCGTGTCAGGGGCATACCGGAGGACATTCCAGATAAGGATCTGGCTGACTTTTTGCTTAAATTCATGCAAACTGTACTCCCAACCTTGCTCCCCAGGGATTTCCTGATTGACAGGATACATAGACTCCCCAAACCCCGGCATGTGGACCCAGCCTTGCCCAGAGACACTTTGGCGCGGGTCCACTTCTATACTACCAAAGACGCCTTCATGCAGGGAATGAGGAAACCCCCTGAGCTCCCTGCTGAATACCAAGCCTTACAGGTGTTCCCAGATTTATCAGCGTCCACGCTGGCAAGGAGGCGAGAATTCGCTCATGTTTGTAAAGCACTACGTGATGTTCATATCCGATACAAATGGGGATTCAATCCTGTCAGGCTGATAATATCTTATTCTTGCAGCTGAGGACTAGTTTTATTAGTGAGAGAAGGGGCCAATATCCATGGCCCGTCACAGCTTTTTTTTTTTTTAAACTATTTTTATTAATTTAACAATTTTAACAACAAGGAAAAGGTACAGTTACAGTATATTTATGACATTAAGCCAAAATCCCACCTTTTCCTCCCCCCCTTCCTACAATCGTCATCATTTGAAAGAATTCCTTAAATTGGTGCGTGTCCACTGATGCTTTGTAGCAGGTACCATCTGGTGCTCTCAAATTGCTTCTTAAGTCTGTTCCTAGATTCTGTATCCAAGGATGGAACAAAAAACGACCGTCTGGTGAAGAACTTCTCTGTTATTTTTTCTTTGTTGGTCAAGGTTTCCAACCAGTCCATTTTAAACAAAAAATGAATTTTTGTCATTATTAACAATCTTGACGGAACATTTGAGTTTAACCATTGATGTAATATACTTTTCCTTACTGCTGAGGCCCAAATCACTAACATGGCTTTGGTGTGCTTTGGCAATACTCTTTGGGTCTCCTCTAGGATATTAAAGATAGCCCATTGTGGGGTAAGAGGGAACTCAAAACCACTCAATTGTTGCAACTCAGAGTGAATATCACACCACAACTTTTGAATTTTTGGACAACCCCACATATGATGTAAAATGTCAGTATTATGTAGACCACATTTTACACATTGATATGAATTTGTGGGAGACATTCTAGATTGCACGTACAGGGTAATATAAGCCCTATGTAGCAATAATATGGCCATATCTGTATAACTATTATATGGAATAATTTTCTTTGTGTCTCAGTAGCTTCTAATATATCTCCCACCTCCAGACCTTCCATGTCCCGTACCCATCTCACCGGACCCAAGGTTTTGGCCTCCCAAGACCATTCCTTCCGCAGAGTGGAGAATATGGTACTAGTTGACACCAAGTGAGCCCTGCCCTTTCTGAGAAGGATATCCAATTTATCGCCCAACCCCTCACTCCGTCTGCTAACTACAAACCTAAGAACCAGACTGCGTGCTTGCAGGAATAAGAACGGCCGCCCTTCAAATATGGAATAAAGGGATACTGCCTCATCAAAAGTGATCATAGAGAAACTGTGGTCTAATAGATCCACCCCAAGAACGCATTTTTGTTGCGCCATAGTTTTATAAATTTTTGGCGGTTTACGTTTCAAAAACAATGGGTTACCCAGAAAAGGCTGGGAAGGTGACAGTCTACCATTCAAATTACACAATTTCCTCCCTCTTCTCCAAGACAGAATAGTTTGCCACAATATTGGATGATTTCTAATTTCATCAGGGAGTTCCTCATTAGTCAGCTGTAACAAGGCCATTAATGAAAAATGTGGGGGGGCGTGGCCTGCATGCAGACCAGAGAGGCCACATAACTCACAGGCTCCTGCTTCTCCGGACTTAAACCGGCTAATAACAGCACTGTATATTACCTCTCCTCCTCCCTGTGCACAGTAACGGCTCCTGGAAGGTCCTGGGCACATGATGACCCGAGGGAGAGCGCAGAAACACAGTTCCCCGCCGAAGCTCCCGGACTTCTTTCCCCGAGGACAAACTGCACATGCTGCAGGTAAAATGGCTGCAGCTTCCCCTTCAGCTTCCTCACGCTCATCTGGTGGCTCTGGGAGGAGGGGGGCCTCTGAGACTCACAGCAACCTGTCTCCTATTACTAAAGGAGACATGAGAGACTTTTTGGCCTCCATTCGTGCTTCCCTAAAGGAAGACATGCAGTCCATGCTGCAGGAGATAAGAGGGGAAGTCTCGTCCCTGGGGGAGAGAACTGCTCATGTCGAGAGCAAGATGGCTGAATATGCCAAGACTATAAATGCACTAGTGGATGAGAACGAAGCTTTGAGACAGGATATGGCTGTAGTCCAGGATAAGATGTATGATCTGGAAGATAGATCACGGAGGAATAATGTGCGTGTCAGGGGCATACCGGAGGACATTCCAGATAAGGATCTGGCTGACTTTTTGCTTAAATTCATGCAAACTGTACTCCCAACCTTGCTCCCCAGGGATTTCCTGATTGACAGGATACATAGACTCCCCAAACCCCGGCATGTGGACCCAGACTTGCCCAGAGACACTTTGGCGCGCGTCCACTTCTATACTACCAAAGACGCCTTCATGCAGGGGATGAGGAAACCCCCTGAGCTCCCTGCTGAATACCAAGCCTTACAGGTGTTCCCAGATTTATCAGCGTCCATGCTGGCAAGGAGGCGAGAATTCGCTCATGTTTGTAAAGCACTACGTGATGTTCATATCCGATACAAATGGGGATTCAATCCTGTCAGGCTGATAATATCTTATGAAGGTCGTGGTGTGGTCTGCCAATCTCCCAAACAGACTGAGAACAAGCTAACCGATTGGAAGATTTCCTTTGCTCCCCGCCAGAACCCGATCGGAAAGAAAATTGTTCAGGACTGGATTCAAACTTGAAGAGGAGGATGAGATGCTGTCCAGATGCAGGACTCTGCTGTGAGGGTGCTACGGATTTTGTCACCGTTTTTTTTTTTTTTTCTTTTTGCTCCAGCACCCCGTCCAAGATAACTCTCGGTTATTTTCCATCTTTTTGGGAGTGAACCTTGGAACTGCCCTGAGCTGGCATTTACCTGCGGTCTAGGACTGACCATTCAGGCGTTTCACTGCCTGACTAGCCTGGCCTTTGGCCTAGTGGCTGCATGACTTTGTGTTTAGAATTTTTTTTACTTTTCTCTGTGTTTTGTTTCCCTTGTCTCCTGTTTTTTAGGTGCACCTCCGAGATGGGTCTTTTTAATGTGGGTACTGTGGTTCTCTATGTTGCCAACACACGAGCCCAGATGCGGATGATGTGGGTTCATGAAGATGTATGTGTGATAGCAAGTTTTATAATGTATAATTATGAGAGTTACCATTATGTCTTTAAATGTTAGGGGGTTGAATTCCCCCTGTAAGAGGTCCATCCTGTGGAAAGAGGTGAAAAAATCAGGTGCAGAGATTATCTGCCTGCAGGAGACGCATCTGATAGAAGCTGATAATTTTAGGCTGCGTCATCCACAGTTCTCTAATATTTACTTTGCTAATAATAACACTAAAAAGGCTGGGGTGTGCATCATCTTTAAAAATACATTAGCCATCAATTGTATTCGGAAGGTAACGGATCCTGCGGGCAGATTTCTGTCCCTCATATTCACATTGAATGGCGAGTTGCACACTATCACAGTCATCTACGCCCCAAAACATTCGCAGCAGACATTTATCCGCAAAGTACTACATAGAGTGGATGGTCTGGCGCAGGGTGAAAAGATATACTGTGGAGACTTTAATCTTCCCATGGACAGGGATCTAGACTGCTCACGAGGTGGCATTCGGCCTAGGGGGGAGTTGAAAGGCATAGCCAAAGAATATCATCTACACGATTTCTGGAGGTACTCCCACGCGAGTGAAAAAGATTATACCTTTTATTCCTTCCGACACCGTACATATACTCGGATAGACCATATTCTGGTGGATACATCGGTTCTTCCTAGGTGCGTCTCCTCCATCATAGGATTAATTACCTGGTCTGACCATGCTCCCATTGTGTTACAGTTAGCGTTAAAACATCATGCGAACCCTGCTTTTCGGTGGCGTCTGAACCCGTATCTTTTACTAAATGAGGTGATGTGTGGTATCTCTACTGAGTTGACTCACTACTTCCATGTTAACGATAATAGGGAAGTTTCAGATGAAACACTATGGGCTGCACATAAAGTGGTTATACGGGGATATCTCATACAACAAGCCTCCATACTGAAGCGTAACAGAGGGATTCGGGATCACCTCTTAGCTAGACTTGACCAGTTGGAATCACTGAATAAAACTTCACCCTCGCAGGCGGTGTCGGATGAGATATACGGGGTTCGCTTTCAGTTGCGGGAGGTTTTGCTTTCTGCCTATGCCCGTAATTTACGCAAGCTTAAAACTCACTTTTACGCCACTGGAGATAGGGCGGGAGCAATACTGGCACGTAGGGTACGTAAACGAGAGGCTAAATCCAGAATAGATGGTTTACAAGATCAGAATGGGTGTCTGGTTAGGAATCCGATTGACATTGTGGAGACATTTGTAAAGTACTTCTCCCATTTATATAACTTACATTCTGACCCGCGGACCCGTCAACCTACTCAGGTAGCAATCGATTCATATTTGCAAGCAGTTAATTTACCACGTGTATCCCAAGAACAATTATTATTGTTAAACGCCCCATTTACAGAAGAGGAGATCAAAAAAACTATTAAAAGCAGTAAGCTACACACCGCGCCTGGTCCGATGGACTTTCAAATGAATATTATCGCACTTTTCAGGAACTTCTGGCCCCATATCTATTGAGGTTGTTTTCAAGTTGGCGGGATTCAGGCAAAGTTGCTGCCCCTAATTTGGAAGCTACTATTACCACTCTCCCTAAGCCAGGTAAGACCTCTGATAGTCCAGGGAATTTTAGACCCATTGCTTTATTGAATTGTGATTTAAAGATATATACCAAATTGCTAGCCTCCCGCCTTCATTTGATAATCCCCTCTCTTGTCTCTCCTGACCAGGTCGGTTTTGTGGCTGGCCGGGAAACCAAGGATGGTACCCGCCGAATGTTGAATCTAATTAGGGTGGCGGAACTGTCGGGCCTTCCCAAGGCATTCCTGTCTTTGGACGCTGAAAAGGCCTTTGATAGGGTGCACTGGGGATATTTGGGAAGTGTTCTTAGGAAGTTTGGTTTGGAGGGCCCCATCCTTTCGGCGATTTTAGCCATATATTCCACCCCATCTGCCAGAGTCCTAGCCTCTGGGTTTGTACCTACCCCCTTTTTGATCACTAACGGGACGCGACAGGGATGCCCACTATCCCCCATTATATTTGCATTATGGGGGGCGTGGCCTGCTTGCTAATGGCACCGGTCACTTAGCTGCTGAGCTCCAGCCACTTCGACTCCTAATCGGCTCATTGCGGCTCGCCAGCGGCACCAATCTCTCTGCACACGGGGGGGAGTGCTGCGGAGGTATCCAGGATCGTAGCATGCCAAGGGGAAAATCCCAGAAGAAGCCGTCCCCGGCGAAAGTTACAGACTTCTTCTCCAGCACGGGGCGAGGGAAAATGGCGGCAGCATCCTCCTCCACAGCTTCCTCACGCTCATCCAGGAGGGGATCCACAGCAGGCCCAGACTTGGACACAGACGCTGCAGATATACCGCTTACCAAAGGTACAATGCAGAAACTGCTCAGTGCCCTCCGCTCATCACTGCAGCAGGATTGGAAAGATATGGTGGCTGAGCTGAGGGGAGATATCACTGCCATAGGCAGCCGTACAGCACATATTGAATCTAAAATGGGGGAGCTGACAAAGTCACACAATAGCCTCATTGATGCCAATGCAGCACTGGAGAAACAAGTGCAAAAGCTCCATACCAAGGTCTTGGATTTAGAGGACAGGTCCCGCCGAAATAATATAAGAATCAGAGGAATTCCAGAGGCCATACCAGACAAGGGGCTGCAGAGTTTTCTGGGCTCCTTGCTGCAGGAGCTGCTCCCTGACCTGACTGCAACTGATTTCCTGGTGGACAGAATACACAGAGTCCCTAAGCCTAAATCCCTCAGTGCTGATGTCCCTCGGGACACTTTAGCTCGCCTGCACTTTTACAAGACCAAAGAAGCCATGCTGCAAGCCCTGAGAAAGAGACCCCCACTGTCTGAGCAATTCCGGCACCTGTCCATTTTTCCAGATCTGTCTGCAGGAACCCTGGCAAAAAGGAGGGAATTTGCTCCTTATACCAAAGTTCTCAGGGATGAAGCTATATCCTATAGATGGGGTTTCCCTGTAAAGATCCTGCTTTTCCGAGCAGGAAATACCCACGCCTGCCATTCCCCACAGCAGTTGGCAAAGCTCCTATCCTCATGGAACTTGGCAAATCTCCCGGCCAGATCTCCAAGAGCTACAGGATCATCCCAACAGGATAAAGTGAATGAAGATTGGTCCGTCGTGTGAGTTGTGATATGTTTGAGTCGCGGCTGAGACTTAGTTGCTACTTTTAAGGTCCGCTGGTTCTGTTCAACCAGGACCCTGAACCCCCATGGCGGTAAATTTCCACCATACCGCAGGCCCCTTTTTTGGGCTTTTTTCTTTGTGGACTGATGCTCCCTACATCAGTAATGTTAGTGATGTCAATATTGTTAGTGTTATCTCTTTCCTGCCTGACCTTCCTTTTCCCCCTGCAGCTCTAGGCAAGAGACTTTTTTTTCATGTACAATGGTACTGAACTGTATGTCTATAAATGTTAGGGGTCTGAACTCGCCAGCCAAGAGATCCATGTTTTGGCTGGAAGTGGTTAAATCCAAATGTGATGTAATATGTGGTCAGGAGTCTCATCTCCTCCAAGGGGACTCGCACAGGTTAAATAATGCTAAATTTCCTTTCATACTGCTGGCTTGTGGAAAAAAAAAAAAGGCTGGAGTATTCATTTGTGTAAAAAATACTGTTGCGTTCACACTACATTCACAACATTTAGACCCTGACGGTAGATACGCCATTATTAATTGCGGGTGCCTTACTAGCCAGGAGGGTTAAAAAACGAGAAATGCAAAATAAAATTGAATACCTCGTGACGGGTTCTAATGCCACAATACGCAACCCAACGGAAATAGCCAACGCATTCGCTGACTTTTACCAGTCTCTCTACAACCTTAAAAATGACCCCACTGCCCCAAAGCCTACCCAAACGGCAATTAATTCCTTCTTAAACAATATTAATCTTCCTCGGTTATCTGCAGTACAGCTGGAGCAACTAAATTCCCCTTTTTCTCTGGAAGAGGTTCGCCAGGCGGTGACCACAGCCAAAAGAAATTCAGCTCCAGGCCCAGACGGCCTCACTAACTCCTATTATAGGCAATTCACTGAAACCCTGTCTCCTTTCCTCCTGAGACTTTTCTCCTCTTGGCGAGCCACAGCAGATATTTCACCAAATAATCTAGAGGCTATTATAACTACCCTGCCAAAACCAGGAAAACCCCCCTATTTCACTGGGAAACTTCAGGCCAATATCCCTCCTAAACTGCGACTTAAAATTGTACGCCAAAATAATCTCAGCTAGAATACATAAAGTTCTTCCATCACTGATTTCCCCGGATCAAGTGGGGTTTGTGGCGGGGAGGCAGGCGAAAGATGGGACGAGACGTATGCTGGATCTGATTGCGGTGGCTGAGGGGAGGAAAATCCCCAGTGTATTCCTGTCCCTGGACGCAGAGAAGGCGTTCGACAGGGTGCACTGGGGATATCTGAAATCTGTTCTGGCCAAGTTTGGTTTCAAAGGCCCCATATTTAATGCCATAATGGCGCTGTACTCTAACCCTAACGCCAAAGTTCTGGCATCCCGATTTATATCTCGGAGTTTTGAATTAACCAATGGGACACGCCAGGGGTGTCCGCTCTCCCCTATCATCTATGCCCTTGCTATAGAGCCTCTGGCGCAGACTATCCGTGAATGCCCTCGGATCTCGGGGATTCGAGTGGGGAGTATAAATCATGTGGTCAGTCTATATGCAGATGACGTGATTTTATCTTGCACTAATGTAGAGGTGTCCCTACAACACGTAATGGAGATCCTGTCCTCCTTCGCTCAAGTCTCGTATTACAAGCTTAATATTACCAAGTCATTAATTTTTCCGCTCTTCTTGCCAGCCTCTACCAGAGCCACTCTTTCTCATCTTTACCCTTTCAAATGGGAAGACGAGGGAATCCCCTACCTGGGTATTATACTGGCCCCGCTACACTCCGTGATCCGGAAAAATCTGCTGACCCTGCACACCTCATTGGATAAAGAACTTACTCGCCTTTCTCTTCTCCCGCTCTCTTGGGTGGCGAGAATGCAGACTTTTAAAATGATCTGTCTCCCAAAAATTATCTACTTACTTCGGTGCCTGCCCCTAACAATTCCGCAACGGTATCTCACCAAAATTCATTCGCTAATGAGTAAATTTATATGGGCTGGGAAAAAACCTAGAATAGCCCTGAGATGTATGCATGCCCCGTTCAGTGGTGGAGCAATGGGTATTCCTAATATTCTAACATATCACAGAGCTGCTATCCTGGAACCGGCTCGAGATTGGTGGAAGAATGATTCAGACTTGAGATGGTTACAGATTGAGTACACCTGGGCACAGGCCTACTCCCCTAAACAATTCATAGACTCCCTGCTCCTAACCCCTTCGCCCCCCGGCAATCTTCTACCCACCACAGCAGCTCTAAAGAAAGCTTGGTCCTTATGGAGCAAGCCAGTGTCACAGGCTCTAGGTCCCAGCCTTCCCCTTAGATCGCTGGAAGCCTTCATTCCGAATTTGAATCTTGCCGCCTGGACACGTGGAGGTCCAATTACCCTAGCAGATCTCTATAGAGAAGGCGTCCTACTCCCGTACTCAGAAATGTGTGTTAAATTTAACCTCCCCCGACACAGTTTATTCCAGTTTTTTCAAATACGTCACTTCCTTCAGTCCGCTCCTCACCTACCGGTTCCCACAACAGCCGACCACGCTGCAATTAAAAAATTCTTTCAAAATAGCAAAATCAAAGGCCTTTCATACATCCATAATCTGCTAAACTCCCCGGAACCGGACAAACAATTTCCGTATATGCTCAAATGGGAAAAAGATCTAGCCTCTCAGCTTCCGTCGCAAGAATGGTTCGCGGCCTCAAAATGGATCCACAAATTCTCTTCATGTCTCAATCACATAGAGCAATTAAAAAAGGTTCATCTGCGGTGGTACAACTCCCCTACTAAACTGGCTTCTTTTTCCCCACATATGTCACCTTTGTGCTGGAGGGGATGCAACCACAGGGGCACCTTGTGTCATATGTGGTGGTTTTGCCCTAAGTTATCTAACTTCTGGCAGGAGGTGTTCAATCTAATCCATGAGGTTACTAGTCTCCGTCTTTCCCCAAACCCAACCTTAGCGGTGCTACACATTGGCCTAGATGGGATCCCGGATCTTTTAAAAAATATCATTTCTCACATTCTCATAGCCGGCAGGTACTGTGTGGCATACAAGTGGAGGTCGGTGAGCCCCCCTACAAAAACAGAACTAATTGAGAGGACCAACCTACACTGGCTATACGAAACCAACTTGACCCCCAATCTAGAGAAGAGAACGGTGAGACTTAAACAATGGCATCCGTGGGCCACTTCCCTTTATGCAACGGCCCTCCCCCAGATACAGACACCTACACCATAAATAAATTGATTGTGCCTAAGAATGCCATGCATGTAGAGCTGCTTCCCCTTCCCCCTCCCCCCTCTCCCCGCTTCTATGTTCAAGTTGTTGTTGGAAGGGGTATTTAATGTCCCAGATTGATATTCTAATAATGGCTCGAGGTTATTCCACCTCTTGCTACTCATTGCTCCTGTTCTTGATGTTTTTGTATGAGAAGTTTGTATTTTTTCTGAAAACTCAATAAAAACCTTTATGATAAAAAAAATATTTGCATTATGCATGGAGCCACTGGCGGAGAAAATCCGTCTTAACTCTGATATCTCAGGTTTGATGGTGGGCCCGGCTGCTCACAAGATCGGTCTTTACGCGGACGACGTCATCATAGCCTGTGTGGACCTGGAGCGGTCGTTTTCGGCCGTCATGGTTGAACTAGAGGAGTTTGCGTCAGTATCCTATTACAAATTGAATGCATCCAAATCACTGGATCACTTTGGTCACCAAAGCTGAATTAGAGAATAAGTTTCCCTTTCGTTGGACTGATCAGGGTATCCCTTACCTTGGTATAAAGCTCACGCACTCTCACCATATTATAGAGGTGAACTATACTGCTCTATTCAGACAGATAAAGACTGAGCTGGACACCTTGCATCAGTTTATGACCTCCTGAGTGGCTAGAATTAATATTTTCAAGATGAAAATTCTCCCCAAGATATTATATTATTTCAGATGTCTCCCTTTGAGGGTCCCAAGCAAAATTATAACAAACCTTCAGCGCTTAAATGGGCCCACAAAACTCCTCGAGTGGCCAAGTCCCTTTTGTATTACCCTTATGATCTGGGGGGAATGGGATTGCCAAATTTGATGGCGTATTATAAGGCCTCAGTGGTAGCGGGGCTGCGGGATTGGTGGCAGCTAGATAAGGATCATAGATGGTTGCAAATCGAAAATTTCTATGCGACTAGAGGCTCCACCCGATTTATGGTAGAGGTTGAAGCCTTTGGGCCGCGGCCTTGTAATCTCCCTCTACCAACCATGTCTACTGCACTGCATTTTTGGAGACAGAGGTCCCGACTCTTATTAAAATCCCGTTAACTGAAGTGTCACTGAAGGTGCTAGAATTACATATCCTGTATATAGATTTACAGCCATGGGTACTGGATGGGGTAAAATCACTTCATCAGCTGTGTGACGGCACAGCGATTAAGCCATTTGACCACCTAGTTGCAAAACACCCAGATATTCGACATAGATTTTATCAGTTTTTGCAACTAAGACATCTTATACACACTACACAACCGTCGTACTTCTTTAATTCTAACCTAGACCGTACAGTAAATGGCCTCTTCCTGGTGCCCGGACCTAGTACTCACAATGTATCTATCTTGTATAGAGCCCTGAATGATCCTGATCCAGAGGTTAAACTGCAATTCATGAGACAATGGGAGGATGACTTGCAGGTGACCCTAGCGCTTGATGGGTGGCGGCAGGCGGTGTTAGAGGTTCGGAGAGTTTCCTCTTGTTTAAACCATCTGGAACAATTGAAAAAAGTCCACTTACGCTGGTACTATTACCCAGTTAAAGTTGCTCACTTTGGCCCTCAGTGCTCCCCATTGTGTTGGAGAGGCTGCGGTATGTTGGGGACACTTAGCCACATGTGGTGGTCGTGCCCGAAATTACTAAATTTTTAGGCTAGCCTAGAGGACGTGATAGCTGAGGTAACTGGGATCCGGATGGCCTTACAACCCAGTATGGTTTTATTGCATATCGGTTTGGATGAGATCCCGTATGTGTTGAGAGGAGTGTTCGCACATTTGTTTATAGCCGCTAGACTGGCAGTGGCATCCAAATGGAGAGTGGCCAGCGCTCCGACCATACAATTTGTGATTGACAGGATGAACCTTCATTGCCAATACGAAAGGGCTCTGGTATTATCTGCGTCATCTAAAAAGAAAAAGTCCCAGATTTGGGAACCATGGCTTGGTAGCCGGCTCTCCTTCAATCCACTGTGATGATGCTTGTGCTACTTCGATTCAGGGTCTGATATTCCCTGCCCGCGATGAACCCTGCTATGTGAATAGCTTATATGCCACTTTGATATTCATGAACCTGCACTTTAGCAGATCAGTTTCTGTTAAGACCTTTGATCTAAGTAATTTACAGTCGTATACTTAGGTGTACCTACCCCCTTTTCCCCCCATATTCCTTGCCTCCTACGTTTGTATGTCTGTTTTCTTGATGTATTATTAATCTACACTGCACTGTTTGCGGAATTGATATGTTTTCATGTTTAACTATGTAAAATTTCAATAAATATGATTTTGGAAAAAGAAAAAAAAAATGAAAAATGTGGTTTAATCTGCCCCTCTAGGTTAGTATTGGCGAAGTGGGATGTCCCCCGCATCCAATCTATTACATATCGTAAATTGGCCACTATATTGTATGTATCAGTATCGGGGAAGTTAATACCTCCCTCAGATCTTGGGAGTTGTAATTTACAGTACATAACCCAAAGCGTGAACGGCCCTCCACTCCCCATATAAACTGTCAAAATGTCCTATTCAAAAGGTTAATGTCCGATTTTGATAACAGAAGTGGTAATGTTTGAAATAAATATAGTAATTTAGGAAAAATTATCATTTTAATTAAGTGACATTTCCTGGTAAAAGACAAAATGAAATGTTTCCAGGAGTTGAGGAGGCTAGTAACCTCATTAATAATGGGTCCATAATTAAGGCAATACAATTTATGTGGATCTGTTGGAAGTCTGATGCCTAGATATCCAGTAGACTCGCTCTTCCAGCTCTTATCTATTCTGCCCGCCCTGAATATCGCTAATGCTTCTGATTTATTATAATTAATTTTAAAGCCAGTAAGACGTCCAAATTCTTCAACTGTCGAGATTATGGTTGGGATAGCTTGTGTTGGGTTGGCAATAAATAATAAAATATCACTGCAAAAGCCTTTTGTTTCCGTGCTTCCTGTAGGAATCCCATGGAAATCCGGCATAGTTTGAAGATTTCTCAACAAGGGATCTAATGCTAAGTTAAACAATAATGGGGACAATGGGCATCACTACCTCGTACCCCTCCGAATGGCAAAGGGCTCTGATAAAGTGTTGTTTATAAAAAGCCTAGATGTGGGGTCCCTATATAATAATTTAATAGCATTGCAGAACCATGACCCAAACCCTCTGACCTCTAACAGCTAATATAAATAATTCCAGTAAATTCTATCAAAGGCCTTATTTGCATCAAGACCCACCACTATGCTTCTCCTGCCTTTATTGACTCTACAACTAGATATAGTACCTATCGCTGTTCTTATATTATAGGTTATCGATTTTCCATGTATAAACCCCGTCTTATGTGGTGAAATTAACTCAGGAATAATTTGCTGAACCCTGGTTGCCAATATTTTTGTCAAGAGTTTAAAATCTGCGTTAAGCAGTGAGATTGGACGGTATCCCTCCACCTCCGTCACAGCTTTCTAATATCAGCTCTTAGCTGTCTGTTTTGCCTTAGTTGTTTATTAAAAATGGAGAGGACCCTATTTAATTTTTTGGGGGAGTCCATTCATTTTTTAATAACCAGCAAATAAAAAGCAGACAGCTGTTGACTGATTAATAGGCTGAAAAGGTTCATGTTTATTGGGCCATTCCCAGCATAATGAGACCAGATCACAGCCAATAGAGGTCAACGTGGTCTGGAACTTTTGTGCTGTAAAATGTGGGCATTAAGGGGTAAAGTTGAAAAAGGGAACAAAATGGGGGTAAGCAGGACAATAGCCCTGAAAACAAATGTGGATATTGAGTTCACTTAAAATAACAGAGAATAGATTTTTTTTTTATAATTTAGAAAAAAAAGAGTTGTAGGTCCAAATGTAGGAGGAGGTATAGTAGGTGGATAAGCTTGAGGTGGACGTGGCGATGAAGGTGGAAAAGGCAGGGGATGAGGTATCCAACATGGTTTTTGTGTTTTTTTTTTTTAATATTTTATCTTTTAGGGACAGCACTTAAAAGAATATAGTTTAAAATAAAATAAAAAATAACAATGTAGATACAATAGTTGGATGTCCAAGTGGAGGAGGAGGTGGTGTAGGTGGACGAGCAGTAGGTGGACATTGCGGTGTAGGTGGAAGAGGCAGGGCAGATGGTATCCAACATTATTTTTGTTGATTTTTTTCTCTTCATTTTTGGTGAGGCCCTAAAATATAATGAATGGCAAAGAGAGTATAACAATGTCTGGGTGCAGATGGTACATTTGTCTAGTCAACCAAAGATACAGACAAATCCTGTGTGCTCCACTCCTGGTTTATTTTAGTGAATGCGAGAGTGCCCACGTTGGCTTTGGACAGGTGGATGTGCCTATGTGTGATTACATCCCCCGTTGTGATAAACACACGTTCCGACATTACACTTGCCATGGGGCTTGCCAGCTCTTCCAAGTATAAAAGTACAAGCCTAGGCCATGTGTCCAGTTTGGAAACCAACAAGTTAAATGGGCAGTCCCATCACTTAGTACCTGCAGATATGTGGACATGGACAAGTACTCTTCCATCATGTTGTTATAACGCTGGCACCTGGTTGTACGGACACCGTATCAGATGGTACTGGTGGATGTTGTGGCGTGCTTATGAATTTTTTTTCATATTTCAGCCATGCTAACCCTCCCTTCTGAGGTGGTTCCCCAGGCGCATTGG
Organism: Dendrobates tinctorius; assembly: GCF_039654945.1. Taxonomy (NCBI): domain Eukaryota; kingdom Metazoa; phylum Chordata; class Amphibia; order Anura; family Dendrobatidae; genus Dendrobates; species Dendrobates tinctorius. Next base: position 128,917 of record NW_027361822.1, read on the forward strand.
CGACTTCCTCCTCATATGCCATGTGTTTCATCTGTCAGGTGGGAACGCTGTCAGTAGTGTCTCTACCAGCGTGTGCTTGTATTCACACATTTTGCCATCCTGCTCCATTGAGGGAAGTAATGATGGTACTTTGTCTTTGCAGCAGGGATCCAGCAGGGAGGCAACCCAGTAATCAGGAGGGGTACGATCGGGGCAACTCTGTGGTCATTGCGCAGGCACAGCAGCATGTATTGGCTCATTTGTGCCAGGCTGCCCAGAGGCAAAGACAAGCTGTTACTCTGTGGGAGGTGTTTGGTCTGTGACCTATATCCTCCATGCCATGCTCCAGTGATGCTCATGAACTACTTTGAGGGCCACTACATGATGGTGAAGTGGTGTTGTTCTGCAGAGCGACTCACCCGTGCATGCTGCAGCTGAAACTCCATTATTGCTTGCTTCCGCTCGCACAGTGTCTACAGCGTATTCAACTCTTGACCTTCACTTTGTTGATATGTCGCATATGAGGCGCTGAGCAAGAAGGCAGAAGTGACGCTGCAGCGCAGACAGGCGAGCAGCTGCAGGGTGTGAATGCCATAAGTGTACACAGATGACCTACAATTTCTGCAGCAGATCTCACATATGGGTAATTTTTAATAAAGATTTGCGCCACTAAATTTAATACATGTGGCAGGCAAGGGATGTACATCAAACAGGCTAGGCCTAGAACTGCTATCAGATTTCGCACGTTATCGCACATCACCAGGCCAAGACTTATGTTCAGCGGCCCCATCCACTCATCGGTCTCTTGTTTAATCACTGTCCACAGCTCTTGTGCAGTAACTTTCCTGCCTGTGCTTACTGTTCCACGTATCGATAGTTCTTGTACCTTGCCACTGATGGTGTTGAACAGTGCACGCCTGATTTTGGCTGCAACATGGGTGTGCTGGACAGGGATGGCCCAGCTTGAAAAATTAGTAGTGGATGGGAACTACGTACTGCACAACAGTCACCACCATCACTTTTTTTAAAACTGTTTTTCTCCAATAGATGGAATGGCAGCGTTTCAAAGGCCAGGAATTTGTAAATGCTGTTATTCAGGACCAGTATGGGTGCAGATGCTCGGTGACACTGCTGGTGGTGGTGCTGTTGTAAGGACAAAGACCGGGCTGTTGGTACCCGTACCGAGCCTGGCCCGGAACTGTTGAGGCTACCTCCCATGTTGCATGGGGCAGTAATGAGGAGCCGGACCAACCTCATGACCCGGGGAGGCGGGTAAGATAAAAGGAAAAGCTCCGTCCACTGAGCATCGGCGCTGCGGCTGGCTGCATTCGCTGTCCACAGCGGGACCGTGGGAGATAAAGGTGCCTTTTACCCCATGACAGAAACCAAGAAAGATGTTGTGAAGAAACCAGAGTCTATCTTAATTGCTAGACGGCTATGTTTTTGCAGGCCTGAAGGAATTGACTTTTTTGTCTGTATATTTGGCTTGTGGATTTAAGTGTGGATTTTGGTGGGTCAAGAAGACTGACTTGCACAATGATATACCATGTAACATAGTGTGTGTTTATCTGATGTTTATATTGTGGAATCAGTTTGTTGACTTTGAATGTAGATAGGGAAAGGCTGTGAGGGTGTACTGAAGGACGCTGGGTAATTCTAAAAATAGCTTACCTGCCTCAGGTATAAAAAGACGCTGAGACAGAAAGACGGGGTCTCATCTCATCACAAAGAGCTACCAGCCGGACATTCTGCTAAACACCCAATGGGCAAGAAACTCTTCAGGATCCCAGCTGAGGGTATGTCAGACCTGGCTGAAAGAACACAGGACTGCTCTCGGTTATATCCCTCCGCCTGTCGTGACCTCCTCTCTGTGTGTTATCACAGGTGGAATAGCGACCCTGGGAGCTCTGACATAACATCCACTAGCATCCCGGTGAGTCAGCTGCGGGGTGAGACCTTGTAATGTGCACCATCTTGGGGAAATTGCTGGAATTGTTCTGTTTACTAGTGGGTGTTGTGGTTCAATAAAGCTTGGCCACACTGTTTTACCCTAACCCTGCGTTGTCTGTGTAGTGTTCTGCCCACAAGGAGATAGAGCGGGCATTCAGTGGTATGAGCCCTGATCCATGCAGTCTTGCTAAAGACAGCCGGGCCAGTGGACAGGAGCACCCACTGACCCCGTTTCTCCACAGGTGCTGTGCACTCCGTGACTGTGAATACCACACACGTGCAGAGCAGAGAAAGCCGAGCACCAGACATATGCTTGCGGCCTTCCCTGAGAATTGCTGCACGGCCATTTACGCGTCACACTGGGAGTGCTGTGGTTTTGTTTGTTTCAGCTGCATGTGTTTATGGACTAGAGCAGGGGTCCTCAAACTTTTAAACAGGGGGCCAGATCACGGTCCCTTGGACCATTGGAGGGCCGGAAAATAGTTTAAAAAAAATTATGAATAAATTCCTGTGCACACTGCACATATCTTATTTAGAGGTAATAAAACAAAAATAGGAATAAATACAATATTAAAAATGAAGTTAAATCATCAAACTTACCGATTTTTTGGGGGTTCTTCGAATATCCTACACTTCGAGTCAATTTTTTCTCTTTCTTGATATCATTGTTTCCTAGGGATTCAAAATTGTTATTAGTAAAATACCAACATATATACAGTGCTACAAAAACAATATACCAGCAATAAAATTGCCCACACAGAGACATACAGACTGCACTGCCCATCAATGCAGCCTGATCAGTGCCCATCAATGCAGCCTGATCAGTGCCCATCAATGCAGCCTGATCAGTGCCCATCAATGCAGCCTGATCAGTGCCCATCAATGCAGCCTGATCAGTGCCCATCAGCGCAGCCTGATCAGCGCCCATCAGCGCATCCTGATCAGTGCCCATCAATGCAGCCTGATCAGTGCCCACCAATGCAGCCTGATCAGTGCCCACCAATGCAGCCTGATCAGTGCCCATCAATGCAGCCTGATCTGTGCCCATCAGCGCAGCCTGATCAGTGCCCATCAGCGCAGCCTGATCAGTGCCCATCAGCGCATCCTGATCAGTGCCCATCAATGCAGCCTGATCAGTGCCCATCAATGCAGCCTGATCTGTGCCCATCAGCGCAGCCTGATCAGTGCCCATCAGCGCAGCCTGATCAGTGCCCATCAGCGCAGCCTGATCAGTGCCCATCAATGCAGCCTGATCAGTGCCCATCAATGCAGCCTGATCAGTGCCCATCAATGCAGCCTGATCAGTGCCCATCAATGCAGCCTGATCAGTGCCTATCAATACAGCCTCACCAGTGCCCATATTGGTGGAACTCCACTTTTACCTCAGGCTCAGACTGGTGTGGTGCAAGAATCCCCAATAGGCAACATTGGTCCCTAAAAGGCAGGTAAATGTCCCCAATAGATAGCACAGGTCCCCAATATGCAGCACAGGTCCCCAATAGGCAGGTAAATGTCCCCAATAGGCAGGTAAATGTCCCCAATAGGCAGCACAGGTCTCCATTAGGCAGGTAAATATCCCCAATAGGCAGCACAAGTCCCCAATAGGCAGGTAAATGTCCCCATTAGGCAGCACAGGTCCCCAATAGGCAGGTAAATGTCCCCATTAGGCAGCACAGGTCCCCATTAGGCAGGTAAATGTCCCAATTAGGCAGCACAGGTCCCCAATTGGCAGGTAAATGTCCCCATTAGGCAGCACAGGTCCCCATTAGGCAGCACATGTCCCCATTAGGCAGCACAGGTCCCCATTAGGCAGCACAAGTCCCCATTAGACAGCACATGTCCCCATTAGACAGGTAAATGACCCCAATAGGACCCGGCGTTAAAAAAAAAAAGTACTCACCTATGTCCCCCGCTGCTCTGAAGAGGCGCCCGCTCATCTCAGTCTTCTTCCTGCACAGGCACACAGGCGGCGTGACGTCATCAGGTCGCGCAGGCGGCGTGATGATAATCACGCCATCTGTGTGCACTGTGCTCTGCTGCATACGGAGGGCTGCGTAACGCCTTTCCTCGGCGCCTCGTCCCGCCCGCGATTACAGGGCCCGTCGGCATTGAACTGCAGTGCAGTTCATAAGTTCAATGTCGGCCTGGCGGGGGGCCGGATAAAAGTCCTTGGCGGGCCGCATGTGGTCCGCGGGCCGTAGTTTGAGGACCCCTGGACTAGAGGCTCAGTGGAAGGTACCGGAGACCGACTGCTGCCGCCAGAAGACGGACCATCGTTTAATGGACTCCATGGACCATGGAGATGTCAGATGGGGAAATTGTGGACTGAGGACATTACATGTTGGCCATCTACATGGATTTGTTGTACAACCCTGGCTTTATGGAATAAAAATAGTTGCATCGGTAACCTGCCTAGGTGATTATTACAACCCACAACATCAGATCTTCACAGGGAGGATTTGTTCTCACTTCTCATTATTGTGCTAAACCAGTTTTTGTTAATCATGAGCTATTAATCTTTTACAGAACCATTTTCATTTTCCATATTACAGAATTGTATCTTTATAAATGTCACACGGATGGGCCGTATGGCATTCAATGTTTTCTGCTCAGACCCATCTGAGTTCAGTCACATTGCAAGTGAGTCCAGATGAGAAAACGCCACCGATCTGCCCGGCCTGATAGAAGAACATTGCTCCGAGTGCAGGGCAATATGCAGAGGATCGCACTCAGCTGATTATTATGCCAGCGAGAGCGAGACCCAAAATGTGAAGAGTCACATATTATACAGAACAGTACTGGCAGTAATAAGACAAGGGAAGCAGAACTATCAATATGGGAGAGTGATAAACAGTGGTGGCCATAAATATTGGGGCACTTCATAGATAAGGAGTGTGAGGTTTTAGGGTATGTGCACACGCTGCAGATTTCCTGCGGATCCGCAAGTGATTTACAGTACAATACTACTCTATGGGGAGAAAAAAAATCCGCTGTGCACATGCTGCGGAAAAATCCGCGCGGAAACGCAGCGGTTTATTTTCCGCAAGCATGTCAATTCTTTGTGCGGATTCCGCAGCGTTTTTACATCCATTCCATTATAGGAATCCGCAGGTGTAAAAACGCATGCCAAATCCACATAAAAAACGCACAGCAATCTGCAATGTGTGCACATACCCTTATTGTCCTGTGATTTTAGGTCTGATCCAGGGTTGTGGTCTCCAGGAGGTCGGAGGAGCACATTTCTTCATTGATGTAGTAGGACATAAATCCATGCGACACATTCATTCCAGCTCTGTCACAGGTCGTCATCATTTTGTAAACCATTAGTATCCAAAAAGTAAAATGTGAATATTGCCTAACATTACAAAGATATTTTTCCTCGGGAAAATCTGCCATAGCCTGTCCCATCAGTGGTAACAGCAGCAGTCAAACCCTCAGCAAGGGAAGCAGCTTATGTATTTTTAAGAAAAAACAATTATGGACAAAAAAAAACAAAAACATACAGCTTGTCCAGCTGTATGGGCTACATGGAAGTGCGGGTCTGGTCTGCTGGTGAGGACTTCCCTGCAGATCGTTCCCCCAATAAACCGCAATGTGTGGACACAGCCCAATACAGATCCAACTGCAGTTATCGTATTTTTCGGAGAAAAATGAGAAAAAAATATTTTTTAATAAAATAGTGGTGCTTCTTATAATCCATGCGCCTTATTGCTTACCTGGGGGTGGTGGCTGCGGTGAAGCGGTGTCCCAGGGTCGCTGCTGGAGGAAGCAGGAGTGGGGCGATTCTGCAGGTCGCAGGCAGGGATGAGGGGGTGCTCTGATGTGCGGCATGCTGGTGCGGCGGTCTCCGGTGCCCAGCGGTGCTGAGTGGGTGTCCGGAGATGCCCGTGGCTCTGCCGATATTTTGCGACATGCTAGAGCCCCGATACTTCCACATTTCCCTGTGCGGGTGCAGTGGACTCCGATAATCTGTCCGCCGCCAGTGGCGGCGCATGCGCAGATGGTGATCTCGGGACCAATATCTCGAGAGATGAGATTTCAACGCTGATATCTAATCTTTTGAGATCTTGATCCCGAGATCACAGTCGGCGCAGACTGTGATCTCGGGATCAAGATCTCAAAAGATTAGATATCAGCGCTGAAATCTCATCTCTCGAGATATTGGTCCCGAGATCACCATCTGCGCATGCGCCGCCACAGTGGTAGCCATATTCCCGGAGTCCACAGCACACGCACAGGGAACCATAGAAGTACTGGGGCTCTGGCATGTCGCAAAACATCGGCAGAGCCCTGAGCAGCGCCGGACACCCACGCAGCACTGGAGACACCCGCAGCAGCGGCCAGCAACCGCCGGGCACCCGGACACCCCCCTCATCCCAGCCTGTGGCCTACACCCACAGTATCGGTAAGGCATGTACGCTTTGTAAGACGCACCCCCATTTTCCCAGCTTTGGGGGGAAAAAAGTGTGTCTTACAAAGCGAAAAATACGGAACTCCACTAATGTCACACCAAGCTTTATCATTCTAGAAATGAAAATTATTTTATTACAAGTCAAATAGTTAGAACTAAAATATATAAATATATGCATACATACAAATGAATGATAATGAGTTTTAGAAATCAAAACAATGAATTAAGGCACATTAGAGATTGACAAAAAAACCCGAAACATTTTGTACCAAAGTCCTCTATGCTTTAGCTGCAAAAATTGTATTTCGGTACTTAACACAAAATTCCTTTCTCATTGAATACACCATAGGACACAAGCGTGGGTAAAGGGAAGGGGACCTAGGTGGGCCCTGTGCCACAGGTAACACGTCCTAGGATGGCCCTCCCCCCGAAAAAAACATAAAACAAAGCCCCGAAAAAAAGACAGAGAAGCAAAACAGCACAGAGAGTATGTAAAGCAAATACGGTAAAGGTGAGAAATAAATGATGGACAAAGGAAATGAAAAGGTGGTAGACCCCCACAAGACCAACCCTAGCAAGCTGTGGGAAGAGGGGAGGGGAATTTCAGACATCTTAGTCATCTATTGGACATCAGAGGTGCGGATGGTGGAGGCACAAGCACTCCACTTGGTGGAGAGATGACAAATGATGAATTGGCATCCAAAGAGGTCACTACTGTGGAGGGCACGGTGGAAAAAGATGGAGGAAATCCACAACACCTAGAATAAAACAAAGACATTTTTTAAAGAAAATTCCTGCCTAAGATGTACAAAAAGACATGGCCGCACCTCCCAATATTCAAACCTTGATCTAATGCCCATCAGCAAAAAGGTTATTACCATATATACTCATGTATAAGCCAACCCGTGTATAAGCCGACCACCCTAATTTTGCCACAAAAAACTGGGAAAACTTGTTGACTCGAGTATAAGCCTAGGGTGGAAAATGCAGCAGCTACTGGTAAATTTCAAAAATAAAAATAGATACCAATAAAAGTAAAATTAATTGAGACATCAGTAGGTTAAATGTTTTTGAATATCCATATTGAATCAGGAGCCCCATATAATGCTTCATACAGTTCATGATGACTCCATAAGATGCTCCATACAAAATACAACCCATATAATGCTACACAAAGGTTATTAATGACCCCATAAGATGCTCCATAGAGTAATATGCCCCATATAATGCTCCATAAAGGTTATGGCCCCATAAGATGCTCCATAGATTATGGCCCCATATGCTGCTCCATATATTATGCCCCCATATGCTGCCCCATAGACTATGCCACCATATGCTGCCCCATAGACTATGCCCCCATGTGCTGCTCCATAGAATATGCCCCCATATGATGCTCCATATATTATTCCCCCATATGCTGCTGCTGAAAAAAATGCCATACTCACCTCTCCTGCTCAGGACCCGGCACCTGAGATAGTCACCTGTCCCGGGTCCATCGCTGCTCACCGCTGTCTGCACTTCCTGTGTGACTGTTCAGCCAGCAGAGGGCGCAGCGCGCACTAACCACATCACCGCGCCCTATGCTGCCTAAACATCACTGACACAGGACGCAGCAGACAGTGGTGAGCAGCGATGGACCCTGAACAGTTGAATATCGCTATACTTACCCCCCTCCTGGTGTGACACCCCAGATTCCGGTTGTCAAAGTGACATTACCTCCCTCTAAGAGGTGAAGTCATGCTTGGAGGCAGAAAAGGGACCCCCATGCCAGGCAGCATAGATTTAATCACAATTTCCTGCTGCAGGTCAGAAAAGGGAGATGTCTTATAAATTCTGGCCAGCAGAGGGGGTTGGTGAGTCAGCTAGAAATCAGCTGAGGGAGTTGTCATGGAAGCGAAGCAGCTGTGAGGAGAAATGATAATGACAATTAAACGTGAGGACGTGAGGTAAAGAGATCTTTCTGGAAGATCCTGTCAGATAAAGACAGGCAGCTGATCTGTGACGAGGGAAAGGACAAGAGCAGAGACTGAGAGACTCTAGGGAAGCTAAAATACTGTATATAGCAGACCCCTGAGTGAAGCGCTAATAAAGAGAAAAGGGACATCAGAGTCCTAGGCTGACAGGAGCTGTAAGTCCTGATAGCCGAAACTGAAAGTACAGAGGATTGTAAATTCCTATGCACATTGAACACCTGAGGGCACGGCAGCGGATAAGGAGCCCGGGGCTGACGGTGAAGAGAACGGTATCCGTGGAATAGGCTCATGCTGACAGCCGTACAGGTTAGTGAAACCATCACAAATAGAGGGTCGCAGCTTAGTTACAAACAGCAGAGACCCGCACACAAAGCGCAGAAAGGAAGGTCCTAAATCCCAACCTGGCAAGGTGGATCCCCTGAATGCCTCCAGGCGAGCCGGACTCATTCCATCACCTGTATGTGGTACTGAATGCCTCCAGGCGAGCCGGACTCATTCCATCACCTGTATGTGGTACTCCGGACTGCAACCTATTACCAGTAAAAGGTAAAGAAACTGCACCTCTCTGTGTCTTTCTCTCATTTATCTGCACCCCAACGTTTACAACCATTTTTACTATTTATTTAACATCTTTGCCCTGGGACTACAGCCCTACCTGTGGAGGGCTACAACATCATAGCTGCGCCCAACATCCATCCCAGAGAAGCAACACCGCAGCGCTGGTCACCTCTGACTAGAATACTACAGGTGGCGTCACGTATTTCACCATCTAATAACTTTATCTGCATTTTTACCACATAAATACCACACAACTTTCCCCTATTTTTATTACTGGACGCCTCTGGGCCACGGCCCGGGTCGCCGCCGCCGCCGTGACCCGTCCCCCATGGAAGTCAACGGGCCCGGTACCGAGTACCCCCAGGCCCCGCGGGGCGCTCCAACTGGCGTCACGAACAGGATTTAGTGAGCCTAGCAAAGCTGGGTAAAGGAGCCTGGCAAAGCTGGGTACTGTGTGCCATAGACTTTATTAAATTGTGTGCTAAAGACTTTACTGAGCTTTCAAATAACTGCCCAAACTGCGTCACACTGTGCATGCGAGTAGAGAGGGGCGTGCCAGTAAAGCTGGAGCTGCGCTCTATTGTGAGTGAAAAACAGGAAGAAAATGCCCAACGCGGGTGGAGATTCAGCGGCGGCCGCAGCCTCAATAGTGCCGCTATCAATGCCATATATACCAGGAGCGGCCTGGATACCACAGTACTCAGGGGAGTCGCACACCCTGAGCGATTTTAAAGAAAGACTATGTAGTTTGTTCAAAGTGTACCCCTGTCTGAGAGTCAAAAAGTCAGTATCCTCATTAGTCAGTTAACTGGTGCGGCCCAGAGGGAAGTAAAGTCCTGGCCGGACACTGATAAAAGAACTGTCAAACAAATCTTGGCCAGACTGAAGGACACTTTTGATACCCGCACTGCAACAGAGATAAAAATGAGATTTTTTTTGGGTGCAAACAGAGAGTGCAGGACAGAATACGGGACTATGCCCTTAATCTACCCTTAATCTACAGGAGGCACTACGGGCTGTAAAGCAGGTTGATCCTGAGAGCATGCAAGATGAAGATAGATTATTAACAGAGCAGTTCATAGAGGGACTCCAGTCTAATAACCAAAGGACACAGCTGCGCATAATGGCCCTACAAAATCCTGAATTGGACTTTGCACACTTTAAGGATAGAGCCATCAGAGTGCTGCGTGAACCGAACCCTAGCAGCACTGAGCCCTCTAAGCATCCTGCAATTACATACCAGCAGGAGACAGCATCCTTTCAAAAGACCCCTATTGAGACTGACAAGCCGTCCCAAGATGATGATTCTGCTGCAGACTTACGTCTCCAAGTCAAGGAACTAACTAAAAGTGTGGCTACTCTCACAAAAACTGTGCAGTCCCTGCAAGTGATTCCAAAGAAGAAGATCCAGCTGGCCTCCAGGCCAGAAGACGTCCCGTGGCGACAGAAGAGGATCCCGCCGACCAGAGGGAGAGACCGCGATCGTTACGACGAGGACGGACAGCCCATCTGTCGCCGCTGCAACAAGGCAGGACACCTAGCAAGATACTGTGGGGAAGGTGACTTGACGGACAGACTTGACTGGAAGTAGGAGGGAACTGTTGGTGCACTATGGACGGAGATTGACAAGGACAGCAGGGTGATAGCTGGGAAAAATAGACAGGAGAGTGCAGTACCTAGAAATGACCACAAGATGGCAGGGGGAGTAGTTCAGGACTCAACAGCAGCTTAGGGCTTGAGAAACGCTTAGTCATGGGGGGCGGGGAGATAGGAACCCAGGAGGGGATAAATAGGACTGGTTGGGGTTCCAGGTTAGATTAGTCCCGGGAGGAGCTCGGCAGAAGACGGTGGACAGCGAAGAGCTCGACTAGGGGACTGACAGGAAAGAGACAGTCAGGGGGTGGCCCTGACCCGACGGATGGCAGGACAGACGAGGCCCCGGGGGTACCGATTGGACGACGACCTCGGTCCGGTGAAGCGCTGGTGGTAGATTGGTGTAGGACAGCCCCAGCGAAAGATCCGCAAGGGACGTTACTTCGACTGAAGGAAAGGTGCACGTAGCCGGGCCTGGAGACGGAGAACTGTAAAGTACCGCGGTGCGTGGTTGTGGTCAGGAGGACGACGAATAAAATCCCGAACTGTTACAACTGAACTCTGCCTCCGTCTGGTCCTTGTTTCGCCTGGTGTCTGTGTCGTCCGGACGTGGCAAGCAGTGGACCGCCCCCCAATCCGGGCCCCCACCACATTACTGTCATTTAAACAAGCAACCCCTGGGGCAAAGGGCCAACCCCCAGGAGTAAGACGACCAGGCCCACCAAATTGGCGAGACAAGTACGTAGGAGGACGACCAGTCTTGCCTGTCGTGATTGACGGTTTTCCTATTAACGCTTTACTGGACACCGGTTCCCAGGTGACAACGATACCATATGTTTTTTTTAAGCAGTACTGGGCAGATTCGGACATTACTCATAGCCCAGATAAAGACCTTACCATTTTTGCCAGCAATGGTCAGCCCTTGCCTCAGATGGGATATAAAGAGGTGACCATCAAGATTGGCCGAGTAGAATTGCAATTGCAAGGTTTGATAATAGTAGATATTGACAAACGAGAATGCCATCCTATGATCACTTTAGGCACTAATGTAATTGAAAATTGTCTTGGAGAAATTATTGCTTTGTTACAACAGGTAGCCGAGACCACCAGCTCCAGTCAGCAACGGGTCCTACAAAAGGAGATCAGAGCCCTGATGCAGAGACAACAGGTAGAGCTGTCTGGTGGAGAAGTCGGCAGTGTCAGAGTAAGTGATCCTTTCCCCATTGCAGTACCTCGCAGAAGTGAAATGTTAATTTGGTGTCGGGCAGCAATAGGCCTAAGGGGTCAAGATTACCAAGCCCTGGTAGAACCCATGTACTCCGATAGTAGGCCCACTATCCTGACAGCCAGAGGGATAGTTGATGTCCGCAAGGAGAGAGTACCAATACGCATCTTAAATTGTGGGGAGAGAGAGGTCCAGTTACCCCGGTATGCCACCCTTGCTAAATTGTTCACCGTCAGTAACAATACAATAGAGGCACTAGAACCCCTGCTTCCATCTGACAAGGTAGAAGAGAATGGCTCTGAAGGGCAGCAGGAGGATTGGTGTCAGCAGCTACACGTAGGCACTGACTCCACCCCTTCACACCAAAAGCATGGGGCTTACCGGGTGGCTCGAGAATCTGAACGGGTCTTCAGCAAGCATCCTCTAGATTTTGGGCAGGCAAAAGGGGTTCAACATCATATCCCCACTGGAGATCAACCACCCATTAAAGAGAGATACCGGCCTGTTCCCCCAGCACACTATCAATGTGCCAAGAGTACGTTACGGGAGATGAAGGAGGCTGGGGTAATCAGAGATAGTTGTAGCCCCTGGGCAGCTCCATTAGTCCTCGTTAAGAAGAAAGACGGTACTATGAGAATGTGTGTAGACTACAGGCGGATTAACAGCATTACACATAAAGACGCTTACCCATTGCCTAGAATTGAGGAATCACTAGCCGCACTGAGAACTGCTAATTATTTCTCTACCTTAGATCTCACCAGTGGGTATTGGCAGGTTCCTGTGGCAGAGGCAGACAAAGAAGACGGCGTTTACAACATCAATGGGCCTTTGCGAGTTTAACTACATGCCATTCGGGCTCAGCAATGCACCAGGAACATTTCAGCGGTTAATGGAATGCTGCCTTGGACATAAAAACTTTGAAACCGTTCTGCTGTACCTGGATGACATCGTCTTCTCAAAAACCTACGAAGACCATTTGAAGAACCTAGCCGAGGTATTCGAAGCCCTGTCAAACTTTGGCCTGAAAATAAAACCGTCCAAATGTCACCTTTGAAACCCAAGGTGCAGTACATAGGCCATGTAGTGAGCGCGGAAGGTGTGGCACCCGATCCTGACAAAGTCACCGTTATCCAGGACTGGCAAAGACCCAGCACTATCCATGAAGTGAGGCAATTTCTTGGGTTAATAGGCTACTACCGAAGATGTATCAAGGACTTCACTAAGATAGCAGCACCGCTGCAAGATCTTCTAGTGGGCCAATCCAAGAAGGCCAAGAACAAAAATCTTCCATTCGAGTGGAACGAAAGGATAGAAGAGTCCTTTACCAAGTTGAAATTGGCCCTCACAGGAGATGAGGTCCAGGCCTACCCGGACTATGACCATTTGTACTTTCCACTGACGCCAGCAACGTGGGATTGGGAGCAGTGCTGTCACAAGTGCAGAAAGGCAGAGAGAGAGTGATTGCCTACGCCAGCAGGAAGCTTCGTCCCACAGAGAGGAACCTGACAACTACAGTTCCTTTAAGCTGGAGTTCCTCGCCATAGTCTGGGTGGTAACAGAGCGCTTCAAGCACTACTTGGCTTCCGCAAAGTTCACCATCTAATAATCCGCTAATCCACCTTGAAACGGCAAAGCTCAGGGGAACTTGAGCAGCGATGGATGGCCCGGCTGTCCAACTACGAGTTCACCATCAAGTACATAGCAGGACATAAGAACGCTAATTATTATTATTATTTATTTATATAGCACCATTGATTCCATGGTGCTGTACATGAGAAGGGGTTACATACAGATTATAGATATCACTTACAGTAAACAAACTAACAATCACAGACTGATACAGAGGGGAGAGAGGACCCTGCACTTTCGGGCTTACATGCTAAAGGATGGTGGGGAAGGAGACAGTAGGTTGGTGGGTTGCAACAGTTCCGATGTTGGTTGAGGTGATATCACCGGTAGTGGTGAGAGATGATGCGCTAATGCGGATGCGTTGTCCAGGATGCCCAATTCACCTGACGGGGGAGAAGATCCAAAAGAACTCGAAGAAATCGAGTTACCAGCCTTCCACCGTCCAATTGCAGCCAAGCGCTCTCAAGGAGGAATAAGCGCTTTGTCGTACGAGAGGTAACGTTGAATCCATTACCCCATCATGAGTGGGCAGAGACACAAGATAGTGATCCAGCTGTTCGCCTAGTAAAGGAGTGGCTGGCACAAGCTGATGCACACCCTGGTCCAGATGACCCACAGGAAGCACAACAGCTATAGGAGAGAGGCAAGCTGTTTATCTGCGAGGGTAAACTGTGTCGGAGGAACATCAACTTGTGCACACACAAACTGGTCTGGCAGGTGGTAGTCCCAAAGAGGGATGCGCCAATGGTCTTAGAGGCGTACCACAATGGAGCAGGACACTTCGGTTGGAAGAAGTTGGAAATTCTTCTTCGTGAAAGACTCTACTGGGTTGGCATGAGGAGTTCCATTGAGAAGTGGTGCCGAGAATGTGGCCCATGCAACCTGCGCAGAAAAGACCGAAGCAGCCAGCGAGCCCCATTACAGCCAATCATCACAAAACAGCCGCTTGAACTGGTAGCCTTGGATTACGTGAAGTTAACTCCAAGTAGGAATGGCTACACTTATGCTTTGACCATCGTGGACCATTACTCAAGGTTCTTGGTAGTTGTGCCTGTTAAAGACCAAACAGCGAAGACAGCAGCCAAGGCATTTCAGCAGCACTTTAGTCGACCGCATGGATATCCTGAACAAGTGCTCACCGACCAAGGTCCAGTCTGAGGCAGAAGTGTTCCAGGAGTTCTGTAACTTGTACGGGTGCAAGAAAATCAGAATGATGCCATACCATCCACAGACAAATGGGATGTGTGAGAAGATGAACCAGGTGGTAATTGACTTATTGAAGACCTTACCTCTGGAAGAACAAAACCAGTGGCCAGAGAAGTTGCCAGATCTGGTAGATCTATATAATCATATACCGGTAAACTCTACAAATTGCACTCCGGCCTACTTGATGAGAGCAAGACCTGGCAAGTTACCCATTGATTTAGACATGGGAGTCTTAACACCTGAGACAACATCACCAGATGCAGACTGGGATACAGAGCGGCAGCAACAATACCGCAAAGTACAAGAATGTGTGGAGAAAAGTTTGTCCCAAGCAAAACAGAGACAGGAAAGAAATTACAACCAACGTGCCCCTGCAGTTTCCTTAACACCAGGAGATCAAGTACTTAAAAGAAAGAGACGTGTTCACAAACTAGATGACCAGTGGGAAGCAGAGCCATACACCGTAATACCTTCAGACTTTAATAACACCAAAGTATGTATCATCAGCAAAGATGGAGGAGAAACCTTCGAAGCAGTCTCAAGAGATCATCTAAAGATGTGCCCTGATCAATTGAAGGACAAGAAAGAAGTCCAAGACACTCCACAACCCATAGTAGAGGTGGAAAAGATTCAAACTATACTTGGAGAATTCCTCAGACGTGGACACAAGTAAATCAGGCAATAGTGGTACCAGTACTAACCTTTCATCAGCCTTCTGCACCAGATGAAGAAGAGACTCTAAATGAAATGGCTCCAGTAACAGATACCACATCTGCAGAGGAATGCGGAAATCTGTCCCCTGCTAACAGCAAATCTGACAATCTCATGGTGAGTCTAGGAGTAGAGAGAAGGCAATCTAGAATACCTATCTTACACAAGTCTACTTATAGCGTAGTGACTAATGCACCAACGGTAGACATCAGAAAACAGGTCAGGTCATCAGAAATACCTATATTGCGTAGATCCACTCGTAGTACTAGAGGTCAAACCCCGTTACAGAGATTACGTAATGTAAATAAAGTAATAAGAATGTATAGTAGTAACCGTTAAGCATGAGAGCCTACAGAGACTTACTGTATGAACCTTTTTAAAGTATTCGCAATAACCAGTTAAAGGACAATTGGGCCACAGGACTATGTGTGGTCAGAACTGTATTTGTAAATAGTTACTCCAAAAAGGCCTTGAAAATAAGCCGCCGGCGTGGCCGAAAAACGGGCCCATCTACAAAGCTCCCTGTAGCCACGCCCAGGAACGACACACAAAGTGGATTAAGGTGGTTCCCACCAACCAAACTCCAGGTACAAGCACAAAGACAATTCCTGGACAGCAGCATAAGGACTGGTTGCTGCAGTATCTGTGCATTGTTTTGTTTTTCTTTTCTGGTTTTTGATAATTTTTACATTTTTAAGACTTTGTAGATTTTCATTAACCCCTTACCTACAAAGGACGTAATATTCTGTCCATGTGACCCTGGACCTAACTACCATGGACGGAATATTACGTCCCAGCGATCAGCGGCGCCCACGTGGTGAGCGCCGCTGATCGCGGCCGGGTGTCAGCTAATTATCATAGCTGACACCCGGCACAATGTGTCAGGGGCGGTCACGGACCGCCCCCGACACGTTAACCCCTTGCACACCGCGATCAAACGCGATCGCGGTGTACCGGGGGTTAAAGAGAAGCATCGGCAGGGAGGGGGCTCCCTCCGTGCTTCCCTGAGCCCCCCACGGCAGCGCAATGTGCAGCGCTGCTGCGGAGGGCTCTTTCCCTACAGGCCCCCGGATCCAAGATGGCGACGGGGGCCTGCAGGGAGCTGACTTCCTCACTGCCTGCAAAGCGCAGGCATGAGGAAGTCTGCAGCAGTGCCTGTGACAGATCGCTGATCTGTCACAGTGATCTGTGATGTGACAGATCAGCGATCTGTCACAGGACAGTGATGTCCCACCTGGGACAAGGTAATAAAGTAAAAAAAAAAAAAAAAAAAAGTGTTAAAAATAATTTTAAAAAAATCGCTAAATAAATTAGTAAAAAAAAAAAAAAATATTCCCCAATAAATCCATTTTTTCAAAATAAAAAAAAACAAAAACAATAAAAGTACACATATTTGGTATCGCCGCGTCCGTAATGACCTGCCCTATAAAACTGTCCCATTAGTTAACCCCTTTAGCGAACCCCTTAAAAAATAAAAATACAAAACGAAGCAAAAAATAATGATTTATTATAATACCACCGAACAAAAAGTGCAATAACGCGCGATCAAAAAGACGCATATAAATATCCATGGTACCGCTGAAAGCATCATCTTGTCCCGCAAAAAACGAGCCGCCATACAGCATCATCCGCAAAAAAATAAAAAAGTTATAGCTCGCAGAATAAAGCGATACAAAAATAATTATTTTTTATATAAAATTGTTTTCATTGCAAAAAACCGACAAAACATAAAAAAACGACCTAAATGAGGTATCGCTGTAACCGTACTGACCCGAAGAATAAAAACGCTTTATCAATTTTACCGCACGCGGAACAGTGTAAACGCACCCCCCAAAAGAAATTCATGAAACGCTGGTTTTTGTTCATTCTGCGTCCCAAAAATAGGAATAA
Source organism: Dendrobates tinctorius (assembly GCF_039654945.1). Taxonomy (NCBI): domain Eukaryota; kingdom Metazoa; phylum Chordata; class Amphibia; order Anura; family Dendrobatidae; genus Dendrobates; species Dendrobates tinctorius. The sequence goes on from NW_027361822.1 coordinate 146,042, forward strand.
AAAGCGATCAAAAAATGTCACATGCCCGAAAATGGTACCAATAAAAACGTCAACTCATCCCGCAAAAAATAAGACCTCACATGACTCGGTGGGTCAAAATACGGAAAAATTATAGCTCACAATATGTGGTGATGTAAAAACTATTTTTACAATAAAAAGCGTCTTTTAGCGTGCGACAGCTGCCAAACATAAAAACCGCCATAAATAGCAAATTAAACCCCCCGCTATCACCCCCTTAGTTAGGGAAAAATAATAAAACTAAAAGAAAATGTATTTATTTCCATTTTCCCGCTAGGGTTAGGGCTAGGGTTAGGGCTAGGGTTAGGGTTAGGGCTAGGGTTAGGGCTAGGGTTAGGGCTCAGATTAGGGTTAGGGGTGTGTTGAGGTTAGGGTTGGAGTTATAATTGGGGGGTTTCCACTGTTTGGGCACATCAGGTGCTCTCCAAAGGCAACATGGCGTCTGATCTCAATTCCAGCCAATTCTGCGTTGAAAAAGTCAAATGGTGCTCCTTCCCTTCCAAGCTCTGCCATGTGCCCAAACAGTGTTTTACCCCCACATGTAGGGTATCAGCCTACTCAGGACAAATTACAAAACAACTTTTGGGGTCCAATTTCTCCTGTTACCCTTAGGAAAATAAAAAATTGGGGGCAAAAATATAATTTTGCGGAAAAAAATGTTTTTTTTATTTTCACGCCCAGGCGTTATAAACTTCTGTGAAGCACTTGGGGGTTCAAAGTGCTCTCCACACATCTAGATAAGCTCCGTGGGGGGTCTAGTTTCCAAAATGGGGTCACTTGTGGAGAGTTTCAATAGTTTAGGTACATCAGGGGCTCTCCAAACGCACATGACACCCGCAGACCAATCCATCAAAGTCTGCATTCCAAAACGTCACTTCTTCCCTTCCGAGCCCCGACGTGTGCCCATACAGTAGTTTTCTCCCACATATGAGGTATCAGCGTACTCAGGACAAATTGGACAACAACTTTTGGGGTCCAATTTCTCCTGTTACCCTTGGGAAAATAAAAAAAATGGGGACTAAAAGATGATGTTTGTTGAAAAAATACGATATTTTTATTTTCACGCCCAGTCGTTATAAACTTCTGTGAAGCACTGGGGGGTTCAAAGTGCTCACCACACATCTAGATAAGTTCATTAGGGGGTCTAGTTTCCAAAATGGGGTCACTTGTGGGGAGTTTCCACTGTTTAGGTACATCAGGGGCACTCCAAAAGCAACATGACACCCGCAGACCATGCCATCAAAGTCTGCATTCCAAAACGTCACTACTTCCCTTCCGAGCCCTGACGTGTCCCCATACAGTAGTTTTCTCCCACATATGGGGTGTCAGCGTACTCAGGACAAATTGGACAACAACTTTTGGGGTCCAATTTCTCCTGTTACCCTTGGGAAAATAAAAAAATGGGGACTAAAAGATGATGTTTGTGGAAAAAATACGATTTTTTTATTTTCACGCCCGGACGTTATAAACTTCAGTGAAGCACTGGGGGGTTCAAAGTGCTCACCACACATCTAGATAAGTTCCTTGGGGGGTCTAGTTTCCAAAATGGTGTCATTTGTGGGGGGTTTCCACTGTTTTGGTACATCAGGGTCTTTCCTAACGCGACATGGTGTCCGATCTCAATTCCAGCCAAAAACGTCAAATGGCGCTGCTTCCCTTCCGAGCTCTGCCATGCGCCCAAATAGTGGTTTACACCCACATGTGGGGTATCAGCGTACTCAGGATAAATTGCACAATATCTTTTAGGGTCCTGTTACTTTTGGAAAAATAAGAATTGAGGGTGAAAAGATCATTTTTGTGGAAAAAATGTGATTTTTTAATTGTACTGCTGTACGTTATAAACTTCTGTGAAGCCCTTGGGGGTTCAAAGTTCTCACCACATATCTAGATAAGTTCCCTGGGGGGTCTAGATTCCAAAATGGTGTCATTTGTGGGGGGTTTCCACTGTTTTGGTACATCAGGGGTTTTCCAATCGCGACATGGTGTCCGATCTCAATTCTAGCCAAAAACGTCAAATAGCGCTGCTTCCCTTCTGAGCTCTGCTATGCGCCCAAATAGTCATTTACACCCACATATGGGGTATCAGCGTACTCAGGACAAATTGCACAATAACTTTTAGGGTCCTGTTACCCTTGGAAAAATAAAAATTGGGGGTGCAAAGATCATTTTTGTGGAAAAAATATGATTTTTTAATTGTACCGCTGTACGTTATAAACTTCTGTGAAACCCTTGTGGGTTCAAAGTTCTCACCACATATCTAGATAAGTTCCTTGGGGGGTCTAGTTTCCAAAATGGGGTCACTTGGGGGGTTTCCACTGTTTAGGTACATCAGGGGCTCTCCAAACGTGACATGGCGTCCGATCTGAATTCCAGCCAATTTTGCATTGAAAAAGTCAAACGGTGCTCCTTCCCTACTGAGGTCTGCCATGCGCCGAAACAGTGGTTCCCCCCCACATATCAGGTATCAGCGTACTCAGGACAAATTGCACAATAACTTTTGCAGTCCAATTTCTCCTGTTACCCTTGGTAAAATAAAGAAAATTGAACCTGAAGTATTTTTTTTGTGAAAAAAAGTTAAATGTTCATTTTTTTTTAATATTCAAAAAATTCCTGTGACGCACCTAAAGGGTTAATAAACTTCTTGAATGTGGTTTTAAGCACCTTAAGGGGTGCATTTTTTAGAATGGTGTCACTTTTGGGTATTTTCTATCATATAGACCCCTCAAAGTGGCTTCAAATGTGAAGTGGTCCCTAAAAATAAAATGGTGTTGCAAAAATGAGAAATCGCTGGTCAATTTTTAACCCTTATAACTTCCTAACAAAAAAAAAATTTGGTTCCAAAATTGTGCTGATGTAAAGTAAACATGTGGGAAATGTTATCTATTAAGATTTTTGTGTGCCGTATCTCTGTGATTTAAGGGCATAACAATTCAAAGTTGGAAAATTGCGAAATTTTCAAAATTTTCGCCAAATTTCCGTTTTTTTCACAAATAAACGCAAGTTATTTGAATGCAATTTTACCACTAACATGAAGTACAATATGTCACGAGAAAACAATGTCAGAATCACCGGGATCCATGGAAGCGTTCCAGAGTTATGACCTCATAAAGGTACAGTGGTCAGAATTGTAAAAATTGGCCCGGGAGTTAACGTGCAAACCACCCTTGGTAGTGAAGGGGTTAATTGTTGTTAACAATTCTTGTTAAGTTTCCTCAGTCCAGGAGTACTGAACTTAACTGGGGGGGAATGTCCGATTGTCACAGTGACATTACCTCCCTCTAAGAGGTGAAGTCATGCTTGGAGGCAGAAAAGGGACCCCCATGCCAGGCAGCATAGATTTAATCACAATTTCCTGCTGCAGGTCATAAAAGGGAGATGCCTTATAAATTCTGGCCAGCAGAGGGGGTTGGTGAGTCAGCTAGAAATCAGCTGAGGGAGTTGTCATGGAAATGAAGCAGCTGTGAGGAGAAATGATAATGACAATTAAACGTGAGGTAAAGAGATCTTTCTGGAAGATCCTGTCAGATAAAGACAGGCAGCTGATCTGTGACTAGGGAAAGGACAAGAGCAGAGACTGAGAGACTCTAGGGAAGCTAAAATACTGCATATAGCAGACCCCTGAGTGAAGCGCTAATAAAGAGAAAAGGGACATCAGAGTCCTAGACTGACAGGAGCTGTAAGTCCTGATAGCCGAATCTGACAGTAGAGGGGATTGTAAATTCCTGTGCACATTGAACAGCTGAGGGCATGGCAGCGGATAAGGAGCCCGGGGCTGACGGTGAAGAGAACGGTACCCGTGGAATAGGCTCACGCTGACAGCCGCACAGGTTAGTGAAACCATCACGAATAGCGGGTCGCAGCATAGTTATATACAGCGGAGACCCACACACAAAGCGCAGAAAGGAAGGTCCTAAATCCCCACCTGGCAAGGTGGATCCCTTGAATGCCTCCAGGCGAGCCAGACTCATTCCATCACCTGTATGTGGTACTGAATGCCTCCAGGCGAGTTGGACTCATTCCATCACCTGTATGTGGTACTCCGGACTGCAACCTATTACCAGTAAAAGGTAAAGAAACTGCACCTCTCTGTGTCTTTCTCTCATTTCTCTGCACCCCAACGTTAAGGCTATGTGCCCACATCGCGTTTTAAAACGCACACTGAAAACCGGACTCATTCCCAGAAATCGCGTGTTTTTTTTCCCGCGCGATTACACCGCGATTTTCTCAAGCACTTTCCAAGCGATTTGAAGCATCGCTTGGAAAGTGATTGACAGGTTGGTCACACTCGTCAAACATAGTGTTTGACAAGTGTGAGCAGCTTTTTACTATTGAGGCCGCCTATGCGCCTTCCGATGTCCCGCGCTGCCATCCCGGGCATCAGCGTTCCCAGTAATGCCTTGCGAGACCTGTGATGACGTTGGTCTCGCGTTACTATAGCGATCTCGCGAGACCGCTAGAGTCACGTGAGACTACGTCATCACAGGACCTTGCGGCAAGGCATTACTGGGAACGCTGAGGCCCGGGAATGCAGCGCGGGACGTCAGAAGGTAAACATACCCCGATTTTTTATTCTTTTTTTTACAGGGGTATGGTACCCAGGGCCTGGAGGACAGTCTCCTCTCCTCCACACCGTGGGTACCAACCACACATGAGACGCTCAACTTCCCGCATGGTGGGCATAGCCACATGCGGGAAGTAAGCGATTCTCATGCATTCCTATGGGTGCGGAATTGCGGCAATTCTTTGCGATTCCGCACAAAAGAATGAGCATGCTGCGATTTTTTCCGCGATGCGATTCCGCCGCGGAAAAAAGCGCAGCATTAGCACAGCATGTGCGGAATGCCATAGGAATGCATGGGGGTGTGTTCTGTACACGATTTTTAAATGTTTTCGTGCCGAAAATCGCGGCAAAAACGCTTAAAAATCGCATCGTGAGCACACAGCCTTACAGCCATTTTTACTATTTATTTAACATCTTTGCCCTGGGACTACAGCCCTACCTGTGGAGGGCTACAACATCATAGCTGCGCCCAACACCGCAGCGCTGGTCACCTCTGACTAGAATACCACAGGTGGCGTCATGTATTTCACCATCTAATAACTCTTCATTTTTACCACATAAATACCACACAACTTTCCCCTATTTTTATTACTGGACGCCTCTGGGCCACAGATCGGGTCGCCACCGTGACACCGTCCCCCATGGAAGTCGACAGGCCCGGTACAGTGTACCCCCAGGCCCTGCGGGGAGCTCCACTGGCGCGGTCTCTGCAGCCCCGCTTCTCCACGATCTCCCTTCCTTCAGCGGTCACGTGATACCGCTCATTACTCATGAATATGAGCATATTCATGAGTTTAATGAGGAGTACCACGTGACCGCTGAAGGCAGACCATGGAGAAGGGGGGGTGCTGAAGAGACCGCGCCGGGGGGTACGTATGATCTCTGACACCCCGTTTCCCCTCCGACCCCCAGGTATATGACTTGTGTCATGGGCTGAAAATCTCGGCTTATACACGAGTATATACGGTACTTCACATTCTGATCAGACTGAATGAAGCCCACTACCACATCAGTGACCAAAACAGTGGGTCACTAGCCTCAAAGTTGCGGCGCCGTGGGTAAACCTTGGTTACAGCGGCAGCGCACCCAGCAGGGAGAGCGGCAGCGTGCTTCCTTCCCTAGGCAGACCCCGAGCACGCAGTCCCATGCAACATACACCCACTTGCCCAGGCAAACTCACAGCATGCAGTCCCATGCAAGCAATATCACCCCCTTCTCCCCAGGCAGAGCCCCCATCCAGCATGCACATGCAGTCCCATGCAAGCAACATCATCCCCTGCTCCCCAGGCAGCCCCCCCTCCAGCATCCAGTCCCATGCAAGCAACTTTACCCCCTTCCCCAGGCAGCCCCCCTCCAACATGCACATGCAGCCCCATGCAAGCATCAACACCCGTTCTCCCCTTGCAGACCCCCCTCCAGCATGCACATGCAGCCTCATGCAATAAATACCCCTTCTCCCTAGACAGACACCCTCCAGCATGCAGCCCCATGCAAGCAACATCACCTCCTTCTCCCCAGGCAGACCCCCCCCTCCAGCATCCCCATGCAAGCAACATCACCCACTTCTCCCCAGGCAGACCCCCCTTCAGCATGTATATGCAGTCCTATGCAAGCAACATCACCCCCTTTTCCCCAGGCAGACCCCCCTCCAGCATGCACATGCAGCCCCATGCAAACAACATCACCCCCTTCTCCCCAGGCAGACCCCCCTCCAGCATGCACATGCAGCCCCATGCAAACAACATCACCCCCTTTTCCCCAGGCAAACTCCCAACTCCTGCAATCCCACACAAAATACTCCAAATCCCGCAATGACATTGACATCCACAGCTTCCTTGTGTGTCTGCTCTGCTCTATGGAGGAAGAGGCACCGCCCCTTCTGGTCACATGGGCATGACGTCAGCAAGCCGACTTGGATTTAGCCTCTACCATGTAGGAAGCAGCGACATGTAAGAGCTGGAGGAGAAGTCTGCACTGGTGAGCGGTAATGGGGAGCAGGGACTGTGTGATAGAGGGGACAGGACTCAGTCCTGGGGGGCACCGGGACTCTGCACATTAGGGTACAGCTGGCTCCACATGTAAGAGCTGGAGGAGAAGTCTGCACTGGTGAGTGGTAATGGGGGAGCAGGGACTGTGTGATAGAGGGGACAGGACTCAGTCCTGGGGGGCACCGGGACTCTGCACATTAGGGTACAGCCGGCTCCACATGTAAGAGCTGGAGGAGAAGTCTGCACTGGTGAGCGGTAATGGGGAGCAGGGACTGTGTGATAGAGGGGACAGGACTCAGTCCTGGGGAGCACCGGGACTCTGCACATTAGGGTACAGCCGGCTCCACATGTAAGAGCTGGAGGAGAAGTCTGCACTGGTGAGCGGTAATGGGGGAGCAGGGACTGTGTGATAGAGGGGACAGGACTCAGTCCTGGGGAGCACCGGGACTCTGCACATTAGGGTACAGCCGGCTCCACATGTAAGAGCTGGAGGAGAAGTCTGCACTGGTGAGCGGTAATGGGGGAGCAGGGACTGTGTGATAGAGGGGACAGGACTCAGTCCTGGGGGGGCACCGGGACTCTGCACATTAGGGTACAGCCGGCTCCACATGTAAGAGCTGGAGGAGAAGTCTGCACTGGTGAGCGGTAATGGGGGTGCAGGGACTGTGTGATAGAGGGGACAGGACTCAGTCCTGGGGGAGCACCGGGACTCTGCACATTAGGGTACAGCCGGCTCCACATGTAAGAGCTGGAGGAGAAGTCTGCACTGGTGAGCGGTAATGGGGGAGCAGGAACTGTGTGATAGAGAGGACAGGACTCACTCCTGGGGGAGCACCGGGACTCTGCACATTAGGGGACAGCCGGCTCCACATGTAAGAGCTGGAGGAGAAGTCTGCACTGGTGAGTGGTAATGGGGGTGCAGGGACTGTGTGATAGAGGGGACAGGACTCAGTCCTGGGGGAGCACCGGGACTCTGCACATTAGGGTACAGCCGGCTCCACATGTAAGAGCTGGGGGAGAAGTCTGCACTGGTGAGTGGTAATGGGGGTGCAGGGACTGTGTGATAGAGGGGACAGGACTCAGTCCTGGGGGAGCACCGGGACTCTGCACATTAGGGTACAGCCGGCTCCACATGTAAGAGCTGGGGGAGAAGTCTGCACTGGTGAGTGGTAATGGGGGTGCAGGGACTGTGTGATAGAGGGGACAGGACTCAGTCCTGGGGGAGCACCGGGACTCTGCACATTAGGGTACAGCCGGCTCCACATGTAAGAGCTGGAGGAGAAGTCTGCACTGGTGAGCGGTAATGGGGGAGCAGGGACTGTGTGATAGAGAGGACAGGACTCACTCCTGGGGGAGCACCGGGACTCTGCACATTAGGGTACAGCCGGCTCCACATGTAAGAGCTGGAGGAGAAGTCTGCACTGGTGAGCGGTAATGGGGGAGCAGGGACTGTGTGATAGAGGGGACAGGACTCAGTCCTGGGGGGCACCGGGACTCTGTACATTAGGGTACAGCCGGCTCCACATGTAAGAGCTGGAGGAGAAGTCTGCACTGGTGAGTGGTAATGGGGGTGCAGGGACTGTGTGATAGAGGGGACAGGACTCAGTCCTGGGGGAGCACCGGGACTCTGCACATTAGGGTACAGCCGGCTCCACATGTAAGAGCTGGGGGAGAAGTCTGCACTGGTGAGTGGTAATGGGGGTGCAGGGACTGTGTGATAGAGGGGACAGGACTCAGTCCTGGGGGAGCACCGGGACTCTGCACATTAGGGTACAGCCGGCTCCACATGTAAGAGCTGGAGGAGAAGTCTGCACTGGTGAGTGGTAATGGGGGTGCAGGGACTGTGTGATAGAGGGGACAGGACTCAGTCCTGGGGGAGCACCGGGACTCTGCACATTAGGGTACAGCCGGCTCCACATGTAAGAGCTGGGGGAGAAGTCTGCACTGGTGAGTGGTAATGGGGGTGCAGGGACTGTGTGATAGAGGGGACAGGACTCAGTCCTGGGGGAGCACCGGGACTCTGCACATTAGGGTACAGCCGGCTCCACATGTAAGAGCTGGGGGAGAAGTCTGCACTGGTGAGTGGTAATGGGGGTGCAGGGACTGTGTGATAGAGGGGACAGGACTCAGTCCTGGGGGAGCACCGGGACTCTGCACATTAGGGTACAGCCGGCTCCACATGTAAGAGCTGGAGGAGAAGTCTGCACTGGTGAGCGGTAATGGGGGAGCAGGGACTGTGTGATAGAGAGGACAGGACTCACTCCTGGGGGAGCACCGGGACTCTGCACATTAGGGTACAGCCGGCTCCACATGTAAGAGCTGGAGGAGAAGTCTGCACTGGTGAGCGGTAATGGGGGAGCAGGGACTGTGTGATAGAGGGGACAGGACTCAGTCCTGGGGGAGCACCGGGACTCTGCACATTAGGGTACAGCCGGCTCCACATGTAAGAGCTGGGGGAGAAGTCTGCACTGGTGAGTGGTAATGGGGGTGCAGGGACTGTGTGATAGAGGGGACAGGACTCAGTCCTGGGGGAGCACCGGGACTCTGCACATTAGGGTACAGCCGGCTCCACATGTAAGAGCTGGAGGAGAAGTCTGCACTGGTGAGCGGTAATGGGGGAGCAGGGACTGTGTGATAGAGAGGACAGGACTCACTCCTGGGGGAGCACCGGGACTCTGCACATTAGGGTACAGCCGGCTCCACATGTAAGAGCTGGAGGAGAAGTCTGCACTGGTGAGCGGTAATGGGGGAGCAGGGACTGTGTGATAGAGGGGACAGGACTCAGTCCTGGGGGGCACCGGGACTCTGTACATTAGGGTACAGCCGGCTCCACATGTAAGAGCTGGAGGAGAAGTCTGCACTGGTGAGTGGTAATGGGGGTGCAGGGACTGTGTGATAGAGGGGACAGGACTCAGTCCTGGGGGAGCACCGGGACTCTGCACATTAGGGTACAGCCGGCTCCACATGTAAGAGCTGGGGGAGAAGTCTGCACTGGTGAGTGGTAATGGGGGTGCAGGGACTGTGTGATAGAGGGGACAGGACTCAGTCCTGGGGGAGCACCGGGACTCTGCACATTAGGGTACAGCCGGCTCCACATGTAAGAGCTGGAGGAGAAGTCTGCACTGGTGAGTGGTAATGGGGGTGCAGGGACTGTGTGATAGAGGGGACAGGACTCAGTCCTGGGGGAGCACCGGGACTCTGCACATTAGGGTACAGCCGGCTCCACATGTAAGAGCTGGGGGAGAAGTCTGCACTGGTGAGTGGTAATGGGGGTGCAGGGACTGTGTGATAGAGGGGACAGGACTCAGTCCTGGGGGAGCACCGGGACTCTGCACATTAGGGTACAGCCGGCTCCACATGTAAGAGCTGGAGGAGAAGTCTGCACTGGTGAGCGGTAATGGGGGAGCAGGGACTGTGTGATAGAGAGGACAGGACTCACTCCTGGGGGAGCACCGGGACTCTGCACATTAGGGTACAGCCGGCTCCACATGTAAGAGCTGGAGGAGAAGTCTGCACTGGTGAGCGGTAATGGGGGAGCAGGGACTGTGTGATAGAGGGGACAGGACTCAGTCCTGGGGGGCACCGGGACTCTGTACATTAGGGTACAGCCGGCTCCACATGTAAGAGCTGGAGGAGAAGTCTGCACTGGTGAGCGGTAATGGGGGAGCAGGGACTGTGTGATAGAGGGGACAGGACTCAGTCCTGGGGAGCACCGGGACTCTGCACATTAGGGGACAGCCGGCTCCACATGTAAGAGCTGGAGGAGAAGTCTGCACTGGTGAGCGGTAATGGGGGAGCAGGGACTGTGTGATAGAGGGGACAGGACTCAGTCCTGGGGAGCACCGGGACTCTGCACATTAGGGTACAGCCGGCTCCACATGTAAGAGCTGGAGGAGAAGTCTGCACTGGTGAGCGGTAATGGGGGAGCAGGGACTGTGTGATAGAGGGGACAGGACTCAGTCCTGGGGGGCACCGGGACTCTGCACATTAGGGGACAGCCGGCTCCACATGTAAGAGCTGGAGGAGAAGTCTGCACTGGTGAGCGGTAATGGGGGAGCAGGGACTGTGTGATAGAGGGGACAGGACTCAGTCCTGGGGGGCACCGGGACTCTGCACATTAGGGGACAGCCGGCTCCACATGTAAGAGCTGGAGGAGAAGTCTGCACTGGTGAGCGGTAATGGGGGAGCAGGGACTGTGTGATAGAGGGGACAGGACTCTGTCCTGGGGGAGCACCGGGACTCTGCACATTAGGGTACAGCCGGCTCCACATGTAAGAGCTGGAGGAGAAGCCTCCACTGGTGAGCGGTAATGGGGGAGCAGGGACTGTGTGATAGAGGGGACAGGACTCAGTCCTGGGGGGCACCGGGACTCTGCACATTAGGGTACAGCCGGCTCCACATGTAAGAGCTGGAGGAGAAGTCTGCACTGGTAATGGGGAGCAGGGACTGTGTGATAGAGGGGACAGGACTCAGTCCTGGGGGGGCACCGGGACTCTGCACATTAGGGTACAGCCGGCTCCACATGTAAGAGCTGGAGGAGAAGTCTGCACTGGTGAGTGGTAATGGGGGAGCAGGGACTGTGTGATAGAGGGGACAGGACTCAGTCCTGGAGGGCACCGGGACTCTGCACATTAGGGTACAGCCGGCTCCACATGTAAGAGCTGGAGGAGAAGTCTGCACTGGTGAGCGGTAATGGGGGAGCAGGGACTGTGTGATAGAGGGGACAGGACTCAGTCCTGGAGGGCACCGGGACTCTGCACATTAGGGTACAGCCGGCTCCACATGTAAGAGCTGGAGGAGAAGTCTGCACTGGTGAGTGGTAATGGGGAGCAGGGACTGTGTGATAGAGGGGACAGGACTCAGTCCTGGAGGGCACCGGGACTCTGCACATTAGGGTACAGCCGGCTCCACATGTAAGAGCTGGAGGAGAAGTCTGCACTGGTGAGCGGTAATGGGGGAGCAGGGACTGTGTGATAGAGGGGACAGGACTCAGTCCTGGAGGGCACCGGGACTCTGCACATTAGGGTACAGCCGGCTACACATGTAAGAGCTGGAGGAGAAGTCTGCACTGGTGAGTGGTAATGGGGGAGCAGGGACTGTGTGATAGAGGGGACAGGACTCAGTCCTGGGGGAGCACCGGGACTCTGCACATTAGGGTACAGCCGGCTCCACATGTAAGAGCTGGAGGAGAAGTCTGCACTGGTGAGCGGTAATGGAGGAGCAGGGACTGTGTGATAGAGGGGACAGGACTCAGTCCTGGGGGGCACCGGGACTCTGCACATTAGGGTACAGCCGGCTCCACATGTAAGAGCTGGAGGAGAAGTCTGCACTGGTGAGCGGTAATGGGGAGCAGGGACTGTGTGATAGAGATTACAGGACTCAGTCCTGGGGGGCACCGGGACTCTGCACATTAGGGTACAGCCGGCTCCACATGTAAGAGCTGGAGGAGAAGTCTGCACTGGTGAGCGGTAATGGGGAGCAGGGACTGTGTGATAGAGATTACAGGACTCAGTCCTGGGGGGCACCGGGACTCTGCACATTAGGGTACAGCCGGCTCCACATGTAAGAGCTGGAGGAGAAGTCTGCACTGGTGAGCGGTAATGGGGGAGCAGGGACTGTGTGATAGAGGGGACAGGACTCAGTCCTGGGGGGCACCGGGACTCTGCACATTAGGGTACAGCCGGCCCCACATGTAAGAGCTGGAGGAGAAGTCTGCACTGGTGAGTGGTAATGGGGGAGCAGGGACTGTGTGATAGAGGGGACAGGACTCAGTCCTGGGGGGCACCGGGACTCTGCACATTAGGGTACAGCCGGCCCCACATGTAAGAGCTGGAGGAGAAGTCTGCACTGGTAATGGGGAGCAGGGACTGTGTGATAGAGGGGACAGGAATCAGTCCTGGGGAGCACCGGGACTCTGCACATTAGTGACTCAGGAATTGTTTGGTAGAGAAATAAGAGCACCCAGCAGTTTTACCTTTGTGTGTGACTTGTGCGCTCGCTGAGTGTAGTAATGTACTCCTGCGTTAACACCTTTAGGGCCCCGTCACACATAGCGATCTCGCTAGTAAGTTTTGCGACACAACAGCGATCTCACCAGCGAGATCGCTGTGTGTGACATCGATCAGCGACCGGCCCCCTTCCGGTATCGCTAATCGCTGCAAGAAACCTCTCGACATTTTTTTCGTCGCTGATCTCCCGCTGACCCTCACGCATCGCTACGTGTGACAGGCGGGAGACCAGCGATTAGCTGGTAACTAACGTACACATCGGGTATCCAAAGGACGCGCGTCCCTTGGATACCCAATGTGTACGTTAGTTACTGGCGAGTTACAGATGCTTCCGCCGCCTCACGCTGGGGACCAGGAGCCCGCGGAGTGTGTACCTGCCGCCGCACGCTGGGGACCAGGAGAAAGCAGGACGCCGCCAGGAGAGGCCGGGGATGCAGGCGCGCCCTCTGCTGGTGGAGGACTGGAACAGGAGGCACACTTGTCCGCTGCTCCCGGGCTCGCTCGTCATTTCGGCGTCGGCGTGCTGATCGCTGGTGAAGCTGTCTGTGTGACAGCTCACCAGCGATCACATAGCGACTTACCAGCGATCCTGACGTTGATATCGTTGTCGGGATCGCTGGTAAGTCGCTATGTGTGACTCCAGCTTTACTCTCACTGACTATTGTTGTGACGAGAGATGAGCGGGCCCGTGGACTTTCTTACATACACAGCACAGTGATGTCAGTTTGGCTGTCTCTTTATGTTTCTTCCTTTATTAATCCTGTTTTTCTTTGTGTGATCTATTCAGTGTTGTCCGTTCCCCTGTTGTCTTGTTGTTTCTTCCTTTCTTTTCCTCCCAGTCCCTCTCTACTACCTTTTCTGGTTAAATAATAATAATCTTTATTTTTATATAGCGCTAACATATTCTGCAGCGCTTTTACAGTTTGCACACATTATCATTACTGTCCCGATGGGGTTCACAATCTAAATTCCCTATCAGTATGTCTTGGAATGTGGGAGGAAACCCATGCAAACACGGGGAGAACATACAAACTCCTTGCACATTAGGGTACAGCCGGCTCCACATGGTCCTGGGTTCATATCTTGGTGGGATTTAAACCCAGGACTCCAGCGCTGCAGTGCTATCCACTGAGTCACCGTGGTGCCCACCTATATTATTGTTTATATAGCACCATTGACTCCATGGTGCTGTACATGAGAAAGGGTTATATACAAATTACAGATATCACTTACAGCAAACAAAGTAACAATAACAGACTGATATAGAGGGGAGAGGACCCTGCCCTTGTGGGATTGCATTCTACAGGATGGTGGGGAACGAGACAGTAGGTTGGTCGGTTCTAGCAGCTCCAGTGTTGGTGTGGAGACAACGGGGTCATTGCAGGCTGTAGGCTTTCTTGAAGAGGTGGGTTTTCAGGTTGCGTCTGAATGATCCAAATGTGATTGATAGTTGGACGTGTTTGGACACAGAATTCCAGAGGATGGGGATATTCGGGAGAAGTCTTGGAGGCGATTGGGTATGTAGATAATAAGTGTGGAGGAGACAAGGAGGTCTTGGAAGGACCGGAGGTTACGTGAGGGAATATATCGGGTGATTAGTTCAGAGTTATATGGAGGAGACAGGTTATGTATAGTTTTGTAGGTCAGTATTAGTAATTTGGACTGTATACGCTGAGAGAATGGGAGTCAGTGAAGAGATTTGCAGAGGGGAGGAGTAGCGAGGAGAAAGATAAATTAGTCGGCAGCAGAGTTAAGGATGGACTAGAGAAAGAACTGGGGGGATTAACGGTTCCTGACCCGTTTCTGTATTATCTTGCAGCGCAGTTGCAGCATTTTAGAGGATGGGGGAGGAGGATTCCAGCTCCTCGGGATGTATGCTTACATGTGTAATTGGAAAGGACTTACTGGTGCAGGCGCTAGACTCAGGGCGGTTCCGTCAGGGTCGAGCTATCAATAGTCCGACAATGAAGTGCATGGAAAAGGTATGGCACATGGCCAAAGAAATATTGGGTATACAGGGAGTCACGTCGCATTCCCTGATCTGGGGAAACTTGACATGTACAGAGCTAAATAAATTAGAGGGTTTTGAGTTATGGGAGAGGGATTAAACTAATATCACAGCTTTATTCGGAAGGGGAGTTTCGATCTTTTGAGGATCTTAGACGTTTTCCATTCCTAATTCACGATTTTTTTCAATATCCAGCTGAGACATGCTTGTAAAACACAAGTGATTCACTCCACTACATAACCCACCAAAACTCTGCTGTTGGATAGAGTAGTGATGGGAGGAGGATCAAGAGGTATTATATCCATGATATATGCAGCAATGTTGGAAAAGAGAGTGGCAAGCTTGGAGGCACTGAAGAATAAGTGGCAGGTTGATGTAGGTGATTTAACAGATGATGAATGGGACGATGCATTGCAAAAAGTCACGAAAGTCTCGGTTAGCGAGGCACAGAGTGTCACATCTTTATTTGCTTCATTGAGTTTACTGAACTCTTGTACGGCTGTTGAAAATGGGATATGCTAGAGAGGCTGATTGTTGGAAGTGTGGAATTCCCAATGTGGATCTGATACACATGACTTGGAACTGTCCCCGGTTATGTAGGTTTTGGGGGGGATGTGACTGACTTAATTAACACTGTCTATCAATGTCAAATGGTACTAGACCCCAAAATGGCTCTCCTGGGTGGGGTGGAGACTGCGTCTCTCAGAGGGGCAACAGCTGGCAGTCTCACGAATATTATATCAAGCTCGTAAGAGAGTGGCGGCTCACTGGAGGGGACCTTCTTCACCCACAATCACGGAAGTTACCGATTCAGTTAATAATAATATAGATATGGAGAAATATGTGTATCAAAAGAGAAGAACCATTAAGAAATGGGAGGATATATGGGCACCTTGGTTGGACACGCCCAGGTTGGCGCCTTCTAGATTAACATGGATGAGAGCGTTGAGGAGGATATAACCTGAAAACTGTAGCTGTGAGAGACCAAATGCATCGAGCGAGAAGAGTTTTTTTGTCGGGTAAGCATGGGGGGTAAGATGGGAGGGATTTTTTTTGGGGGGGGCTCTATTGTGTTTATGTAATACACTATTTGGGAACTATCGTGTGCGTGATTACCTCTTTTTTCATTTTTTGAAAATGTTTAATAAAATATTACCCGATATTTAAAAAAAAAAAGGATGGACTGGAGAGGTGTGATTGTGTTAGCGTGGAGGCCACTGAAAAGGATGTTGCAGTAGTCGAGGCGGGAGATGATGAGGGCATGCACAAGCATTTTAGTAGATTGAGGGTCAAGGAAAGGACGGACTCTGGAGATATTTTTGATCTGGAGGTGACAGGAGGTGGAAAGAGCTTGGATGTGTGATCTGATGGACAGGGCAGAGTTAAGGGTTACTCCAAGGCAGTGGACTTCCGGTATGGTGGAAATTGTGATGTCATTAATTGTGATAGATCAGGTAAGGAAAATCTGTGAGCTGGAGGAAAGATGATGAGTTCAAATTTGTCCACATTGAGTTTGAGGAACCGAGAGAAGGAGGATATGGCTGATACTCCGGGATTTTGGACAGCAGAGAGGTGATGTCTGGGCCAGAGAGGTACAACCCCCTGGCAAAAATTATGTAATCACCGACCTTGGAGGATGTTCATTCAGTTGTTTAATTTTGTAGAAAAAAAAAGCAGATCACAGACATGGCACAAAACTAAAGTCTTTTTAAATGGCAACTTTCTGGCTTTAAGAAACACTAAAAGAAATCAGGGACAAAAAGTGTGGTAGTCAGTAATGGTTACTTTTTTTTAACCAAGCATAGGCAATAAACTATGGCGTAACTCAATTCTGAAGAAAAAAAATTATGGAATCACCCTGTAAACGTTCATTCCCAAAACTAACACCTGCATCAAATTAGATCTGCTCATTAGTCTGCATCTAAAAAGGAGTGATCACACCTTGGAGAGCTGTTGCACCAAGTGGACTGACCTGAATCATGGCTCCAACACTAGAGATGTCAATTGAAACAAAGGAGAGGATTATCAAACTCTTAAGAGGGTAAATCATCATGCAATGTTGCAAAAGATGTTGGTTGTTCACAGTCAACTGTGTCTAAAATCTGGACCAAATACAAACAACATGGGAAGGTTGTTAAAGGCAAACGTACTGATAGACCAAGGAAAGCATCAAAGCGTCAAGATTGGAAACAGAAAGCAATATGTCCCCAAAACAGGAAATGCACAACAAAACAAATGAGCGAATGGGAGGAAACTAGAGTCAACGTCTGTGACTGAACTGTAAGAAACTGCCTAAAGGAAATGGGATTTACATACAGAAAAGCTAAATGAACGCCATCATTAACACCTAAACAGAAAAAAACAAGTTCACAATGGGATAAGGAAAAGCAATCGTGGACTGTGGATGACTGGATGAAAGTCATATTCAGTGATGAATCGTGACTCTGCATTGGGCACGGTGATGATGCTGGAACTTTTGTTTGGTGCCGTTCCAATGAGATTTATAAAGGCACTGGGGAGATGGCTGTCATTACATCTTCAATAAATGCACAAGTTTATGTTGATATTTTGGACACTTTTCTTATCCCATCAATTGAAATGATGTTTGGGGATGATTAAATCCTTTTTCAAGATGATAATGCATCCTGCCAAAGAGCAAAAACTGTGCAAACATGCCTTGAAAAAAGACAGACCAGGTCAATGTCATGGCCTGCAAATAGTCTGGATCTCAATCCAATTCAAAATCTTTGGTGGAAGTTGAAGAAAATGGTCCATGACAAGGCTCCAACCTGCAAAACTGATCTGGCAACAGCAGTCAGAGAAAGTTGGAGCCAGATTGATGAAGAGTACTGTTTGACACTCAAAGTCCAGACCCCACACCCCATATGTGGTTAATATCCTCCACATCCACCCTCTTTTCCGTATATCCTGATATCTCTGACGCTACTACGCATGTGACCGCAGGGTCAGTTACAGCGGCTGCTCTGTGTGCGCTCTTCTATAGTGTTTGCCTGATGCTCTGTTATGTGAGATGATGGTCACCTGACCCTGGTGCCACTTGACTTCCACGTCATTTGACTCGGTCTTCTGACCATTGACGCATCTGTCAATTCCTCATATTGGCTTGTTCATGGGGGCTCACATCGGCGTTGTTATAGATAAAAATTAAAAATCCTTAAGATGTCTCCAGCAAGGGGACCTATCACACCCACATGGCACATAGGGGAGTAATTATAGCTGGGAAAAGGGACAAAAAGCTACCACTTCAACCTCCATTGAAGTAGGACCTACTGCAGTGACCAGGTAATGATAGTGTCTGGTTCTCAGAGCTTATCCTAACACCGGGATCCATTTACGCCGAGACTGGGAGGTACATTTCTCAGGAATAGAGCTTCTTCTGATCAAAACACGGTTCTGAGATGTTTTGTGGCCAGCCGTCAGTGATGAATATTGAGGTTTGTATTGATCTGATATTTATTTTCAGCATCGAATAAAGGTATGAACATAATACATTTACTCACTTCATAATAAGACCATTATAACCCCTCCACCTTAATAACTTTCCAATGAATTATACTATCCAGGCCATGTTTTATCTTCAAGGATAGGTAAAATTACTATAAGCATGATGACAATATCTACCACCAGGGACCTCCTCCCATATATATTCCACAGCCAGCCATAAGCTCACCAAGGGACGATATGTGAGTGTAACTTTGTTCTAATAAAAAGCAAAGTTTAGGTGTGGACATCTGTCATCCCTGGAATGTACAGCTTGTTGGGGTTCTGTCTGTTTTCTAAAGTAGTAGCTCCCTCTTCTTTTTATAAGCTGCCTATCTTTCCGGATTAAATATATAGAATTTAACCCCTTCCCGGCATGTGCTGTACATGTACTGCTCTGCGGGAGCTGTGTTCCCACGAACAGAAGGATAAGTACGGCGAACCGATGGATCGCACGGCTTCACACCAAGTGTCACGGCAATTTGATGCGGTTGTCAGCTCTGTGTGAGGGCTGACACCCCGAAGCAACGGCCACGATCGGTGCTAGCACTGATCATGGCCAATTAACCCCTCTGGTGCCGCTGGCGGTAGTGACAGCGACATAGAGGAGAATCGCGCCGTGAATAGGCTAAATGAGTAATAAAAAAATCAAAGTGTAAAAATATTTTTTTAAAAATTTCCCAAATATTAAAAAAAACTAATTTTTTCAATAAATATATTTATATATGTAAATAGTAAACAATAAAAGTACACACTTGCTATCACTGTGTCCATAACGACCCGCTCTATAAAACTGTCCCACTAGTTAACCCCTTCAGTGAACACCGTAAAAAAGTAAATAAAGCATTGTTTTTGCCTCATTTTTTTAACATCATATCGCCGAACAAAAAGTGCAGTAAAATGCAATCAAAAAGACGAATGTATATAAAAATGGTACTGTTGAAAAAAATCATTTTGTCCCGCAAAAGACAAGCAGTCATACAGCTCCATCAGCAGAAAAATAAGTTATAGCTCTCATAATAAAGCGAATCAAAAATAATTATTTTTTCTATAAAATAGTTTTTATTGTGTAAAAGCGTCAAAACATAAAAAAATACATAAATTGGGTATCGCTGTAATTGTACTGACCGAAAGAATAAAACTGCTTTCCTGAATTCTTGGTTTTTGTTCTGTCTCCCAAAAATCGGAATAAAAAGCAATCAAAAAATGTCATGTGCCCGAAAATGGTACCAATACAAACATCATCTTGTCCCGCAAAACACAATCCCTCAAATGATTGTGTCTGATGAAATATGGAAACGTTATAGCTCTCAAAATCTGGTGATGCAAAAGCTAGTTTTCACAATAAATAGCGTCTTTTAGTGTGTGACAGCTGCCAAACGTAAAAAGACGATATAAATCTGGTAAAGCTGTAATCGCACCGACCCGGAGAATAAAGTTGCCTCATCACTTATACCGCACGAGGAACGGCGTAAAAAATAAATAAAACCAATTCTTCACATTCTGTTGATTTTTTTTTTTTTTTTTTTTTTTTTTTTTTCATTCTGCCTCCCGATTGCACATTTATCCTGCGCTCTGTGCTGAGTGCTTACGCTGTGGTTTCTGTGTAAATCTCTGAAATACGTGATTCAAACGGAACCCCCGGCGGAAGATTCCCTCTAATGAGGCAGATGGAGGCACTATGGACTCAGTCTGACCTGTGCTCCAACGGTGTCCATCTCTTTAGGATTGCATAAAAGTGCAGTCGGCCACAGTTGTGTCACTTCTGAAAAGTGCACCTCTGAACAGAGACCAGACGGAGTCCAGAGTAACTCTGCTGCCTCATTATAGTGAATGGCTCCATCGGGGGTTTCATCTGTCACGTCACTCAGAGATTTAGATGGAAACCCCAAAGTAAGTGCTCAGTGTAGAGTGATGGGTAAATGTGATCATAAATGTTATGTAAAATGTTCCCAATATAAACCTCAACTCAAATCCACAAAAAAGCAAGCCTTAACTCAGGTCCATCATCTGTTAACGGAAATATAGGCGCTTCCATGTTACTGGTAGCATAAAGGCTCTGGAAAAGCAAAATGGCTCCTCGCCTACACAGCAAAAGAAATTCAGAAAATTCTCCACTCCCAAATTATTACCGTATATACTTGTGTATAAGATGACCCCCCCCCTAATTTTGCCACAATGAACTGGGAAAACTTATACATGAGTCAATAAGCCGAGGGTGGTGCTGCACAAGGGTTAATGGTGGCCCAAGAAGATGCTCCATAAATACCCCCCCATATGCTGCTGCACAAGGGTTAATGGTGGCCCAAGAAGATGCTCCATAAATACCCCCATATACAGTGGGGAAAAAAAGTATTTAGTCAGTCAGCAATAGTGCAAGTTCCACCACTTAAAAAGATGAGGCGTCTGTAATTTACATCATAGGTAGACCTCAACTATGGGAGACAAACTGAGAAAAAAAAAATCCAGAAAATCACATTGTCTGTTTTTTTTTCATTTTATTTGCATATTATGGTGGAAAATAAGTATTTGGTCAGAAACAAAATTTCATCTCAATACTTTGTGATATATCCTTTGTTGGCAATGACAGAGGTCAAACGTTTTCTGTAAGTCTTCACAAGGTTGCCACACACTGTTGTTGGTATGTTGGCCCATTCCTCCATGCAGATCTCCTCTAGAGCAGTGATGTATACAAGACTAGAAGGATACAACTTATTTGCAAGAAACAGACTTGATAAACGAGGAGGGGGTGTCGCATTGTATGTTAGAAACGCGTATATCTGCACAGAGATTGAAGCTTCAGAGACTGGGAGTTCTGTGGAAACTGTTTGGGTAAGAATACAAGGACAGAACAATGGAAAGGACACCATTGTAGGCATTTACTACAGGCCGCCTGTGCAAGCTGAAGCTATGGATGAACTCTTTATGCATCAAATGGCCAAGTTCTCCAAAAAATATGACATAGTTGTCATGGGAGATTTCAACTATCCAGACATTTGTTGGGAATCTCTCTCAGGCAAAACTAACAGGTCAAGGAAATTCTTATCCTCTCTTGCTGACAACTTTATCTTCCAAAAGGTAAGGGAGAAAACAAGGGGAACTGCTACCTTGGATCTAATCCTTATAAACAGGGAGGAAATGGTTGAGGAGGTAAAAGTGGCTGGGACCCTAGGAGGTAGAGACCATGCTATTTTAGAATTTTGGATAACTAGAGGCGGAAGACCTGTGAAGACTCAGACATCAAGGTTAGATTTCAGAAAGGCAGATTTTAAGGGATTCAGAAAGAGAATTGGAGGGATCCAATGGCTGGATATCCTTAAAGACAAAAATGTCCAGGAAGGATGGGAAATCTTGAAAAATGAAATTCTCAAAGCACAGTTGTTAACAATTCCGAAAAGAGTGAAGAATAGGAAGCAGTTAAGGAAACCAGGATGGATGAACACAGAATTTAAGCACATGCTAAAAAGGAAGAAAAAAATGTTTATAAAATGGAAAGAGGGAGGCATATCTAAAGAAGAATATAATGCTGTCTGCAGAACCTGCAGGGCACAAATCAGATTAGCTAAAGCTGAAAATGAATTGAGGCTTGCAAGAGATGTCAAAAGCAATAATAAAGGATTTTGGGGATATGTCAAAAGTAAAAGAAAAGTCAAAGATGCTATAGGATTTTTACAGGATGAAAATGATGAAATGGTAAGACAGGATGTTGAGAAGGCTGAACTTTTAAATTCCTATTTTGCATCTGTTTTCTCTCAGAAAGGAAATGTAACATCAACTGTTATTCACTGTCCTATTAAGGGAATAGAAGAATCCAGGATATCTATAAACAGAAAGATAGTGAGGAAACACTTAGCTAGCCTAAATGAATTCAAGTCTCCAGGTCCAGATGAATTACACCCCAGAGTACTGAAGGAGATAGCAGAAGAAATTTTTGAACCCCTCTCTATAATCTTTGAAAATTCTTGGAGAACAGGAGAAGTGCCAGAAGACTGGAGAAGAGCAAATGTTGTTACTATCTTCAAAAAGGGGAAGAAGGTGGACCCAGGTAACTATAGGCCGGTGAGTCTGACTTCTATACCAGGAAAGATCTTTGAACAAATTATTAAACAACATGTATGTCAATACCTGGATAAGAATGAAGTGATTAAACAGAGTCAGCATGGGTTTGTAACTAATAAGTCATGTCAGACTAACTTAATTTCCTTCTATGACGGTATCACTGATTGGGTGGATCAAGGAAATGCTGTAGATATAGTATATCTTGACTTCAGCAAAGCATTTGACAAAGTCTCTCATACAATCCTTATTGAAAAAATGATTAAGTATGGAATGGACAAGGCAACTGTTAGGTGGATTCATAACTGGCTTAGTGATCGGACCCAAAGAGTGGTCGTAAATGGCTGCACATCCAGTTGGAAGAATGTCTCAAGTGGGGTACCACAGGGCTCTGTCCTGGGCCCTGTATTGTTCAACATCTTTATCAACGATTTAGATGAAGGAATTGAGGGTAAACTGATTAAATTTGCTGATGACACAAAGCTAGGAGGGATAGCTAATACTAGAGAAGAGAGAGAGAGGATTCAAAAAGATTTAAATAAACTGGAGAAGTGGGCAGCAACTAACAGAATGGTTTTTAACAGGGAGAAATGCAAAGTACTACATCTGGGCAATAAAAATGGAAAAAGCATATATAGAATGGGAGGAATAGGGCTAAGTGACAGCACATGTGAAAAAGACTTGGGTATACTAATAGATCACAGACTGAATATGAGTCAACAGTGTGATGCAGCAGCAAAAAAGGCAAATGCAATTCTAGGATGTATTAACAGAAGCATACAGTCTAGATCACGTGAAGTCATTATTTCCCTCTACTCCTCTTTGGTCAGACCTCATCTGGAATATTGTGTCCAGTTTTGGGCACCACATTTTAAAAAAGACATCAACAAACTGGAGCAAGTTCAGAAAAGAGCGACCAGAATGGTGACCGGTCTGCAAACCCTGTCTTATGAGGAAAGGTTGCAGGATTTGGGAATGTTTAGTTTGCAAAAGAGAAGACTGAGAGGAGACTTAATAGCTGTCTACAAATATCTAAAGGGCTGTCACATTGTAGAAGGATCAACTTTATTCTCATTTGCACAAGGAAAGACTAGAAGCAATGGGATGAAACTGAATGGGAGGAGACACAGATTAGATATTAGAAAAAACTTTTTGACAGTTAGAGTGATCAATGAGTGGAACAGGCTGCCACGAGAAGTGGTGAGTTCTCCTTCAATGGAAGTCTTCAAACAGAGGCTGGACAGACATCTGACTGGGATGATTTAGCGAATCCTGCTTTGAGCAGGGGGTTGGACCAGATGGCCCAGGAGGTCCCTTCCAACTCTATGATTCTATGTTTTTGGCTTTTCGCTTGGCAACACGGACTTTCAACTCCCTCCAAAGGTTTTCTATAGGTTGAGATCTGGAGACTGGCTAGGCCACTCCAGGACCTTGAAATGCTTCTTACGAAGCCACTCCTTCTTTGCCCTGGCGGTGTGCTTTGGATCATTGTCATGTTGAAAGACCCAGCCACGTTTCATCTTCAATGCCCTTGCTGATGGAAGGAGGTTTGCACTCAAAATCTCACGATACATGGCCCCATTCATTCTTTCATGTACCCGGATCAGTCGTCCTGGCCCCTTTGCAGAGAAACAGCCCCAAAGCATGATGTTTCCACCACCATGCTTTACAGTAGGTATGGTGTTTGATGGATGCAACTCAGTATTCTTTTTCCTCCAAACACGACAAGTTGTGTTTCTACCAAACAGTTCCAGTTTGGTTTCATCAGACCATAGGACATTCTCCCAAAACTCCTCTGGATCATCCAAATGCTCTCTAGCAAACTTCAGACGGGCCCGGACATGTACAGGCTTAAGCAGTGGGACACGTCTGGCACTGCAGGATCTGAGTCCATGGTGGCGTAGTGTGTTACTTATGGTAGGCCTTGTTACATTGGTCACAGCTCTCTGCAGTTCATTCACTAGGTTCCCCCGCGTGGTTCTGGGATTTTTGCTCACCGTTCTTGTGATCATTCTGACCCCACGGGGTGGGATTTTGCGTGGAGCACCAGATCGAGGGAGATTATCAGTGGTCTTGTATGTCTTCCATTTTCTAATTATTGCTCCCACAGTTGATTTCTTCACTCCAAGCTGGTTGGCTATTGCAGATTCAGTCTTCCCAGCCTGGTGCAGGGCTACAATTTTGTTTCTGGTGTCCTTTGACAGCTCTTTGGTCTTCACCATAGTGGAGTTTGGAGTCAGACTGTTTGAAGGTGTGCACAGGTGTCTTTTTATACTGATAACAAGTTTAAACAGGTGCCATTACTACAGGTAATGAGTGGAGGAAAGAGGAGACTCTTAAAGAAGTTGTTACAGGTCTGTGAGAGCCAGAAATCTTGATTGCTTGTTTCTGACCAAATACTTATTTTCCACCATAATATGCAAATAAAATGAAAAAAAAAACAGACAATGTGATTTTCTGGATTTTTTTTTCTCAGTTTGTCTCCCATAGTTGAGGTCTACCTATGATGTAAATTACAGACGCCTCTCATCTTTTTAAGTGGTGGAACTTGCACTATTGCTGACTGACTAAATACTTTTTTTCCCCACTGTATTGCTGCACAAGGGTTAATGGTGGCCTGAGACGATGCTCCATAAATACCCCCATATGCTCCTGCACAAGGGTTAATGCTGGCCAAGAAGATGCTCCATAAATACTGACTACGTCATCGCACCCTCTGCTGATCATCATAGCCAGAGAGCTGGGAGACAGAGCGGTGCACGGCGATGGAACGGGGACAGGTGAATATTGCTCTGCCCTCCGTCATACTCACCCCCTCCTGGAGCACTGTCTTCTCTGCAGCCCCTGCTTCTCCCTTGGTCATCTTAATGAGCGATACCTCGTAACCCTTAACACAGGCGCAGGAGACCTACGGAGAAGCAGGGGGGGCTGCAGAGACGTGCCAGGAGGGGGTGAGTAAGGTCTCTGACACTCCCCCCTCCCCCGCCGACCCCCGGTATATGACTTGTATAAGCCAAGAGGGGGACTTTCAGCCCCAAAAAATGGGATGAAAAATTCGGCTTATACGCGAGTATATACAGTATTTAGCATTATTAATTCCATGGTGCTGTACATGAGACGGGGTTACATCAAAATACAAATATCACAGTAAACAAACTAACAATGACAGACTGGTACAGAGGGAAGAGGACCCTGCCCTTACGAGCTTACATTCTACAGGATTATGGGGAAGGAGACAGTAGGTCGGTGGTTGCAGTATCTCCAATGGTGTTGAGGTGGCAGCATGGTCATTGCAGGATGTAAGATTTTTTTTGAGAGATGGGTTATCAGGTTCTGTCAGAAGGATCCAAATGTAGTGGATAACCGGACGTGTTGGGGCACAGAATTCCCAAGGGTGGGGGATATTAGGGAGAATCCTGGAGATGATTGGGTGAGGAGCAAATAAGCGTGGAGTAGACAAGGAGGTCTTGGGAGGACCATATACAAAGCCCCCCCTTTCATTTGAGCCCCAGTGTGCCTAAGCAAAATTTAGCGCCTACATGGTTGGCATTTCTGTAGTGATGAGAACCCGCCTAATTTATAGGTGCATGTCTCCAGAATCATGAGCTGGACATAATGGACTGATGATTGCAAAGTACTGGTCACTACAGCGTACTAGTCACTACAACGGCAGTTTGCAATTTTCACTCAGCAACATCCACCGCTGCTTGTTTCTTCAAAATCGTCGCTACATCTGTAGATAAATTCCCAAAGGGTTATAATTTCCAAAATGGGGTTACTTGAAGGGAGATTCTGCTTTTCCAGCACTTAGGGGCTCTTTATATGGAATCGCAAACTGTTCTTGGAAAATCTGCCTTCCAGGAGGCAAATAGCGCTCCGTCAGTCTCATGTCTCTCCGTATGGCTAAGTCACATATGAGGTATTTCTACATTCAGCAGAAATTGTGGGACAAATTTTGGTGCCAATTTAACCCATTTCCCAGTATGACCATGTACTACTTGGGGCTAACACACTCTTGGTGATAAAAATGTAAATTATTTTATCTTCACTGCTTGATGATATAAAATTCTGTGCCACAACGGTGGTGTCAATATACCATATATACTCGAGTACAAGCCAACCCGAGTATAAGCCGAGGCACCTAATTTTGCCACGGAAAACTGGGTAACCTTATTGACTCCAGTATAAGTCGGGTATGCATTGTCCCCTCATCCCTGTCCTGGAATGCATGGCTCCCCGTCCCTGTCCTTGTATGCATGGCTCCTTAACCCCTATCCTTGGATGCATTGGTCCCCCATCAATGTCCTTGTATGCATGGCTCCTTATCCCCTATCGTTGTAAGCATATTTCCTATTAAAAAAAAATAAACTTCCTACTTATCTAGCATGCGCGTCCTCGCAGCATCTCAATCCGGTGCCTGCAGCTCTTTCTGCAGAGCGATCATGTGGCCCCGCTCATTAAGGTAATGAATATTCACTCCACACCTATGGGAGTGGAGAAGCATGCATATTCATTACTTTAATGAATGGGGCCACGCGATTGCTCGGCTGGAAGAGATGCTGGCGCCAGAAAGAACGAGATGCAGCAGAGCACGCAGGAAGGTGAGTAGGATGTCTTCTGGAAGCCGGCGGCGGTGGATGTCACTGTGCGCTCGCTATCAGAGAAATTAATATTCATCTCTCTTTAGCAGCGGCACAGGCTGTAGCCACAGCCGCCGGCTCCTGCCTCTGTGACCTGCCGCTCCCCCTCCCCCACCAGTTTTCTGAAAAAATTGACTTGTGTATAAGCCAAAAAAAATGTGCTGGAAAACTCTCTGCATGTACACGAGTATATACGGTAATCACTGCACCCCTAGATGGATTCATTGAGAGGTTTAGTTTGTAAAATGGGGTCATGTATGGGGGGGGGTTCTCCTGTGTTGGCACCTCAGGGGCTCTGCCAATGTAAATTGGCAACTTCAAACAAGTGCCGCAAAATCTGCACTGTAATATGGCGTTTCTTCCCTTCTGAGCTTTGTACTGTGCCTCCAAAGTAGTTTTCGACGACTTATGGGGTATCTGTGAACTCGGGATGAAATTGCACAACAAATGTTTTGGTTCATTTTCTCCTGTTATCCTTGTGAAAATAGAAAATTTGGTGCTAAACAAGATTTTTGCTGGAAAAATGTTACCAAAATGGTGTCATTTGTTGGGGGTTTCCACTGTTTAGGCACATCATGGGCTTCAAACATGACATGGCGTCCCCTAATTATGCCAGCAAATTTTATATTCAAAAAAGTGAAATGGCGCTCCTTCCCTTCTGAGGCCTGCCATGTGCCCAAAGGGTAGATTTCCCCCACATATGGGATATTGGCATGCTCATGAGAAATTGCAGAACAATTGTATGGTCCATTTTCTCCTGTTACCCTTGCAAAAGTAAAAAAAAAAAATTAGGTGTAAAGGAAAATTTTTGTAAAAGAAAAGTAAAATTTCCCGTGAAGCTCCTGGGGGGTTAATAAACGTCATGAATGTGGTTTTGAGTAACTTGAGAGGTGCAGTTTTTAGAATGGTGTCTCTTTTGGGTATTTTCTGTCATATAGTCCCCTCAAAATCACTTCAAATGTGAGGTGGCCCCTAAAAGAATGGTTTTCCAAATTTTATTGTAAAAATGATAAATCTCTGGTCAGCTTTTAACCCCTATAACTTCCTAACAAAAAAATATGTTTTAAAAATTGTGCTGCTGTAAAGCAGACATGTGGGAAATGCTATTTATTAACTACTATGTGTGCTATGATTCATTTAAGGGCATAAAAATTAGACGTTGGAAAATTGCCAAATTTTCACCAAATTTCCGTTTTTTTACACGCAAACGCAAGTCTTATCAAAGAACTTTTACAACTATCATGAAGTACAATATGTCAAGAGAAAAGTCTCAAAATTAGTGGGATCCATGGAAGCGTTCCCGAGTTATTACCTCGTAAAGGGCTACAGTGGTCTGAATTGTAAAAACTGGCCCGGTCAGGAAGGTGAAAACAGGCTTTGAGACGCAGCCTCGTCCATCCCTTCTCAGCCAATTGCTTAATTGTCCTGACAGTTGGAGGCAGCAGAGTTGTGTACCCTGACAAACTGTTGGCAGCGGTGGGATCTGCGTGATCTCCCTGTTGTCATCTGTGATAGGCGCTATGATTTCCCTTCAGTAGACTGACTGACCGATCTGCTGTTCTGTCCATACATCAGTGTGTCCACAGCACCGACGCTGTCTCCGTTCTATGTAAGTTTTTCTTAATACTTGATATGTGCATTGAAATCACCTGCTGTCACTTTTCTGTTGGCTGCACTTTAAATGTTTGCCTAAGCTCCCCACTCCTATCCCCTCCCAACCCCCGACGAAGCATTTGTGTTATGGTGGGTGACCTTATTGTTGCCAGTTATTTATATTTATTGTTTGTGACTCCTATGTGGGATATACATCCATTTTCATATTTGGACAATTGTTTTATGAATTGTTTATAATAAATTTTCCACTTTTTAGTAATTGCAATCATTATTTCTGCCCCGACACTAATCCACTTCTCGGTTTTCTCGGTGTATGCAGCGCCTTTCTGGGACAATCACATTTACTGGGATTACAATCTTCTGTAGCTTCTATTAATATTCTATCATTATCTGTTACTGACGTCCCCGGTTCTGCCGTCCCGATCTCCGTGGATGTTCCCAACACTTTATAACTTTGTCTTGTTTTTATGAACTATTTAGGAAAGATTAAGATAATTTTAGATTTACCGTTTAGATTTGTTCTGTTTTTTTTCCCCCCGCGCTGGATTGGAGATATTCTGTGGTAAATCTCTGTATGTGACTATAATTGGATTGTGTGTCATACCGAGGTCATGACTGGATGTAGTGATTATGTGAAGCCGGTAACAGCTTCAGAGATTTCTTACATGGGATCTTTATGATGTTACATCGTCATTTTCTCCCCATTCAGGTCCCTGTAATATTAGATCCTCTCAGTGGAGATCTTCTATATAAGAGAATTCTCCTGAGTGACCCTACAAGGATGGACAGGGACAAGATGGCGGAGAGGATATTACACCTCACCCTAGAGATCCTCTTCCGGCTTACTGGAGAGGTGAGAGATTCTGATGACTTCACATTACATCATTCTTATCTATGTGAATAACAGATGGACAGAACTGGAGAGGTGAGGACTTTGGAAATGTCTGTAGTGAGATTTATTAATGTTTCTCTCCATAACCAGGATTACACAGTAGTGAAGAAGACCTCTAGTGAGCGCTGTCAGGCCCCTGAGTCTGAGGGATGGAGAAGAATCCTGAGCCCAATCACAGAGCCTCCACTTCACCCCCTGATACATGAGGACATCAATGACCAGAAGATCCTAGAACTCACCTACAAGATGATTGAGCTGCTGACTGGAAAGGTGACACTGCTGGGACATTATACAGTAACGCTATGAAGGGATCGGGGGATGACGGTGTCATTGTATGTGTCAGGTTACTATAAGATGTCAGGATGTCACCGTCTATTTTTCCATGGAGGAGTGGGAGTATTTAGAAGGACACAAAGATCTGTACAAGGACGTCATGATGGAGGTTCCCCAGCCCCTCACATCACCAGGTAATAGACAGGATGAAATATGCACCACAGCCTATAATTATATGAATGTAAAGAATTAATTCAGTCCCATTATGTGTTTTCCTCCAGTTCTATCCAGTCAGAAGACACCAGAGAGATGTCCATGTCCTCTTCTCCCACAGGACTGTAAACAAGAAGTTTCCAATGTTCCTCAGGATCATCAGGTAGATAGAAGGTGTCATTAGATCTCCCTTATGATGTGTAGAAGGCTGTAAAGGTCTTGTGTTCAGTCTTGTTTTATCCACCATTATAAGGGAAGAGTCATATGGATAGCTAGCTCAAACTGGGATCGCATCGCAATGCTCATACTGACCGGCGGCTCTCCTGACCCTGACCCGAGCACGACAGGGAGACTGGGAGGTAAATTTCTCAGGGATAGAGCTTCCTCTGATCAAAACACGGTTCTGAGATGTTTTGGAGCCAGTCGACAGTGATGAATATTGAGATATGTATTGATCTGATATTTATGGGAGATATATTTTCATCATCAAATAAAGGGACAAACATAATACATTTACTTACATCATCATTAGGCCATTCTAACCCCTCCAACTAAATAATGTTCCAATGAATGATGCTATCCAGGCCATGGTTTATCTCCATAGACAGGTAAAATTACGATAAGCATGACGACAATATCTACCTCCTGGGACCTCCAGAGGTGTTGAAAATCTGAAAGTTATTTCTTTTAGACAATTATGAGATCCCAAATACAATTCACAGCCAGTCATGAGCTCACCAAGGGGCGATATGTGGGCATAACTTTGTTCTAATAAAAAGCAAAATTTAGGTTTGGTTGTTTGTCATTCCTGGAAGGTACAGCTTGTTGTGGGTTCTGTCTGTTTTCTAATGGAATTGCACCCTCTGCTGAGCTCTGAGCCATTTCCATAACATCAGGTTTAGTAACTTTCTTTTGTATCTCTTTTATCCTTTGTGATTGTATCTACCTTATTGTTTTGTTCCCATTTTGTAACATCTTGTATATTTTTTTTTTTATATAAATGCTGCCTACCTTTCTGGATGAAATATTTAAAAATTTAAGCCCTTCCCGACATGTGCTGTACATGTACTGCTCTGCGGTAGCAGCATTCGCGTAAACAGCATGGCCTCACGCTAAGCGCTGCAGCAATTTGGTGCGATTGTCTGCTCTGTATGAGGGCTGACTCCCTGTAGCAACGCCCACGATAGGTGCTAGCAAAAAGAAACAAATATTTTTCCAATAAATAAATTTATATATGTAAATAAAGTAAACAATAAAAGTATGCATTTGGTATTGCTGTGTCCGTAACGACCCGCTCTATAAAACTGTCCCACTACTTAACCCTTTCAGTGAACACCATAAAAATAAATAAAAAATGAGGCAAAAAACAATGCTTTATCATATCGCCGAACAAAAGTGCAATAAAGCGCAATAAAAAAGATGAATATAAATAAAAATACCACTGAAAACGTCATCTTGCACCGCAAAAAACAAGCCCCCGTACAGCTTCATCAGCAGAAAAATAAGTTATAGCTCTCAGAATAAAGCGACGCAAAAATAATTATTTTTTTCTATAAAATAGTTTTTATTGTGTAAAAGGGACAAAACATAAAAAAAAATTATAAATTGGGAATCGCTGTAATTGTACTGACCAGAAGAATAAAACTCTGCCTCATCAATTTTGCAACACGCGTAACGTTATAAAAAACAAAAAGCAATTCCTGAATTCTTGGTTTTTGTTCATTCTGTACCCAAAAATCAGAATAAAAACCAATCAAAAAGTGTCATGTGCCCGAAAATGGTACCAATAAAAACATCAACTTGTCCCGCAAAACACAAGCCCTCAAATGATTCTGCCTGACAAAATATGAAAAAGTTATAGCTCTCAAAATGTGGTGATGCAAAAACTAGTATTCGCAATAAAAAGCGTCTTTTAGTGTGTGACAGCTGCCAAACATAAAAACCTGATATAAATCTGATATCGCTGTAATTGCACTGACCCAAAGAATAAAGTCGCCTCATCACTTGTACCGCACGAGAAATAGCGTAAAAAATAAGCAAAATCAATTCTTCTCATGCTGTTGATATTTTCATTCTGCCTCCCAAAGATTGCAGTAAGACTTGGCGCACATTTATCCTACGCTCTGCGCTGAGCGCTTACACCGGGTTTCTGTGTAAATCTCTGAAATACGTGATTCAAACGGAACCCCCTGTGGAAGGTTCCCTATAATGAGGCAGATGTAGGCACTGTGGACGCCATCTGACCTGTGATCCGGTGGTATCCGTCTCTTTAGGATAGCATAAAAGTGCAGTTGGCCACAGTTTTGTGCACTTCTGAAAAGAAGGACACCGCTGAACTGAGGCCAGACGGAGTACAGAGTAACTGGGTTTTCAGGTTCTGTCTTAAGGATCCAAATGTGGTGGATAACCGGACGTGTAGGGGCACAGAATTCCAGAGGATGGGGGATATTCAGGAGAAATCGTGGAGGCCATTGGGTGAGGAGCAAATAAGCGTGGAGGAGAGAAGGAGGTCTTGGGAGGATCAAATCCAAAGCCCCCCTTTCTTTTGAGCCCCAGTGTGCCTAAACCAAATTTAGCATCTACATCTTTGGCATTTCTGTAGTGATGAGAACCCGCCTAATTTTCAGGAACATGTCTCCAGAATCTTGAGCTGGGCATAATGTACTGGTGATTGCAACATACTGGTCACTACAGCGGCAGTTTGCAATTTTCACTCGGCAACATCCACTGCTGCTTGTTTCTTCAAAACACCCATGTAGTCAAATTCGTCACTACATCTGTAGATAAATTCCCAAAGGGCTATAATTTCCAAAATGGGGTTACTTGAAGGGGGATTCTGCTTTTCCAGCACTTAGGGGCTCTTTATGTAGAACTAGCTGGAGAGCCCGGCGCTGCCCGGGCATAGTAGCTAACTGTGGTTAGTTATAGAAAATTATAATTGTACTCCATCCCATAGTCCCGTGCCCATATACCCATCAAACATATCCACCATCCCATAGGCCCGTGCCCATATACCCATCATACATATCCTCCATCCCATAGTCCCATGCCCATATACCCATCAAACATATTCTCCATCCCATAGTCCCATGCCCATATACCCATCATACATATTCGCCATCCCATAGTAGAGTGCCCATATACCCATCACACATCCTTCATCTCATAGTCCCATGCCCATATACCCATCGTACATATCCTCCATCCCATAGTCCCGTGCCCATATACCCGTCATACATATCCGCCATCCCATAGTTCCGTACCCATATACCTGTCATACATATCCTCCATCCCATAGTCCAGTGCCCATATACCCATCACACATCCTCCATCCCATAGTCCCATGCCCATATACCCGTCATACATATCCTCCATCCCATAGTCACCCATTATGACGACATAATGAGCGGCGGGGCTTGCAACCTATGATGACATCAGCGTTGCCATGGCAACCATTATGACTTCATAATGAGGGGCGGGGCTTGATATACACACACTTTTTCCCCATTATATAGATAGGAGCAAAATTGGTGAATTGGAACATGCGGGGTTAAAATTTCGCCTCACAACATAGCCTAGGACACTCTCTGGGTCCAGACGTGTGACTGTGCCAAATTTTGTGGCTGTAGCTGCGACGGTGCGGATGCCAATCCCGGACACACACACACACACACACACACACACTGAGCTTTATATATTAGATCTGCAAGCTAGTCTAGGAAAATCTGCCTTCCAGGAGGCAAATATCGCTCCGTCCCTCCCATGTCTCTCCGTATGGCTAAGCAGTACTGTACAGTCACATGAGGTATTTCTACATTCAGCAGAAATTGTGGGACAAATTTTGGTGCCATTTTTACCCATTTCCCAGTATGACCATGTACTACTTGGGGCTAACACACACTCTTGGTGGTAAAAATGTAAATTATTTTATCTTCACTGCTTGATGATATAAAATTCTGTGCCACAACTGTGGTGTCAATATACCATATATACTCGAGTATAAGCCGAAGCACCTAATTTTGCCACGAAAAACTGGGTAAGCTTATTGACTCCAGTATAAGCCGGGTGTGCTTCTTATCCCCTGTCCTCGTATGCATTGGTCCCCCATCACTGTCCTTGTACGCATGGCTCCTTATCCCCTATCCTTGTATGCATGGCTCCTTATCCCCTATCCTTGTATGCATGGATTCTTATCCCCTATCCCCATATGCATTGGTCCCCCATAACCGTTCTTGTATGCATGGCTCCTTATTCCCTATCCTTGTATGCATGTCTCCCTCCTCCCTTCCTTTTATGCGTGGCTCCCCCCTTCCATCCTTGTATGCATGGCTTCTTATCCCTTATCCTTGTAAGCATGTTACCTACAAAAAACAAACACCTACTTACCAAGCCTGCACTCCCTCACAGCATCTCATTCCAGTGCCTGCAGCTCTTTCTGCAGAGCAATTATGTGGCCCCGCTCATTAAGGTAATGAATATTCACTCTACGCCTATGGGTGTGGAGAGGCGTGCATATTCATTACCTTAATTAGCGGGGCCACGTGATCGCTCGGCTGGAAGAGCTGCTGGCACTTGAACGAAAGAGATGCAGCAGAGCATGCAGGAAGGTGAGTAGGATGTCTTCTGGAAGCCAGCGGCTGCAGGTGTCACTGTGCTCGAGCTATAAGAGAAATAAATATTCATTTCTCTTTAGCAGCGGCACAGGCTTTAGCCACAGTCGCTGGCTCCTTCCACTGTCACCTGCCCCTCCTCCGCCAGCTTTCTGGGACAATTGACTCATAAGCCGAGGGGGGGCATTTTCAGCACAAAAAAGTGCTAGAAAACTCTGCTTATACACGAGTATATACGGTAATCACTGCACCCCTAGATGGATTCATTGAGAGGTTTAGTTTGTAAAATGGGGTCACTTATGGGGGGGTTCTCCTGTGTTGGCACCTCAGGGGCTCTGACAATGTAAGTTGGCACCCTCAAGCAAGTGCCCCAAAATCAGCACTGTAATATGGCGTTTCTTCCCTTCTGAGCTTTGTACTGTGCCTCCAAAGTAGTTTTCGACAACATATGGGGTATCTGTGAACTCAGGAGAAATTGCACAACAAATTTTGTGGTCCATTTTCTCCTGTTATCCTTGTGAAAATACAAAATTTGGAGCTAAATAAGATTTTTTTTTGCGGGAAAAATGTTTCCAAATGTTTAGGCACATCATGGACTTCAAACATGACATGGCGTCCCCTAATTATGCCAGCAAATTTTACATTCAAAAAAGTGAAATGGCGCTCCTCCCCTTCCGAGCCCTGCCATGTGCCCTCACATATGGGATATTGGCATGCTCAGGAGAATTTGCAAAACAATTGTATGGTCCATTTCCTCCTGTTAGCCTTGCAAAAGTAAAAATAATATAGGTGTAAAGGAAAATGTTTGTGGAAGAAAAGTGTAAATTCCTGTGAAGCACTGAAAAGTTTATAAATGTCATGAATGTGGTTTTGAGTGCATTGAGTGGTGCAGTTTTTAGAATGGTGTCTCTTTTGGGTATTTTCTGTCATATAGTCCCCTCAAAATCACTTCAAATGTGAGGTGGTCCCTAAAAGAATGGTTTTTCAAATTTTATTGTAAAAATGAGAAATCACTGGTCAACTTTTAAGCTATGTGCCCACGTAGCATTTTTCAAGCGGTTTTTTTTTTTCCTGAGCAGAAACGCATTCCCTTGCCAGGGAAAACGCATGCGCTTTTTGACATGCGTTTTTGACGCGATTGTCAAGCGTTTTGACATGCGTTTTCCCATGCGTTTTTGCCCATATAATTGATGGTATGCGGAATCGCGGGCGATTCCGCAAAATTAATGAACATGCTGCGTTTTTTACCGCTAAGCGATTCCGCAGCGGTAAAAAACGCACCATTGGCACAACATGTGCGTTTTCTATTACAAATACATGGAATGCTTGTTTTAAGTGTTTCCGCGGCAGAATTGCGCGTTTAAAAACGCCACGGAAACGCTTAAAAAAGAGCTACGTGGGCACACAGCCTTAAACCTTCGAACTTACTAACAAAAAAATTGTTTATAAAATTGTGCTGCTGTAAAGTAGACATGCGGGAAATGTTATTTATTAACTATTATGTGTGCTATGACTCTCTGATTTAAGGGCATCAAAAGTTAAAAGTTTGACAATTTATAAATTTTCACCAAATTTCCATTTTTGTCACAAATAAATGCAAGTCGTATCAAAGAACTTTTACCACTATCATGAAGAAAAGTCTCAAAATTAGTGGGATCCATGGAAGCGTTCCCGAGTTATTACCTCGTAAAGGGACAGTGGTCTGAATTGTAAAAACTGGCCCGGTCAGGAAGGTGAAAACAGGCTTTGAGCCGCAGCCTCGTCCATCCCTTCTCAGCCAATTGCTTAATTGTCCTGACAGTTGGAGGCAGCAGAGTTGCGTACCCTGACAAACTGTTGGCAGCTGTGGGATCTGTGTGATCTCCCTGTTGTCATCTGTGACAGGCGCTATGATTTCCCTTCAGTAGACTGACTGACCGATCTGCTGTTCTGTCCATACATCAGTGTGTCCACAGCACCGACGCTGTCTCCGTTCTATGTAAGATTTTCTAAATACTTGATATGTGCATTGAAATCACCTGCTGTCACTATATGCACCTTTTCTGTTGGCTGCACTTTAAATGTTTGGCTAAGCTCCCCACTCCTATCCCCTCCCAACCCCCGACAAAGCATTTGTGTTATGGTGGGTGACCGTATGGTTGCCAGTTATTTATATTTATTGTTTGTCACTCCTTTGTGGGATATACATCCATTTTCATATTTGCACAATTGTTTTATGAATTGTTTATAATAAATTTTCCACTTTTTAGTACCGTATATACTCGACTATAAGCCGACCCGAGTATAAGCCGACCCCCCTAATTTTGCCACAAAAAACTGGGAAAACTTAATGACTCGTGTATAAGCCGAGGGTGCACAGTGTGTGGCCTCAGTTATCTGCAGTGTGTGGCCTCAGTTATCTGCAGTGTGTGGCCTCAGTTATGTGCACAGTGAGTGGCCCCAGTTATGATGCACAGTGAGTGGCCCCAGCTTTGCTGCACAGTGAGTGGCCCCAGTTATCTGCACAGTGAGTGGCCCCAGCTTTGCTGCACAGTGAGTGGCCCCAATTATGATGCACAGTGAGTGGCCCCAGTTATGCTGCACAGTGTGTGGCCCCAGTTATCATGCACAGTGAGTGGCCCCAATTATGATGCACAGTGAGTGGCCCCAGTTATGCTGCACAGTGAGTGGCCCCAGTTATGCTGCACAGTGAGTGGCCCCAGTTATGCTGCACAGTGAGTGGCCCCAGTTATGCTGCACAGTGAGTGGCCCCAGTTATGCTGCACAGTGAGTGGCCCCAGTTATGCTGCACAGTGAGTGGCCCCAGTTATGCTGCACAGTGAGTGGCCCCAGTTATGCTGCACAGTGAGTGGCCCCAGTTATGCTGCACAGTGAGTGGCCCCAGTTATGATGCACAGTGAGTGGCCCCTGTTATGCTGCACAGTGAGTGGCCCCAGTTATGCTGCACAGTGAGTGGCCCCAGTTATGCTGCACAGTGAGTGGCCCCAGTTATGCTGCACAGTGAGTGGCCCCAGTTATGCTGCACAGTGAGTGGCCCCAGTTATGCTGCACAGTGAGTGGCCCCAGTTATGCTGCACAGTGAGTGGCCCCAGTTATGCTGCACAGTGAGTGGCCCCAGTTATGCTGCACAGTGAGTGGCCCCAGTTATGCTGCACAGTGAGTGGCCCCAGTTATGCTGCACAGTGAGTGGCCCCAGTTATGCTGCACAGTGAGTGGCCCCAGTTATGCTGCACAGTGAGTGGCCCCAGTTATGCTGCACAGTGAGTGGCCCCAGTTATGCTGCACAGTGAGTGGCCCCAGTTATGCTGCACAGTGAGTGGCCCCAGTTATGCTGCACAGTGAGTGGCCCCAGTTATGCTGCACAGTGAGTGGCCCCAGTTATGCTGCACAGTGAGTGGCCCCAGTTATCATGCACAGTGAGTGGCCCCAGTTATCATGCACAGTGAGTGGCCCCATCATGTTGCTGCTGCCGCTGCCTCCCTTTAAAAAAAAACAAAAAACCTGTATAGTCACCTCCGTCGCTGCCCCCTGCTCATCAGCGTTGTGCTCTGCAGTGACTGTGCAGGCAAAGAGCGATAGCGCTCTCTGACCTGAATGTCTCTGCAGAGGACGCAAGACAGCAGAGCGCAGGGACAGGTGAATATGCCTCCCAACCCCCCGTTCATACTCAACGGGTCCTGGCGCTTGTCTCTGCAGCTCCCCTGCTTGTTCCATGTTGTCGGCGCTGCTCTCTTCCTGGTTCAGCGGTCACGTGGTACCCGCTCATTAAATATGCGCATATTTAATGAGCGGGTACCGTTTGACAGCTGAAGCAGGAAGAGAGCAGCGCCGACACCATGGTACAAGCAGGGGAGCTCCAGAGAAGGGTGAGTATGATCTGACACCCCCGCTCCCCCTCCCCCGCCGATCCCCCCCCCCGGTATATGACTCGTGTATAAGCCGAGAGGGGGACTTTCAGCCCAAAAAAATGGGCTGAAAATCTCGGCTTATACACGAGTATATACGGTAATTGCAATCATTATTTTTGCCCCGACACTAATCCACTTCTCGGTTTTCTCGGTGTATGCAGCGCCTTTCTGGGACAATCACATTTACTGGGATTACAATCTTCTGTAGCTTCTATTAATATTCTATCATTATCTGTTACTGACGTCCCCGATTCTGCCGTCTCGATCTCTGTGGATGTTCCCTGCACTTTATAACTTTGTCTTGTTTTTATGAAATATTTAAGAAAGATTTAGATAATTTTAGATTTACCGTTTAGATTTGTTCTGGTTTTATTTTTGTGCTGGATTGGAGATATTCTGTGGTAAATCTCTGTATGTGACTATAATGGGATTGTGTGTTATACCGGGGGCAGGACAGGGCCATGACTGGATGTAGTGATCATGTGAAGCCGGTAACAGCTCCAGAGATTCCTTACATGGGATCTTTATGATGTTACATCGTCATCTTCTCCCCATTCAGGTCCCTACAATATCGGATCCGCTCAGTGGAGACCTTCAATATGACAGAATTCTCCTGAGTGACCCTACAAGGATGGATAGGGACAGGGACAAGATGGCGGAGAGGATATTACACCTCACCCTAGAGATCCTCTTCCGGCTTACTGGAGAGGTGAGAGATTCTGATGACGTCACATTACATCATTCTTATCTATGGGAATAACAGATGGACAGAACTGGAGAGGTGAGGACTCTGGAAATGTCTGTAGTGAGATTTATTAATGTGTCTCTCCATAACCAGGATTACACAGTAGTGAAGAAGACCTCTAGTGAGCGCTGTCAGGCCCCTGAGTCTGGGGATTGTAGAAGAATCCTGAGCCCAATCACGGGGCCTTCACCTCACCCCTTGATACATGAGGACATCAATGACCAGAAGATCCTAGAACTCACCTACAAGATGATTGAGCTGCTGACTGGAGAGGTGACACTGCTGGGAATGCTGGGACATTATACAGTAACGCTATGAAGGGATCGGGGAATGACTGTATCATTCTATGTGTCAGGTTCCTATAAGATGTCAGGATGTCACCGTCTATTTCTCCATGGAGGAGTGGGAGTATTTAGAAGGACACAAAGATCTGTACAAGGACGTCATGATGGAGGTTCCCCAGCCCCTCACATCACCAGGTAATAGACAGGACTAAATACACACGGCCTATAATTATCTGTATGTAAAGAATGAATTCAGTCCCTGTATGTGTTTCATCCAGTTCTATCCAGTGAGAGGACAACACCAGAGAGATGTCCCCATCCTCTTCTTCCACAGGACTGTAAACAAGAAGATCCCAATGTTCCTCAGGATCATCAGGTAGATGGAGAGAAGGTGTTATGAGAACTCGCCTATGATGTGTAAAAGGCTGTAAAGGTCTTGTGTTCAGTCTTGTTTTATCCACCACTATGAGGGAAGAGTCATATGGCTCTCTAGCTCAAACAGGGATTACATCGCAATGTTCATACTGGCCGGCGGCTCTCCTTACCCTGACCCGAGCATGACAGTCATGGCCGAAAGTGTTGGCACCCTTAAAATTGTTCAAGAAAATTATGTTTTGTTATATACAGTTGTGGCCAAAAGTATTGACACCCCTGCAATTCTGTCAGATAATACTCAGTTTCTTCCTGAAAATGATTGCAAACACAAATTCTTTGGTATTATTATCTTCATTTAATTTGTCTTAAATGAAAAAACACAAAAGAGAATGAAGCAAAAAGCAAAACATTGATCATTTCACACAAAACTCCAAAAATGGGCCAGACAAAAGTATTGGCACCCTCAGCCTAATACTTGGTTGCACAACCTTTAGCCAAGATAACTGCGACCAACCGCTTCCGGTAACCATCAATGAGTTTCTTACAATGCTCTGCTGGAATTTTAGACCATTCTTCTTTGGCAAACTGCTCCAGGTCCCTGATGTTTGAAGGGTGCCTTCTCCAAACTGCCATTTTTAGATCTCTCCACCGGTGTTCTATGGGATTCAGGTCTGGACTCATTGCTGGCCACCTTAGAAGTCTCCAGTGCTTTCTCTCAAACCATTTTCTAGTGCTTTTTGAAGTGTGTGTTTGGGTCATTGTCCTGCTGGAAGACCCATGACCTCTGAGGGAGACCCAGCTTTCTCACACTGGGCCATACATTATGCTCCAAAATTTGTTGGTAGTCTTCTGACTTCCTAACGCCATTCACACGGTCAAGCAGTCCAGTGCCAGAGGCAGCAAAGCAACCCCAAAACATCAGGGAACCTCCACCATGTTTGTCTGTAGGGACCGTGTTCTTTTCTTTGAATGCCTCTTTTTTTCTCATGTAAACTCTATGTTGATGCCTTTGCCCAAAAAGCTCTACTTTTGTCTCATCTGACCAGAGAACATTTTTCTAAAACGTTTTAGGCTTTTTCAGGTAAGTTTTGGCAAACTCCAGCCTGGCTTTTTTTTATGTCTCGGGGTAAGAAGTGGGGTCTTCCTGGGTCTCCTACCATACAGTCCCTTTTCATTCAGATGCCGACGGATAGTACGGGTTGACACTGTTGTACCCTGGGACTGCAGGGTAGCTTGAACTTGTTTGGATGTTAGTCGAGGTTCTTTATCCAACATCCGCACAATCTTGCGTTGAAATCTCTTGTCAATTTTTCTTTTCCGTCCACATCTAGGGAGGTTAGCCACAGTGCCATGGGATTTAAACTTCTTGATGACACTGCTCACGGTAGACACAGGAACATTCAGGTCTTTGGAGATGGACTTGTAGCCTTGAGATTGCTCATGCTTCCTCACAATTTGGTTTCTCAAGTCCTCAGACAGTTCTTTGGTCTTCTTTCTTTTCTCCATGCTCAATGTGGTACACACAAGGACACAGGACAGAGGTTGAGTCAACTTTAATCCATGTCAACTGGCTGCAAGTGTGATTTAGTTATTGCCAACACCTGTTAGGTGCCACAGGTAAGTTACAGGTTCTGTTAATTACACAAATTAGAGAAGCATCACATGATTTTTTGAACAGTACCAATACTTTTGTCCACACTCTTTTTTATGTTTGGTGTGGAATTATATCCAATTTGGCTTTAGGACAATTCTTTTTGTGTTTTTCCATTTAAGACAAATTAAATGAAGATAATAATAACAGAATTTGTGTTTGCAATAATTTTCAGGAAGAAACTGAGTATTATCTGACAGAATTGCAGGAGTGTCAATACTTTTGGCCACAACTGTACATGTTTTTTGTGTGTATTGAAAAAAAGACAAATTGGACATCATTTTTACAAAACCCCCAAAATGGTCCAGACATTATTGCCACCTTCCTAAAATTGTGAGTAGACAACTTTTGAATGCTCATCAGATGCTTGAAACAAATTCAGCTGTGGCAAATAACAGGTGTGGGCAATATGAAAATCACACCTGAAACAAGATAAAAGGAGATAAATGTACTCAGTCTTTGCATTCTGTGTCTGTAAGTGTCACACTAAGGGTCCCGTTACACTTAGCGATGCTCCAGCGATCCCGACAACGATACGACCTGGTAAGGATCGCTGGTGCCTCACTACATGGTCTCTAGTAAGCTGCCAAACAGGCAGATCTACTCAACGACGCAGCAACGATACAGCGATCTGTATAACGACCTCGGCAGTCGTTGGGACCTTGTCACACAGTATCTATTGTGACGACTCAGACCTCAATAGGCATGCTTCAGCATTGCCTTTTCCACGCCCCTCTGCTCCGATTGGTGGCCACTGCTGTGCTCTCATTCTCTGATTGGGCAACCTCGTCATAAAAGACAACGTAGTAGCGCTCCCATCCATTGCTCCCGAGCGCTGTGGATCGTATTATACGGTATTCCTGCAGCGTTTCCGTGCGTGTCACTAGTGCGTTCTTCGTGGATTTTACTACGCGGCTTGCTTCAGCATCCCTGTCTGAGTCGCTACAGCGCTATTTATTCGTGGATTTTACTACACCTTGTGGTTGCTCCATCTTGCAAGGTAGGCATTGTTTGGGGTCTCAATTTAGGATTTTTGTTGTGTTTCCTTTTTTAGGTCAGCTATCTATTATTTTTAATCATAACTCTATTCTACATTTTTTTTATGCTTTTACACTTGAAAGCAAATGGAGGGCTGCTTGGCTTCTATGTGTGTACATACGCTTTTGCATGGGCAGCCATTTTAGTTTTCCTGCCGCGCCCACCCCGGCCCTTGTAGGATATTTGTAACATTTCCTTTTATAGGTCAGCTATCTATTAGATTTAATCATAACTCTATTCTACATTGTGGTCATGCTTAAAGGGTATGTGCACACATAGTTTTTTGTCTCTGCGGATTTTGTAGAGAAAACCGCAGGAGATCCGCAGGACAAAGTGCTGCGTTTTTTCTGCGGTTTTGCCCTGCGGTTTTCACCTCATAATAGATGAGGTGTAAAACCGCAGCGTTTCTGCACCAAACAATTGACATGCTGCGTTTTGAAAACCGCGCGGAAAAAAACGCAGCATGTGCACTGCTTTTTTTTATTTCCATAGGAAATAAAGGTACTGTACAACGCAGCAGAATCTGCAGCGTTTCTGCAGAGCCAAAAACGCTGCGGAAACGCAGCAGAAACCGCAAAGTGTGCACATACCCTTACACTTGAAATAAAATGGGGCTGCTTGGCTTCTATCTGTGTACATACGCTTTGGCATGGGCAGCCATTTTTGTTTTCCCGCCTCGCACAGCAAACACTAGTGCATTTCAAACGTGGATTTTGAGTTTTCAAAAATGTTACATGTATTGTGCCCTTCACACTGTTTGTTTGTTTTTTTTTTTCAGATGTCCTCCGATAAACAAGAATTTATTCATGAAGTGATCGAAATGTATCGCGCCCTGCCCTGCCTATGGAAGATAAAATCCGCTGACTACAACAAATATAAAAAAACGGAGGCTTATGAGAAACTAGTTGCCCTGTTCAAACAGCACAATCCCAGCGACATGGTGGATCAGACTGTGGTGAAGAAAAAATTCAGGGCCTACGCACAGTCTACAAAAAAGAACTAAATAAGGTTGAGAAGTCCATAAAGTCTGGTGCCGGTACAGAAGAGGTCTATGTGCCCAAGTTATGGTACTACGACTTGATGGCCTTCACACGTGACCAAGAGGTAACACGCCCATTGGGATCGATGATGGAAGAAGAGCCAGAGATTCGGCCTGACTCCCCTCTCGGAGATGTAAGTACCTTATTTGATTCCCTCTAAATAGCATTGTAATGTGGTATGTACATGGCCTAGTTTAATAGAAAATAGTAACTCCGGTTTTACATGATTAATCTTGCAGATTACAAAAGTTATCCCTTCTAGGACAGATTAGTATACTCCTTTACCTGTTTAGGCCTACTCGTTTTTCATACCGTTGAATGACATTTCATATCCTGTAGTACTAGTCCCGCCCTCACATTTGTTTCCAGTGCACGTGAACGCTTGTGACTGCTACTCATTATATCCAATGCAAATGCATTACTGTATTTGGTTGTTGATGTATGAAGTTCAATAAGTTTTGGTTTTTGCTTTAACATGCATTTTCTGTTCACGCAGGAGCGTTGTCAAGCTTTGTCAACACCAACATGTGGCAGTGATGACATCGCCAGTACGCCAATAAACACTGAGGAGGATAGTCAAGAACCTGCACCTTCATCTATACCTCGGCGACTATCATCATCATGTCGCAAAAGAAATGCCACCACCTCGCCGACTCCTGAGTTCATCGAACTGGCAAAGAAAGTTTTAACCCAGAAGAACAAACCCGCCATTAGCAGCTTTGCACACTATGTGGATGACAAACTGCGTACGTTGGATGAAACCCAAAGGGTGCATGCCGAAAGAGTGATGTTAGCGGCATTCAGTAAAGCGGCAACGGGGTAACTGACTGACACGTCTGCTGTGGGCGATAAAAACCAGTATCCCCAGTACTACTGGACACATATATACAGTAAGAGCCTCTTGAGAGCAGACCAAGGAGGGGGATTGAGCCTCCGCAAAACCTGAACCTTGGGCCCCCACAGTATCCTGCCAAGGCAACGTTTTAACGATTCTAATCCGTATTACCAACAATGGTAGTTCGAGTGATGTTTTCATTTGTTTACTTTTAACATGTAGTGTTTATGTTATTGTTTAGATATTTTTGACTAATAAAAATGTTATTTTTCTTCAAACTTGTGGCCTGCTTTAATCAATTCTGCATACAGTTATTAGCTGTCTTACTAAGTCGGGGTAATTGGCTGGGTGGAGGTCAGGTCAGGGCCGCCATCAGGGCAGTGCTCAAGATGCCCAAATATAATGGGTGTGTTTTTATTATTTTATTAGTTTTTTTTTAAGTTTTTTAAAAGTTTCATTACAATGTATATTTTAAGGGGTTTTCTTGTTTGTTTAAAGTTTTTTATTTTTTTAATGTTTTGAAATAATTTGACACTGAAGCGGTTATAAACTATAAATATATATTTCTTTTATATATATGTAACAACGTTAACAAAAAACATCATGGAATAAACAAAAAATGCCACTATTTTTGACTGCCCCCCT
This sequence comes from Dendrobates tinctorius, assembly GCF_039654945.1. Classification (NCBI taxonomy): domain Eukaryota; kingdom Metazoa; phylum Chordata; class Amphibia; order Anura; family Dendrobatidae; genus Dendrobates; species Dendrobates tinctorius. The sequence goes on from NW_027361822.1 coordinate 190,945, forward strand.
GTTGGAGGCCTGCCACGTACCTCTCCAGCATCACTCCATGTTGATTCATAGGTGCCATCAGCCTCCTGTGTGATGCCAACACCTCCTGTGCGGTGGGGATTTCTGTTGAGGGAATGGTAAAAGTTAACATTTAACTAAAGGTACTTGTTTGTTGTTTAAAACTTACGGTTTTGGGGCACCTGTGTTTACTCTGATGAGGCGCTTACAGCCCACCCGGATCCTGTGGCACCACCGGCTAGGGAAACACAAATATTAATATTACACGACAGCCCTCCATCCTTTTAACACCCAACTATCCTTTTCAACTTGTAGGGAGCTTATATTATGTGCTTAAATTACCGGAAGGGAGGAAGATGGAGGCGGGGTACCATCTGGACATGGGGTTACAGCCGCAGGCGAAGGAGTCGCCACGGTAGGAGATGGCGGTGCTGGTGGAGAAGCTTGTGCCGGTGGAGATAGTGGTCCTAGTGATAGGAAAAGAAATTCTATTGATATTAGTAGGTTAAATATTCTTGAATATCCATATTGTATCAGGAGCCCCATATAATGATCCATACAGTTCATGATGGGCCCTATAAGATGCTCCATACAAAATACGCCACATATAATGCTGCACAAAGGTTAATAATGCCCCCATAAGATGTTCCATAGAATAATATGCCCCATATGCTGGCCCATAAAGGTTATGGCCCCATAATATATTCCATAGATTATGCCACCATAAAATGCTCCATAGATTATGCACCATAAGATGCTCCATAGATTATGCCCCCATAAGATGCTCCATAGTTTATGCCCCCATATGCTGCTGCATAATTATGCCCCCATATGCTGCTCCATAGATTATGCCCCCATATGCTGTTCCATAGATTATGCTCCCATATGCTGCTCCATAGATTATGCCCCCATATGCTGCTCCGTAATTATGCCCCATGTGCTACTCCATACTTTATGCCACCATATATTGCTGCTGCTGCCGCTGCAAATATAGAAAAAAAATTACATACTCACCTCTCTTTGTTGGGGGCCCGGTGTCGGTGTCCTGAGCAGGCGCTGACAGGTTCTCATGTCACCCCTGGCTCAGGACCCTGGCACTGGCGATATTTACCGATCCCCATTCCATGGCTGCGCGTCTCTCTGTCTGCCAGGTCCCTCTGTCAGTGACGTTCAGGAGAGGGCGCGGCGCGCACTAACTACGTCACTGCGCCCTCTGACCTGAACATCACAGACAGAGGACGTGGAGGAGAGGACTGCAGCACGCAGCGATGGACCGGGGACAGGTGAATATAGCTTATGCTTACCCCCCTCCTGGTGCGGTCTTTGCAGCACCCCTGCTTCTCCAGATCTCAGTCTCCTTCCTTCAGCGGTCACGTGCTACCGCTCATTAAAGTCATAAATATGCGCATATTCATGACTTTAATGAGCGGTACCATGTGACCGCTGATGGAATTAGCCTGAGACCAGGAGAAGCAGGGGGGCGGTAATTGTCTAATTCTGTCTGTCCGTTTCTCTGTAACGGAAATCCCGCGTCGCTGATTGGTCGCGGACGGCCAGGCGCGACCAATCAGCGATGCGGGATTTCCATTACAGACAGACAGACAGACAGACAGACAGAATTAGACGAATATATAGTAGATAATTTTTGTGGTCCTGTGTGTTCATTAAACAAAATGAGAAACAGAATAAATCATTTATCTTTCCACCAGTATAGCCTGATAACAGAAAAAAAGACTGAAAAAAAATTAATGTAAAAAAACCTCAAAAATGACCAGAATGTCTGAACTTAAATAAAATTTACAGCTCTTGTTTGGCACAGGTAGATAACCAACAAAACAGAACCTCTCCAGATTCGTTCAACAACACTCACCACGATCCCTTTGATGTTGCGCACGGATGCTGGTGATGCGCTCACTGAACCAGAAGCGCAGGTCCGCCAGCTTTTTGCGGATCTGGGTTGTGGACCGCTCGACTCCAAATCGGCTGAGAAGGCCTCTCCGGATTCTCCGCAGGACTTTTTTCTTGTGGAGCATGGGATGTAAATGTGCATCAGCATGTTCATAGTCCCGTGCATCCACCTCCCGAATTAGAAAGCGCACCTCTGCTTCCCCCCCCATGGTGCTGAACGCCTGGCCGCCATCTTCTCTCAGCTATGTGCACCACGTCACATCAACGACGCCCACCAGAGCGTACGTTCGACGCCGTTGGGGACGCTAATGCGTCCTCAAAGGGCCTGTGTCGCTTCCTCCATATAGCATCTATGGTTAGACGGGAACGCTGGTGTGTGCACTTTTGCTGTTTTGTATGGGTCTCTAAATAATTTTTAACATAGGTGTATAGACATTAAAACAGCTGTATACCAAGGGGGTTCTGTGCTGTATACCAATGGGGGTCTGCTGTATACCAATGGGGGTTTGTGCTGTATACCAATGGGGGTTTGTGCTGTATACCAATGGGGGTCTGTGCTGTATACCAATGGGGGTCTGCTGTATACCAAGGGGGGTCTGTGCTGTATACCAAGGGGGGTCTGTGCTGTATACCAATGGGGGCTGTGCTGTATACCATGGGCCTGTGCTGTATACCAGTGGGGGCCTGTGCTGTATACCAAGGGGGGGCTGTGCTGTATACCAATAGGGGGCTGTTCTATATACCATGTGGGGCTGTGTTATATACTATGTGGGGATGTGTTATATACTATGTGAGGCTTTGTTATATACTTTGTGGCTGTGCTATATACTATGTGGCTGTGTTATATACCATGGGGGAGTCTGTGTTATATAATATGGGGTGCTGTATTACAGTTATTATATTCTATGGGGGGTGATTGCATCATACTCTGAGGGGGATACATTATATATGAGGAGGCAACATTGTATTCTATGGGGGGCAGCATTATATTCTATGGGGGGCTAGATTAAATAAAATTGAAATGCTTCTGTGTGATGTGCAATATGTTAGCATTTGGGGCTCCATTTTAAACTTTGCCTAGGGCCCCACTTTCCCTAAAACCGGCACTGCATGCACGGGTCCTTATTGTTGAAAGAGCGACAAAGCTTTTGTAAAGTAAAACATAAAGTTTATTACAGAAATCATTACAGATTATGACAAATAAATGTGGTCATTAGCCCACTAGATCTGATGCTGCCAAGTAACAGCACCACGACCATTAAAATATTGGCAGTAGTTGTCTCGGCAGGCCTTCGCATCATCCTTGGTTCTGCTGTGTTCGACTGGTTGAAGTCCTGCAATTGCGGGATCGTTTGCAAGCCAGTCACCAAGCACCACTTCACCATTTGTTTGGTTGTCAGAGTCCACGAAGGCTTCATCGCCGACAAAAACAAAATTAGGCTGTGTGCCCATGATGCGATTTTTAAGCGTTTTTGCCACGAAAATGTTTAAAAATCGTGTACAGAACTCACCCCATGCATTCCTATGGCATTCAGCACATGCTGTGCTAATGCTGCGCTTTTTTCCGCGGCGGAATCGCATCGCGGAAAAAATTGCAGCATGCTCATTCTTTTGTGCGGAATCGCAAAGAATTGCCGCGATTCCACACCCATAGGAATGCATGAGAATCGCTTACTTCCCGCATGTGGCTATGCCCACCATGCGGGAAGTTAAGCGTCTCATGTGCGGTTGGTACCCACGGTGTGGAGGAGAGGAGACTGTCCTCCAGGCCCTGGGTACCAAACCCCTGTAAAAAAAAGAATAAAAAATAAACGGGGTATATTTACCTTCCGACGTCACGTGCATTCCCGGCCTCAGCGTTCCCAGTAACGCCTTGCGGCAAGGTCCTGTGATGACGTAGTCTCGCGTGACTCTAGCGGTTGCGTGAGATCGCTATAGCAACGCGAGACCAATGTCATCACAGGTCTCGCAAGGCATCGCTGGGAACAGGAGCGTCGCTGAGACTGCGCGGGACGTCTGAAGGTAAATATACCCCGATTTTTTTAAATTTTTTTAGCATTTTTAACATTCTATCTTTTACTATTGGTGCCGCATAGGCGGCCTCAATAGAAAAAGCTGGTCACACTTGTCAAACACTATGTTTGACGAGTGTGACCAACCTGTCAATCACTTTCCAAGCGATGCTTCAAATCGCTTGGAAAGTGCTTGAATATCGCATGTGAAAATCGCGAACATAATCCGGTTTTCATTGTCCGGATTAAATCGCTACGTGGGCACATAGCGTTAAGGTTGCCTGTTGTCTCCGAGTTGGGAGGCAAGTGCAAGTCACAGTTGTTCAATCGCTCTCCAAAACGTGTGTGCTCTAAAACACCACCATCAGAAACCCTGCCGTTCATGCCAACATCAACATTAATAAATTTGTAATTGGCGTTAACAAGGACCATCAGGATGATGCTGAAATAGCCCTTATAGTTGTAGAAATAGGATCCGCTGTTCGGTGGTTGAGTGATCCGCACATGTTTCCCGTCCAAAGCCCCACCACAGTTGGGAAACCAAAGCTGCTCAAAATCTGAGGCAATTTTTTTCCATTCCGCCTCCGTTTTGGGAAACTGCATGTAGCGCCGTAGACTGCGGACAATCGCATTACATGTCTCTGGATATAAAACGCAGAGCAGGGACCTTGAAACAGCTGCAGAAAATTTTAAGTCTTGCAGTGAGCGTCCGGTGGCTAGGAATCGCAGAGTGACTGCCAATCTTTCGTCTGCCGGGACAGCAGCACGCATTACTGTATCCTTCCGTTGAATAAGTGGCTTAACACTTTCCAGTAACAGTTTGAAGGATTCCTCTGACATCCACAGATAGTTGAGGAAATCATGAGGATTCTTCTCCTGAAGCTCTCTTACAAGTTGCATGTGGGAGAATTTGGACCTCTTCTCCAGCCATTCTCTGGTCCGCATGCGACGCTTTCGTTTGGAACGCCTCTCTTGCATCCTTGCCTCTTCTTGTAGCCGATCTCCCTCAAGCAGCAATGCAGCAACCACAACAACACGCTCCGCGATGTTCATGATGTGCAAACTGCAAAAAAAAAAGTAAAGATGAGAGAAGTTTATAAAAAACAAAAACGCGATTATTATAACTTGACATGTTAAATGTTAGGATTGCATATAATTGATAGCTGAAGTACTAAGTAATGGAAACGCTACAAAGATCCTACAATGGCGGGGGCGGCTGGAAAACTAAAATGGCTGCTCATGCCAAAGCTTATGTACACAGATAGAGCCAAGCAGCCCTCCATTTGCTTGCAAGTGTTAAATCATGACCACAATGTAGAATAGAGTTATGATTGCATATAATTGATCGCTGACCTATAAAAGGAAACGCTACAAAGATCCTATAATGGCGGGGGCGGGCGCGGCAGGAAAACTAAAATGGCTGCCCATGCCAAAGCATATGTACACACATAGAAGCCAAGCAGCCCTCCATTTGCTTTCAAGTGTAAATGCAAAAAAAAAATGTAGACTAGAGTTATGATTAAATATAATAGATAGCTGACCTAAAAAAGAAAACGCAAAAAAGATCTTAATTTGAGACCCCAAACAATGCCTACCTTGCAAGACAGAGCAAAAAACCAGAAGGTGTAGGAAAATCCACAAATAAATAGCGCAGTAGCGACTCAGACAGGGACGCTGAAGCAAGCCGTGTTGTAAAATCTATGAAGAACGCACTAGCGACTCACACGATAACGTTGCAGGAATACCGCCGTATAATACGATCCACAGCGCTCAGGAATCCTCACAGCGCAGGGTCCTCTCCACTCTGTATCAGTCTGTCATTGTTAGTTTATTTACTGTAAGTGATATCTGTAATTTGTATGTAACCCCTTCTCATGTACAGCACCATGGAATCAATGGTGCTATATAAATAAATAATAATAATAATGGATGGGAGCGCTGCTACGTTGTCTTATGACGAGGTCGCAGTAGTGGCCACCAATCTGAGCTGAGGGCGCGTTGAAAAGAAAAAGCTAAATCACGCCTGCGTCGCAGAGTTCTGAGTCGCCAATGAGGTGGCTCGTCTTTGATTAAGGGCGTCAAACATAGCGATACATGCTGGCCAGCGGGATGCTAACGATCAAAAAATGGCCCAGGACATTCGAGCACGATCAGCGACATCGCAGCGGGGGTCCAGTCGCCGCTACGTGTCACACGTAGTGAGATCGCTGGCGAGGTCGCTGTTACGTCACAAAATCGGTGACGCTTCAGCAGTCTCGCTAGCGATCTCGCTATGTGAGAAGGGGCCTTAAGCATGGAGAACAGAAAGAGGAGACAAAAGCTGTCTGAAAGCTCAAGAACCAAAATCTCAAGGTTACAAGTCCATCTCCAGAGATCGTGATGTTTTTGTCCACAGTGCACAACATGATCAAGAATGTTACAACCCATGGCACTGTAGTTAATCTCCCTGGACATGGACGGCAGAGAAAAATTCATGAAATGTTGCAGGGCAGAATAGTCTGGATGGTGACTAAGAAATTCAAGCTGCCCTGCAGGCTCAGGTTACATCAGTGCCTGTACGAACTATCCATCAACATTTGTTGAAACGCTATGACAGGACACCCAGGAGGACCTCACTGCTGACACAGACATAAAAAAGTTAGATTGGAGTTTGTCAAAATGTACAGGAGTTAGCCAAAATCATTCTGGGAAAGCGTCTTATGGACAAATGAGACCGAGAAAGCTTTTTAGTCAAGCCCATCAGTCTACTGTTTACCAAAAACGGAATGAGACCTGCAAGGAAAAGAACACAGTACCTACTGTCAAATATAGTGAAGTTTGAAATATATTTTGGGGTTGTCTTGCTGCCTCTGGCACTGCATGCCTTGACTGTGTGAAAGGCGTCATGAAATCTGAAGATTACTATCAGTGTTTGGGTCACATTGTAGTGCCCAGTGTATGAATGCTGGGTGTGTGACTGGGTTATATGTCTTCCAGGAGGACAATGACCCCCCAAACATACTTCAAGAAACACCCAGAAATTATTGGAAACAAAGCGTTGGAGACTTCTGAAGTGACCAGCAATGAGCCTGGATCTAAATGCCATTGAACACCAGTGGCGAAATCTTACAATTGCTGTTAGGCGAAGGCACCTTCAAATATGAGAAACCTGGAGCAGTTTGCAAAAGAAAAGTGGTCCAAAATTCCATTTGAGAGGTGTAAGAAGCTTGTTGATGGTTGTAGGAAGCGATTGACTACAGTTATTTATTCCAAACAAATATTAAGTTGAGGGTGCCAACAATTGTGTCCGGCCCGTTTTTGGGTCTGTGAGAATCATGTGGGAATAGTGGGTGGATGAGGGCAGGTATATCTCGCCCAGATTCCTTTCCTATGTGGCCTAATCTGGTCAGTATCACACCTGCTTGCTAATGAATAATGGGAGGTGGATATAAAAGGATGCCAGGTGGTTGTGTGTCTCAGCCTGGGAACACAGAGAGCCTGTCTGTGTGAGAGACACACGTGAGTGAAAGCAGTGCCCACTGCAACTGTGGCTTGGCTGGACGGGAGAAGCCCGCCAGTTGGTAGTTAGGTTGTCCATTGTTTAGTTAGTGTCGGACAGGCAAGGATTTGTTTTATGTTTTATTTCCCTTTGCATTGCTTTCACCGTTAATAAACCTGACCCAGGGTCAGTTACACCCGTATCCCAGCTCTGCGCCTGAGTTTCATGCTGAACGCACGTGACCTTTGACCCCAGCAAAGGCGATCCCTGAGTGTTTTATCACATTGTGGTGGAGAATGCGGGCATCACGTTGCAAGCATGAGCATGGAGGACGTGGTGAAAGCGCTGGTACAGTCCACCGCCGTCCAGCAAGAAGCTAATCGGGTGATGATGGCCCAGCTGAAGGAGTTGGTGGACATGACAGCTACCGATCGTTCGCTTCTCCAGCAGGTGGCGCAGCGCCTGGCAAGCTTACCTGAGGTTAACCTGGAAGCAGAGTCGAGAGTGATTCACGTGAGTCGGTACTGGCAGAAGATGACGACCGAAGATGACGTCGAGGCATACCTGACCACGTTTGAACGGACGGCGGTGCGAGAAAAATGGCCGAAGGCACGATGGGCCGGCTTGATTGCCCCGTTTCTTTCCGGTGAGGCCCAAAAGGCGTATTATGACTTGGAACCTGAAGCTGCGCAGGACTTTGATAAATTGAAAGCCGAGATCTTGGCCCGGCTGGGAGTGACAACCGCTGTCCGTGCACAGAGAGTGCATCAATGGACTTATCAGCCGGATAAACCACCGCGGTCACAGATGTTCGACCTGATCCACGTGACGAAGAAGTGGCTACAACCCGAGGTGTTGACAGCGCCAGAGGTAATCCAGAGAGTCGTCATGGACAAGTACCTGAGAGCTCTACCGCCAGCCTTGAGGAAGTGGGTAAGCCATGGAAATCCTACGACGGCAGATCAACTGGTGGATCTGGTTGAACGTTACTCCGTGGCGGAAGGACTCCGAAACGACGCTACCCCACCTCGTTCTTCATCATCTCCACGTGGAACCGGTAAGACTGTTCCAGGGAGTAGGGGAGATGGAAAAATCCCTAAGACAGTGGGGGAGGAAAACAGGACTGCCCGCACGGCGAGGCCGAGAGTAACGAACTATGGTCTAAGCAAGGGGCCCGTTAGGTGTTTCCGCTGCCAAGAGATGGGACATATTGCTGCGAACTGTCCGGTCACTACTGAACCCATGCAGTGCGACGTCACAGACTCTAAAAACCGCATGTCTATGGTTGCACAGGTAGTGAGTGAATGCCGGTCAAAAGGATGTGGAAAAAACTTGTGATTTAACTGTTGATGGCAAAAATGTGGTGGCATTGTTAGACTCTGGTGAAGGCCAGTCTGGTGTCAGCCCCGACTGGACCATAAGACAAATTTTCTGTAACATGTGTGCATGGAGACACCTGTTCGTACCTCACCACGGTCATATGCATTACTACTTCCTATGGGTCTGTGCAACATAAAGTGGGACTCGTCCCGGCGTTATTGCATGATGTTATCCTGGGCCGGGATTTTCCCCACTTCTGGCAATTGTGGGAGAATCAGTTGATGCCCTCGGGAAATAGTGTACATGATTCTTCTCCCAGGGCACGTGGGGGTCTCGAACCCCTGGAAGATGCCTCCCCGGAAGACTCGGGGGAAGAGTCTGCGGGAAATGACCTGCAGTTCCCGTTTTCAGTCATGGCGGGTGATACGGAGGAGACCGGGGAAGAGGAGGAGGCCGACAGCCGTCCACCTCCCCGTTTGCCGGATTTAGAAGTTCAGAAAGATGACTTCCAAAGCGAGCAAATAAAGGGTCCTACCCTTTCTTAGGCTAGGACAAATGTAAAAGTGATAAATGGGGTACCCGTAGAACCTGGCTCTAGGCTGGCATATCCGTACATGGTTCTGGAGAATGATTTACTCTATCAGATAGTGAAAAAGGGGGAAGATACGGTGCAACTATTAGTCGTGCCAAAACCCTACCGGCGGCAGGTGCTGGACCTGGCCCACAGACATGTGATGGCAGGTCACCTGGGAGTCCAGAAAACCACCGAAAGGATATTACACTGTTTTGTTTGGCCAGGCATGCATCACGATATTCGTGTATATTGTGAGTCTTGTCCTGACTGCCAAGCCTCTGCACCTAAGCCCCGGTTCTGTAGCCCTTTGGTACCCCTACCTATTATTGAAGTCCCGTTTGAGAGGATTGGGATGGATTTAGTTGGGCCCCTTCCACGGTCTGCACATGGACACCAACATATCCTGGTCATCTTGGATTATGCCACTCGTTACCCGGAGGCCATCCCTTTGCGTAACACGGCCACCAAGACGATTGCCAAGGAATTGGTGCATGTGTTTAGTCGGGTCGGTATACCAAAACAGATACTCACCGACCAGGGGACCCCCTTTATGTCCAGGGTAATGAAGGAGCTCTGCCGATTGTTACAAATCGAACCGTTACGCACATCCGTGTATCACCCTCAAACAGACGGGTTGGTCGAACAGTTCAATAAAACTCTGAAGCAGATGCTGAGAAAGGTGATAGACAAGGATGGGAAGAACTGGGACTATTTACTTCCGTATTTGCTTTTTGCCATCAGGGAAGTACCCCAGTCTTCCACGGGATTCTCGCCTTTCGAGTTATTGTACGCCCGACGTCCTCGTGGACTGTTAGACGTTGCAAAAGAAACCTGGGAGGGTCAGGTCACACCGTTTAAAATGGTGATAGATCACGTCACACAAATGCAGGACCGTATTGCGGCTGTTATGCCTATCGTCAAAGAACACATGATACAGGCTCAAGGAGCCCAAAAAGAATCTATGATAGGGGCGCCAAGATCCGTACGTTTGCACCCGGAGATCGGGTGTTGATCCTTGTCCCCACGGTGGACAGTAAGTTCCTGGCAAAGTGGCAGGGCCCCTTTGAGATTAAGGAAAGAGTTGGTGAAGTAAACTACAAAGTATACCAGGCAGGTAAACGGAAACCTGAACAGATTTATCATGTAAATCTGATAAAACCCTGGAAAGATCGGTCTGCCTTGTCAGCGGAGCTGGTCCGTCCCGTCTGCTCGCATACCGTACCGGAGGTACGGGTTGCAGAGACTCTCTCGGAGCGGCAAAAGACTGAGGTCAGGCAGTTTCTACTTCACAACCAAAAGTTTTTCTCAGAAAAACCCGGGCAGACTACGCTAATGAAACATGACATTGTAACGGAACCTGGTGTCACAGTTCACGTAAAGCCCTACCGAATCCCGGAAGCGCGCCGTGAAGCCGTTTCCCGAGAAGTGAAGGCAATGTTAGAGTTAGGTGTCATTGAGGAATCGCACAGTGCTTGGTCCAGCCCGATTGTGCTAATTCCTAAACCGGACGGCACCATCCGGTTCTGCAATGACTTCAGGAAACTGAATGCGGTCTCAAAATTTGATGCCTACCCTATGCCCCGGGTCGACGAGTTAATAGATCGGTTAGGAAAAGCCCGATATATTACGACCCTAGACCTAACATAGGGGTATTGGCAGATCCCTCTGGTGGAGGCTGCCAGAGAAAAGACGGCATTTGCTACCCCAGAGGGTCTATTTCAGTATGTGTATATGCCGTTTGGACTGCACGGAGCACCGGCGACCTTCCAGAGACTGATGGATCGAGTCCTGAGGCCACATAGGCAGTACGCTTCGGCCTATTTGGATGACATTATCATTTACAGCTTGGACTGGGAGACTCATCTCCAGAAAGTACAAGCTGTGATTGACGACCTGTGGGAGGCAGGTCTAACCGCGAACCCCAAGAAATGTCACATCGGGCTAGAAGAAGCCCGGTATTTGGGGTATGTAATTGGGAGGGGTGTTGTTAAACCCCAGGTTGGTAAGATTCAGGCGGTTCAGGACTGGCCACAACCTGTCAACAAGAAGGAGGTGCAAGCCTTCCTGGGGATCGCCGGCTATTATCGCCGGCTATTATCGCCGGTTCATACCCAATTTTGCAGCCATCGCTACCCCCCTGACGGATCTTACAAAAGGGAAAGTCTTCGTCATGATTAAATGGAATTTAGCGGCTGAAGAAGCCTTCCATAGCCTAAAACGGGCACTTTGCTCTCAGCCCGTACTAGTGACTCCGGACTTCCGCAGCGAGTTTGTGGTACAAACGGATGCCTCTGATACCGGTATCGGGGCCGTACTCTCACAAGTGAGGGACGGAGTGGAACACCCAGTCCTCTATCTCAGCAGGAAGCTGAATAAACACGAGCAAAGGTATGCAGTCGTAGAAAAAGAGTGCCTCGCCATTAAGTGGGCTCTAGAGGCCCTCAAATATTACCTGGTGGGCCGAAAGTTCAGGCTGATCACTGACCATGCCCCTCTCAAGTGGATGCACTTGAACAAGGAACGGAATAGCCGGGTGACCCGGTGGTTCCTTGCCCTGCAGGCCTACACTTTTACGGTGGAGCACCGCCCAGGGGTACAGATGGGAAATGCAGATGCCCTGTCCCGAGTGCACTGTTTGGCGTGTGTCATTGCTCGACCGGAGTGGTCTGAGCAGAGGGGGGGGATATGTGAGAATCATGTGGGAATAGTGGATGAGGGCAGGTATATCTCGCCCAGATTCCTTTCCTATGTGGCCTAGTCTGGTCAGTATCACACCTGCTTGCTAATGAATAATGGGAGGTGGATATAAAAGGATGCCAGGTGGTTGTGTGTCTCAGCCTGGGAACACAGTGAGCCTGTCTGTGTGAGAGACACACGTGAGTGAAAGCAGTGCCCACTGCAACTGTGGTTTGGCTGGACGGGAGAAGCCCGCCAGTTGGTAGTTAGGTTGTCCATTGTTTAGTTAGTGCCGGACAGGCAAGGATTTGTTTTATGTTTTATTTCCCTTTGCATTGCTTTCACCGTTAATAAACCTGACCCAGGGTCAGTTACACCTGTATCCCAGCTCTGCGCCTGAGTTTCATGCTGAACGCATGTGACCTTTGACCCCAGCAAAGGCGATCCCGGAGTGTTTTATCACAGGTCTTTGTGCGAAATGTTGTCCAATTTGCCGTTTTTCCCTCTGTATTTGTGTGTTGTTCCAATATACACAATGGAAACATATGCATAACAAAACAAGTGTAATTGCAATAATTTTCTGGGAGAAATATTTCATTTTCTGGAACAATTTCTAGGGTGCCAACATGTTTGGCCATGACTGTATATCTATGCAGCCGGCACATTCGGGTAGGAAGAGTCACTGGCAATCTGAGCATTGCAAGGTGAGCCCCGTCCTAGTTATACAGCTCTCTGACTCTTCCCTCATACTAAACGGACAATGTATTAGAGACCCTTCCACACTCCCATCTGACTCTTATTGGACACATGACTGCGGAGTGCAGCTTAAATCAGAGTGAACAGATTTCATGATGGGGAGACTGAGCAATCTAAATGACTTTGGACACTGTCATTGGTGCTAGATTAGCCAGGAGCAGTATGTAAAAATTGGTGAAGAGTATACTGAGAATGGTGTCTTCAATGAGAAATATCCAGTGATATTGGATCCCATGAATGGAACAATAGATCTGAGAACATGTGGTGCAGTTATACACACTTCATCTGAATACTACACTAGTGTTCAACTAATGTGTCTGAATGCAGCCATCATTCCTTAGTATAGATGGGCGATAGCAGCAGGAGACCAGATCCATGGTCATTGCCGACCTACAAAAAGGAAAAAGAGGGCAAAAATGATGTTACTAAGCAATGGAAATCATTGTCTGTTCTGATGAATCTTGATTTGATGGGAATTTGGCACTAGCAGCATGAATACATGGACCTGTTAGGGGTCCACAGTTCTTACAGGTGGAGGTGAAGTAATGGTGTGGAGGATATCTCTTTTCACTGATATCTGTGGATAGATGTTAGAACACTAGGACTTGTCTAAGTATTGTGACCCATCAGGTTTGTTCCTTCATGGCAGCTGTTTTCTCTATGGTAGAAGGACAATGACCCATACCCTTTGATGTTTCCAGCAGAGGCACATAACTTCTAGCGTTTCCAGCAGTTATATCCCGTAGTTTTCGCTGGCCCACCATCTTTCTTAATAGCACTTTCCTTTCCTTCTTTTCCATGCAGACCTCTTTCTCTGTACAATGCATGTCCTGGATTGGCTATCTCGATTTTTATAAACTCCAGGTCAGGGTTTGAGTAGTTTCACAAGACCATATAAAAAATAGTCCAATGCTATATCCAGAAAAGTGGGATTTTTATTTTTTATTAATTTTTTTTCCTCATGCAGTTTCAGTTATTCAGCTGCACTGCCTCATTGAATAACATTGGTCCGAATGCAGTATGAATTTTTGACTGATGCCCCTCAGACCGAAAATAAGGGGACGTTTACCAGCCCTTACACTAAGTCTCTGTTCTTGCGGTCTCATAGTCCCCACAAACGCTTGGCTACCTATCTGGACCTCCAGCTCAGAACCACTAACGTTTCTTTTGCTATTTTCTTACCGAATCTCTGATCTGGTCCCAAGCTACACTCCAGTTTCTTGACCACTTATCAGTATCGGTAGCAGTTTAGAAGCAAAAACAAACAATGAACCACCTAGAAACATCTATAAGACCCTCTCACAACTGCAGGGCTGACCCTCTGTAAAGGCCCCATCACACACTGCGATATCGCCAGCGAGATCGCTGTGTGTGACATTGATCAGCGACCGGCCCCCCTGCCGGGTATCGCTGATCGCGCTTCATCGTCCTGGGCCGTTATTTGATCGTTGGTCTCCCGCTGGCCAGCGCGCATCGCTGCGTGTGGCAGCAAGAGACCAGCGATCAGCGACGCTGGTTTCCAATGTAAACATCGGGTATCTAAGAGCCGCACGGCTCTTAGTTACCCGCTGTTTATCTTGGAAACCAGCGTGCACGCTGGTTTCCAGGGTAAACAGCGAGTATCCTAGAGCCGCGCTGCTCTTAGATACGCAATGTTTACATTGGAAACCAGCTTGCTCTCTGGTCCTGATCGCTAGAGGGGTGGTCTATGTGACAGCTCACCAGCGATCAGCCTAACGATGTCCCAGCGATCCCATCCATGTGGGATCGTTGGTGGGATCGCTGGGACATCGTTACAGTGGGGAAAAAAAGTATTTAGTCAGTCAGCAATAGTGCAAGTTCCACCACTTAAAAAGATGAGAGGCGTCTGTAATTTACATCATAGGTAGACCTCAACTATGGGAGACAAACTGAGAAAAAAAATCCAGAAAATCACATTGTCTGTTTTTTTTTCATTTTATTTGCATATTATGGTGGAAAATAAGTATTTGGTCAGAAACAAGCAATCAAGATTTCTGGCTCTCACAGACCTGTAACTTCTTCTTTAAGAGTCTCCTCTTTCCTCCACTCATTACCTGTAGTAATGGCACCTGTTTAAACTTGTTATCAGTATAAAAAGACACCTGTGCACACCCTCAAACAGTCTGACTCCAAACTCCACTATGGTGAAGACCAAAGAGCTGTCAAAGGACACCAGAAACAAAATTGTAGCCCTGCACCAGGCTGGGAAGACTGAATCTGCAATAGCCAACCAGCTTGGAGTGAAGAAATCAACTGTGGGAGCAATAATTAGAAAATGGAAGACATACAAGACCACTGATAATCTCCCTCGATCTGGTGCTCCACGCAAAATCCCACCCCGTGGGGTCAGAATGATCACAAGAACGGTGAGCAAAAATCCCAGAACCACGCGGGGGGACCTAGTGAATGAACTGCAGAGAGCTGGGACCAATGTAACAAGGCCTACCATAAGTAACACACTACGCCACCATGGACTCAGATCCTGCAGTGCCAGACGTGTCCCACTGCTTAAGCCTGTACATGTCCGGCCCGTCTGAAGTTTGCTAGAGAGCATTTGGATGATCCAGAGGAGTTTTGGGAGAATGTCCTATGGTCTGATGAAACCAAACTGGAACTGTTTGGTAGAAACACAACTTGTCGTGTTTGGAGGAAAAAGAATACTGAGTTGCATCCATCAAACACCATACCTACTGTAAAGCATGGTGGTGGAAACATCATGCTTTGGGGCTGTTTCTCTGCAAAGGGGCCAGGACGACTGATCCGGGTACATGAAAGAATGAATGGGGCCATGTAGCGTGAGATTTTGAGTGCAAACCTCCTTCCATCAGCAAGGGCATTGAAGATGAAACGTGGCTGGGTCTTTCAACATGACAATGATCCAAAGCACACCGCCAAGGCAACGAAGGAGTGGCTTCGTAAGAAGCATTTCAAGGTCCTGGAGTGGCCTAGCCAGTCTCCAGATCTCAACCCTATAGAAAACCTTTGGAGGGAGTTGAAAGTCCATGTTGCCCAGCGAAAAGCCAAAAACATCACTGCTCTAGAGGAGATCTGCATGGAGGAATGGGCCAACATACCAACAACAGTGTGTGGCAACCTTGTGAAGACGTACAGAAAACGTTTGACCTCTGTCATTGCCAACAAAGGATATATCACAAAGTATTGAGATGAAATTTTGTTTCTGACCAAATACTTATTTTCCACCATAATATGCAAATAAAATGAAAAAAAAACAGACAATGTGATTTTCTGGATTTTTTTTTCTCAGTTTGTCTCCCATAGTTGAGGTCTACCTATGATGTAAATTACAGACGCCTCTCATCTTTTTAAGTGGTGGAACTTGCACTATTGCTGACTGACTAAATACTTTTTTTCCCCACTGTATGTGTAACAGGGGCCTTAACTCTCCCCTGCCCAGCTGCAGGGCTGACCCTCTGTAACTCTCCCCTGCCCAGCTGCAGGGCTGACCCTCTTTAACTCTTCCCTGCCCAGCTACAGGGCTGACCCTCTGTAACTCTCCCTGCCCAGTTGGAGGGCTGACCCTCTGTAACTCTCTCCTGTCCAGCTGCAGGGCTGACCCTCTGTAACTCTCCCCTGCCCAGCTGCAGGGCTGACCCTCTTTAACTCTTCCCTTCCCAGATACAGGGCTGACCCTCTGTAACTCTCCCTGCCCAGTTGGAGGGCTGACCC
Organism: Dendrobates tinctorius; assembly: GCF_039654945.1. Lineage (NCBI taxonomy): Eukaryota > Metazoa > Chordata > Amphibia > Anura > Dendrobatidae > Dendrobates > Dendrobates tinctorius. The sequence goes on from NW_027361822.1 coordinate 207,374, forward strand.
TCTGTAACTCTCCCCGTCCAACTGCAGGGCTGACCCTCTGTAACTTTCCCCTGTCCAGCTGCAGGGCTGACCCTCTGTAACTCTCCCCTGCCCAGCTGCAGGGCTGACCCTCTGTAACTCTCCCCTGCCCAGCTGCAGGGCTGACCCTCTGTAACCCTCACTTGTCCAGCTGCAGGGCTGACCCTCTGTAACTCTCCCCTGCCCAGCTGCGGGGCTGACCCTCTGTAACTTTCCCCTGTCCAGCTGCAGGGCTGACCCTCTGTAACTCTCCCATCCCCAGCTGCAGGACTGACCTTCTGTAACTCTCCCCGTCCAGCTGCAGGGCTGACCCTCTGTAACTCTCCCCTGCCCAGCTGCAGGGCTGACCCTCTGTAACCCTCACTCGTCCAGCTGCAGGACTGAGCCTCTGTAACTCTACCCTGCCCAGCTGCGCGGCTGACCCTCTGTAACTTTCCCCTGTCCAGCTGCAGGGCTGACCCTCTGTAACTCTCCTCTGCCCAGCTGCAGGGCTGACCCTCTGTAACTCTCCCCGTCCAGCTGCAGGGCTGACCCTTTGTAACCCTCACTTGTCCAGCTGCAGTGCTGACCCTCTGTAACTCTCCCCAGCTGCGCGGCTGACCCTCTGTAACTTTCCCCTGTCCAGCTGCAGGGCTGACCCTCTGTAACTCTCCCCGTCCAGCTGCAGGACTGGCCCTCTGTAACTTTCCCCTGTCCAGCTGCAGGGCTGACCCTCTGTAACTCTCCCCTGCCCAGCTGCAGGACTGACCCTCTGTAACTCTCCCCTGCCCAGCTGCAGGGCTGACCCTCTGTAACCCTCACTTGTCCAGCTGCAGGGCTGACCCTCTGTAACTCTCCCCTGCCCAGCTGCGGGGCTGACCCTCTGTAACTTTCCCCTGTCCAGCTGCAGGGCTGACCCTCTGTAACTCTCCCCTTCCCAGCTGCAGGACTGACCTTCTGTAACTCTCCCCGTCCAGCTGCAGGGCTGACCCTCTGTAACCCTCACTTGTCCAGCTGCAGGGCTGACCCTCTGTAACTCTACCCTGCCCAGCTGCGCGGCTGACCCTCTGTAACTTTCCCCTGTCCAGCTGAAGGGCTGACCCTCTGTAACTCTCCTCTGCCCAGCTGCATGGCTGACCCTCTGTAACTCTCCCCGTCCAGCTGCAGGGCTGACCCTCTGTAACTTTCCCCTGTCCAGCTGCAGGGCTGACCCTCTGTAACTCTCCCCTGCCCAGCTGCGGGGCTGACCCTCTGTAACTTTCCCCTGTCCAGCTGCAGGGCTGACCCTCTGAAACTCTCCCATCCACAGCTGCAGGACTGACCTTCTGTAACTCTCCCCGTCCAGCTGCAGGGCTGACCCTCTGTAACTCTCCCCTGCCCAGCTGCAGGGCTGACCCTCTGTAACCCTCACTCGTCCAGCTGCAGGACTGAGCCTCTGTAACTCTCCCCTGCCCAGCTGCGCGGCTGACCCTCTGTAACTTTCCTCTGTCCAGCTGCAGGGCTGACCCTCTGTAACTCTCCCCGTCCAGCTGCAGGACTGGCCTTCTGTAACTTTCCCCTGTCCAGCTGCAGGGCTGACCCTTTGTAACTCTCCCCTGCCCAGCTGCAGGACTGACCCTCTGTAACTTTCCCCTGTCCAGCTGAAGGGCTGACCCTCTGTAACTCTCCTCTGCCCAGCTGCAGGGCTGACCCTCTGTAACTCTCCCCGTCCAGCTGCAGGGCTGACCCTCTGTAACTCTCCCCTGCCCAGCTGCAGGGCTGACCCTCTGTAACCCTCACTTGTCCAGCTGCAGTGCTGACCCTCTGTAACTCTCCCCAGCTGCGCGGCTGACCCTCTGTAACTTTCCCCTGTCCAGCTGCAGGGCTGACCCTCTGTAACTCTCCCCGTCCAGCTGCAGGACTGGCCCTCTGTAACTTTCCCCTGTCCAGCTGCAGGGCTGACCCTCTGTAACTCTCCCCTGCCCAGCTGCAGGACTGACCCTCTGTAACTCTCCCCTGCCCAGCTGCAGGGCTGACCCTCTGTAACCCTCACTTGTCCAGCTGCAGGGCTGACCCTCTGTAACTCTCCCCGTCCAGCTGCAGGGCTGACCCTTTGTAACCCTCACTTGTCCAGCTGCAGGACTGAGCCTCTGTAACTTTCCCCTGCCCAGCTGCGCGGCTGACCCTCTGTAACTTTCCCCTGTCCAGCTGCAGGGCTGACCCTCTGTAACTCTCCCCGTCCAGCTGCAGGACTGGCCCTCTGTAACTTTCCCCTGTCCAGCTGCAGGGCTGACCCTCTGTAACTCTCCCCTGCCCAGCTGCAGGACTGACCCTCTGTAACTCTCCCCTGCCCAGCTGCAGGGCTGACCCTCTGTAACCCTCACTTGTCCAGCTGCAGGGCTGACCCTCTGTAACTCTCCCCTGCCCAGCTGCGGGGCTGACCCTCTGTAACTTTCCCCTGTCCAGCTGCAGGGCTGACCCTCTGTAACTCTCCCCTCCCCAGCTGCAGGACTGACCTTCTGTAACTCTCCCCGTCCAGCTGCAGGGCTGACCCTCTGTAACCCTCACTTGTCCAGCTGCAGGGCTGACCCTCTGTAACTCTACCCTGCCCAGCTGTGCGGCTGACCCTCTGTAACTTTCCCCTGTCCAGCTGAAGGGCTGACCCTCTGTAACTCTCCTCTGCCCAGCTGCAGGGCTGACCCTCTGTAACTCTCCCCATCCAGCTGCAGGGCTGACCCTCTGTAACTCTCCCCTGCCCAGCTGCAGGGCTGACCCTCTGTAACCCTCACTTGTCCAGCTGCAGTGCTGACCCTCTGTAACTCTCCCCAGCTGCGCGGCTGACCCTCTGTAACTTTCCCCTGTCCAGCTGCAGGGCTGACCCTCTGTAACTCTCCCCGTCCAGCTGCAGGACTGGCCCTCTGTAACTTTCCCCTGTCCAGCTGCAGGGCTGACCCTCTGTAACTCTCCCCTGCCCAGCTGCAGGACTGACCCTCTGTAACTCTCCCCTGCCCAGCTGCAGGGCTGACCCTCTGTAACCCTCACTTGTCCAGCTGCAGGGCTGACCCTCTGTAACTCTCCCCTGCCCAGCTGCGGGGCTGACCCTCTGTAACTTTCCCCTGTCCAGCTGCAGGGCTGACCCTCTGTAACTCTCCCCTTCCCAGCTGCAGGACTGACCTTCTGTAACTCTCCCCGTCCAGCTGCAGGGCTGACCCTCTGTAACCCTCACTTGTCCAGCTGCAGGGCTGACCCTCTGTAACTCTACCCTGCCCAGCTGCGCGGCTGACCCTCTGTAACTTTCCCCTGTCCAGCTGAAGGGCTGACCCTCTGTAACTCTCCTCTGCCCAGCTGCATGGCTGACCCTCTGTAACTCTCCCCGTCCAGCTGCAGGGCTGACCCTCTGTAACTTTCCCCTGTCCAGCTGCAGGGCTGACCCTCTGTAACTCTCCCCTGCCCAGCTGCGGGGCTGACCCTCTGTAACTTTCCCCTGTCCAGCTGCAGGGCTGACCCTCTGAAACTCTCCCATCCACAGCTGCAGGACTGACCTTCTGTAACTCTCCCCATCCAGCTGCAGGGCTGACCCTCTGTAACTCTCCCCTGCCCAGCTGCAGGGCTGACCCTCTGTAACCCTCACTCGTCCAGCTGCAGGACTGAGCCTCTGTAACTCTCCCCTGCCCAGCTGCGCGGCTGACCCTCTGTAACTTTCCTCTGTCCAGCTGCAGGGCTGACCCTCTGTAACTCTCCCCGTCCAGCTGCAGGACTGGCCTTCTGTAACTTTCCCCTGTCCAGCTGCAGGGCTGACCCTTTGTAACTCTCCCCTGCCCAGCTGCAGGACTGACCCTCTGTAACTTTCCCCTGTCCAGCTGAAGGGCTGACCCTCTGTAACTCTCCTCTGCCCAGCTGCAGGGCTGACCCTCTGTAACTCTCCCCGTCCAGCTGCAGGGCTGACCCTCTGTAACTCTCCCCTGCCCAGCTGCAGGGCTGACCCTCTGTAACCCTCACTTGTCCAGCTGCAGTGCTGACCCTCTGTAACTCTCCCCAGCTGCGCGGCTGACCCTCTGTAACTTTCCCCTGTCCAGCTGCAGGGCTGACCCTCTGTAACTCTCCCCGTCCAGCTGCAGGACTGGCCCTCTGTAACTTTCCCCTGTCCAGCTGCAGGGCTGACCCTCTGTAACTCTCCCCTGCCCAGCTGCAGGACTGACCCTCTGTAACTCTCCCCTGCCCAGCTGCAGGGCTGACCCTCTGTAACCCTCACTTGTCCAGCTGCAGGGCTGACCCTCTGTAACTCTCCCCTGCCCAGCTGCGGGGCTGACCCTCTGTAACTTTCCCCTGTCCAGCTGCAGGGCTGACCCTCTGTAACTCTCCCCTTCCCAGCTGCAGGACTGACCTTCTGTAACTCTCCCCGTCCAGCTGCAGGGCTGACCCTCTGTAACCCTCACTTGTCCAGCTGCAGGGCTGACCCTCTGTAACTCTACCCTGCCCAGCTGCGCAGCTGACCCTCTGTAACTTTCCCCTGTCCAGCTGAAGGGCTGACCCTCTGTAACTCTCCTCTGCCCAGCTGCATGGCTGACCCTCTGTAACTCTCCCCGTCCAGCTGCAGGGCTGACCCTCTGTAACTCTCCCCTGCCCAGCTGCAGGGCTGACCCTCTGTAACCCTCACTTGTCCAGCTGCAGTGCTGACCCTCTGTAACTCTCCCCAGCTGCAGGGCTGACCCTCTGTAACTTTCCCCTGTCCAGCTGCAGGGCTGACCCTCTGTAACGCTCCTCTACCCAGCTGCAGGGCTGACCCTCTGTAACCCTCCTCTGCCCAGCTGCAGGGATGACCCTCTGTAACTCTCGTCTGCCCAGCTGCAGGGCTGACCCTCTGTAACTCTCCCCTGCCCAACTGCAGGGCTGACCCTCTGTAACTCTCCCCTGCCCAACTGCAGGGCTGACCCTCTGTAACGCTCCTCTGCCCAGCTGCAGGGCTGACCCTCTGTAACTCTCCCCTGCCCAGCTGCAGGGATGACCCTCTGTAACTCTCCCCTGCCCAGCTGCAGGGCTGACCCTCTGGAACTCTCCCCTGTCCAGCTGCAGGACTGACCCTCTGTAAGGGTATGTGCACACGCTGCGGATTGGGGTGCGGATTTGGCCGCGCAGATTTTGTAAATCCGCAGGTAAATCTGCATGTCAAAAGACCTGCGGTTTTACCTGCGGATTAGCCTGCGGTTTTGCCCTGCGGTTTTTCATCTCCACAATGGAGGAGATGGCAAACCGCAGCAGAATCCGAAGAAAGAATTGACATGTCAATTCTTTCTGCGGTTTAGAAACCGCAGGAAAACCGCGCAGAAAAATCCGCACCGTCTGCACTGCGTTTTTTAATATCCATAGGATATTGTGGTACTGTACACCGCAGCAAAAACTGCAGAATCCGCAGCGTGTGCACACACTCTGACTCTCCCCTGTTCAGTTGCAGGGCTGACCCTCTGTAAAGGGCCTTTTACACATAGCGATATCGCTAAAGCATCACCGATTTTGTGACACAACAGCGATATCGCTAGCGATCTTGCTACATGTGACACTTACCTCCGACCGGCCCCCCGCTGGATATCTCTGATCGTGCGAGAACATCATGGGCCGTTTTCTTCTCACTGGAGTCCCGCTGGCGCCGACGAGCGCTACATGGTCACAGGCGGAAGACATCATCGCTGCCGTCTGACAGGTAAGTAACAACCGCCGAGCATCGCTACATCTCTGGTGAGATCTGCCTGCTTGGCAGCTCACTAGCGACCATTTAGCGATGCACCAGCGATCCTGACCGTGTCGTATCGTTGTCGGGATCGCTGGTGCATCGCTAAATGTAGCGGGACCTTTACTCTCCCCTGCCCAGCTGCAGTGCTGACCCTCTGTAACTCTCCCCTGCCCAGCTGCAGGGCTGACCCTCTGTAAGTCTCCCCTGCCCAGCTGCAGGGCTGACCCTCTGTAACTCTCCCCTGCCCAACTGCAGGGCTGACCCTCTATAACTCTCCCCTGCCCAGCTGCAGGGCTGACCCTCTGTAAGTCTCCCCTGTCCAGCTGCAGGGCTGACCCTCTGTAAGTCTCCCCTGCCCAGCTGCAGGGCTGACCCTCTATAACTCTCCCCTGCCCAACTACAGGGCTGACCCTCTATAACTCCCCTGACCAGCTGCAGGGCTGACCCTCTGTAACTCTCCCCTGCCCAACTGCAGGGCTGACCCTCTATAACTCTCCCCTGTCCAGCTGCAGGGCTGACCCTCTATAACTCTCCCCTGCCTAGCTACCTGTCAGATTCTAATCCTATAAAGCATCTCTGGAACAAAGTAGAATGGCTTCTTCAGAAGATGTCAGCATCTTCATCTAATTTGTGGCAGCTGCAAGAACCTATCCTGTTGGTATTTGCCAGTATTCTTGGGGAACAATCTCACCAACTAGTGGAATCTGTGATACGATGAATTACTACGTGTTATTAGATGGGTGTCTCTAATAATGTGGCCATTCAGTGTATGTGTTATACCTGGTGGAGATGACAGGATAAAGCTGATCATAGACATTAGATGTTTGGATCTTCTCAAATGTCTCCATCTGTCAGTGACTTTTATAATATTTCTTTCAGGGTGAAGATCTGACCCATATTAATACTACAGAGACATATGTGAGGGGTGATGAGCGGTGTAAAGAGGAGATTCCTACAGATAACCGCACAGGTGAGTAGTGCCCACTAAATGCAGAGAAGTCACGGGCTCTAATCAGTCACTGGCTTGAAGACTAACTTGAGATGATGTTTTGCTTTTTAGGGTTTGTTTTTATGGAACTTTTGATGTGGATTTATAGGCTGATTCATTAAAAGGGTTTGCCTGGGATAGCACATTGTAAAGAAACAAAAAAAACCCTAAGAATTATCACGCAGGTAGTTGCTAACTACCTGCCTGTTGTACCCGCTGCTGATTGCCGCCGTCACAAAGTTATATTAGACTGTTCTTGTTTGTGATTCAACGGCTTTCATTGATGTCACATCCACAGAGCAGAACCTCTATTCCACTCTTTTCTGTCTACAAGGCAGAACTGTCGACATCATGCTGATTGACAGCCGGCTTCCCACAGTTAAACCTATAAATCAGCATGACGTCAGAAATTACAGAAATTACGCCTTGTCGACAAAGCAGCCCGGTAGAAGAAAAGCTGTCCTCCTGATGTGGAGCAGCTGAAATGCCAGCATTAGCACTTGGTGCCTACTCTGACCAAGCGCAGGGCCGGACTAGCCATCTGGCAGATGCCAGAAGGGCCAGTCCCTGTAGTGGGCCCTCGATCACCTCCGCTGCCTCTTCAGCAGCATGCATGTATGCTGATTTGTTTGGCAGTGCAATCATGTGCACAAGCCGGGGCGGGCTGGGCCATGAAGCAAATCCCTCCCGGGCTAGTCTTCCTGCAGCAGTTTTAAAACTCCTGGCAGGCACTGTACTTTAGAGTTGTATAAGTGCTGGCCCAGCCATCCTGGTATTGCAGATTTGCCAGCCAGGCAGATTTCATGGAGAGGAGCTTCTGAGATGAGGTCAGCAGAGCAGGGGGCCAAGGTAGAAGGTCTCTGACAGGGGCAGATCTTGTCTTGTTGTGTCTGCAGTCACTCTGAGGCAGGGTGAGATGATTTATTGCCCAGCTTGAACCTTGACACAGATCGGGTCGCACGCTGTTAGTGGGAGTCATCGCCTCCATCATTACCCGATCTGCATACAGTCATAGGCTGGCTGCTCCTGAGCCTGCCTCCAGAACATCATACACTGCATATACAGTGGGTACAAAAAAGTTCATTTTTTTTCTCATTAATGTACACTCTACACCCCATCTTGACTGAAAAAAAACAAATGTAGAAATTTTGGCAAATTTCTTAAAAAAAACAAACCCTGAAATATCACATGGTCATAACTATTCAGACCCTTTGCTCAGACACTCATATTTAACCCCCGAGGGTGGTTTGCATGTTAATGACCAGGCCAATTTTTACAATTCTGACCACTGTCACTTTATGAGGTAATAACTCTGGAACACTTCCATGGAACCCAGTGATTCTGACATTGTTTTCTCGTGACATAATGTACTTAATGCTAGTGGTAAAATTTCTTTGATATTAATTGCGTTTATTTGTAAAAAAAAAAAAACACGGAAATTTGGCGAAAATTTTGCAATTTTCATGCCCTTAAATTAGAGAGATATGTCACAAAATACCACTGTTTGGGCTCACGGCAGAGCTTGGAAGGGAAGGAGCGCCGTTTGACTGTTTCAACGCAAAATTGGCTGGAATTAAGATCAAACGCCATGTCGTATTCGGAGAGCCCCCGATGTGCCTAAACAGTGGAAAGCCCACACAAGTGATACCATTTTGGAAGCTAGACCCCCTAAGGAACTTATCTAGATGTGTGGTGAGCACTTTCAACCCCCAAGTGCTTCGAAGATGTTTATAACGTAGAGCCGTAAAAATAAAAAATCATAAAAATGATATTTCACCCCCAATTTTTGATTTTCCCAAGGGTAAAAGAAGAAATTAGACCCCAAAAGCTATTGTGCAATTTGTCCTGAGTACGCTGATGCCCCATATGTGAGGGTAAAGCACTGTTTGGGCACATGGCAGAGCTCAGAAGGGAAGGAGCTCCAGATTTTACTGTCATGGTTTGCAGGTGCCTTGACCCACTGGGAGAGCCTATGAGGTGCCAAAACAGCAGAACCCCCCCATAAGTGACCCCATTTTACGAACTACACCTCTCAATGAATTCATCTAGGGGTGCAGTCATCTCATTGACACCATGGGTGTGTTACAGATTTTTATACCATTGGGCAGCCATGCGGAGAAACTTGGGAGGAACGGAGCACTATTTGCCTATTCAAGGGAATGGGTCTGTGCACATGTCAGTGTGTTTCCACAGACCATGTGTCTGTGGGCAAAAGACGCTGACATGTCCGTTTTTTAATGTCAGCATGGGCTACAAAACATCCAGCACACGTGCATAGGCATAACTCATATGGATGTCATCCATGCGACACGCTCCGGCGCCGGAGAAGAAGCGTTACAGTAAGCGCTGTTCCCCAGCGCCGGGTGCTGATATCGGCTCTCATCATTCTCCCCTGCTTGTGCCAATTGCCGGCAGAGCAGGGGAGAATGATGAGAGCCGTGTTCAGGACCCAGCACCATTGAACAGCGCTTTCTGTAATGCTTCTTCCCTGGCGCCCGTCCTTGTGATACTGATGCGACACATGGATGCCACACGTGTGCCGCAAGTACTACACACACCAACACTTACATCTTCGGTACCGGAAATATGAGGACATGTGAAAGAGGCGTTATAGCGGGTTTTTATGTTTGGTAGCTGTCACACACTAAAAGACGCTTTTTATTGCAAAAAATAGTTGTTGCATCACCACATTTTGAGAGCTATAATTTTTCCATATTTTGGCCCACAGAGTCATGTGAGATCTTGTTTTTTGCGTCACGAGTTGACTTTTTTATTCTTACAATTTTCCGGCACATGACATTTTTTGATCGCTTTTAATTCCGATTTTTGGGAGGCAGAATGAACAAAAATCAGCAATTTATTTTTTTTGGGAGGGGGGGCTCGTTTACCCCGTACCGCGGGTTGTAAAACTGATAAGTCAGGTTTATTCTTCGGGTTAGTATGATTACAGCGATACCTCATTTATATCATTTTTTTATGTTTTGGCGCTTTTATACAATAAAAACTATTTTATATAAAATATAATTATTTTTGCAGCGCTTTATTCTGAGAGCGCATGCGCATGCATAACGCCTTTTTGTATGACCAAACAACTCAATCTTTGTTTCATCAGTTCACAGGACCTTCTTCCAAAATGTAACTGGCTTGTCCAAATGTGCTTTTGCATACCTCATGCGACTCTGTTTGTGGCGTGCTTGCAGAAACGGCTTCTTTCGCATCACTCTCCCATACAGCTTCTCCTTGTGCAAAGTGCGCTGTATTGTTGACCGATGCACAGTGACACCATCTGCAGCAAGATGATGCTGCAGGTCTTTGGAGGTGGTCTGTGGATTGTCCTTGACTGTTCTCACCATTCTTCTTCTCTGCCTTTCTGATATTTTTCTTGGCCTGCCACTTCTGGGCTTAACAAGAACTGTACCTGTGTTCTTCCATTTCCTTACTATGTTCCTCACAGTGGAAACTGACAGGTTAAATCTCTGAGACAACTTTTTGTATCCTTCCCCTGAAAAGCTATGTTGAATAATCTTTGTTTTCAGATCATTTGAGAGTTGTTTTGAGGAGCCCATGATGCCACTCTTCATAGGAGAATCAAATAGGAGAACTACTTGCAAGTGGCCACTTTAAATACCTTTTCTCATGATTTGATACACCTGGCTATGAAGTTCAAAGCTCAATGAGGTTACAAAACCAATTTAGTGCTTCAGGAAGTCAGTAAAAAGTAGTTAGGAGTGTTCAAATCAAGAAAATGATAAGGGTGCCCATACTTTTGCACCGGTCAAATTTTGTTTAAATGCAGATTGCACATTTTCTGTTAGTACAATAAACCTCATTTGAATCCAGAAATATAACTGAGTCCATCAGTTATTAGATATATGAAACTGAAATACCTGTTGCAAAAAACAAAATTGTTATAAAGAAAAAAGGCTAACATTAATAGGGGTGCCCAAACTTTTACATATGACTGTATCTATCTATCTATCTATCTATCTATCTATCTATCTATCTATCTATCTATCTATCTATCTATCTCTATATCTATCTATCTCTATATTTATCTATCTCTATATCTAAGATAGAGATAGACAGATATAGAGATAGATAGAAAGATATAGAGATTTATAGATAGTGTGACACTTCGGGGAACTGCAGCGTCCAAGAGTGGACCCTCTGGGTCACGGAACTGAGGCCCCCGAGAGCGAGCGCATCAGGTAGAGCCGACCCCTATACAGGGATCGTTAGGGGCAGGCCCGCAGGGGGCAGACACCGCGACAGCTGGAACCAGGAGGGCGGCTCAAGGGACCGGTTATACTTACAAGCAGGACCAGAGTTCAGAACAGAGCACAGCGTACTAGAACGGGGGAATACCAGATGGTGTACGGACTACTGGATACCAGACAGCAGCAAGTGGACGAGGTTCTGGATGGTAGATACTGGGTGACGGATGCCAGGCAGGGCACAAAACACGGACCAATAAGCACAGAATGGAGCACGGGTCACAGGCGTACAGGAAAAGGAGTAAGATGTGCACGGGACAGGAAAACCGCAACACAGGGCAGGACGGAGCACAGAATAGAGGAACCCGGACAAGGAGCAGGACGGACACAGGGCACGGTAACCAGGGCAAGGAGCAGGATGGAACACAGGACAGGAAAATACAACTTATAGGGAGAATCACTATAAGGCGGCCAGATTTAGCGCCGGAAGTGCACACGATAATCAGGCGTCTCCAACAAGGTGGAGACGCCTGATATACCCTGCGCCGGCGGTTGATTGGCCGGCCATAGCCTCTGGACAGACGCTGCAGGGTTAAGAATCCTGCAGAGTGCGTGCCCGCGGCCTAAGGCTCATGTGCAGGACCGCAGCTGGCCGGGAGGAAGGAGGCGAAGAGGAGACAGGCGGGACCGCGCGAGTGAGGAGAGCGGCACGGCGGGACGTGGCATGGTGAGTAGAAGTGGTGGCGGGCACAGCCGCCGACGTGACAGATAAAGATAGATATAGAGATAGATAGCTATATAGATAGATATAGCGATAGATGGAGAGATAGAGAGATATAGATATATCTATAGATAGAGATAGATAGATATAGTGATAGATAGATATGAGATAGATAGATATAGAGATATAAAAAAAACCAAATCATAATACTCACCTCTCCTTCTCGCTCCCACGCTGATCCCGGCTTCAGTGTGAGGAGCTGCCCCGTCTGCCAGACACAGCGGCTGTGAGTCAGAAGCAGAGTGGACTGATGGGAGAGAGAGCGTCATCTGACACTCTCTTTCCCATTACAATTGAGAACGGCACTGGCCCTCACTGCCGCATAACGGCTGCCCAGGCTGGGGGGCGGGGTCCCTGGGGGACTGCGGAGTGGAGACCGAGAGTGAAATGATATTCACTGCTTCCCACACCCATGTGTGCGTGGGAAGCAGTGAATATTCATTTCTCTTTAGCAGCGGGGACAGGGGCTCCTGCCTCCTGTCATCCGCTGCTGCTCCGCTGGCAGGGCCCCCATAGCAGCTGCGTGGTGTGCCGCTATTAGCGACACACCACTGGCTAGAGGCCCCTGGAGCAGCGGGGGCCCTAGGCAACTGCTGGCCCTGTATGCCAGCAGGTGCCAGGGCTCACCAGATGCCAGGCCCCACCGGAGAATCCTCCGGTTCTCTGGTGGGCCAGTCCGACCCTGACTGCGCATGAGAGGAAGTCTCTCAGCTTTGAAGACCCAGATGTCGTCATGATGACATCGGGTCTCCATGGCAGCGATCAGGACACCGCTTCACGCTGCGGGGTCTCTGATTCAAAGGCAGATGGGCTGTCAGCCCCTCTGCTGTCTCCGGAAAGCTGCGATCGTGTTTAATCGCAGCATTTTGAGGGTTAAAGTGCCGGGAGCGGTCTGTGACCGCTCCTGGCACTTAGCTCCAGGTGTCAGCTGTGAGAATCAGCTGACACCTGGCCGCGATCGGCCGCATATCACCCGTGTGCACGGTTGATCGCTATGACCTACTATCCCGTCCATGGGAAGTAAGGCCCAGGGCACATGGACGGGATAGTACATCAAATGGCAGAGAGGGATTAAGTCACATGCTGTCCATTTCCTTGTGATCCTCCTTGAGATGGCTCTACTCCTTCATTGGAGTCCAGCTGTGTTTAATTAAACTGATAGGGCTTGATTTGGAAAGGCACACACCTGTCTATATAAGACCTCACAGATCACAATGCATGTCAGACAAATAGAAAAATATTCAGATTTGACTTTAACTGTACATGTCTGTTTTTGTACACCTCTTTGCCAGTTCATTTTGATACCCTTACACGTGACAGCAATGCAGCAGCATTTTGCAGTTGCTGACATTTGGGCATGTATCTACCTAACGAGCATGTCTTCTCATGTTATTTTTGAGAAGGGAAAATAATTTAGAATGTACAGGAAAGATGTATATCTTTGTACCGTGTTAGCCAGTAGATAGAAAAATATTAAGAATTGCGAGTCCTCAGTGGTTGATACCTTTTAATGGCTAACTGAAAAGATGGTAACACATTGCAAGCTTTTGAGACTACTCAGGTCTCTTCATCAGGAATAGACTAATACAAAATCTGAAGAGTCACATATTTATGCACAATACAGCACAGAAAAAATGCAATAGATGAGACAAGTGACGTGAAGCAGAATTATGATTATGGGAGAGGGAGAAACATAAATATTGGACCAGTTCATAGATAAGGAGTCCGGATGTTTTATTGTCCTCTGACTGGGGTCTCCTAATGTGTTGTGATGCCCCCACAAGGTCTTCGGAGCATGGTCTTCTGCTTCATGTCACATAGAGTTTGCTAAAAAATTACACATGAAGGACTCCCAGACTATGAGAAATAAGATCCTCTGGTCTGATGAGTCGAAGATAGACCCTTTTGGTGATGATTCTAAGCGTTATGTGTGTAGAAAAACAGGCACTGCTCATCACCTGCCCAATACAATCCCAACAGTGAAACATGGTGGTGGCAGCATCATGCTGTGGGGGTGCTTTTCAGCTGCAGGGGCAGGACGACTGGTTGCAATTGAAGGAAACATGAATGCAGCCAAGAACAGAGATATATCCTGGATGAAAACCTCTTCCAGAGTGCTCTGGACCTCAGACTTGGCCAAAGGTTCACTTTCCAACAAGACAATAACCCTAAGCACACAGCTAAAATAACAAAGGAGTGGCTTCAGAACAACTCTATAACCATTCCTGACTGGCCTGACCTAAACCCAATTGAGCATCTCTGGAGAGACTTGAAAATGACTGTCCACCAACGTTCACCATCAAGCCTGACGGAACTGGTGAGGATCTGCAAGGAAGAATGGCAGAGGATCCCCAAATCCAGGTGTGAAAAACTTGTGACTCATGGCTGTACAAGCTCAAAAGGCTTAATACTGAGCAAAGGGTCTGAATACTTATGACTGTGATATTTAAGTTTTTCTTTATTAATGAATTTGCAAAAATGTCTACATGTCTGTTTTTTTTCAGTCAAGATGGGGTGCAGAGTGTACAATAATGAAAAAAAAATGAACTTTTTGAATTTACAAAATGAAACAGAGTGAAAAATTTAAAGGATCTGAATACTTTCCGTACCCACTATACATTAGCGTAGCTACCAGATAGCAGAGTGGACAGTTGCCCCAACTCCGCGCTCCGAGGGGCCCACCCCGAGCTACACTTTAATTAACCAGCTTGTATAATGCACCAATACAGTTAAGCCCTGCAGTAGAGCAGAGAAACACCATGTCCCTGCACTACTGCTCTCTGTTCTGTAGACCACAAATCGCTTTATTCTTGAGGTCTACAGAACGACTGAGGCACCAACGTCAGAATCCCAGCATGGTGACATCATCCCTCTGCACTGGAACTCTGATGTTCAGTGCGTGCGTCAGCACTATGACAGGTACTAATGCAGGGGCCATTATACAGCTTGGGGACTAATGCAGGGGCCATTATACAGCTTGGGGACTAATGCAGGGGCCATTATACAGCTTGGGTACTAATGCAGGGGCCATTATACAGCTTGGGTACTAATGCAGGGGCCATTATACAGCTTGGGGACTAATGCAGGGGCCATTATACAGCTTGGGTACTAATGCAGGGGCCATTATACACCTTGGGTACTAATGCAGGGGCCATTATACAGCTTGGGTACTAATGCAGGGGCCATTATACAGCTTGGGGACTAATGCAGGGGCCATTATACAGCTTGGGGACTAATGCAGGGGACATTATACAGCTTGGGGACTAATGTACGGGCCATTATACAGCTTGTGGACTAATGCAGGGGCCATTATACAGCTTGGGTACTAATGCAGGGGCCATTATACAGCTTGGGGACTAATGCAGGGGCCATTATACAGCTTGGGTACTAATGCAGGGGCCATTATACAGCTTGTGGACTAATGCAGGGGCCATTATACAGCTTGGGGACTAATGCAGGGGCCATTATACAGCTTGGGTACTAATGCAGGGGCCATTATACAGCTTGTGGACTAATGCAGGGGACATTATACAGCTTGGGGACTAATGCAGGGGCCATTATACAGCTTGTGGACTAATGCAGGGGCCATTATACACCTTGGGTACTAATGCAGGGGCCATTATACAGCTTGGGGACTAATGCAGGGGCCATTATACAGCTTGGGGACTAATGCAGGGGCCATTATACAGCTTGGGGACTAATGCAGGGGCCATTATACAGCTTGGGGACTAATGTACGGGCCATTATACAGCTTGTGGACTAATGCAGGGGCCATTATACAGCTTGTGGACTAATGCAGGGGCCATTATACAGCTTGGGTACTAATGCAGGGGCCATTATACAGCTTGGGGACTAATGCAGGGGCCATTATACAGCTTGTGGACTAATGCAGGGGCCATTATACAGCTTGTGGACTAATGCAGGGGCCATTATACAGCTTGGGTACTAATGCAGGGGCCATTATACAGCTTGGGGACTAATGCAGGGGCCATTATACAGCTTGTGGACTAATGCAGGGGCCATTATACAGCTTGTGGACTAATGCAGGGGCCATTATACTACTTAAAGATTAATGCGGGAGCTATTATACAGCTTGGGGACTAATGTACGGGCCATTATACAGCTTGTGGACTAATGCAGGGGCCATTATACAGCTTGTGGACTAATGCAGGGGCCATTATACTACTTAAAGATTAATGCGGGAGCTATTATACAGCTTGGGTACTAATGCAGGGGCCATTATACAGCTTGTGGACTAATGCAGGGGCCATTATACAGCTTGTGGACTAATGCAGGGGCCATTATACAGCTTGGGTACTAATGCAGGGGCCATTATACAGCTTGTGGACTAATGCAGGGGCCATTATACAGCTTGGGGACTAATGCAGGGGCCATTATACAGCTTGGGTACTAATGCAGGGGCCATTATACAGCTTGTGGACTAATGCAGGGGCCATTATACAGCTTGTGGACTAATGCAGGGGCCATTATACAGCTTGTGGACTAATGCAGGGGCCATTATACTACTTAAAGATTAATGCGGGAGCTATTATACAGCTTGGGGACTAATGCAGGGGCCATTATACAGCTTGGGTACTAATGCAGGGGCCATTATACAGCTTGGGTACTAATGCAGGGGCCATTATACAGCTTGTGGACTAATGCAGGGGCCATTATACAGCTTGGGGACTAATGCAGGGGCCATTATACAGCTTGGGTACTAATGCAGGGGCCATTATACAGCTTGTGGACTAATGCAGGGGCCATTATACAGCTTGTGGACTAATGCAGGGGCCATTATACAGCTTGGGGACTAATGCAGGGGCCATTATACAGCTTGGGTACTAATGCAGGGGCTATTATACAGCTTGGGGACTAATGCAGGGGCCATTATACAGCTTGTGGACTAATGCAGGGGCCATTATACAGCTTGGGGACTAATGCAGGGGCCATTATACAGCTTGGGTACTAATGCAGGGGCCATTATACAGCTTGGGGACTAATGCAGGGGCCATTATACAGCTTGTGGACTAATGCAGGGGCCATTATACAGCTTGGGGACTAATGCAGGGGCCATTATACAGCTTGGGGACTAATGCAGGGGCCATTATACAGCTTGTGGACTAATGCAGGGGCCATTATACAGCTTGTGGACTAATGCAGGGGCCATTATACAGCTTGGGTACTAATGCAGGGGCCATTATACAGCTTGTGGACTAATGCAGGGGCCATTATACAGCTTGTGGACTAATGCAGGGGCCATTATACAGCTTGGGGACTAATGCAGGGGCCATTATACAGCTTGGGTACTAATGCAGGGGCCATTATACAGCTTGGGGACTAATGCAGGGGCCATTATACAGCTTGTGGACTAATGCAGGGGCCATTATACAGCTTGTGGACTAATGCAGGGGCCATTATACAGCTTGGGTACTAATGCAGGGGCCATTATACAGCTTGTGGACTAATGCAGGGGCCATTATACAGCTTGTGGACTAATGCAGGGGCCATTATACAGCTTGGGGACTAATGCAGGGGCCATTATACAGCTTGGGTACTAATGCAGGGGCCATTATACAGCTTGGGGACTAATGCAGGGGCCATTATACAGCTTGTGGACTAATGCAGGGGCCATTATACAGCTTGGGTACTAATGCAGGGGCCATTATACAGCTTGGGTACTAATGCAGGGGCCATTATACAGCTTGTGGACTAATGCAGGGGCCATTATACAGATGGGGACTAATGCAGGGGCCATTATACAGCTTGTGGACTAATGCAGGGGCCATTATACAGCTTGTGGACTAATGCAGGGGCCATTATACTACTTAAAGATTAATGCGGGAGCTATTATACAGCTTGGGTACTAATGCAGGGGCCATTATACAGCTTGGGGACTAATGCAGGGGCCATTATACAGCTTGTGGACTAATGCAGGGGCCATTATACAGCTTGGGGACTAATGCAGGGGCCATTATACAGCTTGGGGACTAATGCAGGGGCCATTATACAGCTTGTGGACTAATGCAGGGGCCATTATACAGCTTGTGGACTAATGCAGGGGCCATTATACAGCTTGGGTACTAATGCAGGGGCCATTATACAGCTTGTGGACTAATGCAGGGGCCATTATACAGCTTGTGGACTAATGCAGGGGCCATTATACAGCTTGGGGACTAATGCAGGGGCCATTATACAGCTTGGGTACTAATGCAGGGGCCATTATACAGCTTGGGGACTAATGCAGGGGCCATTATACAGCTTGTGGACTAATGCAGGGGCCATTATACAGCTTGTGGACTAATGCAGGGGCCATTATACAGCTTGGGTACTAATGCAGGGGCCATTATACAGCTTGTGGACTAATGCAGGGGCCATTATACAGCTTGTGGACTAATGCAGGGGCCATTATACAGCTTGGGGACTAATGCAGGGGCCATTATACAGCTTGGGTACTAATGCAGGGGCCATTATACAGCTTGGGGACTAATGCAGGGGCCATTATACAGCTTGTGGACTAATGCAGGGGCCATTATACAGCTTGGGTACTAATGCAGGGGCCATTATACAGCTTGTGGACTAATGCAGGGGCCATTATACAGCTTGGGTACTAATGCAGGGGCCATTATACAGCTTGTGGACTAATGCAGGGGCCATTATACAGATGGGGACTAATGCAGGGGCCATTATACAGCTTGTGGACTAATGCAGGGGCCATTATACAGCTTGTGGACTAATGCAGGGGCCATTATACTACTTAAAGATTAATGCGGGAGCTATTATACAGCTTGGGTACTAATGCAGGGGCCATTATACAGCTTGGGGACTAATGCAGGGGCCATTATACAGCTTGTGGACTAATGCAGGGGCCATTATACAGCTTGTGGACTAATGCAGGGGCCATTATACAGCTTGTGGACTAATGCAGGGGCCATTATACAGCTTGTGGACTAATGCAGGGGCCATTATACAGCTTGGGTACTAATGCAGGGGCCATTATACAGCTTGTGGACTAATGCAGGGGCCATTATACAGCTTGTGGACTAATGCAGGGGCCATTATACAGCATGGGTACTAATGCAGGGGCCATTATACAGCTTGTGGACTAATGCAGGGGCCATTATACAGCTTGTGGACTAATGCAGGGGCCATTATACAGCTTGTGGACTAATGCAGGGGCCATTATACAGCTTGGGGACTAATGCAGGGGCCATTATACTACTTAAAGATTAATGCGGGAGCTATTATACAGCTTGGGGACTAATGCAGGGGCCATTATACAGCTTGTGGACTAATGCAGGGGCCATTATACAGCTTGGGTACTAATGCAGGGGCCATTATACAGCTTGGGGACTAATGCAGGGGCCATTATACAGCTTGGGTACTAATGCAGGGGCCATTATACACCTTGGGTACTAATGCAGGGGCCATTATACAGCTTGGGTACTAATGCAGGGGCCATTATACAGCTTGGGTACTAATGCAGGGGCCATTATACAGCTTGTGGACTAATGCAGGGGCCATTATACAGCTTGGGTACTAATGCAGGGGCCATTATACAGCTTGGGGACTAATGCAGGGGCCATTATACAGCTTGGGTACTAATGCAGGGGCCATTATACAGCTTGTGGACTAATGCAGGGGCCATTATACAGCTTGGGTACTAATGCAGGGGCCATTATACAGCTTGGGGACTAATGCAGGGGCCATTATACAGCTTGGGGACTAATGCAGGGGCCATTATACAGCTTGTGGACTAATGCAGGGGCCATTATACAGCTTGGGTACTAATGCAGGGGCCATTATACAGCTTGTGGACTAATGCAGGGGCCATTATACAGCTTGGGTACTAATGCAGGGGCCATTATACAGCTTGGGGACTAATGCAGGGGCCATTATACAGATGGGGACTAATGCAGGGGCCATTATACAGCTTGTGGACTAATGCAGAGGCCATTATACAGATGGAGACTAATGCAGGGGCCATTATACAGCTTGGGGACTAATGCAGGGGCCATTATACAGCTTGTGGACTAATGCAGGGGCCATTATGCAGCTTGGGGACTAATGCAGGGGCCATTATACAGCTTGGGGACTAATGCAGGGGCTTTTATACAGCTTGTGGACTAATGCTGGGGCCTTTATACAGCTTGGGTACTAATGTACGGGCCATGTGAACTAATGCAGGGGCCATTATACTGTTTGTGGACTAATGCAGGAGCCATTATACAGCTTGTGGACTAATGCACGGGCCATTATACAGCTTGGGGACTAATATGGAAGCCATTATACTGCTTAAAGATTAATGCGGGAGCTATTTTACAGCTTGGGGACTAATGCAGAGGCCATTATATGGCTTGGGGACTAATGCAGAGGCCAATATACAGCTTGGGGACTAATGCAGGGACCATTATACAGTTTGGGAGCTAATGTGGAGGGTGGGGCATTATGCTGTTTGGAAGCTAATGTGGGAACCATTATATAGTTTGGGGACTAATGTTGGGGCCCTTATACAGTTTGATGGCTATTGTGGGACTCATTGTATTTTGGGCAAACAGTGGGGACCTCATGCTGTGCATAGGGAAGCTGTGAGCCCATCATACTGTGTATAGTGGACAGGGCTGCCACTAGGAATTTCGGGGCCCCATACTGACAAAATTTTTGGGGCCCCCTTGAGACTCCGCCCAGGCTCCACCCCTCGAACTGTCCACAGTCCTACCGCTCTCTCTTGGAAAAACTCGACTTCTCACCAATCCCACATTATCAGTTCCCATCACCAGATCACACATATAGCCAGCAGCTTTTGTTTTGGCCACATATTTTTTTAAGCCGCCACAGGGTAGACACTTTTGGCCAGGCCCTACTCTACTCTAACCTATTAAATATTTGTTAAAATATGCAATACAATTTAGGTATATTTTTATTTATTTTTCAATTTTTAAAATAACAAATAACCAATAATATCACATACAAGGAACAAATACCGCTACACCATGTCCAGACTACATATTACTACCACAGTGACCGAATAATATCACATACAAGGAACAAATACTGCCACACCATGACCAGACCACATATTACCACCACAAAGTGACCAAATAATAGCACATACAAGGGACAAATACCACCGCACCATGCCCACACCACATATTACCACCACATGGTGACTGAATACTACAATACTGATCATTAGTAAAAAAACATAATACTATCACCATAAGTGCCATAATACATAGGAGATCTGTACTTAGTATGCAGTGTCTGTGTACAGGTAATATAGTGATCAATGACATTATACACAGGAGCTCTGTATATAATGTACAGGTAATACAGTGATCACTGGTGACATTATACACAGGACCTCTGTATATACAGTTGTGGCCAAAAGTATTGACACCCCTGCAATTTTGTCATATAATACTCAGTTTCTTCCTGAAAATGATTGCAAACACAAATTCTTTGGTATTATTATCTTCATTTAATTTGTCTTAAATGAAAAACACAAAAAGAATTGTCCTAAAGCCAAATTGGATATAATTCCACACCAAACATAAAAAAGAGGGTGGACAAAAGTATTGGCACTGTTCGAAAAATCATGTGATGCGTCACTTATTTGTGTAATTAACAGCACCTGTAACTTACCTGTGGCGCCTAACAGGTGTTGGCAATAACTAAATCACACTTGCAGCCAGTTGACATGGATTAAAGTTGACTCAACCTCTGTCCTGTGTCCTTGTGTGTACCACATTGAGCATGGAGAAAAGAAAGAAGACCAAAGAACTGTCTGAGGACTTGAGAAACCAAATTGTGAGGAAGCATGAGCAATCTCAAGGCCTACAAGTCCATCTCCAAAGACCTGAATGTTCCTGTGTCTACCGTGAGCAGTGTCATCAAGAAGTTTAAAGCCCATGGCACTGTGGCTAACCTCCCTAGATGTGCACGGAAAAGAAAAATTAACAAGAGATTTCAACACAAGATTGTGCGGATGTTGGATAAAGAACCTCGACTAACATCCAAACAAGTTCAAGCTGCCCTGCAGTCCGAGGGTACAACAGTGTCTACCCGTACTATCCGTCGGAGTCTGAATGAAAAGGGACTGTATGGTAGGAGACCCAGGAAGACTCCACTTCTTACCCCGAGACATAAAAAAGCCAGGCTGGAGTTTGCCAAAACTTACCTGAAAAAGCCTAAAACGTTTTGGAAGAATGTTCTCTGGTCAGATGAGACAAAAGTAGAGCTTTTTGGGCAAAGGCATCAACATAGAGTTTACAGGAGAAAAAAAGAGGAATTCAATAAAAGAACACGGTCCCTACAGTCAAACATGGCAGAGGTTCCCTGATGTTTTGGGGTTTTGCTGCCTCTGGCACTGGACTGCTTGACCGTGTGCATGGCATTATGAAGTCTGAAGACTAACAACAAATTTTGCAGCATAATGTAGGGCCCAGTGTGAGAAAGCTGGGTCTCCCTCAGAGGGCATGTGTCTTCCAGCAGGACAATGACCCAAAACACACTTCAAAAAGCACTAGAAAATGGTTTGAAAGCACTGGAGACTTCTAAGGTGGCCAGCAATGAGTCCAGACCTGAATCCCATAGAACACCTGTGGAGAGATCTAAAAATGGCAGTTTGGAGAAGGCACCCTTCAAATATCAGGGATCGGGAGCAGTTTGCCAAAGAAGAATGATCTAAAATTCCAGCAGAGCATTGTAAGAAACTCATTGATGGTTACCGGAAGCGGTTGGTCGCAGTTATTTTGGCTAAAGGTTGTGCAACCAAGTATTAGGCTGAGGGTGCCAATACTTTTGTCTGGCCTATTTTTGGAGTTTTGTGTGAAATGATCAATGTTTTGCTTTTTGCTTCATTCTCTTTTGTGTTTTTTCATTTAAGACAAATTAAATGAAGATAATAATACTAAAGAATTTGTGATTGCAATCATTATCAGGAAGAAACTGAGTATTATCTGACAGAATTGCAGGGGTGTCAATACTTTTGGCCACAACTGTAGTATACAGTGTATAGTGTCAGTGTATAGGTAACACACTAACTCACCAGTGATGTCTCTAGGTGAAGTCCTTCATCCTTGCTTTTCATCTTTCATCCAGCACAGATCGCAATCACGTCTTCCAGGCTGGACTCGTCTCTGCAGGAAATAACACAGCTATCTAGAGCTCGGCTTGCAGAACACATTACTTTTTTTTCCCCAAATTCTACATTACACCACATAAAGAAAAAAAGGTGACATAGTGAGTGCACAGTAACAGGACCGCCCTCCCATTTAAAACAGTATACTCAAAAAATTAAATACATCACTGCAGTAATAATATCCCTTAATTAGCCCCTATGGTAATAATATCCCCCATCCTGACCCCCGTGTGTCTCATTCCTGGCTTCAGTCATATGTTCTCCCATCCCACCCTCATGAGTATCCATCCTGCCCCATCTGTCTCCATCGTATCCATCCTGTCCCATGATCTCCAATCATGCCGTGTCTCACATTCTGCCCCCTCCTGTGTCTTACTGTCACATTCTGCCCCTCCTGTGTCTCACTGTCACATTCTGCCCCCATGTCCTGCATTCTGCCCCCATGTCCTGCATTCTGCCCCCGTGTCCTGCATTCTGCCCCCGTGTCCTGCATTCCGCCCCAGTGTCCAGCATTCCGCCCCAGTGTCCAGCATTCCGCCCCAGTGTCCAGCATTCCGCCCGATCGTCCAGCATTCCGCCCGATCGTCCAGCATTCCGCCCGATCGTCCAGCATTCTGCCCCAGCGTCCAGCATTCTGCCCCAGTGTCCAGCATTCTGCCCCCGTGTCTGCACCCATGTCTTCATTCTGCCCCAGTGTCTTGCATTCTGCCCCCGTGTCTAGCATTCTGCCCCCGTGTCTATCATTCTACCCCCGTGTCTAGCATTCTACTCCCGTGTCCAGCATTCTACCCCCGTGTCCAGCATTCTACCCCCGTGTCCAGCATTCTACCCCCGTGTCCAGCATCCTACCCCTGTGTCCAGCTGTGACGGTTGTCTGCGAATCTGGGCTGCAGTAGGAACAGCGCCCCGAGTAACCTCGAGACCCTTAACCCCTATACAGGGATCTGGAATTGTAGCAAGGCCCAGGGGGTAGCTGTCTGGTGGAGCAGTGGACCAGAGCAGGACGGCCGCCAAGGGGGTTAAAACTAAAACCCGTAATCGTAGTCAGGAGGCAGGAGTCGGAGGCTGGAGGGCAGCAGAGGTGCAAGTCAGCAGGCAGAAGAAGAGTCAAAAGTCTGGGCCAAGGTCAGTAAAACCAGAAGGGCAGCAAAGGTACAGAATCAGCAGGCAGCAGAAGGGTCAGGAATCCAAGCGAAGGTCAGCGTAAAAAAATCGGAAGAGAGGCAAAGGTACAAAAACGGCAATCAATAGAATAGTCAGAAATCCAGGCTGAGGTCAGAGTTAACTATAGCAATTCACAGAGTAACACGCAGGGGAACCAAGAATATATCCGGCAGCTTGCAAGACCAGTCCCAAGGTAATTGAGGGATCAGGTCATCCCTCACAGGTTCCCGGACTGATGATGTAATTAGGACCGCCCCAGGACCAGGCCAGATGGTGATGCAGTAAGCCCTACATGACTGACAGAGGGGCAGAGTCTGCGCCCACCAGATGCCTGTGCAGGAGCCTCTTCTCTGTCACCACCCTCACCCAGGGGCGAACCACGGTGCCTCCCAGTGGCCGAGGCAGGAACAGCCGTCCCCGAGTCCGACGGCGACGCGACGGTCCGGCGCCTCCTAGCGGCCGAGACCGGAACAGCAGGCCCCGAGTCTGGTGGCGACGTGTCAGTCCGGCCCCTCCTTGTGGCCGAAGCCGGAACAGCAGGCCCTGAGTCTGACAGAGACGTGACACCAGCATTCTGCCCCTGTGTCCAGCATTCTGCCCCAGATTCCAGCATTCTGCCCCAGTGTCCAGCATTCTGCCCCCATGTCTGCATTCTGCCCTAGCGTCCAGCATTCTACCCCAGCGTCCAACATTCTGCCATATGTCTTGCAGTCTGCCCCAGTGTCCAGCATTCTGCCCGTGTCCAACATTCTGCCCCATGTCTGCATTCTGCCCCAGCGTCCAGCGTTCTGTCCCAGTGTCCACCATTCTACCACCCGTGTCTGCATTCTGCCCCAGTGTCCAGCATTCTGCCCGGATCCACAGCATTCTACCCCCGTGTCTTCATTCTGCCCCAGCATCCAGCATTCTGCCCCAGCATTCTGCCCCAGTGTCCAGCATTCTGCCCCAGTGTCCAGCATTCTACCCCTGTGTCTGCATTCTGCCCCAGTGTCCAGCATTCTACCCCCGTGTCTGCATTCTGCCCCAGTGTCCAGCATTCTGCCCCATGTCCAGCATTCTGCCCCAGCATCCTGCCTTCTGCCCCCGTCTCACAGTCTGCCCTGGATCGCCGCTCTCAAAATTAAATTAAAAAAACAAACAAGTTCTTACCTGGCCGTGCTCCAGCGGTGAGGCTCCGTCCCTCCACGCAGCTGAAGCGTGCACTCACCGATGACTAACAGTGACGTCAGATGCCGGCGATGTGCGCTGCGGCTGTTAACTATTGACGTGCGGGCCGGCGGGCCCGCATGTCAATAGCGTTTCGTCACCGCAGCGCCGCGCTAAGGGCCCGGTTTACCTGCCGGGAGGGGCCCGGTCAGCAGAGGAGACCGGGACCGATGTGGGCCCCCTCTGCCCACCGGGCCCCATACGCCAGTCAGGGCAGTAATGCCCTGATGGCGGTCCTGATATCGGAGCTGTGGGCCCATCATACTGTGTATGGGGAGCTGTAGGCCCACCATACATTGCATATAGGAGCTGTGGGCCCACCATACGGGGCATAGGGGAGCTCTGGGCCCACCATACCTTGCATAGAGGAGCTGTGGGCACACCATACAGAGTATAGGGGAGCACTGCTGAAGTGAATCAATTTTCCAGAAAAGATGATGAGCAAAAGTTTTTCTTATTTCACAATGCATTTCAACACCGTATCTGCACCTTTTACAAGTGGAAAAATAAAATGTTGACTTATATTGCAGTTTGCCAGGAAATGCTATAGAGTATATAATATAAATAATATTTCAGTGCAAGGTTACTGACAAATATTTTTATTCTTGGCAGATGACTGTACTAGGAGCATAGAGGGCTGTCTAATATTCTCAGATTTTTCAGCTGATAATCTTAATATCACACCAAATACTTGTGAAGTACATGCCATTATAACACATACACCTCAAGATCTCATCAGAAAAAATCTGTCCTCTGATCCTTTTCAGCAAGTTTTTTTTTCTTCTTCATCAAAGACAAATATGGAAAACAAAAGTCACTTAAGCGCTGTTGAACATGAAATAGTTTACATAGAGGAGAAACGTTTTGTATGTTCAGACTGTGGGAAATATTTTAACCAGAAAACACATCTTGAAGCACATCTGAAAATGCACTCAGGTGAAAAGCCATTTTCATGTTCAGAATGTGGGAAATGTTTTACACATAAATCAAGTCTTGTTATACATCGGAGAATACACACAGGGGAGAAGCCATTTTCATGTTCAGAATGTGGGAAACGTTTTACAAAGAAATCGTGTCTTGTTAGACATCAGAGAATACACACAGGAGAGAAGCCATTTTTATGTTCAGAATATGGGAAACGTTATAGTGAGAAATCCTTACTTGTTAGACATCAGAGAATACACACAGGTGAGAAGCCATTTTCTTGTTCAGAATGTGGAAAACGTTTTACCACAAAACCATGTCTTGTTACACATCTGAAAAATCACATAGGGTATAAGCCATTTTCATGTTCAGAATGTGAGAAACGTTTTACAACAAAATCATGTCTTGTTGCACATCTGAAAAATCACACAGGGGTTAAGCCATTTTCATGTTCAGAATGTGGGAAACGTTTTTGTGAGAAATACTTACTTGTTAGACATCAGAGAATCCACTCAATTGCGAAGCCATTTTCATGTTCAGAATGTGGGAAATGTTTTATAACGAAATTGTGTCTTGTTACACATCAGATGAGACACACAGGGGTGAAGCCATTTTCATGTTCAGAATGTGGGAAATGTTATAGTCAGAAATGCTTACTTGTGGAACATCAGAGAATTCACACAGGAGAGAAGCCACTTTCTTGTTCAGAATGTGGAAAATGTTTTACAACAAAATCATGTCTTGTTACACATCAGATGTTACACTCAGGGGTGAAGCCATTTTCATGTTCAGAATGTGGGAAATGTTTTAATCGGAAAGCACATCTTGTTTCACATCTGAAAAATCACACAGGGGAGAAGCCTTTTTCATGTTCAGAATGTGGGAAATGTTTTACGGAAAGATCAAATTTTGTTACGCATCAGAGAATTCACACAGGGGAGACGCCATATTCATGTTCAGAATGTGGGAAATGTTTTAATCATAAAGCACATCTTGTTTCACATCTGAAAAATCACACAGGAGAGAAGCCATTTTCATGTTCAGAATGTGGGAAACATTATAGTGACAAATATAAACTTCTAACACATCAGAGAGTTCACACAGGTGAGAAGCCATTTTCATGTTCAGAATGTGGGAAACATTATAGTGACAAATATAAACTTCTAACACATCAGAGAGTTCACACAGGTGAGAAGCCATTTTCATGTTCAGAATGTAGGAAACATTATAGTGACAAATATAAACTTCTAACACATCAGAGAGTTCACACAGGAGAGAAGCCTTTCTCATGTTCAGAGTGTGGGGAATGCTATTGTACGAAATATGATCTTGCTAAACATCACAGAGTTCACACAGGGGAGAATCCATTTTCTTGTTCAGAATGTGGGAAATGTTTTACAGATAAATCCGGTCTTGTTAGACATCAGAAAGTACACACAGGAGAGAAACCTTTTTCATGTTCAGAATGTGGGAAATTTTTTACACAAAGATCAAGTTTAGTTACGCATCAGATGAGTCACACAGGAGAGAAACCATTTTCTTGTTTAGAATGTGGGAAACCTTTTACAAAGAAATCAAGTCTGGTTAGACATCAGAAAATACACACAGGGGAGAATCCATTTTCATGTTCTGAATGTGTGAAATGTTTTAATCAGAAAACACATCTTAAAGGACATCTAAAAACTCACACAAGAAAGTAGCCATTTTTTTTCTCAAATACAAAGTTTTATTGATTTTGTAACAGCATTATATTACAATAAAGAGAAAATCAAAGTCTGGAAGACGAAGAACAGAAAAAATGGATATATAGATTTCATTCCATAAAGCATGAAAGGATATGAGTAAAGAGAGATAATCATGGTACAAATATAAGTGAAACTGGTTTTGAATATGGATAAGCAAGATGCTTAAGGTATTGGAGGCAAAGAGAAGACAAAGGAAAAACAAGGGGATATATTTGTATTCATTACTTTATAGAGTATATTGGTGTTAACGTCCTGGCTCGGCGAGGCAAGCCTCCAGGAGTGGACCCTCTGGATCGTGGCACCGAGGGGCCCCTGGGTGAGCAACTAGGTGAAACCGACCCCTATACAGGGATCGTTAGGAGCAGGCCCAGAGGTTTGAGTACCACGATAGCCAGTAACAGGAGGGGCGACTCTGAAAGGACTGGAGTAGGACTGTAGGCAAGGACCACGGAACAACAGGATGGTGCAGTAAATGGGAGACAGGACTGAAGCAGGACTGCAGGTTAGGTTCACAACACAACAGAGGCTGGACAGACATCTGTAGAACTGTAGGCAAGGACCACGGAACAACAGGATGGTGCAGGACACGGGAGACAGGACTGAAGCAGGACTGCAGGTGAGGTTCACAACACAACAGAGGCTGGACAGACATCTGACTGGGATGATTTAGCGAATCCTGCTTTGAGCATGGGGTTGGACCAGATGGCCCAGGAGGTCCCTTCCAACTCTACGATTCTATGATTCTACAACAGGAGACAGGACTGGAGTAGGACTGCAGGCGGGAACCACGGAACAACAGGACAGAACAGGACACGGGAGATAGAACTGGAGCAGGACTGCAGGCGGGGACCACGGAACAACAGGACAGAGCAGGACACAGGAGACAGGACTGGAGCAGGTCTACAGGAGAGGACCACGGGACAGCAGGTGTCATGCTCGCCATGTCTGTTATACCTCATGACCCTAGAGCAGTGTGCACACTCACCTCATGTCTGCTGAGCTGCAAGATGACTGTGTTTCTGCTTTGCCTTCTGTGATCTTCGCGTCATGTCTAGAATCCCTGATCATGTGTCTTTCCTAGGATCCTGCACTGTCTGGTTCTGCAATCATCTTGTCATGTCTGAAACCTTGATCATGTGATGTTTCCTAAGATCCTGCACTGTCTGTTTCTGTGATCATCTCGTCATGTCTGAAACCCAGATCATGTGACTGCGCTCTGTGATCCTAGAGCATCTGAACCAGGAAGTTCTCCCCTGGTCCTGACCCGGAAGAGGAGGTGCTATGCCCTATATTAGACCGCCCCTTCCTGTGCTCAGGGCCTGAGTATTGTGTCGTGTCCCTGCATGGCTACTTGGTCTGTGGGGCACTCCCTCTATTCTGTGCCCGTGCACCTAGCTCTGTCGTGCGTCTCTGCACACGCTCTGTGCTCGTACTGCGTCTCTTCTCCCGTGCCTTGTCTTATGTTTGTCCGTTGTGCCATGTTCGTCCTTGTCCTGCTTGGACTTGTAGTCCTTCTGTTATTCTCTGCCTTGCCTGTTTTCGCTATGCCTTGTTTCGTACCTTGACTTGCTCTGCCTTGTTCCTTCCTATGGTCTCAGTCTTTGTTTGCTCTGCCTCGCTCTCTCCTATGGTGCTCTGTAGTGCTCCCTGGCACACGCACCATCCCTCCTTTCTTTCCTTTTGTGCTCTTTTCCATGTCTAGTCCCAAGGCTCTGCCTTGGCCCGGCTCTGGGCTTCGGCCTACGCTCCGTTGCTAGACTCTTTCCCTATTATGCTCTCTTGCACATTTCTAGGCTAGTCCCAAGGTTCTCCCTTGGCCCGGCTCTGGGCTTCGGCCTACGCTCCGCTGCTAGCTCTGTTCTTGCTCTGACCTGATTCCGTGTTTCTGCCTATGCTTCCATCCCTGGTTCTGTACTCTGTCTAAGCTCTGCCTGGTTTCTCGTCTTGTCTTCCCTTGCTCTGTTTCTTCGTGTGTCCTTTGCATGCGCCTGGCCTTCCTAGCCTCCTGTTTGTGCCTCAGCCGTGCCCGCTTGCTTGTGCCTCAGCCGTGCTCGTCGGTCAGTGACAGCTGTGTCGCCTGCCATGCCTCAGCCGGGTTCACTGGAGTCTTGCCCGTCTGTCAGCGGCGCAGCCCGATCAGCTAGCCAGTGCCCCAGCCGTGCCCTCTGTGCTCCCTTGCACTTCACGATGTTTCTGCACTGTGCTCTGCGTGCTCTCTAAAGCACGCGCAGGCCCTCGCCTGCCTATGGCATACCTCCCCGTGCTTCTGTAAAAGTACGCGCAGGCCTTGCCATGTCCCCTGTTGTGCCCTCTTGCACGCATGGGCCCTAACCCTGTCCTGGAACCCTGACCCTGGCGTGCCTCTCTGCACGCGCAGGACTCTGCCTCGCCTGACCCTGGCGTGCCCCTTTGCACGCGCAGGACTCTGTCTAGTACCTTGTGCCTTGGCGTGTCTCTACACACGCACCCTGTCTCGTTTTGTGAACCCTGGCGTGTCCCCTACACACGCACCTTGCCTTGCACCTAGCCTTGAACCCTGGCGTGTCCCCTACACACGCACCTAGCCTTGGACCTTGGCGTGTTCCCTAACACGCACCATGCCTGGATATCTGACGTTCCTCCTTGCCTGAACCCTGGTTTGCCTGCCGGATTCCCGGAACCTGCCGATCGCTGCCAGAGAACGTAAGCTGGATGACTGTGGCCTGATGTCCGCAGCCTGATGCCTTGATCATGTCTATCGTTGCCTGCGGTCCGGAGTCTGATGCCATTGTGCCTGTACCTAGGTGTGCCACCTGGCACGTACCATGCTATGGACCTTGGCGTGCCCACGCACGCCCTTTGCACGTTTTGCTTGTTCTCACGTTTTTACACTGAATGTGATCCTGAAGATCTTAATGAAGATACCTTGCACTTACCTCTTGTCTTGTCTTGTTTCCTGCCTGTCCCTGGTCGTCAGACACTCCCGCAGTGTCCCCCTGAGCCGGCTGTCTGGTCCCAGCAGTCGTGGTGGCTCACCCCCTTGGTCTTGCCCCTGACACTCCCTGTACAGGGGGTGGGTTCTCACTAGGTCAGCTCGCCCTAGGTGGGTGGGTGCCACGGCCCAGAAGGTCCACTCTAAAAAGGAAAATGGGCTCAGCAGAAGCTGAGTCTGTCACAGCAGGAGGCAGGACTGGAGTAGGACTGCAGGAGTGGACCATGAGACAACAGGAGGCAGGACCGGAGTAGGACTGCAGGAGGGCAGCACAGGGACACAGGACCGGAGCAGGGACTGCAGCAACAGAAGCAAGGGATCACCAGAGACAAAAGAGTAGCGGGCCTAACGTGCATATGTAACACAAAGATCAGGCGCCTCCATTACAGGAGGGTGGCCTAATATACCCAGGCATCTCCTCCCATTGGTCCGGCGGTGCTTCCGGGTCAGGGCACCGCCGGAGAACAAGGAGGAGGGAGACGGCCTACGGCGCATAGCGTGCAATGACGCCATCGGCCACAGACCAGTCAGAGGAGGACGCCTCGGCTGTCGGCCGGCGAGAGGCTGCGGCGCAGGAGCGGAGAGGTAAGTATAAGGAGGCGCGACAGGGGCTGTGACAATTGGATTACAATCAGGATGTTAGGACCTCAATTAGCGGGAAAGTATTTGACAATTTGTTGGTCTAGGAGAGTGCAAAGAAGGGACAAACTAAGGCACCTTGGGATATTTTGGTAAAGTGGAAAAGGGGGGAAGGTTTCCCAATGAATCCCTGAAATAGCGGTTGTAATAGTCTCTTCTTGTGTTTGAGCCATCAGTTTTTCCATAGCATGGATTCTAGCCATCTCAACGTACCATTCTTCTAAAGAAGAGGAGTCTACTGACTGCCAGTGACGTATTATTTATACACCTTTTTAGGCATAGAAAACATGTATAACAGTGTAGCTTCTGGTGTTTTAGGTACTTATACTCCTGTCACCTCCTTATTAACTCTGACCATTCCTGGAAAGCCCCCAGAGCCAGGCAACACCACCATATATATGACTTCTTCCCCACATGCACCCCGCTACGCCATCATAGAATAGATACCTCAGGGAACCATACAGTGTCAGACTGGGGAGGCAAGAGCCCACCAGTAACAATTATTTTGGGGGCCCACTTTTCACCTGCATGCAAATATTACGCTACCCCTGTTTACAATGTACATTTTCTCTATATAATAATAAACTAGGTACTTTGGTTAATGAATGAGGAGATGCTGCTTTTTTTCCGTACAGAGTAAATCATGTGAATTATGCCAAGTACTGCCCATATAGTGGGGTTAGGGGCCCGTGTCTGCACAGGGGCCCACCGGGTAATTCTCCTGTTCCCCTATGGGCCAGTCCAAGCCTGGAACCATATTTACAAAGTGGGGGGGACCCAGTACCACCTTGCACTTTTATAGCTTGTTTCTTGTAATTTAGTGGCGATAGCCGATTTGTGGGAGAGGAAAAACAGTTTATCTCACTGCTCCTTCGTAAATATTCTAAGGAGCTCAGTCTCCCAAGCCTTGCAAAATGGAAGGAGGTTTTCTCGATCTGGGCTTGTCAACAATTTGTAGATCCCCGAGATGGAATACATTTCAAAAGGGGATAATGGACAGGCGATTTCAGAGTGATCTATTTCAAGTGTTTATTTCTGTTAATGTTGATGACTATGGCTTACAGCCAATGAAACCCCAAAAGTCATTCTCAGTAAATTAGAATACTTTATAACACCAGCTTGAAAAATGAATTTAAAGTGAGCGTTTCAATGCAGTCCTATCCGCGATTCCGCAGGAATAATGAACATGCTGCGGAATCCCATAGGATTGCATGTGATGTGTTTTAATAGCGATTTTAAGCATTTCCTCTGCAGGGAAAAAGCGTCAAAAATGCTTAAAAAAATCAACGTGTGCACACAGCCTTACAATACCTGCCTGCACAGAGACGTATCTAGGGGGGCAGCCAGAGCATGTGCCCCGGGCGCAGCTGGGCCGCCTAATGCGGCAGTCCGCAGTGTCTCCCCTGGCGGCAGCATTCTGACGCCTCCCCGGGCTCGGAGTCGGCCGTTCTCTGTGTCAGCTGTCAAGCTGACAGCCGGCGCAGTGAAGCTGCAGTGCACCAGCTCCCAGGGATCAATTGTACTGGCGTATGTCATGTGATCACGCTGCTGACGTCACTCGCTGGCGCCCAGAGCGAACACTGGTGGTAAGTGTGCTCCACTGTGGAGTGAGGGGGTACATAATGTGTGGGGGGATTTGGAGTGGGGATGGGGGGATTTAATGTGTGGGGATTTGGAGTGGGGATGGGGGTACTTAATGTGTGTGGGGGATTTGGAGTGGAGATGGGGGTTATTTATTGTGTGGGGAGATTTTGAGTGTGGGTGGGGGAGATTTAATTGTGTGCGGGGATTTGGAGTGGGGATGGGGGAAGTTAATGTGTGTGGGGGATTTGGAGTGGGGATGAGGGGATTTTGAGTGGGGAAGGGGGATTTGGAGTGGGGATGGGAGGATTTAATGTGTGGAGAGATTTGAGGACACAAAATGAAGATTATGTACATATGAGGGCATGTATGAGGAAACAGTATGGGGGATGGGTGCAGACAGTATGGGGAGCGAACGGGTAAATGTATGTGGACACAGTATGAGTAGCGATGGAAAAATGTATGTGGACACAGTATGGGGAGTCGGGTATGTGTGAGCAGACAGTATAGAGAGTGAGGGGGTAAATATATGAGGAGACAGTATGGTGAACAGGTGGGATGTTAGAGGAGACAGTATGAGGAGGGAAGGGAATAGTGTGAGGCGATAGTATATTGCAGGTATTTTTATTCAGGAGAATTATAATGACTCTTCTATCTTTAAGGGCATCGTATGGAGATTTGCTGCAGAAGACTGGAGAAGATGGAAGTCTGCAGAGATGGCTGTGGATGAGAAAACTCATCATGGGGTCTGGACAAGAAGAAGAAAAGAAGGAGAATGACTCCAGAGACGACGACATCTATAAGGTACCTGGATGTAAATGTTATTTGTGTTACTAATTCTCATGTTTTTATTTATGTTAGGAACATTAAAGGGGTTGTCCAGGTTTGTGCTGAGTCTGCAGTCATTCTATGTGACTGCAGACTTCTGAATTCTCACAGTGCTCACCGAACGCTGTTAGGATTCTCTCGTGCCGGTAATTTACATACATACGGTCACATGCTGACTAGACATGTGGGGCCTCACTCAATGAAAATGAACGGAGCGAGGCCAGGCACGTCTAGTCGGAATGTGGCCAGAAGTATACAAATCACATGCTTGTGCTTACATGACTGTACATCGGCAAGGAAGAATCCTAAATGTATGCAGTGCATTCATTGTGAAAATTCAGAAGCCTGCAATGTCAGGATCCAGCTCTGCTGGTTCCAACAGTCATCACATGGACAGTTCACTCATATGCGATTTTCATACTTATGGTCCTGTGACAACAAGCTTCTCCTGCTTCTTTCAGTTTTTCACTGAACATTGAGAGCATTAGGGAGAGCAGCTCGTGGGTACATGGCTAGGTGTGCAAATTGCATGTGTGAGGGGAAAGGGTGGGCGCCGAACCGAATTCTTGCACCAGGTGCTAGAAAGCCTAGATACACCTCTGTGCCTGCACCTGCTGTTAGTGTCATGTTCCTTTGGGTGCCAGCTGCTACTCCAGACGCTGCCCTGGAGTGATACCTGGCAGCCACCTGCTGCACAATCCTGACTTCAATACTTGTTATATGAACAAACATATTTTTATTACATCAAAAAAGCACATGAATATACAGTGCCTTGCGAAAGTATTCGGCCCCCGGGACCATTTCAACCTTTTCCCACATATCGTGCATCAAACATAAAGATACCAAATGTAAATTTTTGGTGAAGAATCAACAAGTGGGACACAATTGTAAAGTTGGATGAAATTTATTGGTTATTTTAAATTTTTGTGGAAATTCAAAAACTAAGGCGTACAATATTATTCGGCCCCTTTAACTTAATACTTTGTTGCGCCACCTTTTGCTGCGATTACAGCTGCAAGTCTCTTGGGGTATGTCTCTATCAGTTTTGTACATCGAGAGACTGAAATTCTTGCCCATTCTTCCTTCGCAAACAGCTCGAGCTCAGCGAGGTTTGATGGACCAAAAATTTACATTTGGTATCTTTATGTTTGAAGCATATGTGGGAAAAGGTTGAAACGTTCCAGGCAGGGCTGTGGAGTCGGTAAGCCAAACCTGCGACTCCGACTCCGACTCCTCAATTTCCCTTACACCGACTCCAACTCCGACTCCACGACTCCGACTCCGACTCCCACACATATTGCTTATATTTAAGTGAAAAATTTATTGTAGTACAGTGTGAATCTCAGACATTTAATCATTTTTATGATCCAATAATCAAGATATTTAGATAGAACAGAATATATATTGGTGTACTACCCGGTTTTCATTCTTTTTGGTACAGATACGATATGGATAGACAGATATGGATAAATGGATAGATAGAGCAGATTTCTAATCTGCTTTTGCTATTGAAAACATTATCTATGAGCTCAAAAACCTTTCAGGTGATGCAGTTTTTTAAAAAGATGATCAGCTTTTGCAGCTGAAAAACGTATCCTCAAAAAACACAGGAAAAATGCTGTGTGTGAATGTAGCCTTAGATCAGGAATATAACAGCCATTTATAGGACATTTCATAACTTTCCCAAACTCCTATGAAAAAATATTCAGCACATCCTGCATTGAATTACTGTACCCAATTTATTATATATTTTAGGAGTCGGAGTCGGTCCATTTTATACCGACTCCAACTCCGACTCCGACTCCACCAAAATGAGCACCGACTCTGACTCCACGACTCCGACTCCACAGCCCTGGTTCCAGGGCGCCGAATACTTTCGCAAGGCACTGTACATATGAGAATCGGTAACAAGACAAGGAGTTTATGGGGAGGGATTGGCAAACAAAAAACGAAGAGGTGGAGAGAGCAATCCGGACAAGGAAAAGTTAATTAATTCACAAAGTGCTAGTGCATGAGTGAAATAAGGGTACTAGAAATATCACCATTATCCTAACCCATAACAAGGTCTATAAAGTACCCAAAAATAATAATAGCCTGCACCTTATAGGGTCTCTCACAAATACAAGAGATTGCCCTTACCCATAGTTCCTCTCCAGGACACCACACAACGCAACCCCAATGTGCGTTTCGCGTTTGCCTCTTTGGGGGCCATGTTTAATTAAGATCAGCTTTAATAAGCTGATCTTAGATAGACCAGTCAGTATGTGTAAAGGTGATGCACAGCTATCGACGCATGTGTCCCATCAGTCGCCCGGAAACTGCGTCACATCCAGCAATCCATGGTGATGCGGGACACGGGGAAATCCCCAATTACGTCATTGACCCGTACACGTCACTGAAGGGTGCCGAGTGCGATGCTCAGGCTGTATGAAGATGGGAGACATGCGCACCTCTCACATCCTTCTCAGTGAACAGAGTGCATATCGGAAAAAGAGCCATCTTAAGTGTGTGCCCAAAAGAGGGCAAGTATTTCAATGCTGTGCACACAAAAAAACAGAGCAATGAGGAGATATGTATATCTTCACCGGATTATCAATGTAATTAATAGTGTGATCACTAATAAAAAACATTCCGTGCAAATGCAAAAGAGTGACCATGCATTTTCCAAGAAATCTACAATAAATGTAGACAACATATCTAAACAATGTGCTAAAATTTTTGCAGATAAGCATTCAATGATGTGATTATATGCATATAAGAATTATAACAAGTAAATATATGTATTATATTAGAAAATTAAAATTAGAAATATAAAGTAACGACATCTTGAATCTTGAGACTGTTGTCATGAAAAATAGTGATTAAGACAGTCCCGAATCCTCGATGCTCATGAAACGTATTAGACATTTGGGGCTTGAATAGACAGTAAATACATGATACACTAAGGCACTAAAAAAACAAGGACACAATTAAAATACAAAAAAAAAAAATAAAAGCCAAAGGTTAAAAAAAGAAAAGGAACAAAGCTCAATTGCTCATTCAAGCCCACCAGTACCATAGTATGAAGAATAGAGATCCATTTTGCACTTTTTTTGTGCAAGGACACGCTTATAGTCCCCACCTCTGATTCCCAAATGGATGCGATCAATCCCCCACACTTTTTTAATTCATTAGGATTACAATTGTTTTTTGATCTAAAATGGCATGGAATCGTTTTGAGAGTACTAGGATCAACTACGTCATGCACAGCCACAATGTCCCTAACATGCTCGCATGTCCTCACACGTAACTCTCTGGATGTTAATCCAATATATATCAGATTACAAGGACAGCGAACATAATAGACCACACAAGTCGTGCTGCACGTGATATAGTCTCCGATCCTTTACTCCTTTTGACCATCCGACAGTGTAAAGGATAATGCCCGAGTGTGGTTCTTGCACGCCAGGCAATCACCACAAGGGAAAAAAAATAACGTTCTTTTGATTTGGAGGTTTTTGAGGTTTCATTACATAATGACTCCTACAAAGAATATCCTTCAGGTTCCTTCTCCTACATGCGGTCATTAATGACCATTTCGAGAGATTTTTTTGAAAGGACAGGATCAGTCGTAAGTATAGACCAATGTCTCTTTAAAATGGTACGCATAATATTCCATTGATGGTTGTAGGTTGAAATAAAGCGAATTCCTATATCTCTTTGTGGCTTATTTCTAGAAGACAGCAAGTCACCTCTAGCTGCTTTTTTAGCCTTCAAGTATCCGTGTCTGATACTTCTTCCACTGTATCCTCTATCTCTGAATCTCTGCCAAAGGTCCACAGCCTGGTTCTCAAAAAGCTTCTCTGAAGTACAAATTCTTTTAGCATGAAAAAATTGGCCCCCTGGAATAGCTTTGATAGTAGAGCTCTGTTGAGCCGAAGAACCATGTAGTAACGCATTGACTGATATTTGTTTCCGGAACTTATCAGTATAGATACGTCCATTTGTTTGCACTCTGAGCTCAATATCCAAGAAAGAAATAATTTCCTTGTTAGATGTATATGTGAGCTTAATGTTAGAATATCATCAATAAAGTGATTCTATCCAAGGATCTGGGGGGAGGCATGTGCATCGTCCAGGGAAATCCCCCTCTCCCAATATCCAGGGAAGAGATTAGCATAAGACAGTGCACACGCCGCCCCCATTGCTGTACCACGTCTCTGTAGATCATAGCGATCCTTGTATGTAAAGACATCGTGAGTCAGTATGAACCGAAAAAGTCCAGCACCAGCTCACACATATCCGCATCCAGGTTACTGGCCTCTAAGAAAAATCGTTCTGCTTCAAGTCCTTCCTCATAGCGGTTGCTGGTATATAAAGACTCAACATTCGCCATTACGAGTAACATCAGAATCTAAGGATAGATCATCCAGCCTCCTCCCCCCCTCTTGTCCTTGTGCCCACAAGTTGAAATTTTTACTCAATTGGTGACGGGTGATTTTAAAACCATTAAAAATAACAGGAAAAGGGATAATCTCACCCCACTTCAACAGAAGCATTAGATGAAATTAAATCCCTTGATGACGTCATCAAACCAGCGGATAAGGGGGGAAATGTGGTTATTTGGCCGATGGAGAAATATGATCGCAAGGCATTTAAACAACTTTGTAATAGAGAGACCTACACCCAGTTTCCTGAAAATCCCTTATCTGTGTTTAAAACTAAACTAACCTATATATTGGAGATTGCCTTTGAGAGAGGCATTATTTCAAAGAAATTCTTTGAGGGACTGCTAGTCAATTTTGCGGTGATCCCAACTTTCTATCTCCTGCCCAAGGTCCACAAGGAGTCCGATTGTCTTTGGCATAGGAGGGCTTTGTGACCCCCGCCTGTAAATTCATAGAACATTATCTCAATCCACAGGTGGAGACACTGCCCTCCTATGTCAGGGACACTACGCATGTTCTGAGGAGGCTGGATGGTCTATGCTGTAATAAGCCCCGAAAGGCAGTGGCCGCATCTTATTGCGGAAAAACGAGGTGACAGGTTCCCTATAACTTGAAGTTGGACTCTTTCTTGAAACGCATCAATTCAAACATCAGAGATGGGACAGATACAGTCATGGCCTTAAGTGTTAGCACTCTTGAAATTGTACAAGAAAATGAATTATTTCTCTCAGAAAATGTATTACACGTTTTGTTATACATATGTTTATTTTCTTTGTGTGTACTGGATCAATATAAAAAAAGGCAAAATGGACATAATTTCACAAGAAAAACTGGGCTGGACAAAATTTTTGCACTTTCAACTTAATGTTTGGTTGCACACCCTTTGTAATAGATAACTGCAAACAATTGCTTCCTATACCTCTCAAATGGAATTTTGGACCACTCTTTTGAATACTGCTCCAGGTCTCTCATATTTGAAGGGTGCCTTCTCCCAACAGCAATTTTAAGATTTCGCCACAGTTGTTCAGTGGGATTTAGATAAGGACTCATTGCTGGCTATTTCAGAACTCTCAAGCGCTTTGTATCCATTATTTCAGTGTGCTTCTTGAAAAATGTTTGGGTTCATTGTCCTGCTGGAAGATCCATGAACTAGGACGCAAACCCAGTTTTTGCTTTCTGACACTGAGGCACTACATTGTGACCCAAAATCCTTTGTTAATCTTCAGATTTCTAGATACTTTGCACATAGTTAAGGCACCCAGTGGAGAGGCAGAAAGCTGACCCCAAAATATCTTTGAACTTCCACCATATTTGACTGTAGGTACTGTGTTGTTTTCTATGTAGGCCTCATTCCCTTTTCGGTAAAAATTGAATGATGAACTTTATAAAAAAAAGCTCTATCTTGGTCTCATCTGTCCAAAAGACGCTTTCCCAGAAGGATTTTGCTGTCAGGATTCCTGTTCGTCTACAAATTTGACCACTAGTGGTTGCTATTGTTCACCTTGATACTTCTGCTGCAATTCCACTCCTTCCCACTGAAAGCTGTTGCTGCGTTCTGCAATTGCCCTTTGCTAAGATGGCAGATTCTGAACCTGTGGAATCTATCTTTTCTGTTTAGGCATACTGGGTGCCACATGGATCTCACTCATTGCTTGAGTATTGTGTCTAGCTGTTAGTTTACTTCCAGTCACAGCACTCAAAAGAAAAAGGAGGGCGGACAGCATTCACTAAGCTGGACTCTCATTTAAATTCCAAGGAACCAACCTGGAGTATCCACAGCATCATAAAAAGAAGAAAACAGTGTACAGTCCAGGGTGATGAATTCCAAAAGTCAAGTTTATTCCACCATCAAATAACAACTTTTCAGCCTCTTACAGGTGTTTATCAAGTATTTACTTCATAAAGACCTGTAACAGGTCGAAAGGTGGTTGATGGCGGAATAAACTTGACTTTTGGAATTCATCACCCTGAACTGGACACTGTTTTATCCAGTTTCTGCACTGTTTTGCCCAGACTGTTCTCACCTAACTCTGGATTGTTTTCTACAACTCCTTTGCTATCTTTAACGACTTACTTATGATAATAATAATAATCTTTATTTTTATATAGCGCTAACATATTCCGCAGCGCTTTACAGTTTGCACACATTATCATCACTGTCCCCGATGGGGCTCACAATCTAAATTCCCTAACAGTATGTCTTTGGAATGTGTGAGGAAACCGGAGTACCCGGAGGAAACCCACGCAAACACGGGGAGAACATACAAACTCCTTGCAGATGTTGTCCTTGGTGGGATTCGAACCCAGGACCCCTGCGCTGCAAAGCTAACCACTGAGCCACCGTGCTGGCCCTTATGATACCACTTGCTCATTTGTCCACTAGATTCCAGCAGTCCTACACCCATTACAGGATACTCAAGCTCATCATGGAAGCTTCCAATGGAGGAACATTGTAGGTTTATGTTACTAAGATGAACTGTTTGCATGTCTGCACAGATGTTGGTAAGCAAATATCAAAACCAAAATAAATATAATTTGAAGCTCCGGCATCCCATAACGTTCAAATTTTTGACAAGTTATGCAGGAGCTACAGAATATTGTACAGCAGTCTGAGAAGATCCTTCAATTTTAAAATCAACATATAGCTCAAGCCTTTCCACCCACCCTTCCTCTCCCACCTTTCAGGTTTGGTGGAGACCATGACAAATTTTTTGGATTTATAATAATAATAATCTTTATTTTTATATAGCACTAACATATTCCGCAGCGCTTTACAGTTTGCACACATTATCATCACTGTCCCCGATGGGGCTCACAATCTAAATTCCCTATTAGTATGTCTTTGAAATGTGGGAGGAAACTGAAGTACCCGGAGGAAACCCACGCAAACACAGGGAGAACATACAAACTTCTTGCAGATGTTGTCCTTGGTGGGATTCGAACCCAGGACTCCAGCGCTGCAAGGCTGCAGTGCTATCCACTGAAACCAGTATATATCGTACTTTGGTACTCATCCTGTTCATTTCTATATGGACAAATCAAAAGTAATGTGTATCATTTTTCTACTGACACAGAAAGCTTTAGCTTGTGTCAGACCCCTTTTTGAACTCATGATGATCGACTTAATAATCTAGAGGCCTTCCTAGCAACCATGAGTCAGGCGTTTGATGACCGTAATCGTTGTGCAACAGTTTCAGCTACACTGATGGCTCTACGTCAGGGTGCTAGCACCACGTCTGATCCCTGCTCTGACAGGCAGGGTCCCTGGCGTGTCACATCACTCACCCGTGCTGCAGACAGTTCTTCCCTTTCCCATGCTCTGCATGCTTCCAGCCGTACCTCTAGCCATGTCCTTCGGGCACACGCACGTGCGCTTCTGCCCTCTTAAAGGGTCAGCGTGTGCACTTGCTATTTCCTCCCCAGGCAAAGGCTGTGGGACATTATGTATGTATTGCTTTCTCCCTACTGTGGAACATTATGTATATATTGCTTTCTCCCCACTGGGGAGGTGCTTGAGCAACCTTCCTGTTTGCAATCTATATTGTGTAAGGTCGCATACCAGTGCAAATCCTGCCTGCTGCGCTCTGGTGCAAATCCTGCCTGCTGAACACTGCTGCAGATTCTGCCAGCTGCACTCTGACACAAGCTCTGCCAGCTGCTCCATCCAGTCTGTCCTTCTGGGTCCATCTGCTGCAGGACTATTGGTATGTCCTGGAGTGGCACCTAGCGTTCATCGAGAGCCAAGTCTAACCTCACCATCAGAGGCTTTGGTGAACAGCCTGGTGTTTGCTTAGTTACGCCCCCAGGCTCTCCACAGTCCGTGGCACAGTGGTTCCACAAACCACGTCACTGACTATGCTCAGGCCATGCACCTCGCTGGATCCCGGATCAAGTCTGATCAGACCATGTACCAAAAGCTCTGTCGACACAAAAGCAAACAAGAGAAATTATCTACGCAGTTGCAGTCCCTGACTACCAAGATGGAGGCCTTAAACATCTCTCCAGAGTCTCCTCACGTTCATGCAAGCCGGGTCTTCTCCGGAAACCTCTCAGTCAGTCTGCTTAGTTTGAGCTTCAGGTCCTCGACTCGCAGCTCCAACACGCTTTGACGGCATTCCTAAGCTCTGATATGGGTTCATCAATCAGTGCCGGTTACATTTTGAACTCCTTTCTCATCAGAACGTACAAAGGTAACATTACTTATGTCACTTCTTGGAGGTGAGGCCCTGGCGTAGTTGAATCCATTATGGGAGAGAGAGGACCCTATCATCTCCAATTTCTCCTTATTCGTAGAGGCCTTTCGCAAAGTATTCAATGAACCCCGGTAAGCCACCTCGTCAGCTTACGCTCTTCTTCGCTTACGCCAGTCCAACTCTTCTGTGAGACAATATGTGGTACGCTTCCATACTCTGGCTTCCGAACTCGGGTGGAAGTGTTGGTAGCAACATTCTGGGAGGGGCTCTCTGGAAACATAAAGGATGAGCTAGCAGGTCACGACCTACCAACTACCTTCGACGACTGGTCCCCCTTTCCATCCGTATAGACCTGTGCTTCCAGGAGCGCACCCGAGAGGTGGCATGTGAAAGAAGATCACGGTGTCTGGCCCCGTCCTTTCAAAGACCGTTTGTTCTTCCACCCTCCCTTGTCAAGGCTTCACCAGAACCCATGCAGGTTGACCGCTTTGCTCTTGCCAGTCAGTAACAGAAGGATTGCCGTGCTAAAAGCCAGTACCTGTATCGTGATGAAATGGGTCACTTCATTTGTGCCTGTCCAGTGAGGCCGGAAAACTCCAGCGTCTAGGATCAGTAGGAGAGGCCTTCCTAGACGGAAAAGACTCCTCTCAACTACTGACTCTTACTGTGGCCATGACAATCAGTGAATCCCAGTTTGTTGAGACAGCGTATGTGGATTCCAAGGCAGTGGGAAACTTTGTCCTCCAGGATGTAGTGGATCGCTTCCAAATTCCAGTCTGTCCGCTTCAAAACCTTCTGGCCATAACTTCTGTTG
Organism: Dendrobates tinctorius; assembly: GCF_039654945.1. Classification (NCBI taxonomy): domain Eukaryota; kingdom Metazoa; phylum Chordata; class Amphibia; order Anura; family Dendrobatidae; genus Dendrobates; species Dendrobates tinctorius. The sequence goes on from NW_027361822.1 coordinate 250,696, forward strand.
ATGGGAGACCTTTTCGAGATGTGGTTCGTCTGGTTACTGGGCCACTTGTGGTCCGTATTGGGATGCTTCACACGGAGAAGATAATCTTCTATGTTTTTACCCACGTCTCATGCCTTGTTCTTAGGTTTGCCATGGCTACGACAACCTGTGTTGGACTGGGCAACTAGAGAGGTGCTCCGCTGGGGTAATTCCTGTCATGAGAGGTGTCTGGTTCCAGTACGTCCGGCTAAGGTCCCATCTTCTCCAGTATCGTTGCCCGGTTTGCCGTCTGCATGTTGGTCCTTTGCTGAATATTTTTGACAAGAAGAAAGCAAAGGCTGTGCCGTCCCATAGGCCATATGACTGTCCTATCGACTTAATTCCTGGATCTACACACTCTAGAGGTTGAATTAAGGCTGGGTTCTCACTGCGCTATGACAGTCCATTTAACGGACTGCGTTACACCGCGGTGTAACGCAGTCCGTTAACGCTGCCATACACCACCATTGTGTGGTGCATCGCCATAAAGCAGCACGCGTTCACGATGTGCCGTTAAGCACTGACGGAGTCTCGGACGCGGCCTGCGACGTCTGAGGCTCCGTCACAGCTAGCGCTGATGATTAATCAGTGCTAGCGGTATAGCATGTCATCGCTAGCGCTGAATAATAATAATAATAAATTTGATTTCTATAGCGCTGACATATTCCGCAGCACTTTACATTTCAGAGGGGACTTGTACAGACAATATACAATACAGCATAACAATAATCACATAGATCATAACAGATACCAAGAGGAATGAGGGCCCTGCAATCTATGAGGAAAAAAGGGGAGACACGAAAGGTGGGTGGTAACAGTTGCCCTGATTGTATGGACCAGCCATAATGTTAAGTGTGTAACCGTACGGATGCAGAGGGCTAATGGATGCATAAAGCATGTGGGAACATGATGCGGGGAACCTGGTTATGGTAAAAAACTTTTGGCTGTGCCACACAGGGATAGATTAGGTTAATATGTTGAGGCGATAAATAAATGCGTTTTCAGGGCACGCTTAAAATTGTGGGGATTGGGGACTAATCGTATTGACCTGGGAAGTGCATTCCAAAGAATTGGCGCAGCACGTGTATAGTCTTGAAGACGGGAGTGGGAGGTTCTGATTATTGAGGATGCTAACCTCAGGTCATCAGCAGAACGGAGGGCGTGGGTAGGATGGTATACTGAAACAAGGGAGGAGATGTAGGGTGGTGCTGAGCCATGGAGGGCTTGGTGGGTGAGGGTAATAAGTTTGAACTGGATTCTGGAGTGGATGGGTAGCCAGTGTAATGACTGGCACAAGGTAGAGGCATCGGTGTAACGATTGGCGATGAATATGATCCTGGCAGCTGCATTCAAGACAGAGTGGAGGGGGGGAGAGTTTGGTAAGAGGGAGACCGATTAGAAGGGAGTTACAATAGTCGAAACGAGAATGAATAAGAGAAACAGTAAGAGTTTTTTGCAAAGTCAAAAGTAAGAAAAGGTCGAATTCTAGAAATGTTTTTGAGGTGCAGATAACAAGAGCGAGCCAGTGATCGGATGTGGGGGACAAAGGAAAGCTCAGAGTCAAGTATGACCCCAAGACAGCGGGCATGTTGCTGGGGAGTAATAGTAGAACCACACACGGAAATGGCAATGTCGGGTATAGGTACATTAGTAGCGGGAGGAAACACAAGGAGTTCAGTCTTTGATAGGTTCAGTTTCAGATATAGTGAGGACATGATGTTAGACACAGCGTTTAGACAATTGCCGGTGTTTTCTAGAGAGGCTGACGTGATGTCAGGAGAAGAAGCGTATAATTGGGTGTCGTCAGCATAGAGATGGTACTGGAAACCAAATCTACTGATTGACCAAAAGGGGCAGTGTACAAAGAGAAGAGGAGGGGGCCTAAGACTGATCTTTAAGGAACCCCATCAGTAAGGGGAAGATGAGAGGAGGAGGAGCCAGCAAAAGATACAGTAAAGGAGCGGTCAGAGAGATAGGAGGAGAACCAGGAGAGAACGGTGTCCTTGAGGCCAATGGAATGGAGCATAGTGAGGAGAAGCTGATGATCCACAGTGTCGAATGCTGCAGAGAGATCCAAGAGAGTTAGCATGGAGTAATGACCATTTGATTTAGCTGTTAGTAGATCATTAGAGACTTTAGTGAGGGCAGTTTCAGTAGAATGTAAAGAGCGGAAACCGGATTGGAGAGAGTCGAGAAGAGAGTTTTCTAAGAGATAGCGGATAAGACGGGAGTGGACCAGGCGTTCCAGGAGTTTAGAGATGAAGGGAAGATTAGAAACAGGTCTATAGTTAGCGGCACAGTTTTGGTCGAGGGATGTTTTTTTAAGTAGTGGATGTATGATGGCATGCTTAAATGAGGGAAAGATACCAGGAGAGAGAGAGGTTAAATATTTTAGTTAGGTGAGGGGTGACAGCAGGGGAAAGAGTCTGGAGTAGATGTGACGGAAATGGGTCACTGGTGCAAGTGGTTGGGCGAGAAGATGCAAGGAGCCTGCTTACTTCTTCTGTGACTGGTTCAAAGTCAGAGAGTGAGCTAGATGCAGTGGGGGAGGGAGGACAGTGCATGGCATGAGGTGATTGGGAGATAATTTCCTGTCGGATCTGGTCAATTTTTTCTTTGAAGTAATTGGCCAGATCGTCAGCTCGAAGCTCCGTGGTTGGGGCCTGCACTCTTGGGTAGAGTAGAGAATGAAAAGTGTCAAAGAGACATTTAGGGTTATTGGACAGTGAGGTGATGAGGGTGTTGAAATAGGTTTGTTTTTAGAGGTGAAGGGCAGTGTTGTATGTTCGAAGCATAAACTTATAATGGATGAAATCTTTGGGTAGGTTGAATTTTCTCCACAGACGTTCGGCGCACCTGGAGCACCGCTGCAGGAAACGTGTTTGCAGGGTGTGCCAGGGTTGTCGCCATCTGTGTTGTGGTGTTCTATGTATAGGAGGAGCAAATTCATCCAGGGCACTTTGAAGTGTTACATTGTAATGCTTCAATGCAGAATCAGGACATGAAAGGGAGGAGATAGGGGCAAATGAAGTGTGCAAGTTCTTCATAAGTTTCTGGGTGTTAATGGCCTGTATGTTTCTATAAATATGGGCAGTGGGGGTGACCTGAGCAGCGCTAGCGGTATAGCATAACGCATATCGCGTTATGCTATAGCGTTAATGCAGCCCGTCAACGCTATGCATTGATAGGGCTGGTTAACGCTATGTGAACCTAGCCTTACCCTATGTCCCCAGCCGAGACTCAAGCCATGTCAGACTACATTCAGGAGAATTTGGCCAGGGGGTTCATTTAGAAGTCCTTCTCTCCTGCTGGGGCTGGGTTTTTGTTCGTTAAGAAGAAGGACGGATCACTCCGACCCTGTATAGACTATTGGGGCCTCAACCAGATCTTGTTGAAAAATAGGTACCCTATCCCAGTAATTCCTGAGATGTTTGACCGGCTAAGAGGTGCCAGGAACATCACCAAATTAGATTTGAGGGGCACCTACAATCTGATCTGCATTCGCCGGGGAGATGAATGGAAAACAGTTTTGAACACCAGGGATGGATGTTATGAATACCGCATGATGCCCTTCGGTCTCAGTAACGCACCAGCCATTTTTCAAGAGTTCATCAATGATATCTTCTGGGACCTGCTTTATTCCTGCGTTGTAGTGCATCTGGATGATAATTCTGGTATTTTACCTGGATCTGGCCTCCCACAGACGAGCAGTTCGGCAAGTTCTTCAGCGTCTTAGGGAGAATCGACTCTACACCAAGTATGAGAAATGCGTTTTTGAACAGTCCTCCCTTCCCTTCTTGGGTTACAATGTCTCAGATACTGGACTCAGGATGGATCCTGTGAAAATCTCTTCCATCCTTAAATAGCCGCTGCCCGTTGGTGTCAAAGTAATCCAAACATTCCTTGGCTTTGCTAATTATTATTGACAATTTATTCCTCACTTCTCCACTCTGACTGCTCCCATCTCTGCTATGACCCGAAAAGCAACCGATCCAAAGCGGTTCTTCTCCACAGCACCAGTTCTACATTGTTTGCTTCTGACCAAACAGTTCTTCCTAGTGGTGGACGCATCCTCGTTAGGGGCCGGAACGGTGCTTACTTAGAAGTCCTCTTCGGGTCGCCGCGTGTCCTGCGGTTTCTTCTCCAAGGCCTTCTCCGCTCCAGAGCGTAACTACTCCATTGGGGACTGGGAGTTACTCACCATTAAGATGGCTTTGGAGGAGTGGTGATACCTGTTGGAGGGTGCAGTTTATCCAGTGGTTATCTACATGGACCATAAGAACCTGGCATACCTCCAATCCACCCAGAGACTTAATCCTCGCCAAGCTAGGTGGTCTATGTTTTTTGCCCGCTTTAACTATCTTTTATATTTCAGGTCCGGTGACAAGAATGTCAGAGCTGATTCCTCTCTCTGCTCATTTCTGTCTGGGGACCAAGAGAAGGATCCTCAATTTATCATCTAACCATCCAAGATGGTTACTGTCGCTCTAGTCAGCCTGTCGCAAATTCCCCCTGGAAAGACCCTTGTGGCAGAATCTGAGAAGGAGCAGGTTTTGTCTTGGGGCCACTCGTCCAATGTGGCTGGTCACGTGGGACAAAGGAAGACACTACAATTGATTTCTCACCACTAATGGTGGTCATCCATGAGGCGGGAGATCTATACTCATGTTCCTGCCTGTCCGATTTGTGCCCACAATTTAATTCCTAGACGACTTCCTACCAGTTCTCTCCTGCTGCTACCCGTACCATCTGGTGCATGGCAGAACATAGCAATGGACTTCCTTAAGGATTTACCAGTTTCTGAGGGTTGCACCATCATCTGGGTAGTCGTGGATCGCTTCTCCAAAATTGCTCTTCTGTCCGCTCCAGAATTGGATGACAGCTTCATCAAGCATATTTTCCGCCTGCATGGATTTCCTCATCACATTGTATCTGATCGAGGTCCGCAGTTCACTTCCAGATTCTGGAGAGCTCTCTGTAAACATCTGGATATCATCTTGTATTTCTCCTCGGCCTATCACCCTCAGTTCAATGGATAAGTGGACCATATCAACCAGGTCCTGGGCAACTACCTGCAACATTTTATCATGCCCACCATAATGATTGGGTGAAATTACTTCCCTAGGCTGAGTTCTCTTACAACAATCACGTTGCTGAAGCCTCGGGAGAGTCTCCGTTCTACATTGTGTTCGATCGGCAACCCGAAGTTCCCCTCCCGGTGATGGTTCCTTCTGATGTCCCTGCGGCAGATGTCCTTTCCAAGGAATTTGTAAAGTTGCTGAAGGATACCAAAGCCACTTTAGAAGCATCCTCCACCCGTATGAAGAGACATGCAGATAAAAGGCATCTGGATCCTCCGTGCTTCCGCCCTGGTGACAAGGTGTGGCTCTCGTCCAGGTACATCTGATGGAAGGTTCCCTCTTACAAGTTGGGTCCTCGTTTTATCGGGCCTTTCGAGGTGCTGAAGTGGATCAATGAGGTCTCCTATAAACTGAAGTTGCCTTCTTCATTACGGATTCCGAATGCTTTCCATGTATCTCTGCTGAAGCTGGTCATCCTGAGCTCCTTCTTCAAGTACCAAACCTGTACCAACCTCCTCGGATGATGTTTTTGAAGTGGAGAGCATCTTGGCCATGAAGAGGGTGTCAGGCAAGATCTTCTTTCTGGAAGGGGCATACATAGAAATCATGGGGCCCCATAGCAAAAGTCTGAATGGGGCTTCCTCCCCCAAAAAAAATATAATAAATATTTTTAATATGGGGATTGGGGAAGCTTGCAACAAGTCTCGCTCAGCTGTCCCAAGTCTGTGTGTGTCCCGTCTACCTTCTCAGGCATGTGGTAGTGGACAACCACAGTCACAGACACGGCACTGGACCATCAGAGGGGCCCACTCGCTGTCGGGGCCCGGGACGCTCCCCCAGTGTTTGAGTGCGGTCACTTCAACTGATATGGCGGCGTGCAGTGCAGCTGTGTCTACTAGTAATGGCGCGGCTGGGGCAATACACAACCACAGTTGAAAGTGCAGTGTCGCCCCTGCCGCGTCATTACAACCAGACACAGCCGCATGGCACACTGCGAGCGGCCATGGACTGGTGAAGCGATAGCAATCAAGCAGCTCCAGCGGTCCGGCAGAGCAGAGATGCTGGGGGAGTGGCCCATGCCCCAACTATGAGTAGGCCCCTCTCATGGTCCAAGGCCCTGTTTACTTCCCCTCCTCCACACTAATGTGCACATTGTGCGCAGGCAGAATATCCCCCCACACCCTGCAATGTTTAAACTGCAGCAGCAGCCACTATTTACCCCCCCCCTCCACCCTCCAAGTTGTGTGCAGGGCTGCAGGCAGAATAATCCCCCCCACCCTGTAAGGTGCAAACTGCAGCCACTATTTACCCCCCTCCTCAACACTCCAAATTGTGTGCAGGGCTGCAGGCAGAATATTCCTCCCCACACTCTAAGGTGCAAACTGCAGCCACTATTTAACCCCATCGTACACCCTACAAATTGTATGCAGGGGCCTGCAGGCAGAATATTGCCCTTCAGCGCCCCCACACTATAAGGTGAAAACTGCATCAGTGCAGCCACTATTTACCCCCTCCAAATTGTGTGCAGCAGCCAGTCATGGACGTCGGGCCCTCAGACCATTCTCATGGAGTCAGTTTCTAACCGTTTGTGCAGACACATGCACATTTGTGGCCTGCTGGAGGTCATTTTGCAGGGCTCTGGCAGTGCTCCTCCTGTTCCTCCTTGCACAATGGCTGAGGTAGCGGTCCTGCTGCTTAGTTGTTGCCCTCCTACGGCCCCCTCCACATCTCCTGGTGTACTGGCCTGTCTCCTGGTGTAATGGCCTGTCTCCTGGTAGTGCCTCCAGCCTCTGGACACTACGCTGACAGACACAGCAAACCTTCTTGCCACAGCTGCATCCTGGATAAGCTGCACTACTTGAGCCACTTGTGTGGGTTGTAGAGTCCGTCTCATGCTACCATGAGTGTGAAAGCACAACCAACATTCAAAAGTGACTAAAACATCAGCCAGAAAGCATTGGTACTGAGATGTGGTTTGTGGTCCCCACCTGCAGAACTACTCCTTTATTGAGGGTGTCTTGATAATTGCCAATAATTTCCATCTGTTGTCTATTCCATTTGCACAACAGCATGTGAAATTGATTGTCAATCAGAGTTGCTTCCTAAGTGGACAGTTTGATTTCACAGAAGTTTGATTCACTTGGAGTTATATTCTGTTGTTTGTGTTCCCTTTATTTTTTTGAGCAGTGGAGATAACACTTGGGGCACATACAACACTTGGGGAGGGTGGTAATACAGCACTGGGGGGACAGGCATCACCGGGGAGGCACATAGATCACTGGGTGGGGCTCAGAGATCAACGGGGGATGGCACGAAGATCATGGGGGGCACAGAGATCACGGGGGAGCACAAAGATCACAGGAGGGCACATAGCTAGAGGGCACAGAGATCACCTGGGGGGGGGGTGGCACGAAGATCACGGGGGGCACAGAAATCAGAGGAGGGCACATAGCTAGAGTGCACAGAGATCATGGAGGAATATGTAGCTGGAGGGTACAGAGATCACAGGGGGGCATATAGCTGGCCGGCACAGAAATCACAGAGGGGCATAGAGCTGGGGGGCAGAGATCACAGGGGGAACAGAGATCACTGGGGGGCACATAGCTGGGGGGAACAAGGATCACAGGGGGACATATTGCTATGGGGCACAGAGATCACAGGGGGAGTGCATAAAGCTGGGCCCACAGAGATCACAAGGGGACCCATAGCTGGAAGTCACAGAGATCACAGGAGGCATATAGTTGGGGGGCACAGAGATCACATGGGGGACAAAGATTATATTGGGACACATAGCTGGGGGCACAGAGGTCCCGCCACGCCCGCCTCGATGACATCATCATTCATGTGCAGGTAGTGTTCTGTAATGAATGGTGCGTACACTTGGGGGTTAAAGGGTTGGCAGCTGGCAGGATCCGCAATGCCACCTGAGCATTGCGGACTCAGGGGACCTGCCACATGTAGCCCGAGGACCGGAGGTTCTCCACCCCTGAGTTAAAGGCACACGGCACAGCACAGCTGTTGCGGTCCTTCTCTGGCAGGCCCCTTCAGCCCTCGGGGCCCCATAGCAGTCGCATGGCCTGCCGCCATTGGCGGTATGCCACTGCTTCCTGGTTGACTGGAAAGGATTTAGTCCTGAAGAAAGATCCTGGGAGCCTAAGGAGAATGTTCACGCTCCAGTTCTTAGATGGACTGAATAGGGAGAATAAAGGGGGGTACTCTTAGCACCATGCCGGATCCCTGCTCTGACAGGCAGGGTCTCCGGCATGTCACTTCACTCACCCGTGCTGCAGACAGTTCTTCCCTTCCCCATGCTCTGCATGCTTCTAGCCGTTCCTCTAGCCATGCTCTTAGGGCACACGTGCGTGCGATCCCACCCTCTTAAAGGGTCAGCGCGTGCACTTGCTATTTCCTCCCCAGCCAATGGCTGTGGGACATTATGTATATATCGCTTCCTCCCCACTGGGGAGGTGCCTGAGCAACCTTCCTGTTTGCAATCTATGTTGTGTAAAGTCGCATACCAGTACAAATCCTGCCTGCTGCACTCTAGTGCAATTCCTGCCTGTTGCACTCTGACACAAACTCTGTCTGCTGCACTCAGATAAGATCTTGGTCTGCTGCACTCTGATACAAGCTCTGCCTGCTGCTCCATCCAGTCTTTCCTTCTTGGTCCAGCTGCTGCGCAAACGTTGATCTGTTCTGGAGTTGCACCTGGCGTTCATCATAAGCCAAGTCTAACTTGGTCTGCCTGCTGCTTCATCCAGTCTGTCGTTCTTGGTCCAGAGGCTCTAGTGAACAGTCAGGTGATCGCTTAGTTACACCCCCAGGCTCTCCGCAGTCCATGGCACAGTGGTTCCACAAACCATGTCTGTGACACAGGGTAAGTGCACTGTTGTCGAGTACGCCATAAAATTCAGACAGTGGGTGATTAATACTGAATGAAATAATGCTGCAAAATTATCTGTAAGAACTATAAAGCGCACTAAAAGATTAAGTAGTTTAGGCTGACAAATTTTGATTCCTTCATTCACCATTGTATTCGAATAGACACCAGATTATCAGAGAGAAGACTGGAAAAGTGGAAGTCAAACTGGTCCATAACGGTGACTGTTATCTACCTGTTTCAACCACCAGTCTCAGAGACTTTGAGATAAAGACTGTGAAAGTGCTGAGATAGAAGAATGGAGACTTGGGGAAAATCGTTTTTTCCCAATCTGTCAGATGACAGTGTGTGGGCCAACAGCTGTGACTGCTGGTCACTATTTTCTTCATCCTACACCTGCTCTCGCTGTTAGCAGCGCTAGCAGTCAAAGCTGATGAGTATTCATCAGCTGGCACCTGTGCAATATATAAATAAATAAAAAAATGTGGTTCCCCTCTATTTTTGATAACCAGCGCCGATAAAGCTGATAGCTGCGGACTGTAACCCCCAGCTGTCAGATATATATTGGCTGGTTATCAAAAATAGAGAGATCCCCACACCATATTTTTTAATTATTTAAATAAATACAAATATTTTTTTAAAACCAGCGTGGAGTCTCCCCATAAAGCTAGAGGCTGATATTCTCAGACTGGTAGTCACCTCTCCATTAGTAACCTGTGGGACTGACATTACAAAGCTGACAACACCTCAACAACTATCACCCCGCTTGCCACCGCACCAGGGCAAGTGGGAAGAGCAAGGTAAAGTTCCATCTAATGGATGCGCCATTTCTGGGATGACTGAGGGATGATGTTTTTAATATGGGAGGGGGCCAATATTCATGGCTGGCACCTGTAAGAAAGGACAAAAAATTCATAAGGCTAAGGCCTGTTTCACACTTCAGTTTTTTGTGTCAGTCAAAATCCGCCAAAATGGCGGAAAGCGGATCCGTTGCTAACTGATGTGAACGGATGCCACCGGACCGTTTTTTTGACGGATCCGATGAATGAAGAAATTTAAAGGAACCGTAGCCGAGAGAGAGAGAGAATTTTTTCAGTCCGCCAGAAATGATTTCAGGGTTAAATTTCCGGCTGACTTCCTTTCTCCGGGCATGTGCACTCTAAAATGCAGCTCCGGAACCAAAAAAAAACGTTGCATGGTCCATCAGGGCATGTCGGCGGACGCAAAAAATTTGGCGGATCCGCAAAAAAACGGATCCAACGGATGGCCATCCGTCAAGATCCGCCGGTAATGCATCTCAATGAGGAAAAAACGGATCCGCCAAAAAAATGGCAGATCTGTTTTTTTTAAAAAAACGGCGGATTTTGACTGATGGTCAAAAACGAGAAGTGTGAAACAGGCCTTATGGAAAAGGAATTTGCCCAGGAAAATGTCAACAGCGGGGTATCACCTTTATCATTTTCTCTTCCAAGAACAAGGAAACCAATCTGCAGCAATCAATGACAAGACGTTCCCTAAGGGTTCCGTTTCACATAGCGACGCACCAGCGATCTCGACAATGATACGACCTGGTAGGGATCGTTGGTGCATCGCTACATGGTCGCTAGTAAGCTGCCAAACAGGCAGATCTCTTCAGCGACACACCAGCAATCCCGACAACGATACGACCTGGTAGGGATCGTTTGGTGCATCGCTACATGGTTGCTAGTAAGCTGTCAAACAGGCAGATCTCTTCAACGACGCACCAGCGATCCCAACAACAATACGACCTGGTAAGGATCGCTGGTGCGTTGTCACACAGCAGCTATTCTGAACAATTCCAGCCTGCGTCCCCGAGTTCTGCGTCGCCAATGAGGTAGCTCGTTGGCGTCAACACAGCGATGCATGCTGGCCAGCGGGACGCCGACGATCAAAAACTGGCCCAGGACATTTAAGCACGATCAGCGATATCCAGCAGGGGGGAGGGGGTCGCCGACGCATCAGCGATCTCGCTATGTGAAACGGGGCCTTAAGTCAGAGATGGGCGGGACACGTTCTCACCATATGTCCATCTCAAGGGTGTGGCTGGGATGTTAAATATACAGCCGCTGTTTTTTCTCTGTTGTGGTTTGAAGAGGAAAGGCTCCAGATGTGGTTCCAGGAAGCGCAGAAACACATGATGGTGTGAGCGGGCGAACTCCGCAGAGATAATGACTTTGTTGGACTTTATCTTTTGTTTTGCCACTAGGCCAGAAAGACCACGTTTGCTTTGTTGAACCCTGCTACGGTTTATGCTGTCCCATAAAGAACCAACAGGTGATTTACCTAAGGGTCTCATTTCACTTAGCGACGCACCAGCGATCCCGACAATGATACGACCTGTTAAGGATCGCTGGTGCGTCGCTAAATGATCGCTAGTGAGCTGTCAAACAGGCAGACCTCACCAGCGATGCGGCAATGATCCAGCAAACACAGTGATGCGCGCTGGCCAGCGGGATGCCGACGATGAAAAAGTGGCCCAGGACATTCCAGCACGATCAGCAATATCCAGCAGGGGGGCCGGTCGCTGCTGTGTGTCACATGTAGCGAGATCGCTGTGGCGTCACAAAATCAGTGACACATTAGCGATCTCGCTGTGAGACGGGGCCTTAAAGAGAAAACCTGAGATGGAGAAACACTTCGTTGACCTCACTCGCTTTTCAGTTGCTTTTTTTCTCTATAACATTTTATGTGGAGCCTAAAAAAAGGCCTGTAAAACACTGCAGATAGTTTCAGACTCAAAAGTTGTTTGTGGTAAAAAAAAATACATCAATAACGCGGCTTCACATCTGCACCAAAAATGCATCAAATAATGTGGAAAAGGCAGAAAAACCGCAGCAATAATGTAATAACCAGAGGAGATTGTTATTACGTGATTCGGTGTAGATCCTGCAGAAAACAAAACATTATTCCTGCACCATGTGAACACGGCCGTACAGACACAGAAAGCCAGATGTCCTATAGAGAAGATTCTGGAACATGAGAAAGTTCTATCTGCTCTGACAGAGAATGAGGAACACAAATAATCCCAGAGGTCCCAACTGTCCCAGATACAGCGGATAGTCCCGGATTTGGGTCTCTGCCCTGCATTCTCGGGGTCTGCTGAATGCCCCTCACTGCCCTCATGTCCCCTCCAACATCTCCTCCTGCCAGGGCAGAAACACGTGGGAAATGTCTGTGGCCGGGAGGGGGAGCTAGAGAGGAAGAAACATTTACCCAGAAATGAGCAGAGACTCCCCCTCTATACTGGAGGTCTGCAGCCAGGACCTGTGATGACGTCACCGTTATGTGATCAGTCACATGGGGGAGGAGCAGGAGGTGAAGGGTTTTCTGTGTAGGAACTGCGACATGTAAGAGCTGGAGGAGAAGTCTGCACTGGTGAGCGGTAATGGGGAGCAGGGACTGTGTAATAGAGGGGACAGGACTCAGTCCTGGGGGGCACCGGGACTCTGCACATTAGGGGACAGCCGGCTCCACATGTAAGAGCTGGAGGAGAAGTCTGCACTGGTGAGCGGTAATGGGGGAGCAGGGACTGTGTGATAGAGGGGACAGGACTCAGTCCTGGGGGGCACTGGGACTCTGCACATTAGGGTACAGCCGGCTCCACATGTAAGAGCTGGAGGAGAAGTCTGCACTGGTGAGCGGTAATGGGGGAGCAGGGACTGTGTGATAGAGGGGACAGGACTCAGTCCTGGGGGGGCACCGGGACTCTGCACATTAGGGTACAGCCGGCTCCACATGTAAGAGCTGGAGGAGAAGTCTGCACTGGTGAGCGGTAATGGGGGAGCAGGGGCTGTGTGATAGAGGGGACAGGACTCAGCCCTGGGGGGGCACCGGGACTCTGCACATTAGGGTACAGCCGGCTCCACATGTAAGAGCTGGAGGAGAAGTCTGCACTGGTGAGTGGTAATGGGGGAGCAGGGACTGTGTGATAGAGGGGACAGGACTCAGCCCTGGGGGGGCACCGGGACTCTGCACATTAGGGTACAGCCGGCTCCACATGTAAGAGCTGGAGGAGAAGTCTGCACTGGTGAGCGGTAATGGGGGAGCAGGGACTGTGTGATAGAGGGGACAGGACTCAGTCCTGGGGGGCACCGGGACTCTGCACATTAGGGTACAGCCGGCTCCACATGTAAGAGCTGGAGGAGAAGTCTGCACTGGTGAGCGGTAATGGGGGAGCAGGGACTGTGTGATAGAGGGGACAGGACTCAGTCCTGGGGGGCACCGGGACTCTGCACATTAGGGTACAGCCGGCTCCACATGTAAGAGCTGGAGGAGAAGTCTGCACTGGTGAGCGGTAATGGGGGAGCAGGGACTGTGTGATAGAGGGGACAGGACTCAGTCCTGGGGGGCACCGGGACTCTGCACATTAGGGTACAGCCGGCTCCCCATGTAAGAACTGGAGGAGAAGTCTGCACTGGTGAGCGGTAATGGGGAGCAGGGACTGTGTGATAGAGGGGACAGGACTCAGTCCTGGGGGGCACCGGGACTCTGCACATTAGGGTACAGCCGGCCCCACATGTAAGAGCTGGAGGAGAAGTCTGCACTGGTGAGTGGTAATGGGGGAGCAGGGACTGTGTGATAGAGGGGACAGGACTCAGTCCTGGGGGAGCACCGTGACTCTGCACATTAGGGTACAGCCGGCTCCACATGTAAGAGCTGGAGGAGAAGTCTGCACTGGTGAGCGGTAATGGGGGAGCAGGGACTGTGTGATAGAGGGGACAGGACTCAGTCCTGGGGGAGCACCGGGACTCTGCACATTAGGGTACAGCCGGCTCCAAATGTAAAAGCAGGAGGAGAAGTCTGCACTGGTGAGCGGTAATGGGGGAGCAGGGACTGTGTGATAGAGGGGACAGGACTCAGTCCTGGGGGGCACCGGGACTCTGCACATTAGGGTACAGCCGGCTCCCCATGTAAGAACTGGAGGAGAAGTCTGCACTGGTGAGCGGTAATGGGGGAGCAGGGACTGTGTGATAGAGGGGACAGGACTCAGTCCTGGGGGGCACCGGGACTCTGCACATTAGGGTACAGCCGGCTCCACATGTAAGAGCTGGAGGAGAAGTCTGCACTGGTGAGCGGTAATGGGGGAGCAGGGACTGTGTGATAGAGGGGACAGGACTTAGTCCTGGGGGGCACCGGGACTCTGCACATTAGGGTACAGCCGGCTCCACATGTAAGAGCTGGAGGAGAAGTCTGCACTGGTGAGCGGTAATGGGGGAGCAGGGACTGTGTGATAGAGGGGACAGGACTCAGTCCTGGGGGGGCACCGGGACTCTGCACATTAGGGTACAGCCGGCTCCACATGTAAGAGCTGGAGGAGAAGTCTGCACTGGTGAGCGGTAATGGGGGAGCAGGGACTGTGTGATAGAGGGGACAGGACTCAGTCCTGGGGGAGCACCGGGACTCTGCACATTAGGGTACAGCCGGCTCCACATGTAAGAGCTGGAGGAGAAGTCTGCACTGGTGAGCGGTAATGGGGGAGCAGGGACTGTGTGATAGAGGGGACAGGACTCAGTCCTGGGGAGCACCGGGACTCTGCACATTAGGGTACAGCCGGCTCCACATGTAAGAGCTGGAGGAGAAGTCTGCACTGGTGAGCGGTAATGGGGGAGCAGGGACTGTGTGATAGAGGGGACAGGACTCAGTCCTGGGGGGGCACCGGGACTCTGCACATTAGGGTACAGCCGGCTCCACATGTAAGAGCTGGAGGAGAAGTCTGCACTGGTGAGCGGTAATGGGGGAGCAGGGACTGTGTGATAGAGGGGACAGGACTCAGTCCTGGTGGGCACCGGGACTCTGCACATTAGGGTACAGCCGGCTCCACATGTAAGAGCTGGAGGAGAAGTCTGCACTGGTGAGCGGTAATGGGGGAGCAGGGACTGTGTGATAGAGGGGACAGGACTCAGTCCTGGGGGGCACCGGGACTCTGCACATTAGGGTACAGCCGGCTCCACATGTAAGAGCTGGAGGAGAAGTCTGCACTGGTGAGCGGTAATGGGGGAGCAGGGACTGTGTGATAGAGGGGACAGGACTCAGTCCTGGGGGGGTACCGGGACTCTGCACATTAGGGGACAGCCGGCTCCACATGTAAGAGCTGGAGGAGAAGTCTGCACTGGTGAGCGGTAATGGGGGAGCAGGGACTGTGTGATAGAGGGGACAGGACTCAGTCCTGGGGGGCACCGGGACTCTGCACATTAGGGTACAGCCGGCTCCACATGTAAGAGCTGGAGGAGAAGTCTGCACTGGTGAGCGGTAATGGGGGAGCAGGGACTGTGTGATAGAGGGGGCAGGACTCAGTCCTGGGGGGCACCGGGACTCTGCACATTAGGGTACAGCCGGCTCCACATGTAAGAGCTGGAGGAGAAGTCTGCACTGGTGAGTGGTAATGGGGGAGCAGGGACTGTGTGATAGAGGGGACAGGACTCAGTCCTGGGGGGCACCGGGACTCTGCACATTAGGGTACAGCCGGCTCCACATGTAAGAGCTGGAGGAGAAGTCTGCACTGGTGAGCGGTAATGGGGAGCAGGGACTGTGTGATAGAGGGGACAGGACTCAGTCCTGGGGGGCACCGGGACTCTGCACATTAGGGTACAGCCGGCTCCACATGTAAGAGCTGGAGGAGAAGTCTGCACTGGTGAGTGCTAATGGGGCAGAAGGTACTGTGTGATAGAGGGGACAGGACTCAGTCCTTGGGGGGGGGGGGGCATCGGGACTCTGCACATTAGGGGACAGCCGGCTCCACATGTAAGAGCTGGAGGAGAAGTCTGCACTGGTGAGCGGTAATGGGGGAGCAGGGACTGTGTGATAGAGGGGACAGGACTCAGTCCTGGGGGAGCACCGGGACTCTGCACATTAGGGGACAGCCGGCTCCACATGTAAGAGCTGGAGGAGAAGTCTGCACTGGTGAGCGGTAATGGGGGAGCAGGGACTGTGTGATACAGGGGACAGGACTCAGTCCTGGGGAGCACCAGGACTCTGCACATTAGGGTACAGCCGGCTCCACATGTAAGAACTGGAGGAGAAGTCTGCACTGGTGAGCGGTAATGGGGGAGCAGGGACTGTATGATAGAGGGGACAGGACTCAGTCCTGGGGGAGCACCGGGACTCTGCACATTAGGGGACAGCCGGCTCCACATGTAAGAGCTGGAGGAGAAGTCTGCACTGGTGAGCGGTAATGGGGGAGCAGGGACTGTGTGATAGAGGGGACAGGACTCAGTCCTGGGGGAGCACCGGGACTCTGCACATTAGGGTACAGCCGGCCCCACATGTAAGAGCTGGAGGAGAAGTCTGCACTGGTGAGCGGTAATGGGGGAGCAGGGACTGTGTGATAGAGGGGACAGGATGCAGTCCTGGGGGAGCACCGGGTCTCTGCACATTAGGGTACAGCCGGCTCCACATGTAAGAGCTGGAGGAGAAGTCTGCACTGGTGAGCGGTAATGGGGGAGCAGGGACTGTGTGATAGAGGGGACAGGACTCAGTCCTGGGGGAGCAACGGGACTCTGCATATTAGGGTACAGCCGGCTCCACATGTAAGAGCTGGAGGAGAAGTCTGCACTGGTGAGCGATAATGGGGGAGCAGGGACTGTGTGATACAGGGGACAGGACTCGGTCCTGGGGAGCACCAGGACTCTGCACATTAGGGTACAGCCGGCTCCACATGTAAGAGCTGGAGGAGAAGTCTGCACTAGTGAGCGGTAATGGGGAGCAGGGACTGTGTGATAGAGGGGACAGGACTCAGTCCTGGGGGGCACCGGGACTCTGCACATTAGGGTACAGCCGGCTCCACATGTAAGAGCTGGAGGAGAAGTCTGCACTGGTGAGTGCTAATGGGGCAGAAGGTACTGTGTGATAGAGGGGACAGGACTCAGTCCTTGGGGGGGGGGGGGGGGCATCGGGACTCTGCACATTAGGGGACAGCCGGCTCCACATGTAAGAGCTGGAGGAGAAGTCTGCACTGGTGAGCGGTAATGGGGGAGCAGGGACTGTGTGATAGAGGGGACAGGACTCAGTCCTGGGGGAGCACCGGGACTCTGCACATTAGGGGACAGCCGGCTCCACATGTAAGAGCTGGAGGAGAAGTCTGCACTGGTGAGCGGTAATGGGGGAGCAGGGACTGTGTGATACAGGGGACAGGACTCAGTCCTGGGGAGCACCAGGACTCTGCACATTAGGGTACAGCCGGCTCCACATGTAAGAACTGGAGGAGAAGTCTGCACTGGTGAGCGGTAATGGGGGAGCAGGGACTGTATGATAGAGGGGACAGGACTCAGTCCTGGGGGAGCACCGGGACTCTGCACATTAGGGGACAGCCGGCTCCACATGTAAGAGCTGGAGGAGAAGTCTGCACTGGTGAGCGGTAATGGGGGAGCAGGGACTGTGTGATAGAGGGGACAGGACTCAGTCCTGGGGGAGCACCGGGACTCTGCACATTAGGGTACAGCCGGCCCCACATGTAAGAGCTGGAGGAGAAGTCTGCACTGGTGAGCGGTAATGGGGGAGCAGGGACTGTGTGATAGAGGGGACAGGATGCAGTCCTGGGGGAGCACCGGGTCTCTGCACATTAGGGTACAGCCGGCTCCACATGTAAGAGCTGGAGGAGAAGTCTGCACTGGTGAGCGGTAATGGGGGAGCAGGGACTGTGTGATAGAGGGGACAGGACTCAGTCCTGGGGGGGCATCGGGACTCTGCACATTAGGGTACAGCCGGCCCCACATGTAAGAGCTGGAGGAGAAGTCTGCACTGGTGAGCGGTAATGGGGGAGCAGGGACTATGTGATAGAGGGGACAGGACTCAGTCCTGGGGGAGCACCGGGACTCTGCACATTAGGGTACAGCCGGCTCCACATGTAAGAGCTGGAGGAGAAGTCTGCACTGGTGAGCGGTAATGGGGAGCAGGGACTGTGTGATAGAGGGGACAGGACTCAGTCCTGGGGGAGCATCGGGACTCTGCACATTAGGGGACAGCCGGCTCCACATGTAAGAGCTGGAGGAGAAGTCTGCACTGGTGAGCGGTAATGGGGGAGCAGGGACTGTGTGATAGAGGGGACAGGACTCAGTCCTGGGGGGGCACCGGGACTCTGCACATTAGGGTACAGCCGGCCCCACATGTAAGAGCTGGAGGAGCAGTCTGCACTGGTGAGCGGTAATGGGGGAGCAGGGACTGTGTGACAGAGGGGACAGGACTCAGTCCTGGGGGAGCACCGGGACTCTGCACATTAGGGGACAGCCGGCTCCACATGTAAGAGCTGGAGGAGAAGTCTGCACTGGTGAGCGGTAATGGGGGAGCAGGGACTGTGTGATACAGGGGACAGGACTCAGTCCTGGGGAGCACCGGGACTCTGCACATTAGGGTACAGCCGGCTCCACATGTAAGAGCTGGAGGAGAAGTCTGCACTGGTGAGCGGTAATGGGGGAGCAGGGACTGTGTGATAGAGGGGGCAGGACTCAGTCCTGGGTGAGCACCGGGACTCTGCACATTAGGGTACAGTCGCCTCCACATATAAGAGCTGGAGGAGAAGTCTGCACTGGTGAGCGGTAATGGGGGAGCAGGGACTGTGTGATAGAGGGGACAGGACTCAGTCCTGGGGGGCATCGGGACTCTGCACATTAGGGTACAGCCGGCTCCACATATAAGAGCTGGAGGAGAAGTCTGCAATGGTGAGCGGTAATGGGGGAGCAGGGACTGTGTGATATAGGGACAGAACTCAGTCCTGGGGGAGCATCGGGACTCTGCACATTAGGGTACAGCCGGCTCCACATGTAAGAGCTGGGGGAGTAGTCTGCACTGGTGAGCGGTAATGGGGGAGCAGGGACTGTGTGATAGAGGGGACAGGACTCAGTCCTGGGGGAGCACCGGGAGTCTGCACATTAGGGTACAGCCGGCTCCACATGTAAGAGCTGGAGGAGAAGTCTGCACTGGTGAGCGGTAATGGGGGAGCAGGGACTGTGTGATAGAGGGGACAGGACTCAGTCCTGGGGGAGCACCGGGAGTCTGCACATTAGGGTACAGCCGGCTCCACATGTAAGAGCTGGAGGAGAAGTCTGCACTGGTGAGCGGTAATGGGGGAGCAGGGACTGTGTGATAGAGGGGACAGGACTCAGTCCTGGGGAGCACCGTGACTCTGCACATTAGGGTACAGCCGGCTCCACATGTGAGAGCTGGAGCAGAAGTCTGCACTGGTGAGCGGTAATGGGGAGCAGGGACTGTGTGATAGAGGGGACAGGACTCAGTCCTGGGGGAGCACCGGGACTCTGCACATTAGGGTACAGCCGGCTCCACATGTAAGAGCTGGAGGAGAAGTCTGCACTGGTGAGCGGTAATGTGGGAGCAGGGAATGTGTGATAGAGGAGACAGGACTCAGTCCTGGGGGAGCACCGTGACTCTGCACATTAGGGTACAGCCGGCTCCACATGTAAGAGCTGGAGGAGAAGTCTGCACTGGTGAGCGGTAATGGGGGAGCAGGGACTGTGTGATAGAGGAGACAGGACTCAGTCCTGGGGGGCACCGGGACTCTGCACATTAGGGGACAGCCGGCTCCACATGTAAGAGCTGGAGGAGAAGTCTGCACTGGTGAGCGGTAATGGGGGAGCAGGAACTGTGTGATAGAGGAGACAGGACTCAGTCCTGGGGGGCACCGGGACTCTGCACATTAGGGTACAGCCGGCTCCACATGTAAGAGCTGGAGGAGAAGTCTGCACTGGTGAGCGGTAATGGGGGAGCAGGGAATGTGTGATAGAGGAGACAGGACTCAGTCCTGGGGGAGCACCGTGACTCTGCACATTAGGGTACAGCCGGCTCCACATGTAAGAGCTGGAGGAGAAGTCTGCACTGGTGAGCGGTAATGGGGGAGCAGGGACTGTGTGATAGAGGGGACAGGACTCAGTCCTGGGGGAGCACCGGGACTCTGCACATTAGGGTACAGCCGGCTCCACATGTAAGAGCTGGAGGAGAAGTCTGCACTTGTGAGCGGTAATGGGGAGCAGGGACTGTGTGATAGAGGGGACAGGACTCAGTCCTTGGGGGGGGGGGGGCACCGGGACTCTGCACATTAGGGGACAGCCGGCTCCACATGTAAGAGCTGGAGGAGAAGTCTGCACTGGTGAGCGGTAATGGGGGAGCAGGGACTGTGTGATAGAGGGGACAGGACTCAGTCCTGGGGGAGCACCGGGACTCTGCACATTAGGGTACAGCCGGCTCCACATGTAAGAGCTGGAGGAGAAGTCTGCACTGGTGAGCGGTAATGGGGGAGCAGGGACTGTGTGATAGAGGGGACAGGACTCAGTCCTGGGGGAGCACCGGGACTCTGCACATTAGGTGACAGCCGACTCCACATGTAAGAGCTGGAGGAGAAGTCTGCACTGGTGAGCGGTAATGGGGGAGCAGGGTCTGTGTGATAGAGGGGACAGGACTCTGTCCTGGGGGGCACCGGGACTCTGCACATTAGGGTACAGCCGGCTCCACATGTAAGAGCTGGAGGAGAAGTCTGCACTGGTGAGCGGTAATGGGGAGCAGGGACTGTGTGATAGAGGGGACAGGACTCAGTCCTGGGGGGGCACCGGGACTCTGTACATTAGGGGACAGCCGGCTCCACATGTAAGAGCTGGATGAGAAGTCTGCACTGGTGAGTGCTAATGGGGCAGAAGGTACTGTGTGATAGAGGGGACAGGACTCAGTCCTTGGGGGGGGGGGGGGGGGCATCGGGACTCTGCACATTAGGGGACAGCCAGCTTCCCTTGTAAGAGCTGGAGGAGAAGTCTGCACTGGTGAGCGGTAATGGGGGAGCAGGGACTGTGTGATAGAGGGGACAGGACTCAGTCCTGGGGGAGCACCGGGACTCTGCACATTAGGGTACAGCCGGCTCCACATGTAAGAGCTGGAGAAGTCTGCACTGGTGAGCGGTAATGGGGGAGCAGGGACTGTGTGATAGAGAGGACAGGACTCAGTCCTGGGGGGCACCGGGACTCTGCACATTAGGGTACAACCGACTCCACATGTAAGAGCTGGAGGAGAAGTCTGCACTGGTGAGCGGTAATGGGGGAGCAGGGACTGTGTGATAGAGGGGACAGGACTCAGTCCTGGGGGAGCACCGTGACTCTGCACATTAGGGTACAGCCTGTTCCACATGTAATTGCTGGAGGAGAAGTCTGCACTGGTGAGCGGTAATGGGGGAGCAGGGACTGTGTGATAGAGAGGACAGGACTCAGTCCTGGGGGGCACCGGGACTCTGCACATTAGGGTACAGCCGGCTCCACATGTAAGAGCTGGAGGAGAAGTCTGCACTGGTGAGCGGTAATGGGGGAGCAGGGACTGTGTGATAGAGGGGACAGGACTCAGTCCTGGGGGAGCACCGTGACTCTGCACATTAGGGTACAGCCTGCTCCACATGTAATTGCTGGAGGAGAAGTCTGCACTGGTGAGCGGTAATGGGGGAGCAGGGACTGTGTGATAGAGAGGACAGGACTCAGTCCTGGGGGGCACCGGGACTCTGCACATTAGGGTACAGCCGGCTCCACATGTAAGAGCTGGAGGAGAAGTCTGCACTGGTGAGCGGTAATGGGGGAGCAGGGACTGTGAGATAGAGGGGACAGGACTCAGTCCTGGGGGAGCACCGGGACTCTGCACATTAGGGTACAGTCGCCTCCACATGTAAGAGCTGGAGGAGAAGTCTGCACTGGTGAGCGGTAATGGGGGAGGAGGGACTGTGTGATAGAGGGGACAGGACTCAGTCCTGGGGGGCACTGGGACTCTGCACATTAGGGTACAGCCTGCTCCTCATGTAAGAGCTGGGGGAGAAGTCTGCACTGGTTAGCGTAATGGGGGAGCAGGGACTGTGTGATAGAGGGGACAGGACTCAGTCCTGGGGGGCACCGGGACTCTGCACATTAGGGGACAGCCAGCTCCACATGTAAGAGCTGGAGGAGAACTCTGCACTGGTGAGCGGTAATGGGGGAGCAGGGATTGTGTGATAGAGAGGACAGGACTCAGTCCTGGGGGGCACCGGGACTCTGCATATTAGGGTACAGCCGGCTCCACATGTAAGAGCTGGAGGAGAAGTCTGCACTGGTGAGCGGTAATGGGGGAGCAGGAACTGTGTGATAGAGGGGACAGGACTCAGTCCTGGGGGGGCATCTGGACTCTGCACATTAGGGTACAGCCTGCTCCTCATGTAAGAGCTGGGGGAGAAGTCTGCACTGTTGAGCGGTAATGGGGGAGCAGGGACTGTGTGATAGAGAGGACAGGACTCAGTCCTGGGGGGCACCGGGACTCTGCACATTAGGCTACAGCCGGCTCCACATGTAAGAGCTGGAGGAGAAGTCTGCACTGGTGAGCGGTAATGGGGGAGCAGCTACTGTGTGATAGAGGGGACAGGACTCAGTCCTGGGGGAGCACCGGGACTCTGCGCATTACGGTACAGCCGGCTCCACATGTAAGAGCTGGAGGAGAAGTCTGCACTGGTGAGCGGTAATGGGGGAGCAGTGACTGTGTGATAAAGGGGACAGGACTCAGTCCTGGGGGAGCACCGGGACTCTGCACATTAGGGTACAGCCGGCTCCACATGTAAGAGCTGGAGGAGAACTCTGCACTGGTGAGCGGTAATGGGGGAGCAGGGACTGTGTGATAGAGGGGACAGGACTCAGTCCTGGGGGAGCACCGGGACTCTGCACATTAGGGTACAGCCGGCTCCACATGTAAGAGCTGGAGGAGAAGTCTGCACTGGTGAGCGGTAATGGGGGAGCAGGCACTGTGTGATAGAGGGGACAGGACTCAGTCCTGGGGAGCACCGGGACTCTGCACATTAGGGTACAGCCTGCTCCACATGTAAGAGCTGGATGAGAAGTCTGCACTGGTGAGAGGTAATGGGGGAGCAGGGACTGTGTGATAGAGGGGACAGGACTCAGTCAAAGCCAAAGGTCATACACAAGAGGGCGACGCGGTACCAAGGGGACGAGCAGAGAGAAGTCGGGTCACAAGCAGAGAGTCATACACGAGAGGTAGCGCAGTACAAGAGGGACAGGCAGAACTCGTAAAAGGGAGAGAACCGAATCAAAACCGAACAAGCAAGCAAGATATCAGGCACAAGGTATACATACGCACAAGGTCAACTAACTCAGCCGAGGGCAGGAGTATAACTGACACTGGACCTAGGTCCAGTGAGCATTAAATAGCCGCCCTCTGCTAGGGAGAGGCGGAATAATTAACCCCTAATCAGACCAGGATGGGCCAAAGCGAAACCCTGTCCTGGATCATGACAGTAGCCTCCTCTCAATGGGGGGGGCCACTGGACCCCCAGGTCTCTCAGGGTACTTGGTGTGAAAGGCCCGGACCAACCGATCTGCATGAACCGATCGAGCAGGAACCCACGAGCGTTCATCAGGACCGTAGCCTTTCCGATGTACCAGATATTGAAGGGCACGATGGACCTACCTGGAGTCGACAATTCGTTCCACCTCGTACTCCCGACTGCCCGTCTACCAAAACCGGTGTTGGGGAAGCTGATGTTCCCTCCCCAGCGGACCTCACAGGTTTCAAAAGGGCCGTATGAAAAACATTTGGGATCCGCCGAGATGGCGGGAGACGCAGCCAAAAAGCCACCGGGTTAACTGCCTCGGTAATTTCATAAGGACCGATAAACTTGGGTCCAAGCTTCGCAGAGGGGACCTTGAGTCTTATATTCTTGGTGGACAACCATACCTTATCCCCAATCTGCAACACCGGTCCCACGGATCCTTTTTTGTCCGCAAAAAATTTAAACTTGTTCTGGGCCTTCGTAATATTACTCTGGACCTCTCGCCATACTTCCCCCAACTGCTGGATCGTCTCATCCGCCCCAGGACACCCAGAATTCAAACGGGAAAATTCTCCAAAATGAGGATGAAACCCATAATTGCAAAAAAAAAAAAGGAGATGTACCCGTAGACTGGTTAACACGGTTGTTAAATGCAAACTCAGCCACCGGTAACACAGAACACCAATCATCTTGTCGGTCTGGAGTCAAGCAACGCAGAATTTGCTCCAGAGACTGATTGGTCCGCTCGGTCTGCCCATTAGTCTCTGGATGATAAGCGGATGAAAAGGACAGACCAATACCCAACCTTTTACAAAAAGCCCTCCAAAATCTGAAAAAAATTGCACTCCTCTATCAGACACCACATTCAAGGGTACCCCATGCAACCGCACCACATGCTCAACAAACAATCTGGACAATGTTTCCACATTAGGTAGAGCTGCCAAAGGTACAAAATGTGCCTGCTTACTAAACCTGTCCACCACAACCCAGACGACGGTATAACCCTTGGCGGGGGGAAGGTTGGTGATGAAATCCATGGACAAATGCGTCCATGGTCTCTCAGGAATTGGCAGTGGTACCAATTCCCCGGCCAGCCTGTTATGGGGGGTTTTTTGCACGGGCACAAACATCACAAGCAGACACATATTCCCCAACATCAGAGGCTAAAGCAGACCACCAGAATACTCTAGCAATGGCCTTCCGGGTAGCCGAGATCCCTGGATGTCCACCCAGAACTGAGTCATGGAACTCCCGGAGGACCTTAAGGCGAAGCTGAGCTGGCACAAAAAGTTTGTCCACCAGCGTAGCCGGTGGTGCAAGAGACTGGGCTTCCCGAATCTCTCGTTCCAACATATTCGAAATACCTGCCACCACCACCCCAGGCTGAAGAATGGAGGATGGAGGTTCCGGGGGGGACACCGGATCGAGACTGCGTGACAAGGCATCTGCTCTGACATTTTTAGATCCTGGCCGAAAAGTGATCGAGAAGTTGAATCGGGAAAAAAAAAAGTGACCATCTAGCCTGTCTAGCAGTCAACCTCTTAGCTGACTCTCAATATAAGCTAGGTTTTTGTGGTCCGTAATTACGGTTATAGGATGGACAGCCCCCTCCAAAAAATGCCTCCATTCTTCAAAGGCCAACTTAACGGTCAGAAGTTCTCGATTTCCCATATCATAGTTTCTCTCCACAGGAGAGAATTTCTTTGAGAAAATGGCGCAAGGTCTTAAATTGGTCAAAGTGGCGGGTCCTTGGGACAATACCACCCCCACCTCTGAGGCATCTACCTCAACAATAAATGGTTCAGACGGGTCCGGTTGAACAAGAACCGGGGCCGACATGAAACATGTTTTCAAAAACTGAAATGCCGCTACCGCTGCGGTTGACCAATTCTTGATATTGGCCCCCTTTTAAGTCATGTCTGTGAGGGGTTTAACCACCTGTGAGAACCCCTTTATGAATTTGCGATAGTAATTGGCAAATCCTAGGAAAAGCTGCAGAGCCTTCAAATCACAAGGTTGAACCCACTCGACAATGGCCTGCACCTTATTAGGATCCATGCGATACCTTTCAGCAGACACTATGAACCCCAGAAACGACAGTTCCTGAACAAAAAACAAACATTTTTCCAGTTTAGCAAAGAGGCAGTTCTCCCGGAGCCTTTGGAGAACTGCCCGAACATGACCAATGTGAGTCTGTTTATCAGGAGAATAGATCAATATGTCATCCAAATATACCACCAAAAAACGTCCAATAAAATCAGAGAACACGTGATTTATGACGTTTTGGAAGACCGCTGGAGCATTCGTCAAGCCGAAAGGCATGACCAGATTTTCAAACAACCCTTCAGTAGTGAGAAAAGCGGTTTTCCATTCATCTCCGTCTTGGACTCGGATAAGGTTATACGCTCCCCTAAGATCTAATTTTGAAAACCACTTAGCTCCGGACAATTGGTTGTATAAATCAGGAATAAGTGGAAGGGGATACGTATTCCTCACAGTTATCTTATTTAACTCACGAAAATCGAGGCATGGGCGTAAACCACCGTCTTTTTTCATTACAAAAAAGAACCCCGCTGCCACAGGAGAAACAGAAGGACGAATGTGTCCCTTACGGAGGCTCTCGGAAATATACTCCATTGCAGCCCGTTCTGGACCCGAAAGGTTATACAAGCGGGCCTTGGGCAATTTAGCACCTGGAACCAGGTCAATGGCACAATCAAATGGGCGGTGTGGTGGTAAAACCTCATCCTCTTTTTCGGAGAAAACGTCCGTATAGTCTATCAGGCACTCCGGAATACCTTCCAGACCCATGGACGACACAGACACAGTATCAAGACATTTCTCAGAACAATAAGGACCCCATTTAACAATGTCCCGACATTCCCAATTAATTACAGGATTATGCAATTGTAACCAGGGGAACCCCAACACCAGTCCCGCTGGCAGGTTGTCCATCACAAAACATGAAATACGTTCCTGGTGCAAGGAACTTTAAGGAGAAACTCTTCAGTACGAAACATAATGTCATTTTTTACCAGTGGTGTTTTGTCAATGGCCACAAGGTGAATAGGAGCCTCCAACCTAACTGTCCCTAACTTACACCTGGATACCAAATCAGAGTCAATAAAGTTAAATGTTGATCCGCAATCCACGAAGGCAGAAGTGGATGTGGAGACACTCCCACAACAAAGTTCCACCTGCAACAACATTTTAGAGAAGGCAGAAAAAGGTACCTGAGAGCCTGGGTGATCTCCACGACAATCACCCGGGCTCAGTCGCTTGGTTAGTGGACGGGAGGGGCACACCTTTCTCCAATGTCCAGAATCGCCATAGTGAAAACAGTCTTTTCCCACGCGCCGTGGTCTCCTTTCATTTTCCTTGAGGTCGATAGTTCCCATCTCCACGATCTCCAAAATGGGACTGGGTCCCCTTCCTTGGGAGAATAACGGTCTTTCACTTTGCATCACTCCCCTCGCCCGTAGCCGGCCATCCATTCGGACGGCATGTGTCATAGCCTCCTCCAGGGAATCAGGCGGAGGGTGGAGAGCCAAAGAATCAGATATTCAGACAGGCTTCTATGGAACAAAGCCCGAAGGGCGGCATCAGTCCAACAGACCTCCGCTGCCCAGCGTCTGAATTCTGTACAAAACCACTCGGCTGAGTGCTTTCCCTGGCACACACTCATCACCATGTCCTCAGCCATACGCATGCGATCAGGCTCATCATAAATATGCCCCAGGGCCTTAAAAAATGCATCTACCGTCATACGCTCAGGGGCCGTGGTCGGAAGGGATCAAGCCCAAGCTTGGGGGGCTCCCCTTAACAGAGATATAATGACCCCCCCCACTCTCTGACTTTCATCCCCAGAAGAGTGTGGTCTTAAGGAAAAGAAAAAGCTTAGAGCCCTCCTTGAAAACTCTGAACTCTTTATTTCCAGAAAAGGTATCTGGTAACTTCACTGGAGACTCAGGGGAAACTAATGTAATATCCCGAGCCCCCAATGGAAAAGCCCCCTGCACAGTGTCAGCGATCAGCTGATGAGACTGAGCCAGGACTCGTTGTTCTCCAAGAAGTTTCTGAGACATCTGGGTTAGGTGTTTAACCTGCTCAGAAAGAGCATGCATAGGATCCATCACACACACAGGTGAATGGAAGCAGAGAAAAAAAAAATGGTATCGGTCAGTTATAATATCAGGATCCTGACAGCGCCAGCGTACAGCCTCCGCTGAGCAGGGACTCACCCGCACTGTAGGGACCCCTGGGGACCAGAATAGCCAGAAAGTATAGGTGCACAGGACCTTAGTGATGAAGTTTAGCAAGCCGGCACGGGACCTACGGTCATATGACTGCAAGGGGGCGGGGCTTAGCGTCCTGCTTTCACAGAAGACAGCAAACTCAGGCAAAACGGAGGTCATTCACAGTACGGACAGCGAGGTACAGCAGGGGTAAACAGACGGGAGGTAAGATAAAGCCAAAGGTCATACACAAGAGGGCGACGCGGTACCAAGGGGACGAGCAGAGAGAAGTCGGGTCACAAGCAGAGAGTCATACACGAGAGGTAGCGCAGTACAAGAGGGACAGGCAGAACTCGTAACAGGGAGAGAACCGAATCAAAACCGAACAAGCAAGCAAGATATCAGGCACAAGGCACACATACGCACAAGGTCAACTAACTCAGCCGAGGGCAGGAGTATAACTGACACCGGACCTAGGTCCAGTGAGCATTAAATAGCCGCCCTCTGCCAGGGAGAGGCGGAATAATTAACCCCCAATCAGACCAGGACTGGCCAAAGCGAAACACCGTTCTGGATCATGACACATGTCTGCCCTTGAGGAGCTTCTGGAGAAGGCTTCGGATAAGAAGACCTTGTATGAACCTAGGAATACTAGGAAGAGGCCCCCACAGGAACATACATCTCGGTACAAAGGGAAGGGCAAATCGGGTCGCTGAAGCTACCTGAAACGGAAAAAAGGCAGGATTTTTTTTCTTCCCCACTCCCAGACACAAAAGAAGCCATGATGCCAACACAGTAGTAGGTCACATCTCAAACTTCCTTCCACAGTGGTGCAAGTTCTGTTCCGACCAATGGTCTCTAGCATCAGTCAGGGTAGGGATAAAGATAAAGTTTGCCTTGTATCCTCCAAAGAGAATAAAAACGTGGCTCTCCTCTCAGGAGCTTAAGTCCACCTTGATAGCGGGATTGAGGGGCCTATTATTTACAAGGGTAGCCTCCATAGGCCATGAAAGGGAAAGTCATGACGCCACTGCAGCTAGGCGTGGGAGCGCCGCTGTATAGCACCCTATCAACAGCCATCTTTCTTGGGCTATTCTCTTGGGAGTTCTATTCCTCTTTATTCAAAGATCCGACTTTCAATTCAGCGATAAAAGTGATAAAGGCTCGGATTGAGCCGAAACGTCGTGTTATTATATCGCTTCTACTTCGTGCTATATATTCTTGTTTGGCTCCCACATGTTTTGTATATAATAAAATAAGCACTTTTTTGCATAAATCCCTCTGAGTGTGCGGTGAATTTGACTATTATTAGTAATAGGACCTACTGGTCCGTTACACCTGCACCTCGCCATTGGACTTGAGTGCACGCTATCCTCCTAGTTATATGTTCTCTGATCCATGACATCCTGCATCCAGATGATAGCATTGGCACAAGCACATACCAGAAAGCTACAGATGCACATTCTGGCAAGCTGGGATGGATCCCCTGAATCCTTAAACAAGAAGATCCTGATTCCACCTTGCATAAAGACCTAGTTGACATTCGGGCTAAAAACAAAATATTTGAGCAGGGGGGTCCCCTGGACACAAGATCCCGCAATCACTATATAAGTAAATGCCAGCGGGAAAGGATGGGGAACCATCGTCTCCCAAAACGTATTCTATGGGTGCTCGTCGGAGGGTATTAGCCAACGGTCCTCAAACTCCAGGGAACTGAAAGCGGTAGCGGAGGTACTTATGAACACAGTAGCCCTAGTCCAAGACACCCATGTCAAGATATACTCAGACAACATGACAACTGTTGCCCACCTTTGTCATCAAGGAAGTACAAATCACGAGTACCTGAAGGCGATTTCAGCCAGAATATTCTCATGGTCCGAAGAACACCTCTCCCCGTCCACTCTGCACTTAAAGGGTGCAGTAATCATACAGGCCAATTTTCTGAGCAGAACAAAACTCTATCCAGGAGGACGGAGTCTAGACCCTGAGGTCTTTCAGATACTGACCAGAAGGTGGGGCCATCCAGAGATAGATCTCTTCGCAAGTGGGCAGAACGCAGAGATGGGTCAATATTTTTCAATAAATCCAACTGATCCTCGCTTAGGTGTAGATGCGTTAGCCCACCCATGGAGATTCAGACTGGCGAAGCCTTCCCTCCAATACCAATCCTACCAAGAGTTCTAGAGAAAATACGATTGGCAAGGGTCAAGATAATCCTGGTAACACCATTCTTGCCCAAAAGAAGCTGGTTCAGTACCCTGACCAACTGTATAGAGGGACGGGTAGCACTACCACCAGTCAGAAGCCTCCTCCACCAGGGACCGATCTTCCATCTGGATCCCAAAAAGTTACATCTGAGTGCCTGAATTCTGAGTTTTTAATCATGGGGGGGGGGGTTACTAGAGAAAATAGAATTAGACTTGCCGGTAATTCGGTTTCTAGTAACCCACCACGACCGCACAGGTAAATCCATCCCTTTGCTTATTTTCGTTTTCTCAGATAAAGAGAATAAAATACAATTTGAAGCATTCCTACTTTATAATAACACTGAGGGGAGGATGTGGGAGGGGTAATTTAACCTCTTTGATATTTCCTGTTCCTTAGGAAAGAGGTAACATTCTCCGGTGTGCTGTTGTGGTGGGTTACAAGAAAGTGAATTACCGGTAACTCTAATTCTATTTTTCATCCCTGACTCAAATTCCCTTCTCGTCTTTCTGGGACAATCACATTTACTGGGATTACAATCTTCTGTAGCTTCTATTAATATTCTATCATTATCTGTTACTGATGTCCCTGGTTCTGCCGTCTCGATCTCTGTGGATGTTCCCTGCACTTTATAACTTTGTCTTGTTTTTATGGAATATTTAAGAAAGATTCAGATATTTTAGATTTGTTCTGTGTTTTTGGTGCTGGATTGTAGATATTCCGTGATCTCTGTATGTGACTATAATCGGATTGTGTGTTATACCGGGGGAAGGACGGGGCCATGACTGGATGTAGTGATCATGTGAAGCCGGTAACAGCTCCGAAGATTTCTTACATGGGATCTTTATGATGTTACATCGTCATCTTCTCCCCATTCAGGTCCCTACAATATCGGATCCTCTCTGTGGAGATCTTCTATATAAGAGAATTTTCCTGAGTGACCCTACAAGGATGGATAAGGACAGGGACAAGATGGCGGAGAGGATATTACACCTCACCCTAGAGATCCTCTTCCGGGTTACTGGAGAGGTGAGAGATTCTGATGATGTCACATTCCATCATTCTTATCTATGGGAATAACAGATGGACAGAACTGGAGAGGTGAGGACTCTGGAAATGTCTGTAGTGAGATTTGTTAATGTGTCTCTCCATAACCAGGATTACACAGTAGTGAAGAAGACCTCTAGTGAGCGCTGTCAGTCCCCTGTGTCTGAGGTGTGGGGAAGACCCCGGAGCCCAATCACAGAGCCTCCACCTCACCCCCTGATACATGAGGACATCAATGACCAGAAGATTCTAGAACTCACCTACAAGATGATTGAGCTGTTGACTAGAGAGGTGACACGGCTGGGAATGCTGGGACATTATACAGTAACACTATGGAGGGAACGGGGGATGACGGTATGATTGTATGTGTCAGGTTCCTATAAGGTGTCAGGATGTCACTGTCTATTTCTCCATGGAGGAGTGGGATTATTTAAAAGGAAACAAAGATCTGTACAAGGACACCCTGATGGAGGTTCCCCAGCCCCTCACATCACCAGGTAATAGACAGGACTAAATACACATGGCCTAAAATTATCTGTATGTAAAGAATGAATTCAGTCCCTGTATGTGTTTCCTCCAGTTCTATCCAGTGAGAGGACAACACCAGAGGGATGTCCCCATCCTCTTCTTCCACAGGACTGTAAACAAGAAGATCCCAATGTTCCTCAGGATCATCAGGTAGATGGAGAGAAGGTGTCATGAGATCTCCCCTATGATGTGTAGAAGGCTGTGAAGGTCTTGTGTTCAGTCTTTTATACACCAGTGTAAAGGAAGAGTCAGATGGCTGTTTGACTTGGACTGGGATTGCATCAGATTGCTCAAACTGGCTGGTGGCCTTCCCGACCTGAGCATGACAGCATATATTTCTTTGCAACTGTCATTCTTGGGCCGCACACCTAATATGCTTCAAGTGCTAACAACGAAAAATGGCACAACCTACAGAGCTCCATATAGGAAGCATGCACTACAACTACAGTCTTTCCCCTGCTCCCAGCTGCAGGGCTGACCCTCTGTAACTCTCCCCTGCCTAGCTGCAGGGCTGTCCCTCTGTAACTCTCCCCTGCCTAGCTGCAGGGCTGACCCTCTGTAACTCTCCCCTTCTGCCAGCTGCAGGGCTGACCCTCTGTATCTCTCACCTTCCCAGCAGCAGGGCTGATCCTCTGTAACTCTCCCCTTCCCAGCTGCAGGGCTGACCCTCTGTAACTCTCCCCTGCCCAGCTGCAGGGCTGACCCTCTGTAACTCTCACCTGCCCAGCTGCAGGGCTGACCCTCTGTAACTCTCACCTTCCCAGCAGCAGGGCTGATCCTCTGTAACTCTCCCCTTCTCCCAGCTGCATGGCTAACCCTCTGTAACTCTCCCCTGCCCAGCTGCGGGACTGACCCTCTGTAACTCTCCCCTGCCCAGCTGCAGGGCTGACCCTCTGTAACTCTCCCCTGCCTTGCTGCAGGGCTGACCCTCTGTAACTCTCACCTTCCCAGCTGCAGGGCTGACCCTCTGTAACTCTCCCCTGCCCAGCTGCAGGGCTGACCCTCTGTAACTCTCCCCTGCCCAGCTGCAGGGCTGACCCTCTGTAACTCTCACCTTCCCAGCAGCAGGGCTGACCCTCTGTAACTCTCCCCTGCCCAGCTGCAGGGCTGACCCTCTGTAACTCTCCCCTGCCCAGCTGCAGGGCTGACCCTCTGTAACTCTCCCCTGCCCAGCTGCAGGGCTGACCCTCTGTAACTCTCCCCTGCCCAGCTGCAGGGCTGACCCTCTGTAACTCTCACCTTCCCAGCTGCAGGGCTGACCCTCTGTAACTCTCCCCTGCCCAGCTGCAAGGCTGACCCTCTGTAACTCTCCCCTGCCCAGCTGCAGGGCTGACCCTCTGTAACTCTCCCCTGCCCAGCTGCAGGGGTGACCCTCTGTAACTTTCCCCTTCGCTTTATAACTATCACATAAAAGTGACTACAATAATCTATAACATTAACCATGTAATGACAGCACTTTGCATCATGGTCCTATAATTACCGAAAATCCTGCAGTATCACAAATATACCTTTATGGTATACTTCAGTTTGCTTTAGGAGGTGCCAGGATCTTTCATTCCTTCACACCAGGAATATGACAGTGAGTTTCTCTTGTTTTCCACCTTCATAGTCCTCAGATTTTAACCCTATAAAGCATCTCTGGGATGAGGTAGAATTGGTTGTTCAGAGCATCTAAGCACCTTCATCTAATTTGTGTGTAATTTATGACGTGATTAATATCTGAGGTTCTGAAGCGCAAAGAAGATCCTACGTGTTATTAGATGGGTGTCACTAGTAATGTGGCCATTCAGTGTGTGTTTTATACTAGGTGGAGATGATAGGATAAAGCTGATCATAGACATTAGATATCGTCTGGATCTTCTCAAACGTGTCCATCTGTCTGACTTTTTCAAAAACATTTTTTAGGGTGAAGAATTGACCCACATTAATACCACAGAGACACATGTGAGGGGTGAGGAGTGGTGTAAAGAGGAGATTCCTACAGATAACCACACAGGTGAGTAGTGACCACTAAATGCAGAGAAGTCACAGATTCTAATCAGTCTGTGAAATCCAGTGGCACTTGCACTTAATATTGTTCATCCATAATTATGTAGTGTATATCTTTTTCCAGCCCTTAAAGGGAACCTGTCATCAGGATTGTGCACAGTAACCTACACATAGTGTCAGGTTGACGCCGTTATACTGATTAAAATGATACCTTCGTTGATGAAATCCATCTTGTGGTTGTTTTTTTATCTTTATTTTCATTTTTTTGTTAAAGGGAATCTGTCACCCCATTTTAGCCCTATCAGCTGCCGGCACCGCCATCAGCGGCTTATCTACAGCATTCTGTAATGCTGTAAATAAGCCTCCGATGTAACCTGAAAGATAAGAAAAACGAGTTAGATTATACTTACCCACCGCATCAGACCGCACCTTCCGGTATCGCGGTCCTGTCCAGCTCCTCCCATCTTCATGCGATGCCATCCTCCTTAATTCTGCCGCGGCTCCGGCACAGGCATACTTTATCTGCCCTGTTGAGGGCAGAGTAAAGTACTGTAGTGCGCAGGCGCTGGGAAAGGTCAGAGAGATCCTGCGCACTGCAGTACTTTTCTCTG
This sequence comes from Dendrobates tinctorius, assembly GCF_039654945.1. NCBI lineage: Eukaryota > Metazoa > Chordata > Amphibia > Anura > Dendrobatidae > Dendrobates > Dendrobates tinctorius. Next base: position 284,595 of record NW_027361822.1, read on the forward strand.
CCCTCAACAGGGCAGACCAGTTCGCCAGAGCCGCAGCAGAAGTAAGAAGGAGGACGGTATTGTATGAAGATGGGAGGCGTGGGGATGGACCGCGACACACACCGCATCAGACCGCCCGCCCCCCCCCCCCACCGGTATACTGTATATGTATATATACACGGCTCATAAAAATAAAGGGAACACTTAAATACCACATCCTAGATACCTCTGAAATATTCCAGTTGCAAATTTTTATTCATTGCATACTGGAATGTGTTCAGAACAATGAAACATAACAATTATCAATGTAAATCAAAATGAATATCCCATGGAGGTCTGGATTTGGAATGATGCTCAAAATCAAAGTGGAAAATCAAATTACAGGCTGATCCAACTTCATTGAAATGCCTTATGAAAAGGAAAAGATGCTCAGTATTGTGTGTGTGTGTGTGTGTGTGTGTGTGTGTGTGTGTGTGTGTGTGTGTGTGTGTGTGTGTGTGTGGCCTCCACGTGCCTGTATGACCTCCCTACTGTACAACGCCTGGGCATGCTCCTGATGAGGCGGCGTATGGTCTCCTGAGGGATCTCCTCCCAGACCTGGACTAAAGCATCCGTCAACTCCTGGACAGTCTTTGGTGCAACGTGACATTGGTGGATGGAACGAGGCATGATGGTCCCAGATGTGCTCAATCGGATTCAGGTCTGGGGAATGGGCGGGCCAGTCCATAGCTTCAATGCCTTTGTCTTGCAGGAACTGCTGACACACTCCAGCCACATGAGGTCTGGCATTGTCCTGCATCAGGAGGAACCCAGGGCCAACCGCACCAGCATATAGTCTCACAAGGGGTCTGAGGATCTCATCTCTGTACCTCAGAGGTGTGGAATCTTTTTTCTGCCAAGGGCTATTTGGATATTTATACCATCATTTGGGGGCTGTACAAACTCCGCCCACAAACTACATCCTGACTCTGGCACTGGTGTCAGGATATAATCTTTCATTGCATACCCTTCAGTGTTCAGTAGTGAACACTGCGTGTGTATGCTCACAGAGCAAGAAGAAATTAATGAGCTGGTGGCAGTCAAAATACAGCTCCCTGCCAAAGCACTGCAGTCCCTGAGAATCTGCCCGGGGGGCTGGATAAAAGGTCAGTAAGGGCCGTAAATGGCCATGGGGCCTGAGGTTCCCCACCCGTGCTATACCTAATGGCAGTCAGGCTACCTCTGGTGAGCACATGGAGGGCTATGGGGCCCTCCAAAGAAATGCCACCCCACAACATTACTGACCCACTGCCAAACCGGTCATGCTGAAGGATGTTGCAGGCAGCAGATCGCTCTCCATGGTGTCTTCAGACTCTGTCACGTCTGTCATATGTGCTCCATGTGAACCTGCTTTCATCTGTGAAGAGCACAGGGCACCAGTGGCGAATTTGCCAATCTTCGTATTCTCTGGCAAATGTCAAGTGGGCTGTGAGCACAACCCCCATCTAGGGATGTCAGGCACTCAGACCATGCTCATGGAGTCGGTTTCTAACCGTTTGTGCAGACACATGCACATTTGTGGCCTGCTGTAGGTCATTTTGCAGGGCTCTGGCAGTGCTTCTCCTGTTGATCCTTGCACAAAGGCTGAGGTAGCGGTCAAGCTACTGCATTGTTGCCCTCCTACCACCCCCTCCACATGTAGTGTACTGGCCTGTCTCCTGGTAGCGCCTCCAGCCTTTGGACACAACGCTGACAGACACAGCAAACCTCTTTGCCACATTTTGCATTGATGTGCCATCCTGGATGAGCTGCACTACCTGAGCGACTTGTATGGGTTGTAGAGTCCATCTCATGCTACCACGAGTGTGAAAGCACAACCAATATTCAAAAGTGACCAAAACATCAGCCAGAATGCATTGGTACTGAGATGTGGTCTGTGGTCTCCACCTGCCGAACCACTCCTTTGAGTGTGTCTTGATAATTGCCAATAATTTCCATCTGTTGTCTATTCCATTTGCACAACAGCATGTGAAATTGATTGTCAATCAGTGTTGCTTCCTAAGTGGACAGTATGATTTCACAGAAGTTTGATTTACTTGGAGTTATTTTCTGTTGCTTAAGTGTTCCCTTTATTTTTTTGAGCAGTGTGTATGTATGTATATATGTGTGTGTGTGTGTGTGTGTGTGTGTGTGTGTGTGTGTGTATGTATATATATATATATATGTAATGGAGGCCCGATGCTACCGCATCTGGAGGACGGTAATTTCACGATGGGGGCAGGCTTTGCAGCGTTGAGAATCTCTCCCCCCATGTGCTCACCCACCTATCCACTCTCTCTTTCCCCATGTGCTGACTTCTCCCATCTGTGCTCTCTTCTTTGACCTGTCTACTCCATGTGCTATCCATCTTGTCTCCTGTCTCCTTCCTGTGCTGTGTTCTCCCCTCATGTGCTGTCCCGTTTGAGCTGTCTCCCCCCTGTGCATTGTCTCTCTCACCCCGTGTCTGACCGTGTACAAAAAATACCACAGCTCCTGGGCAAGGGAGGATGCAAAAGACAATACTGACATTACAGCAGGAGATCGCAGAGGATACAATTTGTGTGGTAATATATTGTTTAAAAACAGTCAGTTAAATATTTTACCTCACAAAATGTATCCTCTGCGATCTCCTGCTGGTAATGTCAGTATTTTCTTTTGCTTCCTCCCCTGCCCAGGAGATGTGGTAAGTTCTGTACGCGGTCCGACACTGGGTGAGGGAGACAGCTCAAACGGGACAGCACATAAGGGGAGAACACATGGGCCACCATTATCCTATGTGCAGCATTATATGGGGCATATTTTGTATGGAGCATCTTATGGGGCCACCATTATCCTTTGTGCAGCATTATATGGGGCATATTTTGTATGGAGCATCTTATAGAGCCACCATTATCCTTTGTGCAGCATTATATGGGGCATATTTTGTATGGAGCATCTTATGGGGCCACCATTATCCTTTGGGCAGCATTATATGGGGCATATTATGTATGGAGCATCTTATAGGGCAGCACGCACCACACACACTCACATTCACACTCACATTTACACTCTCCCACTCACATTCACACTCTCTCCCACTCACATTCACACTCTCTCCCACTCACATTCACACTCTCTCCCACTCACATTCACACTCTCTCCCACTCACATTCACACTCTCTCCCACTCACATTCACACTCTCTCCCACTCACATTCACACTCTCTCCCACTCACATTCACACTCTCTCCCACTCACATTCACACTCTCTCCCACTCACATTCACACTCTCTCCCACTCACATTCACACTCTCTCCCACTCACATTCACACTCTCTCCCACTCACATTCCACACTCTCTCCCACTCACATTCCACACTCTCTCCCACTCACATTCCACACTCTCTCCCACTCACATTCCACACTCTCTCCCACTCACATTCCACACTCTCTCCCACTCACATTCCACACTCTCTCCCACTCACATTCCACACTCTCTCCCACTCACATTCCACACTCACGTTCATACTCACATTCACATTCTCACACTCACGCTCACACACATATATATATTATCACACACATACATATTTTTATATATGTATACACTAAAATATGCAGCTTAATCGCGTGTGTAATTTTTATATAATGATTATGGTTGACTTTATCATATTTAAAAAAAAAATCAATTTGAAAATGGCGACCACCGCTCCTGGGCAGTAGCAGATGATCTGATAGCTGCTACTGCGCGTGCGCCTGCGGCGCCATTGTTGGAAAAGGATTTTTTTTTCTCCAGCAAGATGGCGCAGCCAGCGCAGTAGCAGCTAGTAGCAGCTGCACTGGGCAGTGCTCATAGCAGTCTGGCTATGACAATCATAAAGGTCTTCTGGCGACCTCTGGTTGTCATGCCGACCCATTGGTGACCTGCGATCATGTGACGGGGTCACCGATGAGCGGGATTAGTGACGTTCTTCCAGCAATTGTGACATGTGCCCGGAAAGGTGCAGGCTCAGCGCCGGAGTCCAACATCGGCGCACTATTACACCCGATGTCGGAAAGGGTTTAATCAACAACCACAAGACGGATTTCATCAACCAAGGTATCATTATAATCAGTATAACGGCGCCAACCTGATACTTTCTGTAGGTTACTGTGCACAATCCTGCTGACAGGTTACCTTTAAGAATTAAATAATAATTGGTGGTTAATGGGCTTTATTTTGGGCAGAAGATATATAATTCATGACACAGGTACTTCTATTTCATCATGTTTATTATATCAATTGATTTTGCAAAATGGATAATCATGGACTTAATAATTTTTGGATAAATTCAATATTGTATTTACATAAATATGTACATGTATAATTGATTTATGATGCAATACCATAGTGATTTATTCTTATATTTATCACCACCATCTTCTTGAGGGCATACCCCTCCCCCTCCAAAGCTGTTTTTTTAATCATTCTTAATTTGTCCTTATGTTTGCTTTTGTGTGCTTTATTTAATGAATAAAATGTTTAATTGACTTTGTTGAATACCTTTTTTTGGGTTTCTGTTCGATTTTTGTAGTTTTTCTGGGCTTATCGCTTTTTGTTGTTGGTTTTTCCTTCTTATAAGATTTATTCTAAACAGTCAATGGCTTGTAGCATAACTTCAGGGTTTTCCGGTTGTGTGCACATGAAACTTTTGATGTGGATGTAGGGGCTGATTCATTATCGGTTCACCTAGGAATATATATATATAATATATATATTTTTTTTTTTAATTTTTACAATGTGTTAGGAAGCAACGACCTGCAAGATAGTTCTTGCCTATGTTTTTGCCTGCTGCTGATCTCTACCAACACAGGGCTGTCACAGGCCTCTCTTACTGGTTATTCGGCTATTTTTCCTCTCTGCTCTGTTCACGGCACCTGACTGCCGATGTCATGCTGATTGATAGTTTAGCTGCCGGAAGCAGGCTATCAATCACCATGATATCGGAAGGCATGCATTGTCAACAGAGCAGCTTGGAAGAAGAAAAGCTGGTCTGCTGACATGAAGAAGCCGAATCACTCGCAGGAGTGTTCGGTGACCACTTTGACCCAGCTCCGAGTACAACAGGCAAGTAATTGCCTATTAGCAAATACCTGCCTATTTCATTTATAGGCCCATAGTAAAAAGTAAGCCTTGGACAATCTCCTCAAGATTGGCAGCGAGCACACCAGTCTTTACTGAAGGGGAGGAGGTGGGGTAAGTAATGCTGATTACATTAAGAAAAACACGCTTCTCAGTGTTGTGTATCTTGCTAGAAATGGTACCAGAGGCAAGGATGGATTGGAACAACATTTTTGATGGGCGGAAGTTATGGCCCTAGCAATGAATTTGGCGGGCACCAGCAAGCCTCATTCATGCTGTACCCACTTTGGTGGACCTTCCTTAAACTGTCGTGAAAATGACAATGTTCCACAAAAAGATTGCGACTTTTCATTGTTTTCACTTTTTCTTTTCTTGCTTTTTTTTTTAACAGTATTTTGTACAAATGTGTCTCCTCTGCATCCAGAACACGTTTCTGAGCTGCTGCAGAGAAGATAACTCTGTACTCCCAGTCCTGTCCATCACAGTCACTGTGCACAATGCATGTCTCTAAACATATTATGAAGCATTGTTAGTGTCGGTGACCTCTGATATGTAAGATGTACGAGAGAATCTTATAAGCTGAAAGCCTCAATAACATTCTTCTTTACATGTAGCGGTACATATATACTGGTCTATACAGATATTTCTATATGCCAGTACATTATAAGATAAAATAAAGACCTAAAACAATTATAATAAACATGACGTACTTTGTGTAATCGTAACAACAGGTACACCCAAATGTACCTTTCAGGTTTTCCCTCAAGTACCCTCACTTTTCTTCCCATCTTTTGAGGTCCATGCTCTCAGACTCTACATTTCCCTTCTCCATGCGAGTGGCGGTGGTGTATCGTCCTCCAGGCCCCTCCCATCAGTTCCTGGATCACTTTGCCTCCTTGCTTTCACATTTTCTCTCCTGTGATATCCCCACATTCATCATGGGAGACTTCAACATCCCCACTGCTTTTCCCCTCTCACCATCTGCTACTGACCTTTTATCTCTAACCTCCTCCTTTGGCCTTTCGCAGCTTACTAACTCCTCTACACAGGAAGACGGAAAATCTCTCGTCTTGGTCTTCTCCCAGCTTTGTTCAGTGTATGATTTTTACAGTCTCCCCTCTCCCGCTCTCTGACCACAACCTTCTTTCATTCTCAGTTAAGAACTGCCATCTCTCTCAGGTCTCCCCCACTTTCCACACTTATAGAAACATACAGGCCATTAAAAACTTGCAGTCATCATTGCCCCCTATCTCTTCCCTCTCATGTCCTGATTCTGCACTGAAGCATTATAATGAAACACTGCAAAGTGCCCTGGATGAAACTGCACCTTCTATACATAGAACAACTCTGCACTGACGGGGACAACGCTGGCACATGCTTCAGGTGCGCCGAATATCTGAGGAGAAAATCCAATCTACCCGACGATTTCATCCATTATAAGGTTATGTTTAACACTGCCCTTCACCTCTCCAAACAAACCTATCTCAACACACATCAACTCGCTATCCACTAACCCTAAAAGTCTCTTTGACACTTTTCATTCCCTACTCAACCCAAGAGTACAGACCCCAACCACGGATCTCCACGCCGACGATCTGGCCAAATACTTCAAAGTAAAAATTGACCATATCCGACAGGAAATTATCTCCCAATCCCCTCATACCCTTGCACTGTCCCTCTGCATCTAGCTCACTCTCTGATTTTTAACCAGTCACAGAAGAAGTGATCAGGCTCCTTGCATCTTCTCACCCTACTACTTGTACCAGTGACCCTATTCCGTCACATCTCCTCAAGTCCCTTTCCCCTGCTGTCACATCTCACCTAACAAAAAAATTCAACCTCTCTCTTCCGGTATCTTTCTCTCATTTAAGCATGCCATCATACATCCATTACTTAAAAAAAAAAATTCCCTCAACCAAAACTGTGCCGGTAACTATAGACTCTAATCTTCCCTTCATCTCTAAACTCCTTGAACGCCTGGTCCACTCCCGTTTTAACCGATATCTCTCAGATAACTCTTCTCAACTCTCTCCAATCCAGTTTCCGCTCTTTACACTCTTTACACTTTACTGAAACTGCCCTCCCTAACGTCTCTAATGATCTTCTAACAGCTAAATCTAATGGTCATTACTCCATGCTAATTCTCTTGGATCTCTCTGCAGCATTCGACACTGTGGATCACCAGCTCCTCCTCACTATGCTCCGCTCCATTGGCCTCAAGGACACCGTTCTCCTGGTTTTCCTCTTACCTCTCTGACTGCTCCTTCACTGTATCTTTGGTTCCTCTTCCTCAGTCCTAGGGCCTCCTCTTCTCTTTGTACACTGCCCCTATTAGACAAACAATCAGTAGATTTGGTTTCCAGTACCATCTCTGTGCTGATGACACCCAATTATATACCCAGGTATACCGCTCTGGGGAGGGGATGTGAGCAGTCAGTCCCACCCAAACACAGCCCATGTTACTCTCTATTAACTCTCTTGGCACCAAACCTACTGGAGAACAACCAACTAACTCCATGATACTTATTTCTCCTCAACGATGTGTCCGCCGGCAATCTTGCACAAACTTTTGAGAAATCTTTTTTTTCCACGTGAGGAAAAAACTAATGACACACAGATTGCAAAAACTGACACACAAACTAAAAATGGATCCAGCACAAAGTCATTCAAGAATGACCAAAAAACCTGATGTCTGAGGCCTAAATCTCTATTGACATCCTGAAGTGCTCTGCGTTCAGCACTCTGTCTGGGGTTTATATCTTGCCTTTGACGTGTCCATTCACACCAATGATTCTTTTATTTCAAAATCACTTTGAGATTTTACATAACAAATGAATTAATGTTTTATAAAATCAACAAACAATTGTACGAGAAGGGGCATGGGCAGTAGTAGTGAAAGGAGTGGATTGTGGTAATGGTTAAACTTTGTTAACCCCTCCACCTCTCCCCTCACCGCAAGCATGTTTTCACCTTCATGACCAGACCAAATTTTGCAGTACTGACCAGTGTCGCTTTGAGGTAATAGCTCTGGAACGCGTCATTGGATCCCACTGGTTCTGAATGCTTTTTTTTGTGATACTACACTTCATGTTATGGTGGTAAAATTTGTTCAATATGACTTTCAAACTTTTAATTATCATTTAAATTCCCACGTGTCTACTTTTACATCAACACAATTTTTAAACTTTTTTTTTTTTGTTAGAAGGATTAAAAGTTGTCCAGAGATTTCTCATTTTTCAAACAAAATTTACAAAAACATTTATTTAGGGACCACAAGTGACTTTGAGGGGCCTATATGACAGAAAAAATGCAAGTCACAGCATTCTAAGAACTGCGCCCATCAAGGTGTTCAAAACCACACTTAAGAAATCTATTCCATTTAGGTGCTTCACTGAAGAAACTGAAGCAATGTGGAAGGATAAAATTAACATTTTACTTTTTTAACAAAAATTTTATGTTGGACCCAATTTTTTTTTTCACAAAGGTAATAGGAGAAAATGAACCTCAAAATGTGTTGTGCAATTTCTCCTGAGTATGCCGATACCCTATGTGTGGGGAAAAACTACTGTTTGGGCACATGACAGGGCTCGGAAGGGAATGAGCAGTTTTTGAACATAAAATTGGCTGGAATCGAGAGCGAACACTGTCACGTTTGGAGAGCCCCTGAAGTGCCTAAACAATGGAAACCATCCTCAAGTGACCTTGTTTTGAAAACTAGACCCTTCAAGGAACCTATCTAGATGTGTGATGGGTACTTTTTAATCCCAGGTGTTTCACAGAAGTTTATAGCTTAGAGCTGTGAACATAAAAAAAACAAAACAAAACATTTTTTTGTTTCACAATGGTAATAGGAGAAATTGCACGATACAAGTTGTGCAATTTCTCCCGAGTACACCGTTAACCCAGATGTGGTTAAAAACTGCTTTTGAGGCACAATTAATCTCATAGTCCTTTCTTTTAGGCACGGTCACTTCAATACTGAGCTCAACATATTCCACAATCATATATGTCATGTGGAAAGAAAGGGAAGATAACAGAAAATATAAATTGTTAAAAAATTATTCTTAATTGACTATATTAAAAAATAGGAAAATTTAAAAAGACAGGGCAATAGGCCTCCAAAAAAGAGGGGGATAAGCTGCGGCAAAGTAAGCAAAGACATAAAAGCAACAATAAATAACCCTATAGGTATGTATAAATACAAAAAGGTTCTTACATGCAAATTAGTCACTATAACAATCAACATGCCTTAGTAGATGACAGTAATCACCATTGTTTGTTACTACTAAGTTTTGCAAAAAGCAATACTGCACGAGAATACACAGAGGTTCTAACATGCAAATTAGTTACTACTAGGTTCAGCATGCCTCAGTGAACAAAAATCAGCCATTGCTGTGTTACTACTGAGTATCTGCAAATAGAGCAGTATTGCACATTGCCCATATGACTGTTAGAAACCTGGGTATAATGTAGGGTTAATAGGTTGGAATACACCAGGGAGCTGCACAGAGTAACAAGATTATAATGGATGTGCTTATGTATAAAGCAGTGGATACCTGATATTAAGACGTGTGCCAGGTTAGGTGCAGCATCCACCAGTGAAAGGTAATTGATTGCCGCAGGCTGTCTCCCCCCCGCCCGACGAGCGCCGTTTCGCTAAGTAGCTTCTTCCAGGGGCGTTATACCCAGGTTTCTAACAGTCATATGGGCAATGTGCAATACTGCTCTATTTGCAGATACTCAGTAGTAACACAGCAATGGCTGATTTTTCTTCACTGAGGCATGCTGATCCTTGTAGTGACTAATTTGCATGTTAGAACCTCTGTGTATTCACGTGCAGTATTGCTTTTTGCAAAACTTAGTAGTAATAAACAATGGTGACTATTGCCATCTACTAAGGCATGTTGATTGTTGTAGTGACTAATTTGCATGTAAGAACCTTTTTGTATTTATACATACTGTGGTGTAGTAACCACTATGTCCGCTAGGGGGCGCTGTGTTGCGGTTCCAATGGAGAGGAGGAGTGGCAGAATCCTGAAGGATGGTTGTGTATCTCAAAGGGGGTGGCTTTGAGATGGAGACTTAGTTATGCGTATTGATCAGCAATGGTATTGCTGAGGTGTTATTTCAAGGTATAAGGGAGACGTCTCTAGGTAACTTGGGAGTTGGGCGGGCCAGTTACCTACAAACCCACCCAGGGGTGTGTCTGAAAACGCCTGTAGTAAAAGACTATGTGAGGGTGTGAAGGACCTGTGATGAGGTCATAGTCACGTGACCCGCTGGGCGTGGCTATTGACCATATAATGTGGCCTGGGTAGGTCACATGTGGTGAATGCTGGGACCTGGTTGGTCCAGTGTGGAAGGTCCTGCAGAGATGGAGCTTCCTCCCAGACAGCACGTGTGAAGTGGCTGGGAGCAATGGCGATGTGTGCCTGAGAGTTCCCTGGAGGGAACGAACGTGTGCGGAATGCTGCAGCCGCATGAGGAGCCCTGACGTGGGTGAGATCATTGTGAGGCTAAGTGAGCCTGCGTACTGGACATTGATAACCAGAGTGAAGCATTATAATGGACGCTATGCTGGTAATGCTATTAAGTGAACTTTCTGTTGCTGCTGTGGTTTATGAGGCGTGAATAAACCGCAAGGACTGTATGATTTGATGGAAAATCCGTGCCGGAACTGGTTTTTGTTCGCTGCAAGCGAGAATCCCCTTAGTAAATGACAGCGCTAGCTCACAATACCTATAGGGTTATTTATTGTTTCTTTTATGTCTTTGTTTACTTTCTTTGCCACAGCTTATCCCCCTCTTTTTTGGAGGCCTATTGCCCTGTCTTTTTAATTTTCCTATTTTTTTTTTAATATATTCAATAAAGAATAATTTTTTAACCATTTATATTTTCTGTTATCTTCCCTTTCTTTGCACATGACCTATATCATTGTGGAATATGTTGAGCTTTTGAGGCACAGTGCAAAGTTCAGAAGGGATGAAGTGTCGTACTGGAGTTCAGATTTTGCTGGAATGGTTTGAGGGTGCCATGTCACATTGGCAGTGCCCCTGAGGTGCGAGGACAGCAGAAAAACGCCCCCATAAGTTGTCATTTTACAAACTGAACCTCTCTGAATTCCTCTAGGGGTGTAGTGAGCATGTTGACACCACATGTCTCACGGAAATTTATACAATTTGGCGGTGAAAAAAGAATATTTACATTTTTACAACTATCATTTTGTTTTAGCACCAAATTTTAACTTTTTATAGAGGGTAATAGGAAAAAATGAAGCGATTTGTTGTGCAATTTCTCCTGAGTGCACCTATACCCTACATGTAATTGGGAACTACTTTTTGAGGCACCGTGCAATGCTCAGAAGGGAAGGAGCGCCTTAATTTAGTGCAGATTTTACTGTCCTGGTTTGCGGATGCCATGACCCATTGGTGAGGACCCTTGAGGTGGTGCATAACAGCAGACACCACCCATGTATGACCCCATTTTACAAACTAAACCTCTCAATGAATTCATCTAGGACTGCAGTGATCATATTGACGCCAGAGGTGTATACCATTGGGAAGTAAAGAAAAAGTAAAAACATTTTTATCCAGAATCTACATTTTCACAAGGGGAAATGGGTAAAAATGCCACCAAAATGTCACACAATTTCTGCTGAATGTGGAAATACCCCATATGTGGCTGTACAGTACTGCTATTTGCCTCCTGGAGTGCAGATTTTTCTATAATAGTTTGTGGACTCCATATAAACTCCCTGTGTTCTAGAAGAACAACCGCCCCCTTGCTCCTCAAGTGACACCATTTTGGAAATTATACTCATTTTGGAATTTATCTACTGGTGTAATTATAATTTGACTCCTTGGGTGTTTTCCAGAAACAAGCAGCATTGAATTTTACTGAGTGAAAATTACAAATCTGCCATTGTAGTACCACGTACATTGTTGTGCCCTGTACATTATGGTCAGTTCATGCTTCTGGAGACATGCACCCATAAATTAAGTAGACTGTTCCAGAGCCTTTGTGTTACCAGTAACGTGGGAGCCCCCTATATTTCTGTTAACAGACGATGATAATTATAATCTTTATATAGCGCCAACATATTCCGCAATGCTTTACAGTTGAGAGGTTCATATACAACAGTCATTTGTTACATAAAGATAATACAGTAAATAATAAGTAAACCGCAAATGATGATCCTGATCATAAGATCAGAGGACGGTGGCATCACTGGAATGGGCGATGTCGTAATAATGTTTTAATTTAGATTTATTAAAGGAGTCTGTCATTCTTTTCTTTAAAATGTGCCACCATCACAGGGCAAGTGGGATGAGCTAGGGCTAAGTGCCAGAATTGGCACATCTTATAGATGCACCTTTTCTGGGGTGGCTGAGACCTGATGTTTTTTAGCCTTGGGGAGGAAGGGTGCCATATCCATGGCCCCTTCCTAGGCTATTAATATCAGCCCACAGCTGTCTGCCTAGACTTTGCTGGTTATTAGAAGACCCTGTCATTTTTCGGGGGAGTCCCCCATTTTAATAGCCAGTAAAGGCTAAATATACAGCTGTGTGCTGATTGTAATAGCTTGGGAAGCTCCGGGGGTTTTACACCCTTCCCAAGCTTTGTTCTAGCGATTGATTCGTCCTCTCTGTCTGACCGTTTGTCTCAGGGTGATAAGCAGAGGAAAAAGACAAATCAATCCCCAACTTCCTACAAAATGTCCTCCAGAATTTAGAGACAAATTGCACCCCCCTATCCAATACAATATTTAAAGGAATGCCATGCAATCTCACCACGTGATTGATAAATAACTTGGACAGTGTTTCAGCATTAGGTAACCCTGATAATGGAACAAAGTGAGCTTGGTTACTGTATCTGTCAATCACCAACAAATAACCGTTTTAACACCAGACAAAGGCAAATCCGTAATGAAGTCCATGGACAAATGAGTCCATGGTCTTTCTGGAATAGGTAATGGAGCCAATTTCCCGGCTGGCTGGTTATGACAGACTTTAGCGCATGCGCAAATCTCACAACCGGATGCAAATTACTTAACATCGTTAAGCATGGATGGCCACCAAAAGAGTCTAGCAATAGCTTTCTGTGTCGCAGTGACTCCTGGGTGACCACTTAAGATGGAGTCATGATATTCCTGCAATAGACGTAATCTAAAATACACAGGCGCTAATAATTTAAGTTCAGGAGTAGCGGATGCGGCCAACGACTGGACCTCACGAATTTCAGTTCCAATTCCGAGGATACCATAGAAATCACAATTCCTAGAGGAAGAATGGATGATGGAGTTTCTGAAGGAGAAACAGAATCAAGGCTGCGTGACAAAGCGACAGCCCTAACACTCACAGACTCTGGTCTGAACCTGATGGAAAAATTGAATCTAGAGAAAAATAAGGCCATCTGGCCTGTCTAGGGGTTAAATGTTTAGCAGATTCAATATAGGCTAACTTTTTATGATCTGTTACCACAGTAACAGGATGAATAGCTCCCTGTCATCCAGGTATACCACAATAAACCTTCCAATAATATCAGAGAAAATGTCATTCATAAAGATCTGAAAGACTCTAGGTGCATTGGTTAACCCAAAAGGCATGACAAGATTTTCAAATAAACCCTCCGACGTTAAAAACACCATGTTCCACTCATCACCCTGTCGGATACGTATCAGATTATATGCCCCTCTAAGGTCAAGCTTAGAAAACCATTTAGCCCCAGTAAGGTGATTATATAGGTCGGAGATAAGTGGAAGCGGGTAAGTGTTCTTAACTAATTTTGTTCAGTTCATGGAAATCGAGGCAAGGACGGAGGCCACCATCTATCTTTTGCACAAAAAAGAACCCCGCAGTTACAGGCGAGGCGGAAGGACGGATATGACCCTTCAGTAAACTTTTATTAATATATTCCTTCATAGCGGTCCGTTCAGGTCCCAACAAATTATACAGCCGAACTTTGGGCAATTTGGCATTAGGTATAAGATTTACAGCACAATCATAAGGACGATGGGGTGATAATATCTCAGCCTCTTTCTCCGATAACACATCTCCGAAGTCTTTCAGGTAAGCCGGTAGACCCTCCAAACTAGTGGAACAAATTTGTACAGAGGTAAGACATTTCTTATGACAGTAGGAACTCCATTTAACAATATCCTTCTGACACCAATCAATAACAAGATTATGGATTTGCAGCCATGGAAATCCCAACACCAACCCAGCAAGTAAATTATCCAGCTGGACTGTTCTGAAGTAATGATGTCCTGTCAATGGCGACAATTTGAATTTGTCTTTCCAATCTAACTGTCCCTAGTCCTAATTTAGCAACCAGTCCAGAATCAATTAAATTGGCGACAGAGCCACAGTCAATGAAAGCAAGAGCAGATAACCACAGGTTCTGAAAACAAAGTTCCACGTTCAACAATACATTATCTGAGGAGTAAAAGGCTACCTGTAAGTCTGGTTCCCTCCCTAAATATCACCCAGACTTAGACGTTTCACGACGTCTTGCTAGCTTGAGCGCGAATGGAGCTGTCTTTGAGGAAATGTCCAGCACCACAATAAAGTCCAAGATCACGCTGACGCCTCCTTTCCATGACCCGAGAGCGGGCCGTTCCAACCTCCATTGGTTCCGTCTCAGGCAAGCGAACATACTTGGGTAGGACAACTGAAGCCCCCTGTCATTCACCACGTTTCTCACGAATTCGGTGATCCATTCGACGGGCCTGGATCATGGTCTTCCCCAGGGAACAGGGCAGAGTATGTAAAGCCGCAGAGCGTCCTTTAGAATATCAGAAAAGCCACGGTGAAACTGACACCCGAGAGCTGCATCATTCCACAAAACCTCAGAGGATCATTGTCAGAACTCAGAGCTATAGTCCTCTGCTGTGCAGCCCCCCCCTGTGTCCGGTTCATGATCTTAGCTTCTGTGACCTGTGTCCTGTTAGGTTCGTCATAGATCCATCTGTAGAGCGTCAAAAAAGGCATCTACGGAAGACCATTCTGGGGCTATTGGAGACAAAGAGAATGCCCATGTCTGAGGACCCCCTCGCAATAGGGACATGATTATTCCCACCTGCTGGTACTCATCCCCTGAAGACTAGGGTCCTAAGGTAAAAAATAGTTTGCAGCTCTCCCTAAACTGATCCTTCTCCCCCATGAATTTGTCAGGAAGTGCAACTACAGGTTCAGGAGAGACCAACTGCACATCAGAAAGTAAAGGAGTCACTACAGTCGATGGTAAGGAGCTTTGGGAAGCATCCATAGTTCTAGAAAACTGACCCTGCAACTGGGACTGTGTACATTCTAGTTTCAGGTGTTCCCTTGCAAGCACCATCTGGGTCAAATTCGCCCCCTGATCACAGAGTGCACAAACAGGATCCACTGGTGAAGGGAAAAAAAGTACTTTTATGGCCAGTCAAAATGTGACGCTAGTCACAACCCACGGCTAAGCCATGAATAAGCGCAGTCAGACGTTCCGGGGTCACTACCAAAAGATCACGTAGTAAACCAAGGGAAAATACAAAGTCGCAAGTCAGGTCACATGTCAGGGTCAAAATGCCAGAGAAACAGCGGCTAAGCAAAGGGGCAATAACAAACGGGTAGTTTGAGCACGGTCCAAAGGTCAGCAGCAAAATATCAGATGCAAAGGGGCAATGGCAAACGGGTATTCTGAACACTGTCCAAATGTCAGCAGCTGAAGAGGATTAGAACTTACAGCACAGGGTACAGGCGAACCCACCAGAGAACACCAGCTTAGAACAAGCTTTTGACTGGCGATGATCTGGCCCAGACAGCTCACCTAAATAACAGGGCAATTACCAAGAATATGGAGCACCTGTGGAAGTCTCTGCACCTTCCAGTCAGATAGGTCAACCAAGCTGTCAATCAAAGCAAAGACAGCTCAGCACGCCCCAGCACAGGATAGGATGCCAGTGCTGTCCATCACAGAGTCTCATACACTGAGCCAGAGGAATCATGACAGGTGGCAGCATCTTGTGGGGATGTTTTTTTGACAGCAGGGACAAGGAAAATGTATGGTGCGAAATACAGGAAAGATGTATATCTTCGTACCGTGTTAGCCAGTAGATAGAAAAATATTCAGGATTGAGAGTCCTCAGTAGTTGATACCTTTTAATGGCTAACTGAAAAGATGGTAATACATTGCAAGCTTTCGAGACTACTCAGGTCTCTTCATCAGGCTAGACTAATGATTTTGTATTAGTCTAGCCTGATGAAGAGACCTGAGTAGTCGCGAAAGCTTGCAATGTATTACCATCTTTTCAGTTAGCCATTAAAAGGTATCAACTACTGAGGACTCTCAATCCTGAATTTTTTTGGTGCGAAATAGGAATATTCTTGAGCAAAACCTGTTTTAGTCTGTCAGTGCTTTGAGACTGGGACGGAGGTTCACCTTCCAACAAGACAATGATCCAAAGCATACTGCTAATGCAACACTCAAGTGGTTTAACGGAAAATATTTTGTTGTGGCCTAGTCAAAGCTCATGCCTTAATCCAATTGAGAATCTGTGGTCAGACTGAAGGAAAACCAAATGTTCATAGTTGTAGGTATGTTTTTTTACATGAACTGATGCAAACCCTAAAAAAAACAGTGAAAGTCCAGGTTGTGAGGTAGCAAAACACAAAAAAATGCAAAAGGGCCGAGTACTTTCAGAATCCACTGTATCTGGATGGACCTACAGCTGACATACACATTTAATCAATGGTGTAGATCTGTCCAAAATAATGTGATATATGAATCCAATAGGCCTGCAGATAGTCCAGTATATCTAGGTCAGGGATACTGAGTGGTATAAAAGATCCAGGCAACACTAATAATCAGTGGAACCCTAGATCAATAAGTAGGCTGGTTCGCCTAGCCGCTGAGGTTGGCACGCTATATAGAGGTAGGCAACCTCAGGCCCTTGATTGCCTTTGATAAGTTTGAATGCAGATTGCTATGTAAAAAATAGTGACAGTCATTTTTGCAAATTACAAACTTGCTTGGCTCTGTGTACAGCTCTAGATTTGTGATGTGAATACTGTGGAATTGCTTTCTTTTGCATGCAGTATCTTGACCCAAAGTACAGATTTGCAAACTGATTTGATGCAAGTCAAATTTCTGCAGAATTTTAGATACTGTATATACCCGTGTATAAGCCGACCCGTGTATAAGCCGACCCCCCCCCTAATTTTGCCACAAAAAATGGGAAAACTTATTGACTTGCGTATAAGCCTAGGGTGGAAAATACAGCAGCTACTGGTAAATTTCAAAGATAAAAATAGATACCAATAAAAGTAAAATTAATTTAGACATCAGTAGGTTAAATGTTTTTGAATATCCATATTGAATCAGGAGCCCCATATAATGCTCCATACAGTTCATGATGGGCCCCATAAGATGCTCCATACAAAATACACCCCATATAATGCTGCACAAAGGTTAATAATGCCCCCACAAGATGCTCCATAGAATAATATGCCCCATATAATGCTCCATAAAGGTTATGGCTCCATAAGATGCTCCATAGATTATGCCCCCATAAGATGCTCCATAGATTATCCCCCCATAAAATGCTCCATAGATTATCCCCCATAAGATGCTCCATAGATTATGCGCCCATATGCTGCTCCATAGAATATGCCCCCATATGCTGCTCCATAGAATATGCCCCCATATGCTGCTCCATAGAATATGCCCCCATATGCTGCCCCATAGAATATGCCCCCATATGCTGCTCCATAGGATATGCCCCCATATGCTGCTCCATAGAATATGCCCCCATATGCTGCTCCATAGGATATGCCCCCATATGCTGCCCCATAGGATATGCCCCCATATGCTGCCCCCATAAAATGCTCAATATATTATGCCACCATATGCTGCTGCTGCAAAAAAAAAAAAAGCCATACTCACCTCTCCTGCTCAGGACCTAACCTGTCTGGGGGCCATCGCTGCTCACCGCTGTTTGCCATGTTGTCTGTCAGTGGCTTTCAGGCAGCAGAGGGCACGGCACGCAGTAATGTCACCTCGCCCCCTACTGCCTAAACGTCACAGACAGGATGCAGCAGACAGCAGTGAGCAGCGGTGGACACCCCGGACAGGTGAATATCACTATACTTACCTCCCCTTGCGCGGTCTCTGCAGCGGCAGCACCGCTTCTCCACGGTCTCCCTGCCTTCAGCAGTCACGTGGTACCGCTCATTACACTCATGAATATGCGCATATTCATGAGTTTAATGAGCGGTACCATGTGACCGCTGAAGGCAGAAAGGGAGACCGTGGAGAAGCAGGGGGGCTGCCCTTCCCCCGCCGTCCCCCAGGTTTATGACTCGTGTATAAGCCGAGAGGGGGACTTTCAGCCCAAAAAAATGTTAGTCAATGCCTGATGAAGAGACCTGAGCAGTCTCGAAAGCTTGTAATTTGTCACCATCTTTTCAGTTGGCCATTAAAAGGTATCAACCACTGAGGACTCGCAATTCTTAATAATTTAGAATGAAATGATGACCTACCTTGTTGTAAAAAGGTATGGTGAAAAATAGGGGTATTTGCAATGAATAGGGTAGTTTAAAACAGGAAAAAAAAAATATGATCACACAACTGAAGTTGCCTAGTGGAGGCTAGATAGCACCTGAAAGTTTTGGTCATGGTTGTTCTAGTAGTGAGTTGAGTTGAAGGCTTTGCGGGAGGAATAAAAGTTGATGCATAGTCAATAACTACAGCTCCTTCTAAACACAGGAAGAAACATCACCTACTCTTGGGAAAAGCACACTGGCCAGCTATATGAGCAAGGCTCAATATATCCTCCTACGCAACTCCTTGCAACTGTGTTTTTGGTAGCCAGGTTGCATCCCCAAGTAATATGTGGTCAGTGTCCTCATTTGCATCATCCACAACTACTGTTTTTCATTCTCCTACTCCTCTATTTCTAGCTCACAGGCCTCCTTCCCTGAGTTTGTCACAATAAAACAGGTGTATGCTCCCAGTCATCCATTTTTGCAAAACTCAACTCCAGCGCCGTCAAGTTGTTTTTGGTGCTCTCATTGATTTACGACTTGGTGAACAACACAGAATTTTGAGAGATGGTGGTGTGTTCTCATCCTTGCTGGAAGATGCCATTATTTCTTACAGAAAAGGGTGTCTGCTCTGTGCGCACATGGGTAGGATTACATGGGCTCTCTTACTCTGGGCATTAAGCCTGAATGTGCTCTGCACCATAGAGCAGCAACTACGGTCATGGACAATACATGTCTGCCATGATTCGCTGTGCAAAGGTTATGATCAGCAGCGATGTAGTCTTGCAACCAGAACCAAAGGTAAAAAAAAATGAGCAGATAACACGTGGTAAGTAAATAAATAGTAATAGTACATGTAAATTACATAGGGTACTTAGATGATACTATTAGGACATTATTAGTAGTATAAGGTGATCTTCAGAAAATGAAGTAAACAAACATCCTGGTAGTTAGAAACTAATCAGCCATGTACAAATGGGAGGACATACCTCATAATGTTACGTAATCGACCTGCTAGATAGTACAAATAGACGTTTCTTTATCAAAGTTTATGTTGCTGTTTTATGTACAGTACATTTAAAAAAAAAAATGAAAAACCTTACTTTTCCTCCAAAGCCATGACTTGTTTACATGAGCAATCAGCTCCAATGTGCTTTGCTCTGTGCTATAGTGCTTGTACCCGTCAGAGAATGTATGAGAAGGAATCTCCTAATAAAACTGGTTACAGATCCTTTGAGACTCTTCTGAATATGGGAATACTGTGAAGTACAGTGGGGAAAAAAAGTATTTAGTCAGTCAGCAATAGTGCAAGTTCCACCACTTAAAAAGATGAGAGGCGTCTGTAATTTACATCATAGGTAGACCTCAACTATGGGAGACAAACTGAGAAAAAAAAAAATCCAGAAAATCACATTGTCTGTTCTTTTTTTCATTTTATTTGCATATTATGGTGGAAAATAAGTATTTGGTCAGAAACAAGCAATCAAGATTTCTGGCTCTCACAGACCTGTAACTTCTTCTTTAAGAGTCTCTTCTTTCCTCCACTCATTACCTGTAGTAATGGCACCTGTTTAAACTTATCAGTATAAAAAGACACCTGTGCACACCCTCAAACAGTCTGATTCCAAACTCCACTATGGTGAAGACCAAAGAGCTGTCAAAGGACACCAGAAACAAAATTGTAGCCCTGCACCAGGCTGGGAAGACTGAATCTGCAATAGCCAACCAGCTTGGAGTGAAGAATTCAACTGTGGGAGCAATAATTAGAAAATGGAAGACATACAAGACCACTGATAATCTCCCTCGATCTGGTGATCCACGCAAAATCCCACCCCGTGGGGTCAGAATGATCACAAGAACGGTGAGCAAAAATCCCAGAACCACACGGGGGGACCTAGTGAATGAACTGCAGAGAGCTGGGACCAATGTAACAAGGCCTACCATAAGTAACACACTACGCCACCATGGACTCAGATCCTGCAGTGCCAGACGTGTCCCACTGCTTAAGCCTGTACATGTCCGGGCCCGTCTGAAGTTTGCTAGAGAGCATTTGGATGATCCAGAGAAGTTTTGGGAGAATGACCTATGGTCTGATGAAACCAAACTGGAACTGTTTGGTAGAAACACAACTTGTCGTGTTTGGAAGAAAAAGAATACTGAGTTGCATCCATCAAACACCATACCTACTGTAAAGCATGGTGGTGGAAACATCATGCTTTGGGGCTGTTTCTCTGCAAAGGGGCCAGGACGACTGATCCGGGTACATGAAAGAATGAATGGGGCCATGTATCGTGAGATTTTGAGTGCAAACCTCCTTCCATCAGCAAGGGCATTGAAGATGAAACGTGGTGGGTCTTTCAACATGACAATGATCCAAAGCACACCGCCAGGGCAACGAAGGAGTGGCTTCGTAAGAAGCATTTCAAGGTCCTGGAGTGGCCTAGCCAGTCTCCAGATCTCAACCCTATAGAAAACCTTTGGAGGGAGTTGAAAGTCTGTGTTGCCAAGCGAAAAGCCAAAAACATCACTGCTCTAGAGGAGATCTGCATGGAGGAATGGGCCAACATACCAACAACAGTGTGTGGCAACCTTGTGAAGACTTACAGAAAACGTTTGACCTCTGTCATTGCCAACAAAGGATATATCACAAAGTATTGAGATGAAATTTTGTTTCTGACCAAATACTTATTTTCCACCATAATATGCAAATAAAATGAAAAAAAAAAACAGACAATGTGATTTTCTGGATTTTTTTTTCTCAGTTTGTCTCCCATAGTTGAGGTCTACCTATGATGTAAATTACAGACGCCTCTCATCTTTTTAAGTGGTGGAACTTGCACTATTGCTGACTGACTAAATACTTTTTTTCCCCACTGTATATAATATAAATAGTACAATGCCAATGCAATGTTACTGACAAATATCATTTTTATTCTTAGCAGATGACTGTGCCAGGAGCTCAGAGGGATGTCTGATATTCTCAGATTTTACAGCAGATAATCTTCGTATCACACACGATACTTGTGAAGAAAATTTCATTGTACCAGATACACCTCAAGATGTTATTAGAAAAAATCTGTCACCTGATCCTTTTCAACAGGTCCTTGTTTCTGCTTCATCAAAGACAAATATGCAAAAGAAAAGTCCCAGAAGGGTTGTTGACCATGAAATAGCTAAAATAAGAGAGAAACCATTTTCATGTTCAGAATGTGGGAAATGTTTTAATCGGAAAACACATCTTGATAGACATCAGATTATACACACAGGGGAGAAGCCATTTTCATGTTCAGAATGTGGGAAATGTTTTACAACAAAACCATGTCTTTTTAGACATCAGATAATACACACAGGGACAAAGCCATTTTCATGTTCAGAATGTGGGAAATGTTTTACAACAAAATCGTGTCTTGTTAGACATCAGAAAATACACACAGGAGAGAAACCGTTTTCATGTTCAGAATGTGGGAAATGTTTTAATCGGAAAACAAGTCTTGTTGCACATCTGAAAACTCCCACAGGAAAGAAGGCATTTTCTTGTTCAGAATGTGGGAAATGTTTTACACAAAGAACATGTCTTGTCACTCATCAGCGAACTCACACAACTCCCACAGTAGAGAAGCCATTTTCATGTTCAGAATGTGGAAAACATTATAGTAAGAAATCCCAACTTTTTATACATCAGAGAATTCACACAGGGGAGAAGCCATTTGCTTGTTCAGAATGTGGGAAATGTTTTACACAGAAATCTAATTTTGTTGCACATCAGAGAAGTCACACAGGGGAGAAACCATATTCTTGTTCAGAATGTGGAAAACATTATAGTGATAAATACAAACTTCTATCACATAAGAGAACTCACACAGGAGAAAAGCCTTTTTCATGTTCAGAATGTGGGAAATGTTTTGCCGAGAAATCACGTCTTGTTATACATCAGAGAACTCACACAGGGGAGAAACCATTTTCATGTTCAGAATGTAGGAAGTGTTTTACAGAAAAATCACATCTTGTTACACATCAGAGAATTCACACAGGGGAGAAACCATTTTCATGTTTAGAATGTGGGAAATGTTTTACAGAGAAATCAAGTCTTGTATACCATCAGCGCATTCACACAGGGGAGAAACCATTTTCATGTTCAGAATGTGGGAAAAGATTTACAAAGAAATCAAGTCTTGCTAAACATCAGAGGATTCACACAGGTGAGAAACCATTTTCATGTTCAGAATGTGGGAAATGTTTTAATAGGAAATGGTATCTCATTACACATCAGAGAACTCATACAGCGCAGAAACCATATTCATGTTTACAATGTGGAAAATGTTTCAATCTGAAAACAAATCTTGTTTTGCATCTAAAAACTCATACAGGAAAGTAGCAATTTTCTTTTCAAATTCAAAGGATTGATTTTGTAAAGCATAATATAAGAAAATGAAAGTCTGGAAGAGGAAGAACAATAAAGGGATATGTAGACTTGAAGTATCTGAATAAATTGCACAAATACTTTGAAAGTGATGTAGTATATACAGTATATCGATAAGCAAGAAACTTAATAGGTTTTCCGTTGCCATATTTTTTTTTCTTCATAAATCTTATCATGTGCATCTCACTACATCCAATGTGTTATTTTAGCAATATTACCTTTTATCAAGCTCTAGCAGCACGGTCTTGTGGCTGGATGCAGCTCTGATGGGGGTTAATCGGCAATTTCCTTTCTCCTGCCTTCCTGTGTTCTATTACTACAAGTTCCATTATACATTGCTGTGACCTGTAAGCTAGCTACTATCACACCCACTCAAAACCCTATAAAAACCCTACTTGCCATATTTTCTCTATCCTCAATCTGCTACACCTTAGGCTCCCTTCACTCGCTGTTTTGTATGTCCGTTTGAGGTCCAATTTTTGAGGAACGGAAATGTGGACATAAGTACACCCATTGTATTCAATGGTGGTGCGCATATGTCAGGTTTTACACACGGGCCGTGTGTCTTTATGAAAAACCCGCAGACAAAATGTGTGCTGCACGCTAATGCACGCGGATGACATACGTGACATCTACCATCGCCTAGGAAGAAGCGGTACAGTTTGTGCTGTTCATAGATGGTTGCTGGAGGCAGCTCTCATTATTGTCACTTGGTCTCCCTGAGATCAGCATGAACAGGCAAAATGATGGGAGTTTTATTCAGCACCCTCTATCTAAAATTAGGAATTAAATAAAAAGGCATGGTCTCCAGCGTAATTTTCATAAACAGCAAAGGGAAAGTCCACTGGTTGAGGTTGATGTCAGCTTTGTGTTATCAGCTGACATCAAGCCCAGGGGGTTAATAATGAAGAGGCATCTATAAGATGCCCCCATTAGTAACACTATCGTAAGTTTTGATATAAACAGAGCAAGAATAAAATTCTTTATTTGAACTAAAACACAACCCCCTGTTTTACGCATTTATTTTAAAATGAAAAGTTATACTTACCTTTACGCCTAAAATTCATTAGAGCCCATATCCCCTGTAAAAAAAAAAAAAAATAATAATAAGCAACTCTATCCCACACCTGTCCTATGTAAAGATAATCCATACTGTCCCATGCTGTAATCCATCTCTGCAACATTGTTTTATAAACTGAAAGGTCACATGATGCAACCACTCAGGCTGAAAAGCAGGAGACCCTGAGCTGCTGAGAACGCAGCTTCAGTGACGAGCGGTGATGTCATAGAAGTTACCCCTGGTTACTGAAGTTGTGTTCCCACGGACAGGTCACTGAGCGACCCGATGAAATGCGTTGAACTCAATGAGATCACTGCTAGTACCATGAAAATTTTCTCACGGTGCTAGTGATCTCATTGAGGTCACCAAAGTTCATCGGTCTGCTCACAGTTAACTGCCCGTGGGACGCAGCTTCAGTGACTGGTGTTAACCTCAATGATGTCATTGATCGTCACAGAAGCTGTTTCCTCAGCAGCTCAGTGTCTCCTGCCTTTCAGCTTGAACGGTCTCATCATGCCACAATTCAGTTTGAAAACCAGATGATGCAGAGATGGATTACGGCATGGAACAGTATGGATTATCTTCACAGCGGACAGGTGAGGGAAATGGTTGTTGTTTTTTTTACAGGGGATATGGGCATTGGAGGGTTATCTACAAATCGGATAGGTGACACATACTTCAGTGGATTTTAGGCATAAAAGTGAGTATGATTGTGGAGACACAGGGGGTCAGCAGGTGCCCTGGTTTTCTAGCCGAAACCGCATGGACCACGAATCATCCCAAGGAATGCCCTCCCTGCTACTCAGACAACGCAGGGTGAGGGTAAAACTGTGACAATATTGTATTGAACCACAAAACAGGCAAATAACACATAGAACAGTCCCAGCACAATACCCAAGATTGTGCACAATTACAGAGTCTCACCCTTACGTTGACTGCTGGGATAAGAGCAGCTGTAACTTCAGAGCTTCCAGGGCCAACTAACCCACCTGTGTCACACACAGAGAGAAGGTAGCAACAAGCTTAGGAAGATGACAATTCATTCAGGCATAGGGCCAGTAGACCGGAGGGTCACAACCTGTCTTCTTTGAACATCTACATGAAACCAGGTGACAGCTGGGTCTCATTCCTGGCCCCCACAAACATATCCATGGGGCTCAAGTTATCAGTGGGTCTAAAGCCTGACTACCCCAAACCTATCCTTGAATTTGCGATGATAAATGGGGAAGAGCTGTATTCTTCCAGTCGGGGCCAAGGTCCCCTAAGCTGGCATCCTATGTGTCCTTCGTGATGGAGTCATGATGTCTTGACTGCTGTCCTGTAGAGTTTCTCTAGTTCTTTGGATCTCCTTTATGGCTGGAGGTACAGTACAGTTGTGCTCAAAAGATTACAAACCCCGGCAGAATTTTTGCTTTCTTGGTCTTTTTTCAGAGAATATGAATGATAACACCAAAACTTTTTCTCCACTCATGGTTAGTGGTTGGGTGAAGCCATTTACTGTAAAACTACTGTGTTTTCGCTTTTTAAATCATAATGACAACCCCAAACATCAATAACACAAAAAGAGGACTTAAAAATCCTGCAAAAATTCAAAAAAACAGCAAAAAAGGCAGAAATGCTTACCTGCCCAGGCCTCCAAACAGGATGCAGTGAACCCATTTAGTTAAGATGGCGGCAACACAGGTGCAAGAATACCGATGAGACAACTGCTCACAGCCAGGGCCAGCGTTGGCAGCAGGCAGACCAGGCAGCTGCCTAGGGCCCCTGTTCCCCCATCTAGCAGCACAGCACGCAGCCACTATGGGGCCCGTGAGGTAGGGGGGCCTGCCTGCCGCCAGCGCTGACTCCCCCCGCCGTATTGAGCTATACCAGTGTCATAGAAGCCAATACGGTTCAAAGCAATGATGGAGGAGAGCGTCAGCTGACGCTCCCTCCCATAATTTCCTTGTGCCTCTCACACTGCAGGTGTGTGATGCCATCATATCATCGTGCACTCACTGGGTGCCGGGCAGTGCAGCCGCTGAAACGAGTTGGAAGCAGTGCGGGGCGTGAGGATTGTGGGTTATTTTTTTTAATATTGAGTACTGGACGGTGGGGCCATTCTCAGGGGGGCTGTGTTTATATACTATGTGGCTGTTTTTATATACACTGCTCAAAATAATAAAGGGAACACTAAAATACCACATCCTAGATATTAATAAATGAAATATTCCAGTTGCAAATCTTTATTCATTACATAGTGGAATGGTTTGAGAACAATAAATCATAAAAATGATCTATGTAAATCCAAATTAATCTCATGAAGGTCTGGATTTAGAATGATACTCAAAATCAAAGTTGAAAATCAAATTACAGATTGATCCAACTTCAGTGGAAATTCCTCAAGACAAGGAAATTATGCTCAATAGTGTGTATGGCATCTCCACGTGCCTGTATGACCTCCCTGCAATGTCTGGATATGATCCTGATGAGGCATCAGATGTTCTCCTGAAGGATTTCTTCCAAGACCTGGACAAGAGCATCCGCCAACTCCTGGACAGTGTGGTGCAATGTGACATTGGTGGATGGAGCGAGACATGATGTCCCAGATGTGCTCAATCGGATTCAGGTCTGAGAAACGGGCGGGCCAGTCCATAGCTTCAATGCCTTCATTTTGCAGGAACTGCTGACACCCTCCAGCTACATGAGGTCTGGCATTGTCCTGCATAAGGAGGAATCCAGGGCCAACCGCACCAGCATATAGTCTCACAAGGGGTCTGAGGATCTCATCTCGGTACCTAATGGCATTCAGACTACCTCTGGTGAGCACATGGAGGGCTGTGCGGCCCTCCAAAGAAATGCCACCCCACACCATTACTGACCCACTGCCAAACTGGTCATGCTGAAGGATGTTGCAGGCAGCAGATCGCTCTCCATGGCGTCTCCAGACTCGTCACGTGCTCAGTGTGAACCTGCTTTCATCTGTGAAGAACACGGTGCCAGTGGCGAATTTGCCAATCCTGGTGTTCTGTGGCAAATGCCAAGCGTCCTGCACGGTGTTGGGCTGTGAGCACAGCCCCCATCTGTGGACGTCAGGGACTCAGACCCTCATGGAGTCGGTTTCTAACCGTTTGTGCAGACACATGCACATTTGTGGCCTGCTGGAGGTCATTTTGCAGGGCACTGGCAGTGCTCCTCCTGTTCCTCCTTACACAAAGGCTGAGGTAGTGGTCCTGCTGCGGGGTTGTTGCCCTATTATGGCCCTATCCACATCTCCTGGTGTACTGGCCTGTCTCCTGGTAGCGCCTCCAGCCTCTGGACACTACATTGACAAACACAGCAAACCTTGCCTCAGTTCGCATTGATGTGCCATCCTGGATGAGCTGCACTACCTGAGCCACTTGTGTGGGTTGTAGAGTCCATCTCATGCTACCACAAGTGTGAAAGCATAACCAACATTCAAAAGTGACCAAAACATCAGCCAGAAAGCAATAGTACTGAGATTTGCGCAGTCCTCGCCTTCCAGCGCCATTTTCTTGAAGACACACTGCAGTGTGTCTTCCACAATATGGCGCCAGAAAGCATGGACTGGGAATGAACCGATTCCGGTGCCACAACCCGGCCTCTCACAAAAAGGAAGAAAAAGCTACTGACCAAACACTGGGATCACCACAAATATGAAAATTTTTATTAGGTACAAACAGACAAAAAAACACTTAAA
Source organism: Dendrobates tinctorius (assembly GCF_039654945.1). Taxonomy (NCBI): domain Eukaryota; kingdom Metazoa; phylum Chordata; class Amphibia; order Anura; family Dendrobatidae; genus Dendrobates; species Dendrobates tinctorius. The sequence goes on from NW_027361822.1 coordinate 312,388, forward strand.
AACATTTAAAAGTCATACAAATGACAATTGCAGTAGACCCTTTGGGCTTGTAATACAGCCCTCTAGACTCCCCTCTCTGAAACATAGATGTAGAATTTATATATCCAGTATTCAAAACCGTGGACAATAATAAATCAGAATGGTGACTAAATGTGTCCCATATATACACAGATAGTGGTCATTGTATAGCCAATGCCCTGACATCGCTAGTAATGTGCAGTTGTTCAAAACAGATCCAAACAATAATACAAAAAATGTGTCAATAGTTATAATAATATATGAACCAAATGCTGTTTAGAAACTAGCCGCACTAGCTGGTACACCTAGCAGTCAGGAAGGTAGAGCAAGCAGACAACAAAACACCCTGGTGGTGCATCTGGACTCCGGTAAGAATCGTCCAGGAAAGGGCAAATGCCCCAAGAAAAAATACAAATAGGCACTCGGTGCGCTGTAATAATGCAATACCACTAATGGGGGGAGCTTGTAGAGACACCCGACTCGTGTCGCGACCGCAAGGTAGCTTCGTCAGGGGCTGAAGGTTAAATCTGACACAAGTCCTATATGTATAGTGTCTAAAGATAAGAAGCAGCTGCAGTCAATACCTGAGGAGTCGCATGTGGTAAGAGGCAGGAACATTTACTCAGACGGAGCCCGGAGGCGTTACTTGTGCTCAGACGTCACTTCCTGCGGAAATAGGTCTTTCCTTCAAGAAAGATGGCAGCTGTAGTTACTGCTGCGCATGCGCTATGAGCGCAATTCACAAGCCACCTCAGAGACTCCAATTAGGACACAGAGATAGATCTTTCATGAGGTCAAGTGTTTGTTATCAATGCGCGTGCGCTAAGGACAAAGTCGGCGTAAGAACATAGCCACAGTTAGTTCACAAATTACGTCGATCACGCAACAAAGAAATCCCAGCCTAAACAAGATGGTAACACTAGGAGCGTAACACATAGAGGATTATAACATCTCTTACAGCGGAGCAAAATTCAACCATAAAATAAGCCAGCAGAAATTGCTGGAGTGCGCATGCGCTGTCAATGGAAATTGTCATGATGATATCTAGCATTGTTTACCCTAGAAAATTGTAGCAAAGGTGAAATAACCTTGCTATCACAAATGAATCAGCTTTTTTATGATTAAGAAAACCTAACCATAGGTCATGTTAACCGATATAGATAAAAATATATATACATGCGCTATAGGCGCAGATTGTTATAACCGCAGCCAGTGTGCGGGTGCTGAGAACACAAACAGCATCCCAGCGTTAACACTCTATTAATTCACATAATCAATATGGTAATAAGCAAATCACGACACAAACAAGGTGACAACATAAAGACCATAATACATGAAGAGTTTTTATGGTTTTTTACAACAAAGATGTATCTAGTCATAAAATAAGCCAGCATAAGTTATTAAGATGCGCGTGCGCTGTTGTAGTTAATTTAGCCTCAATAGTCGTAGCAAGAAAAATGACTTTGCTATTTCAGAACAAAAACTTATTAGCGGCGAAATATAATAAATCATGCAGGCAAAAGTTGATATAAATGTGAAGGCGCTGTAAACACGGATTATCTTAATGGCATAAATACGATAGTCACATGTGAAAAAAAAAAAGTCACAAAACAAACAAGGTGGCTGTAGAAAACCATATTATATGGAGAGTTTAAGATTTTTTACAACAAAAAATGTGTCTGGACATACAGTAAGCCAGCAGAAGTTATTAAGATGCGCTTGCATTATTGTTATTCAGCCTCAATAGTTGCAGCAAGGGAAGAAATAACTTTACTATTTCAAAACATAAACTTGTTGGCGGCTAGAGATAAAAGCCATAGATCATGCTAGCAAAAGTTAGAGTAGATGTAAGGGCGCTGTAGACGCTGGTTATCATAGTAGCACAAAACACTCAAAAATGTCATGGGCTTGAAAAAAACACAACAAATGCTTTGCAAACCAAATGTTAGAATGCATTATAAGAAATATATATATACCGCACTAAGTTCAGATATGCCGTAAAGACAGAGTCGGGCTCGATGTATCAAAAATTGAATAACAGAGGGTCACTAAATAACGCACTCTTTTGAAAATATCCTAATAAAAGTTTGTCAGTGTATATACACATGACTGCAGGCGATCACCATGATAGTACCCTCTATTATAACAGAAGTCACGCAGGTGACTATATGAAAAGGTTTTATTCAATTTAAAAGATCAAACACATCCATGCTATGGTTGGAATAATTCACATATAAATGCTGACACACAAACAAGGAATAGTTGCTTAACCCCTTTACCCCCAAGGGTGGTTTGCACGTTCATGACCGGGCCAATTTTTACAATTCTGACCACTGTCCCTTTATGAGGTAATAACTCTGGAACGCTTCCATGGATCCCAGTGATTCTGACATTGTTTTCTCATGACTTATTATACTTCATGTTAGTGGTAAAATTTCATTCCTATAACTTGCGTTTATTTGTGGGGAAAAAAAACGGAAATTTTGCAATTTTCCAACTTTGAATTTTTATGCCCTTAAATCACAGAGATACGGCACACAAAAAACTTAATAAGTACCATTTCCCACATGTCTACTTTACATCAGCACAATTTGGGGACCAACATTTTTTTTTGTTAGGAAGTTATAAAATATCTCATTTTTACAACACCATTTTATTTTTAGGGACCACATCACATTTGAAGTCACTTTGAGAGGTCTATATGATAGAAAATACCCAAAAGTGACACCATTCTATAAACTTTCACCCCTCAGGGTGCTCAAAACCACATTCAGGTGCTTCACAGGAATTTTTTGAATGTTTAAAAAAAATGAACATTTAACTTTTTTTTCACAAAAAAAATTACTTCAGGTTCAATTTTTTTATTTTACCAAGGGTAACAGGAGAAATTGGACTGGAAAAGTTATTGTGCAATTTGTCCTCAGTACGCTGATACCTGATATGTGGGGGAACCACTGTTTTGGCGTGTGGCATAGCTCGGAAGGGAAGGAGCGCCGTTTTACTTTTTCACTGCAAAATTGGCTGGAATTCAGATCGGATGCCATGTCAAGTTTGGAGAGTCCCTGATGTTCCTAAACAGTGGAAACCCCCCCACAAGTGACCCCATTTTGGAAACTAGACCCCCCAAGGAGCTCATATAGATATGTGGTGAGCACTTTGAACCCCCAAGGGCTTCACAGAAGTTTATAACGTACAGCCATACAACTAAAAAAATCATATTTTTTCTACAAAAATGATCTTTTCACCCCCAATTTTTATTTTCCCAAGGGTAACAGGACCCCAAAAGTTATTGTGCAATTTGTCCTGAGTACGCTGATACCCCATATGTGGGAGTAAACCACTATTTGGGCGCATGACAGAGCTCGGAAGGGAAGCAGCGCCATTTGACTTTTTTGGCTAGAATTGAGATCGGACGCCATGTCGCATTTGGAAAGCCCCTGATGTACCTAAACAGTGGAAACCCCCAATTCTAACTCCAGCCCTAATCCCAACACACCCCTAACCCTAGCCCTAACCCTAACGGGAAAATGGAAATAAATACATTTTTTTTATTTTATTATTTTTCCCTAACTAAGGGGGTGATAGCGGGGGGTTTGATTTACTATTTATGGCGGTTTTTATATTTGGCGGCTGTCACACGCTAAAAGACGCTTTTTATTGTAAAAATAGTTTTTGCATCACCACATATTGAGAGCTATAATTTTTCCAAATTTTGACCCTCTGAGTCATGTGAGGTCTTATTTTTTGCGGGACGAGTTGACGTTTTTATTGGTACCATTTTCGGGCATGTGACTTTTTTGATTGCTTTTTATTCCGATTTTTGGGAAGCAGAATGAACAAAAACCAGCGTTTCATGAATTTCTTTTGGGGGGTGCGTTTACACTGTTCTGCGTGCGTTAAAATTGATAAGGCGGTTTTATTCTTCAGGCCAGTACGGTTACAGCGATACCTCATTTATGTCTTTTTTTATGATTTCGCGCTTTTATGCAATGAAAACAATTTTATATAAAAAATAATTATTTTTGCATTGCTTTATTCTGCGAGCTATAACTTTTTTATTTTTTCACTGATGATGCTGTGTGGCAGCTCGTTTTTTGCGGGACAAGATGATGTTTTCAGCGGTACCATGGTTATTTATATCCGTCTTTTTGATCGCGCGTTATTGCACTTTTTGTTTGGCGGTATGATAATAAAGCATTATTTTTTGCTTCGTTTGTTTTTTTTAAGGAGTTCAATAAAGGGGTTATCTAGTGGGATAGTTTTATAGGGTGGGTCGTTACGGACGCGGTGATACCAAATATGTGTACTTTTATTGTTTGGGTTTTTTTATTTTCAAAAAATGAATTTATTAGGGAATATTTTATTTATTTATTTTTTTATTTTTTTATTTAGCGATTTTTTTTATCAATTATTTTTACACTTTTTTTTTTAACTTTATTACATTGTCCCAGGGGGGCATCACTGTCATGTGACAGATCGCTGATCTGTCACATGACAGATTGCTGTGACATATCAGCGATCTGTCACAGGCGCTACACAGACTTCCTCATGCTTGCGCTCTGCAGGCAGTGAGGAAGCCGGCTCCCTGCAGGCCCCTGAAGGTCCCCGCCGCCATATTGGATCCGGGGACATGCAGGGAAGAAGGCCTCCGGAGCAGCGCAGCATATCGTGCGGCTCCGGGAGTCTCAGGGAGGCACGGAGGGAGCCCCCTCCCTGTGCACTTCTCTCCTATGCCGACGGTACACTGCGATCATGTTTGATCGCAGTGTGCCGGGGATAATGTGCCGGGGGCGGTGAGTGACTGCCATCAACCCTCTACCATTGATAGCCTGTCAATGGAGGAGAGACAAGTGCTTAGAGATCTTATTTCATTATTGGAAGAGACCGAAATCCAGCGACAAGAACACGTTTCAAGGGGCGATTACCCTCTCAGGCTACTCCCAGTTTCTCTTTGTTCCCTGTGATTCAGATCGCGCTAGACGTACTATTTTGTCCTTGGGACTTACAGTAAGTCCTAGGTCACATGGACGGAATAGTACGTCTAATGTAGGAAAGGGGTTAAACAAGCAAAAAACCTGTGATATTATAATGGCAAGGATGGACCACTCCTGTAGTTATAAAACTCCAAAGAACTTACAGAATTACCCAAGCAAAATCTGTCGACAGTTTATAATATCAAATTCAATGTGGGGGTATGGCAAATTGACCATTCAACAGAACGAAAGATCACCACAGGCTCCACACATGAGGCGTGAAGAGACCAGGGAATAGATGTACAAGAAAAGTAATGCCGAAACCAAAAGGGTTCAGCAGTACCAGATGTCTCCACAGGCTCCACCCTGGGTACTCTAGAGAGAAAAAAACTAGATGGTCAAAAATATAAGAAAAAGACTGTCCCAAATAGGGCTAGGAAGCTGTTGACAGTTTATAATATTAAATTCAATGTGGGGGTACGGCAGATCGACCGTTCAACAGAACGGTAGAATACCACAGGCTCCCCCATGGGGCATGAAAATACCAGGGAATACATGTACGAGAAAAGTAATGCAGAAGCCAAAAGGGTTCAGCAGTACCACATTTTTCCACAGGCTCCGCCCTAGGTACTTCTAGAGAGACAAAAACTAAATGGTCAAATATATAAGAAAAAGACACTGTCCCAAATAAGGCTAGGAAGCTATAATGTTCGACAACTCATGCTTCCCGAATACCTGATCTAAATGGAGTATTTCCAACGATGTCACCACAAGGAGACCCAAGGGAATATTAGTTGTTGATGTTAACATGAGACACACATCTATAGTAGCTACGTTGTAAGCCATAGAGGTTGGAAATAAACAGCATTGGACAACTCCAAGTGAGATAAAGTGATGGAAATTCCAGTCATTGGGGATCACTCTAAGATAGTAACAATCAACAGATTATTTCAACAAAAGTGTCCAAAAGCTGTTTGATTGACCATAATAAAATCTCCAAATGACGAGTCAGATGCTATAACATGAAGTCCTGGGGAGAGCAGCAGTCTTGAAGGACATAGTCCAAACTCGAAGGTCCAAAGAAGATAGATGTAAAAGTGATGTAACGAAGATCTGTAAATAAAGGAGATATACCATAATCAGAGTCATATAGATTAAACTTGTTTATAGAAGCTGGTGAAAAGTAGATCTTCATTTAATCCTAATGGTGAACGGCTCCTAAGATTGTAAATCCATTTGGATTCACATTTTAAGGGTTCAAGGGAGATGTTCACACCCCTGATGTTAGTCAATACCGATTCAAGACCCATAACCTTCATGCCAGTGCTACAACCATTATGTTCCAACAAAAAATGCATGGCCACTGAGGTCAGGGTTTTACCTTTTTCTCTATCCACCTTTGCCATATTAATATTGGATAGGTGCTGCTGAACTCTCTTTCTAAGCTCCTATGTAGTTTGTCCGATGTAAAATTTTGGACATCGACAGACCAAGGCGTATACTAAATTCTTGGACCTGCAATTGAAATAATTTAATATTCAAAGAGATTAGGCCTAGAAAAATGGCTCTTCTAACACAACTATCATCAAAAGAGATTTACGGAAGCATGTAGCCATAAAATACTACCATTTTATTCGGTCAATACAAAAAGACACAAAGACATAGGTATAATATAAAAAGAAATGAGTATCCAATATAACATCACAGAATACAAATGCACTATAAAAATGATGCACTCAGTGTGCACATTACCTATGCGCCATTCTATGTCAAAAAGATTCAAAAAAGTACTAGGTGGTACCGTGGTAAAGCCAAAAACTGCAATATACAGCCTATATAGTAGTGTAAAATACTTCCACCAGATAGTAAATAGGCAGGACCAGCAAAATATTTAGATATCTCGAGCACTAACAAACTACTGCTTATCACTACCATACATAAATACCTAGGTAATGATGTATCCTAGGAAGAAGGTCTGATATCAGACAAATGCACTAATCAGCAAAGTATGTCCCTAAAAAAAGTAAGGACAATTCCATAATGAGACAGAAAAAGTAATGAGTGATACAGCCAATAGGTGCCAATATACAGCCCATATGATATAATATGCTTCCACCAAACAGTGGGTGGCCAGGGCTGGCAGAATAATTATAAATGCGCGAGCAACGGTGAAATACTGCTAATTACTGCTAAACATCCCCCCGATACCTGACATGATGGGCCTACCTGGTGGTTCTTGAGTGGATTTATGCACTTTGGGCAGCATGTAAAATGTCAGAAACCTAGGGTGGTGGGTAGTCAAAAAGTCCTTTTCTTTTTGATTGATGACATTGTGAGTCTGAGCCATTGAAAGGAGTTTATCCGGTTTGGTGTTAAACACAGCAGTGGGGTCCGATGGAGGTATCTGGAAAAAAAGAGGATTACTTAGTTGTCTTTTCGCCTCCTTAAAATAGAGATCCACTGGCCAGATAACAATATTCCCCCCTTTATCCGCTTCCCTGATGACCAGATCTTTATTATTACTGAGTTCACGTATAGCTTTTCTTTCAGATTTATTGATGTTATTCAAACGATTGGGTTTTATATCAAGACTGTATGTCTCTACTTACCGCGTCAAAGAAGATCTGAATCACAGGGAACAAAGAGAAACTGGGAGTAGCCTGAGAGGGTAATCGCCCCTTGAAACGTGTTCTTGTCACTGGATTTTCGTTCCCTTCCAATAATGAAATAAGATCTCTATGCACTTGTCTCTCCTCCATTGGCAGGCTATCAATGATAGAGGGTTGATGGTACATCAATTTAAAAGTAAGTTGTCTGCAAAATAAATATAGATCTTTCACAAAAGTAAAATTTGTCTAAAGTGTTCGTAGGACAAAAAGACAGTCCACGTTGAAGTACCGAAATTTCAATTTGTGATAATTCATATTTAGACAAACATCCCAGCAAGACCCTGCGGCAAAACCGGATCGGTAAGGTGTTGTGCCAGAGATGGTGGTATGCGTTCAGTGCTTACGTATACCGCGATCTCCTGGGCCACCCTCCTCATCCCTGGGTGTGTTACTCTGTCCAGACTGCGCAAGCGCATCGTGCTTGCACAGTCTTGAAAGGCTTCAGACAGAGTGACGCTCCCAGCATTATATTATAGATGTGTGTATATAGAAATCCAGGAAAAATTGGAAGCAGCACCCCGTTTGTAGTGAAAAAAAAGAGGTATTTAATAAGCCCAAAAGGCAACTGTAATGTGCTGCTGCAGTGCAGTACAGGGCAACCTCCACCAGAGGGTGATGGTGAGGGAAGAGAGGTTGCACACACACACAGCGTAGTAACACAGAGCAACAGCACAGGTTTCACAGGTAATGAAAGAGTGGTCAGACTAGCCGAAGTCAGCAACTGTCAGGAGCAGAGGTACCAAGGAAGACAGCAAGTGCGTAGTCAGGGACGTGCGAGAAGTCAGGACCTACCAGGAACATGGTATCAGAAACGTAAGACGTAATCTGTTGTCAGAGTACAAGCCAGAGGGTCAAGAACCAGTTGGAAAGCGTGGTATCAGAAATGGAAAAACCAGAAGCAGAGTCCAGAGATCAAGCCGAGTCATACACAAGTCCAGGTAATCGGGCAGAAGGAACACTAAAGGAATACAGGTCAGAGGCAATAACTTGGAAGCTTGCAGTATAGCTGACGCTGGCCTGCAGGCTGCAGATGACTGAAATAGCCCAGCCAGCTCCAGAACGAGGCAGAGGGGATAGAATCATAGAATCGTAGAGTTGGAAGGGACCTCCTGGGCCATCTGGTCCAACCCCCTGCTCAAAGCAGGATTCGCTAAATCATCCCAGACAGATATCTGTCCAGCCTCTGTTTGAAGACTTCTATTGAAGGAGAACTCACCACCTCTCGTGGCAGCCTGTTCCACTCATTGATCACTCTGTCAAAAAGTTTTTTCTAGTATCTAATCTGTGTCTCCTCCCATTCAGTTTCTTCCCATTGCTTCTAGTCTTTCCTTGTGCAAATGAGAATAAAGATGATCCTTCTGCAATGTGACAGCCCTTGAGATATTTGTAGACAGTTATTAAGTCTCCTCTCAGTCTTCTCTTTTGCAAGCTAAACATTCCCAAATCCTGCAACCTTTCCTCATAAGACAGGGTTTGCAGACCGGTCACCATTCTGGTCGCTCTTTTCTGAACTTGCTCCAGTTTGTTGATGTCTTTTTTAAAATGTGGTGCCCAAAACTGGACACAGTATTCCAGATGAGGTCTGACCAAAGAAGAGTAGAGGGCAATAATGACTTCACGTGATCTAGACTGTATGCTTCTGTTAATACATCCTAGGATTGCATTTGCCTTTTTAGCTGCTGCATCACACTGTTGACTCATGTTTAGTCTGTGATCTATTAGTATACCCAAGTCTTTTTCACATGTGCTGTTGCTAAGCCCTATTCCTCCCATTCTGTATATGCTTTTTTCATTTTTATTGCCCAGATGTAGTACTTTGCATTTTTCCCTATTAAGAACCATTCTGTTAGTTGCTGCCCACTGCTCCAGTTTATTTATATCTTTTTGAATATTCTCTCTCTCTTCTCTAGTATTAGCTATCCCTCCTAGCTTTGTGTCATCAGCAAATTTAATCAGTTTACCCTCAATTCCTTCATCTAAATCGTTGATAAAGATGTTGAACAATACAGGGCCCAGGACAGAGCCATGTGGTACCCCACTTGAAACATTCTTTCAACTGGATGTGCAGCCATTTATGATCACTCTTTGGGTCCGATCACTAAGCCAGTTATGAATCCACCTAACAGTTGCATTGTCCATTCCATACTTAGTCATTTATCAATAAGGATTGTGTGAGATACTTTGTCAAATGCTTTGCTGAAGTCAAGATATACTATATCTACAGCATTTCCCTGATCCACCCAATCAGTGATTCTGTCATAGAAGGAAATTAAGTTAGTCTGACATGACTTATTAGTTACAATTATCCCCCACATGACCAGTCCAAAGAGAAGACAGCAGAATGCAAACTCTGGACTGGATCATGACAGTACCCCTCTCTCAATGGGGGCCACAGGACCCCTAGGCTTCCCTGGACAACGAGCATGAAAGGCCCAGACCAACCGATCCGCATGGACCGAACGCGTCGGCACCCTTGATGGGTCCTCAGGACCGAAACCTTTCCAATGGACATATTACTGAAGTGAATGGCTGAGCATACGAGAATCCACCACCCATTCCACCTCATACTTGATCTGACCATCTACCACAACAGGAGGCGGGAGCGAGGGAGACTCATCAGAGGAAGACACTGATGGCTTCGGAAGGGCCTTATGGAATACATTGGGGATCCGCAATGACGGAGGCAAGCGCAGGGGGAAGGCCACAGGATTAACCACCTCTAAAATTTCATAAGGGCCAATAAACTTGGGACCCAACTTAGCAGAAGGAATCCTCAAGCTAATATTCTTGGTGGATAACCATACCTTATCCCCCACCTGGTAGGCTGGCCCCACAGAACATCGTTTATCTGCAAAAAATTTATACTTGCCCTGAGCCTCCCCAATGTTTCTCTGAACCTCCCTCCAGATGTCCCCCAACTGCAAAAAAGCCGAATCAGCCCCTAGACACTGAATCCAGCCAGGAAAACTCACCAAAGTGAGGGTGAAACCCATAGTTGCAGAAGAACGGGGAAGTACCAGTGGACTGATTCACATGATTATTGAATGCAAACTCTGCCATGGGTACCGCAGAGCACTAATCATCCTGTCTGGACGTAGCAAGACATTGCAATATCTGCTCCAAAGACTGATTAGTCCTTTCAGTCTGACCGTTGGTCTCGGGATAGTAGGCCGATGAAAAGGTCAGACTGATACCCAGCCTTTTACAAAAAGCCCTCCAGAATTTTGCCACAAATTGCACACCTCTATCAGACACCACACTGACAGGCACACCATGCAATCGGACCACATGTTCAACAGTTTAGAGTCTCAGCATTAGGGAGGCCTGCCAAAGGTACAAAATGCGCCTGTTTGCTGAACCTATCAACAACTACCCAGATCACGGTTTTGCCATTACAAGGAGGAAGATCGGTGATAAAATCCATGGACAGATGAGTCTACGGTCTATTTGGAATTGGCAGTGGCTTCAATTCCCCAGCCGGTTACGAGAGGATTTAGCGCGAGTTTCACAGGAAGACAAACCCAGTGACATCACAAGCCAACGAAGGCCACCAAAACAACCTAGTAATGGCTTTATGTGTGGCCGAGATTCCAGGATGCCCACTCAGAGATGAGTCATGGAACTCCCGAAGCACCCTTAACCGATACTGAACAGGTACAAAGAGCTTATTATCAGGTATGTACGACAGGTTCTTGTGATCTGTAATAACAGTGATACGATGGACATCCCCCTCAAAAAAATGCCTCCATTCTTCAAATGCCAATTTAATGACCAATAGCTCACGGATACTCACATCATAATTCCTCTCAGCAGAGGAAAATTTTCTTGAAAAGAAGGCATAGGGCCTCAAGTTAGTCAACGTGGTGGGACTCTGGGACAAAACAGCCCCTACTCCCGCCTCCAAGGAGTCCACCTCTACGATAACTGGTTTAGACAAATCATGTTGAACCAATACAGGAGCAGTCATGAAACAGTTTTTTAAAGAAGAAAACGCCGCCACAGCTGGAGCTGACCAGTTTTAAGATCAGCCCCCTTACGAGTTAAACCCGTGAGGGGTTTGAAAATCTGGGAAAACCCCTTAATGAATTTTCTATAATAATTGGCGAAACCCAGAAAACGCTGAAGACCTTTGAGATCACTCGGTTGCACCCAATCCATAATAGCCTGTACCTTCCTAGGGTCCAAACGAAACCCCTCAGCAGACAAAATGACCCCTAGTAAAGACAATTACTGAGCACAGAATCATTTAGCAAATAGTGAGTTCTCCCTAAGCCTCTGAAGAACTGTACGGAGGTGGCCCATGTGATTCTGCTTGTTAAAAAAATATATAAGAATGTCATCCAAATAAATTACCTTGAAACACCCAATAAAATCTGAGAAAACATGATTCATAAAATTTTGAAATACTGCTAGCACGTTAGTCAGGCCAAAGGGCATAACCAAATTCTCAAACAGACCCTCATTGGTGAGAAATGCAGTTTTCCACTCATCCCCCTCCCGCATACGGATGAGATTGTATGCGCCCCTGAGGTCCAACTTAGAGAACCACTTGGCCCCCCGACAATTGATTGTACATATCGGGTAAAAGTGGAAGGGGATAAGTGTGTTTCTTATAGTGATTTTATTAATGTCATGATATAGGACATGGTTAATGTCCTGCTTTCTCAGGGTTAACTTTTGCTGGCCTCCCTTTGGATCTGGGAGGGGTATTTATACTCACTCCAGACTAGGATTCCCTGTTAGCTATACTGTTGTTCTGACTGTGTGTCTGGCCCTCTGGTGTGTGTGTATACTGCTTTGCTTGATTGCCTCCTGTGTATGACCTGGTCTGTCCGCTCACTCTGTTTTCTGTCTCACATTTTGGTACTATTGTCTTCTCCGGTTCTGACCTCCTGGCTTGGCTATTGCTACTCTGTTACAGTTTGTCCCTATTGTACCGTCTATTGCCCGTTCTGGTTTACTGATCTATTGCTACGTCCTGACTATCCGTTCTGTCTAACCCTTTGGTACTGTAGTGCTATCTCGTGCTTTGACCCCGGCCTGATCTGGTTTACGTCCCTGTCTATGCCCCTTGGTAATTTTCTCCCATAGTTACCTTTGTAGGAGTTTTCCTAGAGCTCCTAGCTCTCTGGAGCTTAGGCCATGCCCCCAGCAGTCACCTGCTTTAGGTCCTGTTTGTCTGAAGCACGCATCTTCACCGCTGCTGCCCCCCTCCACAGGTGTCTTTTGCACACAGTTGGTTACACTTAGGACACGCGCACTGGCTCAGTGAGCAAGTGCAATGCGGTGTTCCTCACAATTAAGTCGTCAAAAATCGAGGCATGGGCGTAAACCACCATCCTTTTTCTTCACGAAAAAGAACCCCGATTCCACAGGAGAAACAGATGGCCAAATGTGGCCCTTACAGAGGATATCAGAAATATACACCTTCATAGTGGCCTGCTCAGGGGCGGAGAGATTACACAGACGGTCTTTGGGCAATTTGGCACCGGGATTAAGATCAACAGCACAATCGAATGGACGGTGTGGTGGTAGAACACATCCTCAAAGTCCTTCAGGTACTCCTGAATGCCCTCCAGACTGACAGATGACACTGATACAGAAACAAGACATTTCTTAGAAGAATTGGGACCCCATTTAATAATGTCCCGAGATTCCCAATTAATCACAGGATTATGTAATTGCAACCCCAACACCAGTCCCACAGGCAGATTGTCCATAACAAAGCATGAAATATGTTCCTGGTGCAAGGAACTCACTTTAAGGAGAAACTCCTCTGAAACAAATTTGATGCCATTCTTAGGCAGTGGTGTTTTATCAATGGCAACAACATGGATAGGAGTCTCCAGCCTGACTGTCCCTAACTTACACCAGGACACCAAGTCAGAGTTGTGACGTGGGGCAAGAGTGGACCCTCTGGGTCGCGGCACCAAAGCTCCCACGGGCAAGCTGACCAGGTGGTGCTGACCCCTATACAGGGACCGTTAGGAGCAAGCCAGAGGGAGTCGAATACTGTGACAGCTGATACCAAGAGGGACGGCTCAAGAGAAAACGAGAGAGCCCAACCGGGCCTGAGGGGACGAGGATAGCAATGCCGAGGCTCAGGCAGATGGAAAGGGATAAGGATATGATGGTGCAGGGGACTAGACGGGGTAGTCAGACAGGAAGGCACACCAAGCAGGGATCAGGGGCAACTGGAGTCAGGAGTGACCGGAGTCAGGAGCGACTGGAGTCAGGAGCGACCGGAGTCAGGGGCGACCGGAGTCAGGGGCGACAGGATGGGGCCAGAGTACCGTACAGGATGCACACGATAATCAGGTGCCTCCATGATGGAGGAGCCACCTGATATACCCTGTGCTGGAGCTTGATTGGAGATCGCTCCACAGGGATGGTGCAGAAGGGGTTAAGGGGAGAGAAGAGCGCGCGCCCGTGGCCTAAGGCGCATGCCCGGAACAGGAGCAGGACAGGAAGGAGAACCATCATGCTGGATCCTCCGGGCTGCAGGACGGGAGGCTGAGGGTGCTGCACGGCGGCAGGAGCGGTGAGCCGAAGGGAGACCCTGGGAGCAGCAGCAGGGGCCCGGCATGACAGTGAGTGTCGGTACCGGCCTGACAGCCGGCACCGGCCTGACAGGTGGCGCCGGCATGACAAGAGTTATTAAAGTTCATGGATGACCCGCAATCCACGAAGGCAGAAGTGGACGTGGAGCCACTCCCACAACAAAGTTCCACTTGCATCAAAATTTTTGAAAATGGAGAAAAAGGTACCTGAGAGCCTGGGTGACCTCCACGACAATCACCCAGACTCAGCCGCTTGTTGGTTGGTGGACAGGAGGAGCAGTCCTTTTTCCAATGTCTGTGATCTCCAAAAAAACCCACAATTTTCCTTCATGCCGCCGTCTCCTCTCCTTTTCCTCGAGGTTGGCGACCCCCACCTCCATAGGTTTAGACTACGGCAAAACAATTTTACCAAGAGCAATGGAATCTCTCGCTGTGCGATACCTGTCTCACGCAGCCTCTGAGTCATGCAGATAGCCTAAGTCATAGCTTCCTCCAATGAGCTGGGAGGTGGATGGAGAGCCAGAGCGTCCTTCAGATTATCCGCCAGTCCACACCTGAACAGACCTCTAAGCGCGGAGTCACCCCAGGACATTTCAGTGGACCATCACCAGAACTCGGAGCAGTACTACTCGGCTGAGCGCTTTCCCTGAACCAGACCCATAATAGAGTCCTCTGCCACCCTGACATGGTCTGGATCATCATAGATAAGTCCTAGGGCCTCAAAGAACCTATCTACTGACATCTGTCCAGGGGCAGAAGGGGACAGCGAGAAAGCCCAAGATTGGGGACCCTCCCTAAGTAAGGAGATAATAATCCTTACCTGCTGAGTCTCATCCCCAGACAATCAAGGTCTCAAAGAAAAAAATAATTGACAACTCTCCCTGAACGTTTGAAATTTATCTCTTATGCCAGAAAAGGTATCAGGAAGCTTAACCTGAGGTTCGGGAGAGTGCACAACAACATCAACAGGTCGACTAACAGCATGATGGGTGCTTTCCTGCACAGTCTGAACAGACTCAGTCAGTTTTTTCTGTAAGAGAGCATGAGATGTGACAAGGGCCTGATGTTCCACCGAAAAACCCCGCATCTCCTGTGTGAACCTGGAAACTTGATCAGCTAAGTTAACAAGTGGATCCATGGCCAGAGAAAAAAAAAAAGCAAAATCCCCTTTAAATGTGCGGGTAAGCTATAATGTAAGGTGCTGCTGCAGTGCAGTACAGGGCAACCTCCACCAGGGGGTGATGGTGAGGGAAGAAAGGTTGCACACACACAGCGTAGTAACACAGAGCAACAGCACAGGTGTCACAGGTAATGAAAGAGTGGTCAGACTATCCGAAGTCTGCAACTGTCAGGAGCAGAGGTACCAAGGGAGACAGCAAGTGCGTAGTCAGGTACGAGCGAGAAGTCAGGACCTACCAGGAACGTGGTATCAGAAACGTAAGACGTAAGCTGTTGTCAGGGTACAAGCCAGAGAGTCAAAAGCCAGTCGGAAAGCGTGGTATCAGAAACAGAAAAACCAGAAGCAGAGTCCAGAGATCAAGCTGAGTCATACACAAGTCCAGGTAATCAGGGGCAGAAGGACCACTAAAGGAATACAGGTAGGAGGCACTAACTTGGAGGGTTGCGGTATAGCTGACGCTGGCCCACAGGCTGCAGAGGACTGAAATAGCCCAGCCAGCGCCAGAACGTGGCAGAGGGGATTAACCCCCGCATGACTGGATCATGACAACGACGTTTTGGTCCAAACAACAGGAACCTTTCTCAAGCCTTAGCTTGAAGAAAGCGTGAAGAGTATTCTGTGTAGGAAGCGGCGACGTGTAAGAGCTGTTAATGGACATTGCAAATGCCAGTTGAAGAGGAAAATAGAGGCGTTTAAAATCAAAAGTGAAATCAGATGGAATTAGTGGAATTCTTGGAATGAAAATATCCTCTCCTTTGGCACATCCTGTTGCTGAGCTGTGTATTTAACCCTATCCTGTGTAATAATGTCTGCTGAGCTGTGTATCTAATTCTGTCCTTTGTGATGCTGTATGCTGAGCTGTGTATCTAATCCTATCCTGTGATACAGGGTTGTGTATCTAATCCTATCCTGTGTGATACCACCTGCTGAGCCGTGTCTCTAATCCTATCCTGTGTCATACTGTCTGCTGAGCAGTGTATCTAATCCTATCCGGTGTGATACAGTCTGCTAAGCTGTGTATCTAATCCTATCCCGTGTGATACTGACTGCTGAGCTCTGTATCTAACCCTATCCTGTGTGATACAGTCTGCTGAGCCGTTTATCTAATCCTATCCTGTGTGATACAGTCTGCAGAGCCATGTATCTAATCCGATCCTGTGTGATACTGGGCTCCCCCTGCAGTCTGTGTCAGAGGGTGGTCTGTGTCAGCACGGTAATAAATTGTGTTATTTCCATCTTTACAGAACAACAATAAAACCAAAGAAATGATAAGAATACTACTCAGTTACCACAACTGTCTACAAGGAAAACTGTTGCTAATAGCAACCAATCACAGCACAGCTTCTTTTATACTGCTCTGTTGAAATAAAAGATACTTAGTGATTGGTTGCTATGTGGAGTGGGCATGGTCGATACACACACAATATTATTTTCACTTATACAGTACTGACAAAAAGTTTGGACACACTTTCTCATTCAAAGAGTTTTCTTTATTTTCATGGCTATGAAAATTGTAGAATCACTCTGAAGGCATCAAAACTATGAATTAACACATGTGGAATTAAATAATTAACAAAAAAGTGTGAAACAACTGAAAATACAGTATGTCTTATATTCTAGGTTCTTCAAAGTAGCCACCTTTTGCTTTGATTACTGCTTTGCACACTCTTGGCATTCTCTTGGTGAGCTTCAAGTGGTAGTCACCGGAAATGGTCTTCCAACAGTCTTGAAGGAGTTCCCAGAGATGCTTAGCACTTGTTGGCCCTTTTGCCTTCACTCTGCGGTTCAGCTCACCCCAAACCATCTCGATTGGGTTCAGGTCTGGTGACTGTGGAGGCCAGGTCATCTGGCGTAGCACCCCATCACTCTCCTTCTTGGTCAAATAGCCCTTACACAGCCTGGAGGTGTGTTTGGGGTCATTGTCCTGTTGAAAAATAAGTGATGGTCCAACTAAACACAAACCGGATGGAATAGCATGCCGCTGCAAGATGCTGTGGTAGCCATGCTGGTTCAGTATGCCTTCAATTTTGAATAAATCCCCAACAATGTAATCAGGAAAGCACCCCCACACTATCACACCTCCTCCTCCATGCTTCATGGTGGGAACCAGGCATGTAGAGTCCATCCGTTCACCTTTTCTGCGTCGCACAAAGACACGGTGGTTGGAACCAAAGATCTCAAATTTGGACTCATCAGACCAAAGCACAGATTTCCACTGGTCTAATGTCCATTCCTTGTGTTCTTTAGCCCAAACAAGTCTCTTCTGCTTGTTGCCTATTCTTAGCAGTGGTTTCCTAGTAGCTATTTTACCATGAAGGCCTGCTGCACAAAGTCTCCTCTTAACAGTTGTTGTAGAGATGTGTCTGCTGCTAGAACTCTGTGTGGCATTGACCTGGTCTCTAATCTGAGCTGCTGTTAACCTGCGATTTCTGAGGCTGGTGACTTGGATGAACTTATCCTCCGCAGCAGAGGTGACTCTTGGTCTTCCTTTCCTGGGGTGGTCCTCATGTCAGCCAGTTTCTTTGTAGCGCTTGATGGTTTTTGTCACTGCACTTGGGAACACTTTCAAAGTTTTCCCAATTTTTCGGACTGACTGACCATCATTTCATAAAGTAATGATGACCACTCGTTTTTCTTTACTTAGCTGCTTTTTTCTTGCCATAATACAAATTCTAACAGTCTATTCAGTAGGACTAGCACCTGTGTATCCACCAGACTTCTGCACAACACAACTGATGGTCCCAACCCCATTTATAAGGCAAGAAATACCATTTATTAAACCTGACAGGGCACACCTGTGAAGTGAAAACCATTTCCGGTGACTACCTCTTGAAGCTCATCAAGAGAATGCCAAGAGTGTGCAATGCAGAAATCAAAGCAAAAGAATCAACCTAGAATATAAGACATATTTTCAGTTGTTTCACACTTTTTTTGTTAGTTATATACAGTCATGGCCAAAAGTATTGACACCCCTGCAATTCTGTCAGATAATACTCAGTTTCTTCCTGAAAATGATTGCAAACACAAATTCTTTGGTATTATTATCTTCATTTAATTTGTCTTAAATGGAAAAACACAAAAAGAATTGTCCTAAAGCCAAATTGGATATAATTCCACACCAAACATAAAAAAGAGGGTGGACAAAAGTATTGGCACTGTGCGAAAAATCATGTGATGCTTCTCTAATTTGTGTAATTAACAGCACCTGTAACTTACCTGTGGCACCTAACAGGTGTTGGCAATAACTAAATCACACTTGCAGCCAGTTGACATGGATTAAAGTTGACTCAACCTCTGTCCTGTGTCCTTGTGTGTACCACATTGAGCATGGAGAAAAGAAAGAAGACCAAATAACTGTCTGAGGACTTGAGAAACCAAATTGTGAGGAAGCATGAGCAATCTCAAGGCTACAAGTCCATCTCCAAAGACCTGAATGTTCCTGTGTCTACCGTGCGCAGTGTCATCAAGAAGTTTAAAGCCCATGGCACTGTGGCTAACCTCCCTAGATGTGGACAGAAAAGAAAAATTGACAAGAGATTTCAATGCAAGATTGTGCGGATGTTGGATAAAGAACCTCCACTAACATCCAAACAAGTTCAAGCTGCCCTGCAGTCCGAGGGTACAACGGTGTCAACCCGTACTATCCGTCGGCATCTGAATTAAAATGGACTGTATGGTAGGAGACCCAGGAAGACTCCACTTCTTACCCCGAGACATAAAAAAGCCAGGCTGGAGTTTGCCAAAACTTACCTGAAAAAGCCTAAAACATTTTGGAAGAATGTTCTTTGGTCAGATGAGACAAAAGTAGAGCTTTTAGGGCAAAAGCATCAACATAGAGTTTACAGGAGAAAAAAGAGGCATTCAAAGAAAAGTACACGGTCCCTACAGTGAAACATGGCGGAGGTTCCCTGATGTTTTGGGGTTGCTTTGCTGCCTCTGGCACTGGACTGCTTGACTGTGTGCATAGCATTATGAAGTCAGAAGACTACCAACAAATTTTGCAGCATAATTTAGGGCCCAGTGTGAGAAAGCTGGGTCTACCTCAGAGGTCATGGGTCTTCCAGCAGGACAATAACCCAAAACACACTTCAAAAAGCACTAGAAAATGGTTTGAGAGAAAGCACTGGAGACTTCTAAGGTGGCCAGCAATGAGTCCAGACCTGAATCCCATAGAACACCTGTGGAGAGATCTAAAAATGGCAGTTTGGAGAAGGCACCCTTCAAATATCAGGGACCTGGAGTAGTTTGCCAAAGAAGAATGGTCTAAAATTCCAGCAGAGCATTGTAAGAAACTCATTGATGGTTACCGGAAGCGGTTGGTCGCAGTTATTTTGGCTAAAGGTTGTGCAACCAAGTATTAGGCTGAGGGTGCCAATACTTTTGTCCGGCCCATTTTTGGAGTTTTGTGTGAAATGATCAATGTTTTGCTTTTTGCTTCATTCTCTTTTGTGTTTTTTCATTTAAGACAAATTAAATGAAGATAATAATACCAAAGAATTTGTGTTTGCAATCATTTTCAGGAAGAAACTGAATATTATCTGACAGAACTTCAGGGGTGTCAATACTTTTGGCCATGACTGTAATTCCACATGTGTTAATTCATAGTTTTGATGCCTTCAGAGTGAATCTACAATTTTCATAGTCATGAAAACAAAGAAAACGCTTTGAATGAGAAGGTGTGTCCAAACTTTTGATTTGTACTGTATTTGATTTGTGTGTTTAAATACTATATTTGAACATGGTATGTGATTATATTATGGTCTTCAATGGAGAATGTAAAAGAAGAGGTTGGACAAAGAAATGACAACACAATTCTTTTTTTTTTTTGCTAAACAATAGATCTTTATTTAGCTAAGAAATCCGCATCAAATACTCATCAAATGCACTAATTTTCAACTGCGTTCTCTGCCAAAAGAGGAAGAATCTGCGCAGATTTTTACAAGAGCAAATCCGCAAAGTGTGCACATAGCCTTGGAGTTCTGCTTCCAGGACCTGTGATGACGTCACAGTCACATGGGGGGAGGAGCAGGATGGGAGCTTGTAGGACAGGAAGAGTTTTCTGTGTAGGAAGCGACAACATGTAAGAGCTGGAGGAGAAGTCTGCACTGGTGAGCGGTAATGGGGGAGCAGGGACTGTGTGATAGAAGGGACAGGACTCAGTCCTGGGGGGCACCGGGACTCTGCACATTAGGGTACAGCCGGCCCCACATGTAAGAGCTGGAGGAGAAGTCTGCACTGGTGAGTGGTAATGGGGGAGCAGGGACTGTGTGATAGAGGGGACAGGACTCAGTCCTGGGGGAGCACCGGGACTCTGCACATTAGGGGACAGCCGGCTCCACATGTAAGAGCTGGAGGAGAAGTCTGCTCTGGTGAGCGGTAATGGGGGAGCAGGGACTGTGTGATAGAAGGGACAGGACTCAGTCCTGGGGGGCACCGGGACTCTGCACATTAGGGGACAGCCGGCTCCACATGTAAGAGCTGGAGGAGAAGTCTGCACTTGTGAGCGATAATGGGGGAGCAGGGACTGTGTGATAGAGGGGACAGGACTCAGTCCTGGGGGGCACCGGGACTCTGCACATTAGGGGACAGCCGGCTCCACATGTAAGAGCTGGAGAAGTCTGCACTGGTGAGCGGTAATGGGGGAGCAGGGACTGTGTGATAGAGAGGACAGGACTCAGTCCTGGGGGAGCACCGGGACTCTGCACATTAGGGTACAGCCGGCTCCACATGTAAGAGCTGGAGGAGAAGTCTGCACTGGTGAGCGGTAATGGGGGAGCAGGGACTGTGTGATAGAGGGGACAGGACTCAGTCCTGGGGGAGCACCGGGACTCTGCATATTAGGGTACAGCCGGCTCCACATGTAAGAGCTGGAGGAGAAGTCTGCACTGGTGAGCGGTAATGGGGGAGCAGGGACTGTGTGATAGAGGGGACAGGACTCAGTCCTGGGGAGCACCGGGACTCTGCACATTAGGGTACAGCCGGCTCCACATGTAAGAGCTGGAGGAGAAGTCTGCACTGGTGAGCGGTAATGGGGGAGCAGGGACTGTGTGATAGAGGGGACAGGACTCAGTCCTGGGGGGCACCGGGACTCTGCACATTAGGGTACAGCCGGCTCCACATGTAAGAGCTGGAGGAGAAGTCTGCACTGGTGAGCGGTAATGGGGGGGAGCAGGGACTGTGTGATAGAGGGGACAGGACTCAGTCCTGGGGGGGCACCGGGACTCTGCACATTAGGGTACAGCCGGCTCCACATGTAAGAGCTGGAGCAGAAGTCTGCACTGGTGAGCGGTAATGGGGGAGCAGGGACTGTGTGATAGAGGGGACAGGACTCAGTCCTGGGGGAGCACCGGGACTCTGCACATTAGGGTACAGCCGGCTCCACATGTAAGAGCTGGAGGAGAAGTCTGCACTGGTGAGCAGTAATGGGGGAGCAGGGACTGTGTGATAGAGGGGACAGGACTCAGTCCTGGGGGGCACCGGGACTCTGCACATTAGGGTACAGCCGGCTCCACATGTAAGAGCTGGAGGAGAAGTCTGCACTGGTGAGCAGTAATGGGGGAGCAGGGACTGTGTGATAGAGGGGACAGGACTCAGTCCTGGGGAGCACCGGGACTCTGCACATTAGGGTACAGCCGGCTCCACATGTAAGAGCTGGAGGAGAAGTCTGCACTGGTGAGCAGTAATGGGGGAGCAGGGACTGTGTGATAGAGGGGACAGGACTCAGTCCTGGGGGGCACCGGGACTCTGCACATTAGGGTACAGCCGGCTCCACATGTAAGAGCTGGAGGAGAAGTCTGCACTGGTGAGCGGTAATGGGGGAGCAGGGACTGTGTGATAGAGGGGATAGGACTCAGTCTTGGGGGAGTACCGGGACTCTGCACATTAGGGTACAGCCAGCTCCACATGTAAGAGCTGGAGGAGAAGTCTGCACTGGTGAGCGGTAATGGGGGAGCAGGGACTGTGTGATAGAGGGGACAGGACTCAGTCCTGGGGGGCACCGGGACTCTGCACATTAGGGTACAGCCGGCTCCACATGTAAGAGCTGGAGGAGAAGTCTGCACTGGTGAGCGGTAATGGGGGGGAGCAGGGACTGTGTGATAGAGGGGACAGGACTCAGTCCTGGGGGGCACCGGGACTCTGCACATTAGGGTACAGCCGGCTCCACATGTAAGAGCTGGAGGAGAAGTCTGCACTGGTGAGCGGTAATGGGGGAGCAGGGACTGTGTGATAGAGGGGACAGGACTCAGTCCTGGGGGGCACCGGGACTCTGCACATTAGGGTACAGCCGGCTCCACATGTAAGAGCTGGAGGAGAAGTCTGCACTGGTGAGCGGTAATGGGGGGGAGCAGGGACTGTGTGATAGAGGGGACAGGACTCAGTCCTGGGGGGCACCGGGACTCTGCACATTAGGGTACAGCCGGCTCCACATGTAAGAGCTGGAGGAGAAGCCTGCACTGGTGAGCGGTAATGGGGGAGCAGGGACTGTGTGATAGAGGGGACAGGACTCAGTCCTGGGGGGCACCGGGACTCTGTACATTAGGGGACAGCCGGCTCCACATGTAAGAGCTGGAGGAGAAGTCTGCACTGGTGAGTGGTAATGGGGGAGCAGGGACTGTGTGATAGAGGGGACAGGACTCAGTCCTGGGGGGGCACCGGGACTCTGTACATTAGGGTACAGCCGGCTCCACATGTAAGAGCTGGAGGAGAAGTCTGCACTGGTGAGCGGTAATGGGGGAGCAGGGACTGTGTGATAGAGGGGACAGGACTCAGTCCTGGGGGGCACCGGGACTCTGCACATTAGGGTACAGCCAGCTCCACATGTAAGAGCTGGAGAAGTCTGCACTGGTGAGCGGTAATGGGGGAGCAGGGACTGTGTGATAGAGGGGACAGGACTCAGTCCTGGGGGGCACCGGGACTCTGTACATTAGGGGACAGCCGGCTCCACATGTAAGAGCTGGAGAAGTCTGCACTGGTGAGCGGTAATGGGGGAGCAGGGACTGTGTGATAGAGGGGACAGGACTCAGTCCTGGGGGGCACTGGGACTCTGCACATTAGGGTACAGCCGGCTCCACATGTAAGAGCTGGAGAAGTCTGCACTGGTGAGCGGTAATGGGGGAGCAGGGACTGTGTGATAGAGGGGACAGGACTCAGTCCTGGGGGAGCACCGGGACTCTGCACATTAGGGTACAGCCGGCTCCACATGTAAGAGCTGGAGGAGAAGTCTGCACTGGTGAGCGGTAATGGGGGAGCAGGGACTGTGTGATAGAGGGGACAGGACTCAGTCCTGGGGGGCACCGGGACTCTGTACATTAGGGGACAGCCGGCTCCACATGTAAGAGCTGGAGGAGAAGTCTGCACTGGTGAGTGGTAATGGGGGAGCAGGGACTGTGTGATAGAGGGGACAGGACTCAGTCCTGGGGGGGCACCGGGACTCTGTACATTAGGGTACAGCCGGCTCCACATGTAAGAGCTGGAGGAGAAGTCTGCACTGGTGAGCGGTAATGGGGGAGCAGGGACTGTGTGATAGAGGGGACAGGACTCAGTCCTGGGGGGCACCGGGACTCTGCACATTAGGGTACAGCCAGCTCCACATGTAAGAGCTGGAGAAGTCTGCACTGGTGAGCGGTAATGGGGGAGCAGGGACTGTGTGATAGAGGGGACAGGACTCAGTCCTGGGGGGCACCGGGACTCTGTACATTAGGGGACAGCCGGCTCCACATGTAAGAGCTGGAGAAGTCTGCACTGGTGAGCGGTAATGGGGGAGCAGGGACTGTGTGATAGAGGGGACAGGACTCAGTCCTGGGGGGCACTGGGACTCTGCACATTAGGGTACAGCCGGCTCCACATGTAAGAGCTGGAGGAGAAGTCTGCACTGGTGAGCGGTAATGGGGGAGCAGGGACTGTGTGATAGAGGGGACAGGACTCAGTCCTGGGGGGCACCGGGACTCTGCACATTAGGGTACAGCCGGCTCCACATGTAAGAGCTATAGGAGAAGTCTGCACTGGTGAGCGGTAATGGGGGAGCAGGGACTGTGTGATAGAGGGGACTGCACTCAGTCCTGGGGGGCACCGGGACTCTGTACATTAGGGGACAGCCGGCTCCACATGTAAGAGCTGGAGGAGAAGTCTGCACTGGTGAGTGGTAATGGGGGAGCAGGGACTGTGTGATAGAGGGGACAGGACTCAGTCCTGGGGGGGCACCGGGACTCTGTACATTAGGGTACAGCTGGCTCCACATGTAAGAGCTGGAGGAGAAGTCTGCACTGGTGAGCGGTAATGGGGGAGCAGGGACTGTGTGATAGAGGGGATAGGACTCAGTCCTGGGGGGCACCGGGACTCTGCACATTAGGGTACAGCCGGCTCCACATGTAAGAGCTGGAGGAGAAGTCTGCACTGGTGAGCGGTAATGGGGGAGCAGGGACTGTGTGATAGAGGGGACATGACTCAGTCCTGGGGGGCAACGGGACTCTGCACATTAGGGTACAGCCGGCTCCACATGTAAGAGCTGGAGGAGAAGTCTGCACTGGTGAGCGGTAATGGGGGAGCAGGGACTGTGTGATAGAGGGGACAGGACTCAGTCCTGGGGGGCACCGGGACTCTGCACATTAGGGTACAGCCGGCTCCACATGTAAGAGCTGGAGGAGAAGTCTGCACTGGTGAGCGGTAATGGGGGAGCAGGGACTGTGTGATAGAGGGGACAGGACTCAGTCCTGGGGGGCACCGGGACTCTGCACATTAGGGTACAGCCGGCTCCACATGTAAGAGCTGGAGAAGTCTGCACTGGTGAGCGGTAATGGGGAGCAGGGACTGTGTGATAGAGGGGACAGGACTCAGTCCTGGGGGGCACCGGGACTCTGCACATTAGGGTACAGCCGGCTCCACATGTAAGAGCTGGAGGAGAAGTCTGCACTGGTGAGCGGTAATGGGGAAGCAGGGACTGTGTGATAGAGGGGACAGGACTCAGTCCTGGGGGGCACCGGGACTCTGCACATTAGGGTACAGCCGGCTCCACATGTAAGAGCTGGAGGAGACGTCTGCACTGGTGAGCGGTAATGGGGGAGCAGGGACTGTGTGATAGAGGGGACAGGCCTCAGTCCTGGGGGAGTACTGGGAATCTGCACATTAAGGTACAGAGATTATTTGGTAGAGAAATAACAGCACCTTTGTATTCACTCATTGTAGTCATATACTCCTGTACGCTCACTGAGTATTGTTGTGAGTAGGGGTGAGCAGACGTCCTGTTCTTGCATTTACAGCACAGTTATGTCAGGTTCTCTGGATGTTATTGCTTTTTCTATTTCTCCCTTCATTAATTCTGTTTCTTTCTGTATGATCTATTCAGTATCGTCCTTTCCCCCTTATCCCAGTCCCACTCTTATACCTGTAATGAGTAAACTCCTGTAAATGGGGTTAATATGTGGTAGGGACCGGGATTGGGGGGTGGACCACTGCTTACCCTGTCCGGATGACACAGACACCAGGCGATGCAAGGACGAGGCGGAGACAGATTTCAATAGTAACAGATTCCAGATTTATTCATCGTCCTCCTAACAACCACAACCACGCATTGCAGCCTCCTTACATTTCTCTGTCTCCAGGCCCGGGTACCTGAACCTTTTCTCCAGTCGAAGTAACGTCCCTCGCGGATCTTGCACTGGGGCTGTCCTAGACCAATCTACCACCAGCGCTTCACCTGCCCGAGGTCATCATCCAATCGGTACCCCCGGGGCCTCGTCTGTCCTGTGGTCCGTCGGGTCAGGGCCACCCCACTGACTGTCTCTTTGCTGTCCATCCCCTGGTCGAGCTCTTCTCTCTTCACCATCTCCTACCGAGCTCCTCCTGGGACTAGCCTGCCTGGAACCCTATCCTGTTCTATTTATCCCCTCTCTCACCGGGAATTCCCCTCCTGGGTTCCTATCTCCCCGCCCCCAATGACTAAGCGTTTCTCAAGCCATAAGCTGATGTTGAGTCCTAAGCTACTCCCCCCTGCCATCTTGTGGTCATTTCTAGGTACTGCACTCTCCTATCCACCTTTCCCAGCTGTCACCCTTCTATCCTGTCAATCTCCGTCTCTAGTGCACAAACCGTCCCCTCCTACTACCAGTCATATCTGTCCGTCAAGTCACCTTCCCCACAAATATCCTCCACAGCCACCATCTTTTCTGCAGATCCTGATGTCTCTGACCCTGTGCACATGTGACCGCAGGGTCAGTTACACGATTGCTCTGTGTGTGCACTTTAATACAGTTCGCCTGATACCCTGTTTTCTGACAGTCTCCTGACCCTGGTGCCACCTTGTGGGCACACCGGCGCCAAGATTTTTCTTCCATAGACTGACAGACTGATCTGTTCTTTTTGCCCGTGCGTCAGTGAGTACACAGCACACGCTTTTTCTTAATACTTAATATTTGCATTGAAAACACCTGGTGCCACTATATGTACCTTATTATTGGCTACTCGCACTTTTTTTTTTTTTAAATTTGTTTATTAAACCACAGGGTATACAGCATACATACTTGTACATGGTGATAAATACTGTATAAAGTATATATATCTCACATAGCATTAAATGCAAAGCAAAATTTGCAGAATAAAACATAATATTAATTAAATTACACTTGTCTTCATATTGTTGCTCAAGTGATGAAGCCTATCTAATTTCTAAACCATAACTATAACTACAAAACTACTATTTCGCAGCCTGATTCCACACAATCAGCTATTTATCATGCGACATCTCCACTCTACAGGGTAAGGCTTGTTTCACACATCAGTTTTTTTCCATCAGTCAAGATCCGCCAATTAAAAAAAAAAAACGGATCCGCCAAAAAAGGGGCGGATCCGCTTTTCCTGCAATTTTTTTTGCTGTGACGGTCCGCTATTTTAACTCCGGGAAGCATTTTAACCCTTAACTACCGTCCCGGGAGTCTCTCTCTCATCTCCGCTCCTAGTCCCGGATTGCGCGATCTCCGCTCCTAGTCCCGGATCGCGCAATCTCCCTACTACTCGCGGTCGCTTTAAATTACGCCACTTCCCTTATACCATGGATCCTTCCTACAGCATACTCTGCTGACGTCCGTCACGGATCAGGTACTTTCAACCTTTGGCGGATTTCAACTGACCGCCGATGACAGACGTATGAAACAGGCCTAAGATGAGAGGAATTCCACCTCTCCCAGATCTTCCCAAATTTACCCGGGCATCCTTTGTTTCGATACAGTGTACGCTCATACGGGATAATCGAGTTCACCAGGTCAATCCAGATCCTAAGGGAGGGACATGAGCCTCCCATCCACCGCAGCGCCAGTACCTTTCGTGCCATTAATAGCGTCTCCCATAAAAAGTTCCCAGTATACTGACCCCATGTCTCGTCATCCCATACCCCAAACAAACAAATCAGTGGCTCAAGAGGGACAGGAGCGTGTACCAGGGAAGTTAATAATGATGTCACCTCCTTCCAATATTGTGCAATAATAGGACACTGCCAGATCATGTGAATAAAGTCTGCCTCTAATGAATGACATCTTAAACATTCCGATGACTGAAATCAGCCCATCTTAAAGAGTCTAGTCGGAGTCAGATATGATTGGTTTATGATATATAGCTGTATCATTCTGTTATTAATAGATGGAGACATCCCGATCGGAGACTCCAGAATTTCCTCCCACTCCTCTCTCTGTACACCAGGGATGAGCCTTTCCCATTTCCCCTTAACCGAATCTATGGTGGATTCTGTCCCTACTGACAGCATGTATGTATACAGAGAGGAGATGAGACCCTGGGGACCCTGCAATTTAAGGATTCCTATCAGAGGTAGAGACGAAATAGCATTGTCTACACCCACACATCTCATGTGTGACTGAAAGGCTGACCTCAATTGCAAATAACGGAAAAATTGGGATCTCGGGACATCACATTTAACCTGTAATTGTTCAAAAGACAATAGGGTTCCATGATCATGTAGATCACCTAACGTAGAGACATTGTATTGTGTCCAGAATTCGGCTGTTGGGTGTTCAAGCATTACTGGAAAATAACAATTATTCCATAAGGGCATTTCAGCTATAATGTCCCCCAAATCCAATCACCCTCTTAATCTGTTTCCACACCGACCGCGCCAGGCGAAGCAAGGGCAACAGACAAGGGACATTTATTTTTTCCGATTCCAGAAAGACCAGTGGGCAATTAGCACATGCGGCATGAAGCAGGTGACTCTCAGAGTTAGAAAGATAATCACCGGGCATCCACTTATTTATACCTCGGACCTGTCCAGCCAGATAATACAGAAAAATGTCTGGTAACGCTGCCCCCCCCCCCCCATTTTTAGGTCTTTGCAGAGTGGACAGCTTGAGTTTAGGCCTGGTTTCCCCCATATAAAGGATGTAATTTGGGAGTCCAAATTCGAAAAGAAGGACCTGGGCACCACCACAGCATTGTGTTGAAGAGAATAGCTGAGCTTAGGGAGTACTATCACTTTAGACAGCGGGAGTTTACTCCAAATTGTGAATTTAATTTTGACCATCTCCAGCAGTGGATGTATGTTAAGCTGCGAATCAAATGTGCTGCTTTGAGAGATATAAACACCCAGATATTTAAAACTGGATAAAATGGACAATGAGGAGAGAGTCTCAAGTCGTGGCTTTGGGGCATGGGAGAGAGGCTTCAAGGCAGATTTCTCCCAATTTATATACAAGCCGGAATATTTATTAAATTTATTTATAGTGGAAATCACTCTTGTCAGTGTTTCCTCCGCTCTATCCATAAATGTCACCATATCTTCAGCATATAAGCTTATGGTGTCTACACAACCCGCTATTTCTATACCCTCAATATTAGGGCAAGATCTTATGCGAATTGTCAATGCCTCGGTCGCAAGGGCAAAAAGGGCCGGGGAGAGGGGACACCCTTGACGGGTTCCCCTATGTAGTGAAAAGGACTCAGATATGGAACTATTTACAATGACACAGGCTTTGGGCTTCATATATAATATATTAACCCATTTTAGAAACCTGTCACCAAATCCATATTTCTGTAAACATGCATGGAGGACGGGCCACTCAAAGGAGTCAAAAGCTTTGGCTGTATCCAGCGATGCCAATGCCCATTTATTGTTTGGCACCAAACAGCTATATTGGACTACCGACTGGACTCGTCTAATATTGATGGAAGTGCTCTTACCAGGCATAAAACCGGTTTGTTCAGGGTGTATAAGTTCCAGTATGATTGAGTTCAACCTGGTGGCCAAAATTTTCGTAAAAATCTTATAGTCCACATTCACTAATGATATGGGCCGATAAGATCCACAGTCTAAAGGATCCTTCCCTCCTTTTTACGCACTATTATAGTGGCCTCGTAGAAGGACTCTGGCATAGCTCCCCCCTCCCAAATCCTCTGAAGCACCATCAACAAAAGTGGCGCTAATATCTCGGTATTTCCTGTACAATTCGATGGGGAACCCATTTGGTCCAGGGGCCTTCCCAGAGGCCTTGTCCTTTATGGCGTTCTCTATCTCCTCCAAAGTGAATTCAGCGCCCATAAAGCCCCGCTGGGAAGGACTTAATGTGGGAAATGTTATATCCGACATGTAGTCTAGACATCCCTGGCTATCAACGTCATTCTTAGAGTTGTACAATGATCTATAATAATCATGAAAATAGCTCAGTATTTCTTCAGTTGAGGACACCAAAGTACCATCTAAGCTACGAATCTGTAATATTGTATTAGTTGTATTATGTTGACGCACCAAATAAACGCCCTTCAGGATACCTCCGGGCTTCCCTGGCCTCCCACTTAACGTCCTTATGTATTAGTAGTGAAACCCCCCTTGAATAGCTGGTATGAAATGCATGAATAAACCATTGTACCCATGGTTTTTGCACACATCGAGCTGTGTCCCTGGTCAGGTGTGTCTCAACCAAGGCCATAATGTGGGGGCGATATTGCCTAATCTGTGAGAACACCTTAATTTTCTTCCAGGGAGATTTAATACCCCTCACATTTGTTTTACCACGTCAAAGTGACAGGGCGGGTACGCCCTTACTTACGTAACACTCACTAATATACAAATTAGGCACACTGAATACAGTTTTATGGTAAAACAATAGTGTAACAATTTATTAAGATTACATCAGGATAATGCTGAATTATGGAATGGCAGATATATTACCCTGTTAATTCATTTCATGTGAATCATACAATTAATATGAATTATAGTACATAGAGAAATAAGCATCAATACATTACCAAGTATTGTAACATCACTTCTCCACTGGAGGGACCACAGTGTCAGCGAGAAGGAAATACTCTGGTCTTGTCATCACAGAAACCGTGCATCCACAATACCTTCTGGAAATGTCCCTACCTCGCTGAACCCGGTCCCCTTTTTTATACACAACTTCCACATCCTCCCCTATCACATCTGTGCAGTACGTTTAGGCTGAATCATCAGTATCTTGCCATTGCGCAGTAGGTTGTCTTGATGACAGCACAAGACTTCAAGGTCTGTTTGTTATAGATTACTACAATCTAAAGGTACTGTCACACTTAGCGATGCACCAGTGATCCCGACCAGCGATATGACGTGGTCAGGATCGCTGGTGCATCGCTAAGTGGTCGCTAGTGAGCTGCCACATAGGCAGATCTCACCAGCGGCATAGCAGGGGTCGGCGGTCGCTACTTACCTGTCAGATGAGGCGATCCTGACGTCCTCCCGCCCGCGTCCACGCGTCGCTCGTCTCCACAGCAGGAAGCCCCAGCAGGAAGCTGACGATGAGAAATGGTCCAGGACGTTCTCGTGCGATTAGCGATAACCAGCGGGGGAGCGGTCGGAGGTAAGCATCAGACATAGCGATATCGCTAGCAATATCGCTATAACGTCACAAAACCAGTGACGTTATAGCGATATTGCTAGCGATATCCCTTAGTGTGACTGGCCCTTTAGGGTGTGTGCACACTGGCATGTCCTCCAACAATAGCACAATGCTTCAAGGTTGTCTGTCGCTGTTCAAAGTTCCCCCATATGTTGCTTGTCACAAAGTTAACTCTTCATGATCATAGCATAACGCTCTAAGATGGTAGCATATGGGGAGCATGACCTCCATAATCACCTATTCTGAAAACTGGATACCTATCGTAACCCAGGCACACACTCATACATGTCTCATTTGTATCACAATCGGTCCTTGATTATTGATGTCATGCATGACCATTGCTACATGAAACCATCAAAACATTTTGGTCTCCCTTGTCTCTGAGCATCACACTATCATTGAACACAAGACTTCCTTGTTCAAGCAGCATAAATATTCATTATCTGTACAGTTATTTTTCCTATTGTCTTTGTAATTTTTCCCAGCACATGTGTAAGAAAACACCACACAACTCTTACCCCTACATATATTAGAATACCACACAGAATTAGTTGGAAAACTCCTTGCAGAATTCCCATTGGCAGGGTATAGAAAAAAGAAAGTATTCAGTCAAAGCAAATATCACAGTGGTCACTTGTGTGCAAATCAGGATAATGAATCTTGGAAACACACAGCTTCAAAGACCACAGAACAATCAACCTTGTCTTAAGGGCCTGTCACACTAAGCGATATCGCTAGCAATATCGCTATAACGTCACAGGTTTTTGTGACGTTATAGCGATATTGCTAGCGACATCGCTATGTTTGATACTTACCTCCGACCGGCTACCCCGCTGTCTGTCGCTGATCGCGCGAGAACGTCCTGGACCGTTTCTCGTCGTCTGTTTCCTGCTGGGCTTCCTGTGGAGAGACGAGCGTGGACATGGGCGGGAGGACGTCAGGATCACCTAGTGTGACAGGTAAGTAGCGACCCCTGACCCCAGCGATGTCGCTGGTGAGATCTGCCTGTGTGGTAGCTCACTAGCGACCACTTAGCGATGCACCAGCGATCCTGACCGCGTCATATCGCTGGTCGGGATCGCTGGTACATCGCTAAGTGTGACAGAACCTTTACGGCATTAACACAGAGCAAACGCTCTGTGGCTCAGTGTCAAAGTTCAGCATCAATGATATTACACTGTAGTATATTGCAATATATAGTGTTTGGATTCAAACAACCATATTTCATATTTGCAATACATTCCACCCTTGGTCTAGTGACCACACTATATCAAAGCATATAAGCAATATATTACAATATGTAGGCTATAAGATATCCAGAATTTTATTAGCACCACAACATTCCAGGTCTTGCATATTAATTCAGAACCCATTTTTGTATATCTGGATATGATGCATATTAGTGCCCGAGCAAAATTTAGAGCCATCACATAGATAACAGGACTGCCATTGTCTGCGACTTTTACCTAAATAACAATTAAAACTAAAACTTTTGAAAAAAAAAAGCAGAATAAGAACCTAACACTATTTTGGGAGCAAAGTCCCACGCCCCTATCAAAAAGCAAACAAGGGGATACCATCACTGAATACAGTGTCCGGTATTGTTGGTAACTGGAAACCCGCCGAGAAAGCCCCAATTAGGCCTTTATTTGAAAGATTCAGACCAACAGGAGGCACATTAGGATTCCTTTGCAGGGGATCCCTTATGGGACCGCAGCCACTCAGTCGCCTCCGCTGGATCCGTGAAAAACATGGAGGTACCCCCGTGGACAACCCGGAGCTGGGCCGGATAGATCATTGAATACATAATGTTCCTCTCCCTGAGCCGTTTCTTGATTTTAATGAATTGTGCCTGATGTTTCTGAAGTTCCATGGAAAAATCTGGGAAGTACGAGATCACAGCATTGTCAAACTTGATGGGACTTTTTTGCCGTGCGAGACGCAGAATGGTGTCTCTGTCTTTACAGTTGAGGAGACGTGCCAGGAAAGGTCTAGGCGGGGCTCTCAGAGGAAGGGGTTTTGCAGGAAACCTATGAGCCTTTTCAACAGCAAATACTGAGGAGAATTCATCCCCCAGAGAGGTCTTAAGCCAGCCCTCCAGAAATTGCTCAGGATGCTGACCTTCTGAGCGTTCCGGCAGACTGATGACACGGATATTATTCTGATGCATTCTGTTCTCCAGATCGTCCGCCTTCTGTTTCTGTTAGCGTGGCTGGTCTGGAGCCGGAATCTCCGGGAGTGGACCCTCTGGGCCCTGGCACCGAGGGGCCCCGGGCGAGCTACCAGGTGGAACCGACCCCTATACAGGGACCGTTAGGAGCAGGCCCAGGGATTCGAGTACCGAGAGGGGTGGCTCAGGATGGACTGGAGTAGGACTGTGGGACTGAAGTGTAGATGACAGAACAGAGCTGGAACACAGAAGTCAGGAGTGGAGTAAGACTGTAGACAGGAACGTGGAGGGACTGAAGTGTAGATGACAGGACAGAGCTGGAACACAGGAGACAGGAATGGAGTAAGCCAGTAGACTGGAACATGGAGGGATGGCTAGAGCAGGAACACAGGAGACAGGATTAGAGGCGGACGGCAGGACTGGAGCAGGATGGAACTGGAACACCGGAGGCAGGACTGGAGTAGGACAGCAGGACTGGAGCAGGATGGAACAGGAACACCGGAGGCGGGACTAAAGTAGGATGACAGGACTGGAGCAGGATGGAACAGGAACACCAGAGGCAGGACTGGAGTAGGACGGAAGGACTGGAGCAGGATGGAACAAGAACACCGCAGGCAGGACTGGAGAAGGACGGAGGGAGCACCGGAGGCAGGAGTTCGGAATACAGCAGGGAACACGGATAGCAGGACTGAGAGGCTGCTGCAGGGAGCAGACGAGAACGGGACTGCAGACAGCACATGATGAAGCGAGGCCCAGTGTGCTAGGAAACACAACGATCAGGCACCTCCCTCAGGGGGAAGCGGCCTGATATGCCTCTGTCTGGACTGCCATTGGTCAGGGAGGTGCTTCCGGGTCAGGGCATAGCCGAAGCACAAGAAGCAGGAGGGAGGCGTGGCCTATGGTGCATGCGCATTACATGCAGAGACGCCGCTGGCCGCGAGCCTGTCAGAGGTGACCTTTGTGGATGTCGGGCTGCGGCGTGGGAGCAGTGGCCGGGTGAGTATGTAGAGACGGCATGACAGTTTCCAAGCGTTAATACAGCCCGCCACCTTTGTTAACTTGGCCTCCATAGGTGTGATAGTGTCCTCTACCTGGGACACTCTTGTCTCCACTTCTGTGATGCGTCCCCTCATGGCCTGCATATCTTGTCAAAATCTCCCCACCTCAGTGTAAACATCCTCTATTTTCCCAGTCAGGGATGTCCTGGTTAGGGAGATGGCCTGCATCAACTGTTCAGACGCTTGTTTAAGGGTCAGTTCTTCCTGCTCATTCTCCTCACCCCCAGAGGAACGATTTACGTTGAACTTGTTAAGGGTTATTTCTGAGAGACTGTGCACTTTCAGAGGGGTCGGTTCTGGCAAATTCTTTTAATTTTTCTGCTGCTGACGATCTTTTAGATTGATTCATGATCAATGGCGGTGCGGCACACCAGGATAACTAGAGGTGTATACTTCGGGGTTTCTTCCCCTCCAGTTATAAGCACAGCGGGGGGCAAAGTTTAATGATTATGGCCCAGGAGCAACTTCCATGCAGAACTTTTGAAGAAGGCAAATTTTTAGGCTACGCCCCTAGCCACACCCATTTTAAGTCATGCCCATATCCACACCCCAACCGCACCCATTTAGCACTGCTGATCACACTGTTTCATAAACAATAATTATAAACAGAAAAAAAAATAAATTTATTTAAAAGTAATGAATTAAAGTATTAATGCAAACTTGGTAAAAGAGGAGGGGTTTTCTGTGAAGGCTTTAAGAGGCAGGACGCAGAAGGAGGCCGAGGAGCTCGCCAAGGAGATGACTGTGCCCTTTTACCCCAGCCGCATCGACGACGTATTACTGCACCAGGACGTGGACCTGGTGCTCATCAACCTGCCCCCTCCTCTCACCAAGCAGATCACAGTGACAGTCAAGACCCTAGGTGAGTGGCCATATACTAATCTCTCAGTCCTGAGGCATGACAGCCAAGTGAGACACTGCTTACAGCCAGAGAGTGACGCAGACAGGGCTTAGGCGCTGCACTGTGCCAGCCATTTGTTTCCACATCATCCAAAGCACTGAGAATATGAAAAGAAATGGCTGGCACAGTGCAGCGCCTAAGCCCTGTCTGCGTCACTCTCTGGCCAGGCTGTAAACAATCCCTCCCCCCGGCCCAGTGGACAAGTGAGTGCTCCATACAGTACCCGGCTCAGGCTCTCACTCTCTAACATATGAGATCCCATCTTGCCTGTCTCGCTCTCACATGCTGCCGCTCCATGCGCCACGGCAGCATGTGACAGAGAGAGTCAGGCAGGATCTAGGATGATCATCTCTGTTAGAGTGAGAGCCGGGTACGGAGCGCTGATGCGCCGCCGCCGCTTCTCTGTCCTCCCGTGGAGTCCTGAATGATTACCTCCTCCTGAGGTGACATGCTGTTCTGTATGCAGCGCTAATGCGCCGCCGCCGGTTCTCTGTCCTCCTGCGGAGTCCCGAACGATTATCTCCTCCTCAGGTGACATGCTATAAGTTGACCGCCGGAAATGAGGTCAGCAGTCATTTCCGGCGGTCAGCTTACAGAACGTCACTTCCGGTGGAACGTGATGTGCGGCTCAGAGTGCTGTATTTTGCGGTCATACACCGCGATCGCGGGATAGAAAGCTTCCCGGCCGGGACGGCGGGATACGGACCTGAAATCGGGATTGTCCAGCGGGAATGGGGACGGTTGGGACCTATGCTCCGCTCCGTACACCTCGTACACGCAGCTCCGCTCTATAAGCATCTCTGCTCCGTACACCTCGTACACACGCGGCTCCGCTCCATACACGCGGCTCTGCTCCATACACACACGGCTCCGCTCCGTACACCTCGTATATACACGGCTCCGCTCCGTACACACATTGCTCTGCTCCGTACACACACGGCTCTGCTACATCCTCCCTGTAAACCCCTCCTGACCCCACACATAAACTTCACTCATCCAGCACCATGACAACCAGCACAGCAGCGTCCTGCATACACTGAGGCCCCTGATCACCGAAGCCAGTCACCGCCTGCAATGAACTCTAGGGTGTAGTTAGTTCTCTTCTCTCTGTGCACACAGGACCTGTGATGACATCACAGGAGGAGAGGAGTCAGGAGTCACATGATGATCTTATGACTCCTCCCCTCCTGTGACCTCATCACAGGTCCTGTGCGCACAGAGAAGAGAACTAACTACACCCTAGAGTTCATTGCAGGCTGAGACTGGCTTCGGTGCGTCTCTGGGACGGCGAGTATGGGGAGGGGCGTGCGGCTTGTCTCCCCACGGTAATGGCGCCAACAGGCAAGTGAGTCTATCAATAGGAGGGGGGATCGCAGGGCCCAATTTTTCCATGGCACTCACCGCGTATCCCCTCAATTTCTCAGGATGCAGATCACCGCCCGGTAACGCTGCAGCGATGGAAGCTGGGCGTCGCCGCTCTCACTGATGAGCGCGAGTCTAAGATGGCCGCCGCCTCATGCAGGCCCCGCCGTCCGTCCCAGCCTCTTTGGCTGCCAGCTCACCAGAGCCGTCCTGCGTCTTCCCATGGGGGTCCAGGGGGGTCCCCGTGTCCAGAGGCACCAAACGCCACCGGGTATATCACAGTAGCAAGCCGTCAGAACAGGATACAAGCAGGATGATCAGGAGCTCCTACAGCATGCGTCCTCCTTCCTCGGCTACATAGCCACGCCCCCCCAGCTACTTGCACTTTAAATGTTTGGCTAAGCTCCTCACTCTTATCGATACCCCTTATCCCCTCTGCTTCCCACCCTTTATCCTCTCTGCTTCCCACCCCTTATTCCCTCCTCTTCCCACCCCTTATCCTCTCTGCTTTCCACCCTTTATCCTCTCTGCTTTCCACCCTTTATCCTCTCTGCTTCCCACCCCTTATCCTCTCTGCTTTCCACCCCTTATCCCCTCTGCTTTCCACCCCTTATCCTCTCTGCTTTCCACCCCTTATCCTCTCTGCTTTCCACCCCTTATCCTCTCTGCTTCCCACCCCTTATCCTCTCTGCTTCCCACCCCTTATCCTCTCTGCTTTCCACCCCTTATCCTCTCTGCTTCCCACCCCTTATCCTCTCTGCTTCCCACCCCTTATCCTCTCTGCTTCCCACCCCTTATCCCCTCTGCTTTCCACCCCTTATCCTCTCTGCTTTCCACCCCATATGCTCTCTGCTTCCCACCCCATATCCTCTCTGCTTCCCACCCCATATCCTCTCTGCTTCCCACCCCATATCCTCTCTGCTTCCCACCCCTTATCCTCTCTGCTTCCCACCCCTTATCCTCTCTGCTTCCCACCCCTTATCCTCTCTGCTTCCCACTCCTTATCCCCTCTGATTCCCACCCCTTATCCTCTCTGCTTCCCACCCCTTATCCCCTCTGCTTCCCACCTCTTATCACCTCTGCTTCCCACCCCTTATCCCCTCTGCTTCCCACCTCTTATCACCTCTGCTTCCCACCCCTTATCCTCTGCTTCCCACCCCTTATCCTCTCTGCTTCCCACCCCTTATCCTCTCTGCTTCCCACCCCTTATCCTCTCTGCTTTCCACCCCTTATCCTCTCTGCTTCCCACCCCTTATCCCCTCTGCTTTCCACCCTTTATCCTCTCTGCTTCCCACCCCTTATCCTCTCTGCTTCCCACCCCTTATCCTCTCTGCTTTCCACCCCTTATCCTCTCTGCTTCCCACCCCTTATCCCCTCTGCTTTCCACCCTTTATCCTCTCTGCTTCCCACCCTTTATCCTCTCTGCTTCCCACCCTTTATCCTCTCTGCTTCCCACCCCTTATCCTCTCTGCTTCCCACCCTTTATCCTCTCTGCTTCCCACCCCTTATCCTCTCTGCTTCTTATCCCCTCTGCTTTCCACCCCTTATGCTCTCTGCTTCCCACCCCTTATCCCCTCTGCTTTCCACCCCTTATCCTCTCTGCTTCCCACCCCTTATCCTCTCTGCTTCTTATCCCCTCTGCTTTCCACCCCTTATCCTCTCTGCTTCCCACCCCTTATCCCCTCTGCTTTCCACCCCTTATCCCCTCTGCTTCCCACCCCTTATCCCCTCTGCTTTCCCACTCCTTATCCCCTCTGCTTTCCTACTCCTTATCCCTTCTCCACCCATCCCTGACGAAGAATTTGGGTTTGATTGGTGACTTTAATGTTACCAATTATTTATTGTTTGTGCCTCCTTTGTGGGATTTTCATCCATTTCATATTTGCACAAGTTACTTTGTTTGGATATATGTCTATATGTTAATGAATACTGGTTCATAAACACTTTTTTTCATTTTTCTATTGTCAAATTTCCATACTGTGTGAACTATGCCTTATATTTCTGGGGCTCCCAAGGTTGCTCAGCCACAAATTATTATTATTTTTTTTTAATTTCCTTACTTATTGATTTACAAAAGAAGCACATGGGACAACCCCAAGGCACTAACAGTGCCTAAATAATGACAATCACCATGAAAGAGTATGTCAATGTACAGTATTATTATTTCCAAGGATCCTGCACACAGTCTAGATGTTAGGCGCCGGATTTCTGGCTCTGCACAGCAGGAATCCAGAGCCGCACATTCAGCAGTCTCCCATTCCACTCCGTCGCTCTGGGTCCTGCTCAGCAATCACGGCGAGCCAGGTGTGCTGCTCAGACTCGTTCTGGGAGCCTGGATGTTGCTGCCACCTCTGGTGCAGCAATGGTAGCGCAACCTGCCCTGCAGGGAACCGCTCCAGAGGCTAAGTCCTTGTGCCGTGCTACTGGGCATGCCCGTAACAAGACCTCTCACTGGAGAGCAGGGGTCACATGCTCAGGTCCTGCGTCGGATCTGATTGGTCCTTTCCAGGGTACTGGAAGGTCCCGGAAACGCATGGCTATAAAAAGCCCGCATGGCGGCTCGGCCATGCGCTAGTGTAGACTAAGATTTATATGTGTGTATGGTGATGGATGCATGGACTGGTGACTGACTTATTATGAAACCCCTTCCCTCTGACATAACGGATGGTGACAGAATGTTGGTTTAGTCAGCGCCAGGTTGTGGCAAGCTACACGCCACTGTGCTTACCGCACCTACACTAGCGTCCGTCGGTGTCCGGCTCTCCGGCACCGTCGCCCGGCAGTTATAGTTGTCTGCCGTGCTGCCCTCTGCAGCGATCATTGGCGTTTGCGGCTGCAACGCCACTCACTGGTTACCCTGTGAGGCTAACAGGGCCAGCATCTGTTTCTATTTTGTGTTTAGGTGTCTCTGTGTCTGAATAGAGCCGATCCTATGCTCTCGGGTGACGTTAACCCGAGCGCTGTACCGCACCTCTAGCGTTTCTGCCATTGTCCAGCAGCGGTCTTGTCATCTACCGCACGGTGGACCCCGGGCGGCGAACGCACCTTCTATTTATATCTGGTGCGTTCCGCCAACCCTAACACTAGAACCTTAACGTGGAACGTATATTGAAGGCAGAATATTAATTGTCTCAACACAGTCTCTTAGTCAGTGATCTAACAGCAACATATATGTACGGTATATGTTCAGGAGAAGAAGAAAGCAAGAAGCGATAGATAAGCAGAAGAGTTACAAACAGAAAAGAAAGAGGGAAGGTGGTAGGTTGTGAGTTGTTGTCTCATCAGTATTTTGCACCTGTGTTGCCGCCATCTTTACTACGTGAGTTTGCTGCATTAGTTCTGAGACCTACAAAGGTAAAAAACTGCTGCCCTTTTCTGCTGTATGAATGCCCATCAAGCAAAGGGAAGCTCTTAGCTGTGGCTGCAGGGAATTAGCGCGAGGGGGTATTACCGTACACATACTGGGATCTAACCCTCAGGCATGCGGCTTTGGGGGACTCGCCTTCACTCCATCTTGTCAATGAGGGCTGTATGCTACTTCCAGGTCAGTGAGGGATGACTGCTCATTCGATATGCTACAAGTAGGTCTAAGGTGATGGCGTCAGTGCACAGAATAGCGAGCTCAAAGGGTTTCACCCGTTGCAGCAGAGTGAGGTCATGTTTTGGCTGCAGATGGTAGGGTAAACAGGCTAGATTAGAAAGATTTATGCTGTTTGGTTCCTAGGTCTCTGCTGCATTTGTCTCTCCCGGCTTCCGGCCATGCTTCCCCTTCACTCACCAATTTTAACTTTTTTTGTGTTGCTGGGAACATCCATAACTATTGTTGTTATGAATTGTGTCTAATAAAGTTTCTTTTTTGTTTCTTTTAAGTAATTGTTATAATTACTTCTGCCTGACACACATCCACTTTTCGTTTTTTTCCATTTATGCAGCGCCTTTCTAGTACAATCAGATTTACTGGAAATACAATTTTCTGTAGCATATATTAATGTTCTATCATTATCTGTTACTGACGTCCCCGGTTCTGCCTTTCCGATCTGTGGATGTTCCCTGCAATTTATAACTTTTTCTTGTTTTTATGGAATATTTAACAAAGATTCTGATATTTTAGATTTTTCATTTAGGTTTGTTCTGTATTTTTGGTGCTGTATTGGAGACATTGTGATAAATCTCTGTATGTGACTATAATCGGATTATGTGTTATACCGGGGGCTGTTGTGAACTCATTTTCTGGTCTACCAGTTGTGAGTTTTCCTTCCGGGCGCCCTCTGGTGGTAACAGGAGGTAGTGAGGTTGATTTAATTAGTAGAGATCTGCCACCTGATGATGAGGATAACGATTGGATCTCTGGAATCTCAGACTGGATTTAAGACAGCCGACGCCCTATTCTGGTGCTGGTGATTCCTTCTGGCTTTTCAGGTCTTGGTTTTCAGCTCTGTTCCAGTCATCTCAAGCTAAGTGTTTCTGCTAATGTTCACACTTGATTTTGTTGGTCTACTCAGTTTTCTGTGTGGTCAGCCAGCCCCGGCTGGGGCTGTGCTGAATTTCCACTCTTATTTATCTGTATTTGCCAATTTGCTATTTGTCCCTTATTAGATTGGCCTCTTTTTTGCTCTGTCTCAGAATATTTCAGAGCGCTGATATAGTGGGAGAAGTCTAGTGACTTCAGTGTTAATTTTGTTATCAGAAATGTTGGCCATTATTTTTGTAGGGTTTTTTGGGCAGATTGCAGACAGTGTCTTTCCTTTCCTGTCCTTTCTAGTTAGTTTGGGCCCCATCGTTTGCTCAGCCTATTTTCCTTCCTGTGTTTGTATCTTGTTTCACCGTCAATACATGTGTGGGGGCTGTCTATTCCTTTGGGGTCTGCTCTGGGGCAGTTAGTTTTCCCCTTTTCTTGCTTTAGGCTTATTTAGTCCTCCGGCTGTGACGAGGTGTCTAGATTCATCGTAGGAACGCTCCACGGCTGCTGCTAGTTGTGTGGTTAGGATCAGGGGTCTGCAATCTGCATAGTTACCAACCTCTCTGGTTTTCTGTGACTTAGCTTGTTTAGTTTTCCTCCTCGGTGACCCATTTAGAACAGGGGGCAGGACGGGGCCCTAACTGGATGTAGTGATCATGTGACACCGGTAACAGCTCCGGAGATTTCTTACATGGGATCTTTATGATGTTACATCATCATCTTCTCCCCATTCAGGTCCCTACAATATCGGATCCTCTCAGTGGAGATCTTCTATATAAGAGAATTCTCCTGAGTGACCCTACAAGGATGGATAGGGACAGGGACAAGATGGCGGTGGAGGGGATATTACACCTCACCCAAGAAATCCTCTTCCGGCTTACTGGAGAGGTGAGAGATTCTGATGACATCATATTACATCATTCTTATCTATGATAATAACACATGGACAGAACTGGAGAGGTGAGGACTCTGGAAATGTCTGTAGTGAGTTTTATTACTGTGTCTCTCCATAACCAGGAT
Source organism: Dendrobates tinctorius (assembly GCF_039654945.1). NCBI lineage: Eukaryota > Metazoa > Chordata > Amphibia > Anura > Dendrobatidae > Dendrobates > Dendrobates tinctorius. The sequence continues at coordinate 354,627 of NW_027361822.1, forward strand.
TCCACAGTAGTGAAGAAGACCTCTAGTGAGCGCTGTCAGGCCCCTGTGTCTGAAAGATGGGGAAGACCCCTGAGAGCAATCAAGGAGCCTCCACCTCATCCTCTGATACATGAAGACAATGGCCAGATTATCCTAGAACTCGCCTACAAGATGATTGAGCTGCTGACTGGAGAGGTGACACTGTTGGGAATGCTCAAACAATATACATTAACGCTATGAAGCGATTGGGGGATGACAGTGTCATTGTATGTGTCAGGTTCCTATAAGGTGTCAGGATGTCACCGTCTATTTCTCCATGGAAGAGTGGGAGTATTTAGAAGGACACAAAGATCTGTACAAGGACGTCATGATGGAGGTTCCCCAGCCCCTCACATCACCAGGTAACAGACAGGACTAAATACACACGGCCTAAAATTATCTGTATGTAAAGAATGAACCCAGTCCCTGTATGTGTTTCCTCCAGTTTCATCCAGTGATAAGACAACACCAGAGAGATGTTCCCGTCCTCTACTTCTACCGGACCGTAAGCAAGAATTTCTCACAGTTCTTCAGGATCATCAGGTAGATGGAGAGAAATTGTCATGAGATCTACCCTATGATGTGTAGACGGCTGTGAAGGTCTTGTGTTCAGTCTACTTTTATCCACCAGTATAAGGGAAAAGTCAGATGGCCGAATACTATGACTGGGATCGCATCGCAATGCTTGGAATGTCCAGCGGCTCTGCCCACTCGAGCATGACAGTATAAATTTCTTTGCAACTGTCGCGCTCTGGTTAGGAGAGCCACTGGCTCTCCAAACATTGCGATGTGATCCCCGACCATGTTATACAGCTCTGACTCTTTCTTTATACGGAACTGTCAATGTAATAGTAACCCTACCACACTCCTATCTGAATCTTATTAGACATATGACCGCGGAGTTCAACATCAATCCGAGGACTCAGATTTCAGGATGGGAAGATTGAGCAGTCTAAATGACTTTGAACACTGTCATTGGTGCTAGATTTGCCAGGACCAGTATGTAAATTTGGTGAAGAGTATACTGAGAATGGTGATTTGGTGAAGAGAATACTGAGAATGGTGTCATCAATTATTTATTTATATAGCACCATTAATTCCATGGTGCTGTACATGAGACGGGGGTACATCAAAATACAAGTATCATTTATAGCAAAACAAAACAATGACAGACTGGTACAGAGGGAAGAGGAACCTGCCCTTGTTGGCTTACATGCGACAGAATTATGGGGGAGGAGACAGTAGGTCGGGGGTTGCAGTAGCTCCGATGGTGTTGAGGAGGCCATGTGCTCATTACAGGTTGTAAGCTTTTTTGAAGAGATGGGTTTTCAGGTTCCGTTTGAAGGATCCAAATGTGGTGGATAACCGGACGTGTTGGGACACAGAATTCCAGAGCATGGGTTATATTCGGGAGAAGTCTTGGAGGCGATTGGGTGAGGAGCAAATAAGCGTGGCGTAGAGAAGGAGGTCTTGAGAGGACCGGAGATTACGTGAGGGAAGATATTGAGAGATTAGTTTGGAAATATATGGGGCAGAAAGTTTATGGATGGCTTTGTTGGTCAGTGTTAGTAGTTTAAACTGGATACGCTGAGAAATTGAGAGCCAGTGAAAGGATTTGCAAATAGGGGAAGCAGGAGTGTAGCAAGTAGAGAGATTAATTAGTTGGGCAGCAGAGTTAAGGGGTGCGAGAGTGTTAGAAGGTAGGCCACAGAGGAGGATGTTGCAGTAGTCGAGGCGGGAGATGATTAGGGCATGCACAAGCATTTTGGAAGCGTGAGTGTTGAGGAAAGGACTGATTCTGGAAATATTTTTGAGCTGGAGGTAACGGGAAGGTGGCGAGAGCTTGCATGTGTGGTTTGAAGGACGGCAGAGTCAAGGATTACTCGAAGAAAGTGGATTACCGTCACAGGGGAAAGTGTGAATTCATTTATTGTGATAGATCAGGCAGGGAAGGTATACGAGATGGAGGAAAGATAATTAGTTCAGATTTGTCCACATTGAGTTTGAAGAAGCGAGAGAAGGTGGATATGGCTGATAGACTCTGGGATTCTGGAGAGCAGAGAGGCGACATCTGGGCCAGAGAGGTAAATCTGAGTGTCATCAGCATATAGATGGTACTGGAAGCCTTTGAGTTATCCCAGGCCAAGGGTATAGATTTAGATTAAGAAGAGAAGGGGTTCTAGGACAGAGCCTTGAGGGATACTAACAGAGAGACGGCGAGATGAAGATGTAGTATGGGAGTAGGAAACACTAAATATGCGGTTGGCAAGGTATGAAGAGATCCAGGATAGGGCAATGTCTTTGACACCAAAGGAAGAGAGGATCTGTAGTAGAATGTAAGTCCGCAAGGACAGGGTCCTCTCTCCTCTGCACCAGTCTGTCATTGTAAATTTGTTTACTGTTAACGATATCTAAAATTTTGTATGTAACCCCCCTTCTCATGTACAGCACCATGGAATTAATGGTGCTATATAAATAAATAATAATAATAGTAGTAACAGGCAGTGGTTAACTGTGTCGAAGGCAGAGGACCGGTCTTGAAGGAGGAGTATAGAGAATTGTCTGTTAGCTATGGCTGTAAGTAAGTTGTTAGTAAGTTTGGTCAAGGCAGTCTCAGTGGAATGGTGGGGACGGAAGCCAGATTGTAGGTTGTTGAAGAGTGAGTTAAATGTAAGGTGAGAGAAAAGTTCAGCGTGGACGTGCTGCTCAAGCAGTTTGGAAGCAAATGGGAGCAAAGATATGGGGCGATAGCTGGACATAGCGCTCGGGTCAAGCGATGGCTTTTTGAGGATGGGTGTGATTGTGGCATGTTTGAAAGCAGAGGAGAAGGTACCAGAAGTTAGTGATAGATTAAAGAGATGGGTTAGGGATGGGATAAGTGTAGTGGTGAGGTTGGGAAGGTGGGATGGGATGGGGTCAATTGCAAAAGTGGTGAGGTGTGATTTGGAAAGAAGATAAGCAATGTCTGATCAATGTGAAATATTCAGTGATATTGGATCCTGTGGATGGAAGCAACGTATCAAGGAAAATGTGAACAATAGTTCTGAGAACATGTGGTGCAGTTATGCACACTGCAGATGAATACTGCGCTAGTGTTCAACGAATGTGTCTAATGCAGCCATCATTCCTTAGTACAGATGGGTGTTAGCAGCAGGAGACCAGTTCCATGGTCATTGCCGTCCTACAAAAAGGAAAGAGAGCAAAAATGTTACTAAGCAATGGAAATCATTGACTGTTCACATGAATCTTGATTGATGATTGGAGGGTCAGAATTTGGCACAAGCAGCATGAATCCGTGGACCTGCTCTGTCAGGGATCCACAGTTCAGACAGGTGGAGGTAGAGTAATGGTGTGGAGGATATTTATTTGGCACATTCTGGGTTCTCTTGATATCTGTGGATGGAAGTTTTGACACTAGGGCTTCTCTACGTATTGTGACTGATCAAGTTAGTCCCTTCATGGCAGCTATTTACTCTATGGTAGAAAAATGGATGGGTCATTGTCTACTGTTATGATGAGTCACAGAAGGAGGAAAAAACAAAATACCAGCTAAGTCCAGAAAAACCAGAGAGGTTGGCAGCTATCGGATTGCAGACCCCTGAACCTATCCACAACAACTAGCAGTAGCCGTGGGGGGTTCCTACGGTGCCCTAGACCCCTCGATCACAGCCGGAGAACTATATAGCCTAAAGACAGAAAGGGGAAAAACTAAACTGCCCCAGAGCAGACCCCAAAGCAATAGGCAGCCCCCAACATATAATGACGGTGAAGCAAGATGAAAACACTAACACAGATAGAAAGATAGGTTAAGCAAATGATGGGGCCCAAGCTAACTACATAGGACAGGATAGGAAAGCTGCTGTCTGCCATCCGCAAAAACCCTATCAAAATGAGCCAACCGAATGATAGGAAAAACAGGCCCTGAAGTCGCTAGGCTTCAAAAGACTATATCAGCACTCAGGTATATTCTGAAGACAGAGCAAAATATCAACAGATCAGAGACAAAAATGGAATTCAGCTCACCCCATGGCAGAACTCCCAAAAAACAAGGCAAAACAAAAACAAAACTGAAGAGTACAAAGCAGAGCAGAAAAACTTAGCTTTGAGATGCAGGAATCAGACTGGTCTCCAAGAATCCAGCATGAAAATCACCAGCCAGGAAGAAGGGCGTCGGCAGCCTTATATCCAGTCCTCAATTCCAGCCACCCAGTCATCATCTAGCTGCCCAGGTGTTTGGTAATCAGTCTCACTACCTTCCTTCACTAGAGGAGGGAGTTCATCAGACCTCAATGGTGAAGGGAAAAATGAACTCACAACAGTCTACATGACTCGTGTTATGTTGACATGGATTGATTCCAATGTAAGAGTTGCATGGGCTGCGAATGTCGTGAAGGGGTTAAAATGATACTTTGGTTGATGAAATCCGTCTTGTGGTTGTTTAACCCCTTAGTGACAGAGCCAATTTGCTACTTAATGACAAAGCCAATCTTTACAATTCTGACCACTGTCACTTTATGAGATTATAGCTCTGGAACTCTTTAACAGATCCCGGTGATTCTGAGAATTTTCGCCACATATTGTACTTCATGTTAGTGGTAAAATTTCTTCGATATAACTTGAGTTTATTTATGAAAATAATTGGTGGTTGGGAGCTGGTCCTTGACTGCCCTTATTCACACAGACGTCAACTTTGACACATGATAAGGTTATTAATATTAGACAGTGTAGGACCGCCCCGACCACAGAGTCACATTGTCGATGGTGGGACAGCTTTTATGCTATGTTTGATCAAATATAGTATTACTAAGAACTCTATGATTTAAATGCACTTTTGCTTTTTACTTATTTAATTACAGCAGGGTTTTTTCATTTTGTCTTTTGTAGGTTTTAAAAGAAGTGACATGCTGCATTTTTTGTACCGCCCAAAAACCGTGCGGAAAAAAACGCAGCGTCTGCACAGCGTTTTTTTTTTTGCATTGATTTACATTGTACTGTAAATCACTTTGCGGATCTGCAGCGTTTCTGCGCGGTAAAATCCGCTGCGGATCCGCAGGAAAAATGCATCGTGTGCACATGGCCTAAAAGTAGACCAGCGATTTCTCATTTTCACAACACCAGTTTTTTTTAGGGACAACAACACATTTGAAGTCACTTTGAGGGGTCTATATGATAGAAAATCCCCAAAAGTGACACCATTCTAAAAACTGCACCCCTCAAGGTGCTCAAAACCACATTCAAGGAGTTTATTAACCCTTTACGTGCTTCACAGGAACTGAAGCAATGTGGAAGGAAAAAATGAACATTTAACTTTTTTTCAAACATTTTATTTCAGAACCCATTTTTTGTATTTTCACAAGTCACAAAACACACCTAAGCATATCCCTCATATAGGGCCATAAAGCAAAAATACATCAAGAAAGCTTTACACAGGGCCATATCACAATAAACAACATAATCTTTATTGAAAGAACAATAAGACAATAAAAACAAAAGGTAGATACCACAAGGTACAGGAAACAAAAGGTGGTTATGTCCAGGTTATTGACCTCAGGACAAGTATGCAAAAATGTCAGCAGAAAATGGTTTTATACTATTATGCACATACAAAATTTGGCACTGAATATCATAATGATGATTAAATACATAATGATTCACTTGTTACATGAAACAAGGGACACATGATAAACAAAATAGTAGATAGTAAGAGCACAAGTTGCTAAAGTCACTATAGATAACAATATATAGAGAAAATGTGCTCCCAGTTGCAAAGAACAACAAAAATATATAAAGTCATATAATAATACTTTACATGATAGTGCCGAGCAGTAAAAAAGTATTTTTTACTAATTAAATATACATACACAGAAAGAGGTATAGTTACCTAGAGGATACACCCGGGGAACCCACCACACCCGATGCGCGTTTCGCTATGAAATGCTTCGTCAAGTATATATGTGTATATTAATTGGCTTATCGGCTCGGCTTATGCTCGAGTATATACAACCCCTGGCAAAAATTATGGAATCACCGGCCTTGGAGGATGTTCATTCAGTTGTTTAATTCTGTAGAAAAAAAGCAGATCACAGACATGGCCCAAAGCTAAAGTCTTTTTAAATGGCAACTTTCTGGCTTTAAGAAACACTAAAAGAAATCATGAACAAAAAATGTGGTGGTCAGTAATGGTTAGTTTTTTAAACCAAGCATAGGGAAAAAATTATGGAGTCACTCAATTCTAAGGGAAAAAATTATGGAATCACCTTGTAAATTTTCATTCCCAAAACTAACACCTGCATCAAATTAGATCTGCTCGTTAGTCTGCATCTAAAAATGAGTGATCACACCTTGGAGAGCTGTTGCACCAAGTGGACTGACATGAATCATGGCTCCATAATGAGAGATGTCAATTGAAACAAAGGAGAGGATTATCAAACTCTTAAAAGAGGGTAAATCATCACGCAATGTTGCAAAAGATGTTGGTTGTTCAAGGCCGGTGATTCCATAATTTTTGCCAGGGGTTGTACGATACTTCTTTCCTTTTGTTCATGCAGCTTTGTGCATGCCCACTCTATTGATATAAACTTTTTTGAATCAAACGCTGTGTGAACTATGCCTTATACTACTGGGGCTCCCACAGTTGCTCACCCACGATTTTTTACTTTTTTCTGTATTACGGGGAATATACATACCCGTTGTTTTTATGAATTGTATCTAATAAAGTTTATAATTTTTAGTTTTTAGTAATTGCAATCATTATTTTTTCCCTGACACTGAACCACTTCTCGGTTTTCTCGATTTTATGCAGCGCCTATCTGAGACAATTGCTATTACTGGGATTACAATTTTCTGTAGTTTAGATTAATGTTCTATCATTATCTGTTACTGACGTCCCTGGTTCTGCCATCCCGATCTCTGTGGATGTTCCCTGCACTTTATAACTTTATCTTGTTTTTATGAAATATTTAAGAAAGATTCAGATATTTTAGATTTTCCTTATAGATTTGTTCTGTGTTTTTGGTGCTGGATTGGAGATGTTCTGTGATAAATCTCTGCATGTGACTATAATGGGATTGTGTATTATACCGGGGGCAGGACGGGGTCATGACTGGATGTAGTGATCATGTGAAGCCGGTAACAGCTCCGGAGATTTCTTACATGGGATCTTTATGATGTTACATCGTCATCTTCTCCCCATTCAGGTCCCTACAATATCGAATCCTCTCAGTGGAGATCTTCTATATAAGAGAATTCTCCTGAGTGACCCTACAAGGATGGATAGGGACAAGATGGCGGAGAGGATATTACACCTCACCCTAGAGATCCTCTTCCGGCTTACTGGAGAGGTGAGAGATTCTGATGACATCACATTACATCATTCTTATCTATGGGAATAACAGATGGACAGAACTGGAGAGGTGAGGACTCTGGAAATGTCTGTAGTGAGGTTTATTAATGTGTCTCTCCATAACCAGGATTACACAGTAGTGAAGAAGACCTCTAGTGAGCGCTGTCAGGCTCCTGTGTCTGAGGGATGGGGAAGACCCCTGAGCCCAATCACAGGACCTCCACCTCACCCCCTGATACATGAGGACATCAATGACCAGAAGATCCTAGAACTCACCTACAAGATGACTGAGCTGCTGACTGGAGAGGTGACACTGCTGAGAATGCTGGGACATTATACAGTAACGCTATGGAGGGATCGGGGGGATGACGGTATCATTGTATGTGTCAGGTTCCTATAAGGTGTCAGGATGTCACCATGTATTTCTCCATGGAGGAGTGGGAGTATTTAGAAGGACACAAAGATCTGTACAAGGACGTCATGGTGGAGGTTCCCCAGCCCCTCACATCACCAGGTAATAGACAGGACTAAATACACACGGCCTATAATTATCTGCATGTAAAGAATGAATTCAGACCTTGTATGTGTGTCTTCCAGTTCTATCCAGTGAGAAGACAACACCAGAGAGATTCCCCCGTCCTCTTCTTCTACTGGACTTTAAGCAAGAAGATCCCAGTTTTTGTCAGGATCATCAGGTAGGTGGAGAGAAAATGTCATGAAATATTCCATAGGATGTGCAGAGGTCTGTGAAGGTTTTATGTTCGGTCTAAATCCTATAAGGGCACTCAAGTTGCACCCTCTCCCTCATTATGCAGTAATGTCCCCCATCTTGGGCTCTTTCCTCGTATATATGTCCCCCATCTTATCTATCTATATACATACATACATACATACAGCTCTGGCAAAAATTAAGAGACCACTGCAAAATTTTCAATCAGTATGATTTTTCTCTTTATAGGTATATTTTTGAGTAAAATGTAAATTGCTCTTTTATTTTATAAACTACTGACAACATGTCTTTGAATTTCCAAGCACTAAATTTTGCATTTATTTTCAGAAAATGAGAAATGTTCAAAAGAACAAAAAAATGCAGCGTTTGCAGACCTCAAATAATGCTAAGAAAGTTCATAATCATTTAGAAACAACAATACTAATGTTTTAACTCAGGAAGAGTTCAGAAATCAATATTTTATGGAATAACCATGATTTTTAATCACAGCTTTCATGCGTCTTGGCATGCTTTCCACCAGTCTTTCACACTGCTTTTGGGTGACCTTATGCCACTCCTGGCACAAAAATGTAAGCAGTTCTTCTTTGTTTGATAGCTTGTGACTATCCATCTTCCTCTTGATTTCATTCCAGAGGTTTTCAATGGGGTTCAAGTCTGGAGATTGGGCTGGCCATGACAGGGATTTGATGTGGTGGTCCTTAATCCACACATTGATTGACCTAGCTGTGTGGCATGGTGCATTGTCCTGCTGATAAAACCAGTCCTAAGAGTTGGGGAACATTGTCTGAGCAGAAGGAATCAACTGTTTACCCTTCACTCATGACAGCACACAGGTCTGTAACCAACTGAGGCGGGGGAGAGGTAGCGCCCTTATATTTCAGTAGGTTCCTGACCTGGCGGGGTGGATCTCTCTCTCAGGTGTGCTGTCATGGGCTCCGAAAAAATCGGCTATTGGTAAGTAACCTTGGTGTTTTTCCAGGATAACCTTGTATGCAGCTTGATTCATATGTCCTTTGCAAAGATTAACCTGCCCAATTCCAGCCTTGCTGAAGCATCCCCAGATCATCACCGATCCTCCACCAAATTTCAAAATGGGTGCAAGACACTGTGGATTGTACGCCTCTCCAGGTCTCCGTCTAAGCATTAGACCAGGTGTTGGGCAAAGCTGAAAATTAGACTCATCAGAGAAGATTACCTTACTCCAGTCCTCAATGGTCCAATCCTTATGATCTTTCGCAAACTTCAGTCTGGCTCTCCTTTCCTTCTCATTGATAAAAGGCTTTTTTCTAGCTTTACATGACTTGAGCCCTGCTCTAGGAGCCCGTTACGAACTGTTCTTGCCGGGCACTTCACCCCAGCTGCCATTTGCCATTCTTTTTGTAGGTCACTTGATGTCATCCTGCTGTTGCTGAGTGACATTCGAATAAGATGACCGTCATCCCGGTCAGTGGAGAGTCGTTTTCGCCCTCTGCTGGTCTGTAGCTTTGTTGTCCCCAATGTCTGCTGCTTCACCTTGTTCTGATGGACTGCCGTCTTAGAAATTTTAAGGATGGAGGCAACATGATGCTCACTGTGTCCCTCTGCTAGTAAAGCCAGAATTGAGCACTTCTTTTCCTCAGTCAAGACTTTTCATTTCAACTCCTTTGGCATGGTTAAAAGTTTTTTTTTTTCATTCCTATTACTTTCGAAATATTACTAACACTTGTTTTGCCACCCAGCTTGTCCTATTGCAAGAGGATTGTGAACACCACAGCAGGGTTTTTTATACTTTCCTTCGTTAAATAAGATTTGGTTCAGGTGATCACCTAATCAGAAGCACATTAAGTAGAATGAGGTGTACTCTGGTTGGAATTCAACTGACTCTGGAATGGAATGGCTGTCAGACATGTAGAGAAGCTGATTTTTATAAAACTGTGCAGTGGTCTCTTAATTTTATATATAATTATATATCTACTAAAGTGGCCATTCAGTGCATGTTTTATACTTGGAAGTGACAGGATAGAGCTGATTATAAACATTAGATGCTGCCTGAATCTTCTCAAATGTCTCAATTTGCCTGTGACTTTTCCAATATTTATTTCAGGATGATCTGCCCCATATTAATACTATAGAGACATATATGAGAGGTGAAGAGCGGTGTAAAGAGGAGATTCCTACAGATAACCACACAGGTGAGTAGTGACCACTAAATGCAGAGAAGTCACAGGCTCTAATCGGTCACTGGCTTGTTGAATAACTTTAGATGTTTGGGTTTTTTCGGGGGTGTTCTCATGAACATTTTGATGTTCATGTAGAGACTGATTCATTATGGGTTCTTTGGGACCATTTGGGACCATATTGTTTTTTTTTTTAACAATGATCTAAGAACTATCACGCAGGTTGTTACTTTCTACCTGCCTTTTGTGCCTGCTGCTGCTTGCTGATGATTCTGCATCTTCCACTGATGTCACATCAACAGAGCAGTGGCTACTCTTCCACTCTGTGCTGTTGATGGTGCCTGGCTGCTGATTTCACACTGATTAACAGCTGGCTTTCCACAATTAACTCCTTAGTAACAGAGCCAAATTTTAAAAATCTTATACACATTATACTTTATGATAATGGTAAATCTAGGTTGATATGTTTTTGTGTTTATTTATAAAAAATATCAGAAATTTGATAAAAATGCAAAAAATTAGCAATTTTCAAACTTTGATTATCCCTTTAATTCAGATAGTCATACCATTAACCCCTTCACGACCTTTGACGCCACGTAGGCGTCATGAAAAGTCGTGCCAGAACGACCCATGACGCCTATGTGGCGTCATGACTTTAAAGCCCCCCTGCGGGTCGGGTGACCTAGGTCACTGAAAGGTCACCCGACCCGCAGATACAGGGGGCTTTGTTCTTCGCCACAGGGGGCGTGGCTTCGCCCCCACGTGGCTACGATCGCTCTGATTGGCTGTTAAAAGTGAAACAGCCAATCAGAGCGATAGTAATATTTCATCAATGAAAATTGATGAAATATTACAATCCAGCCATGGCCGATGCTGCTGTAGCATCGGACATGGCTGGAGACACCGATTCCACCTCCCCCACCGGCGATCGCCCCCCCCCCGCAACTGAATGACAGCGGCGATCTGCCGCCGCTGTCATCATCTGCCCCCCTCCCATTCCCTCTGCTCCCCGCCAGATTCCGATAACCCCCTCAACCCCTCTCACCTCCCCCGGCACCTTCTAAGTCCCCCTGTCGCTCCCGGTGTCCGGCGGGTCCGGTTCATGGGCGCCACCATCTTAGAAAATGGCGGGCGCATGCGCAGTGCGCCCGCCCGAATCTGCCGGCTGCAGATTCCATTCTTTCATTTTGATCACTCTCACAGTGATCAAAATGAAAGAAAAAGTAAATAAACCCCCCGATTATCACCCCCATAGGTAGACACAACTAATAAAATAAAGAAAATATTTTTATTTTTATTTTTCCATTAGGGTTAGGGTTAGGGTTGAAAAGAGGGTTAGGGTTAGGGTTGAAAAGAGGGTTAGGGTTAGGGTGAAAAGAGGGTTAGGGTTAGGGTTGGAAAGAGGGTTAGGGTTGGAAAGAGGGTTAGGGTTGGAAAGAGGGTTAGGGTTAGGGTTGGAAAGAGGGTTAGGGTTAGGGTTGGAAAGAGGGTTAGGGTTGGAAAGTGGGTTAGGGTTGGAAAGAGGGTTAGGGTTAGGGTTGGAAAGAGGGTTAGGGTTGGAAAGAGGGTTAGGGTTAGGATTGGAAAGAGGGTTAGGGTTGGAAAGAGGGTTAGGGTTGGAATTAGGGTTAGGGTGGGAAAGAGGGTTAGGGTTAGGGTTGGAAAGAGGGTTAGGGTTAGGGTTGGAAAGTGGGTTAGGGTTGGAAAGAGGGTTAGGGTTAGGGTTGGAAAGAGGGTTAGGGTTGGAAAGAAGGTTAGGGTTAGGATTGGAAAGAGGGTTAGGGTTGGAAAGAGGGTTAGGGTTGGAATTAGGGTTAGAATTAGGGTTAGGGTTGGAATTAGGGTTAGCGTTGGAATTAGGGTTAGGCTTGTGGTTAGGGATGTGTTAGGGCTGTGGTTAGGGGTGTGTTGGGGTTAGGGTTGGAGTTAGAATTGAGGGGTTTCCACTGTTTAGGCACATCAGGGGGTCGCCAAACGCGACATGGTGCAACCATTGATTCCAGCCAATTTTGCGTTCAAAAAGTCAAACGGTGCTCCCTCCCTTCCAAGCCCTGACGTGTGCCCAAACAGTGGTTTACCCCAACATATGAGGTATCAGCGTACTCAGGAAAAATTGCACAACAACTTTTGGGGACTAATTTCTCGTGTTACCCTTGGGAAAATAAAAAATTGGGGGCTAAAAAATTATTTTTGTGGAAAAAAATGATTTTTTCATTTTCACGTCTCTGCATTATACACTTCTGTGAAGCACTTGGGGGTTCAAAGTGCTCACAACACATCTTACATACGTTCCTTGGAAGGTCTAGTTTCCAAAATGGGGTCACTTGTGGGGGGTTTCCACTGTTTAGGCACATCAGGGGCTCTGCAAACGTAATGACGACCGCAGACTATTCCATCAAAGTCTGCATTTCAAAACGTCACTACTTCCATTCCGAGCCTTGACGTGTGCCCAAACAATGGTTCCCCCCCACATATGGGGTACCAGCGTACTCAGGACAAACTGGACAACAACTTTTGGGGTCCAATTTCTCCTGTTACCCTTGTGAAAATAAAAAATTGCGGGCTAAAAAATCATTTTTTGAGTAAAAAAGAGATTTTTTATTTTCACGGTTCTGCATTATAAACTTCTGTGAAGCACTTGGGGGTTCAAAGTGCTGCTCACCACACATCTAGATAAGTTCCTTGGGGGTCTAGTTTCCAAAATGGGGTCACTTGTGGGGGGTTTCCACAGTTTAGGTACATCAAGGGCTCTGCAAATGTAACATGATGCCCGCAGACCATTCCATCAAAGTATGCATACCAAAACGTCACTACTTCCCTTCCGAGCCCTGACGTGTGCCCATACAGTGGTCATCCCCCACATATGGGGTATCAGCGTATTCAGGACAAACTGGACAACAACTTTTGGGGTCCAATTTCTCCTGTTACCCTTGTGAAAAAAAAATTGCGTGCTAAAATTCTTTTTTTTTGAGGGAAAAAAAATGATTTTTTATTTTCACGGCTCTGCATTATAAACTTCTGTGAAGCACTTGGGGGTTCAAGGTGCTCACCACACATCTAGATAAGTTCCTTGGGGGGTCTAGTTTCCAAAATGGGGTCACTTGTGGGGGGTTTCTACTGTTTAGGCACACAGGGGCTCAGCAAATGTAACATGACGCCCGCAGACCATTCCATCAAAGTCAGCATTTCAAAATGTCACTACTTCCCTGCTGAACCCCAACGTGTGCCCAAACAGTGGTTCCCCCCCACATATGGGGTACCAGCGTACTCAGGACAAACTGGACAACAACTTTTGGGGTCCAATTTATCCTAGTACCCTTGTGAAAATAAAAAATTGCCAACTAAAAAAAATTTTTTTAGGAAAAAAAAAGATTTTTTATTTTCACTGCTCTGCATTATAAACTTCTGTGAATCACCTGGGGGTTCAAAGTGCTCACTATGCATCTAGATAAGTTCCTTAGGGGGTCTAGTTTCCAAAATGGGGTCATTTGTGGGGGAGCTCCAAAGTTTAGGCACACAGGGGCTCTCCAAACACGACATGGTGTCCGCTAACGATTGGAGCTAATTTTCATTTCAAAAAGTCAAATGGCGCTCCTTCCCTTCTGCGCCCTGCCGTGCACACAAACAGTGCCCCCCCCACATATGGGGTACCAGCATACTCAGGACAATCTGGACAACAACTTTTTTGGTTCAATTTCTCCTGTTACCCTTGTGAAAATAAAAAATAGCGTGCTAAAAAATCATTTGAGGAAAAAAAATGATTTTTTATTTTCACTGCTCTATGTTATAAACTTTTGTGAAGCACTTGGGGGTTCAAAGTGCTCACTACACATCTAGATAAGTTCCTTAAGGGGTCTAGTTTCCAAAATGGTGTCACTTGTGGGGGAGCTCCAATGTTTAGGCACACAGGGGATCTCCAAACGCGACATGGTGTCCGATAACGATTGGAGCTAATTTTCCATTCAAAAAGTCAAATGGCGCTCCTTCCCTTCCGGGCCCTGCCGTGCACCCAAACAGTGGTTTATGACCACATATGAGGTATCGGTGTACTCAGGAGAAATTGCCCAACAAATTTTAGGATCCATTTTATCCTGTTGCCCATGTGAAAATGAAAAAACTGAGGCTAAAAGATAATTTTTGTGAAAAAAAGTACTTTTTTTTTTTTTACGGATCAATTTGAGAAGCACCTGGGGGTTCAAAGTGATCACTATGCATCTAGATAAGTTCCTTGGGGGGTCTAGTTTCCAAAATGGGGTCACTTGTGGGGGAGCTCCAGTGTTTAGGCACACAGCGACTCTCCAAACGCGACATGGCAAGCGCTAAATATTCCAGCATATTTTCCATTCAAAAAGTCAAATGGCGCTCCTTCCCTTCTGAGCCCTGCCGTGCGCCCAAACAGTGGTTTTTGACCACATATGAGGTATCGGTGTACTCAGGGGAAATTGCCCAACAAATTTTAGGATCCATTTTATCCTGTTGCCCATGTGAAAATGAAAAAATTGATGCTGAAAGAAAATTTTTGTTGGAAAAATTAAAATGTCCTTTTTTTCCTTCCATGTTGCTTTAGTTCCTGTGAAACACCTAAAGGGTTAATAATCTTCTTGAATGTACTTTTGAGTAGCTTGAGTGGTGCAGTTTTTAGAATGGTGTCACTTTTGGGTATTTTCTGCCATATAGACCCCTCAAAGTGACTTCAAATGTGAGGTGGTCCCTAAAAAAAATGGTTTTGTAAATTTTGTTGTAAAAATGAGAAATCACTGGTCAACTTTTAACCCTTATAACTTCCTAACAAAAAAATATTTTGCTTCCAAAATTGTGCTGATGTAAAGTAGACATGTGGGAAATGTTATTTAGTAACTATTTTGTGTCACATAATTCTCTAGTTTAACAGAATAAAAATTCAAAATTTTAAAATTGCAAAATTTTCACAATTTTCGCCAAATTTCTGATTTTTTCACAAATAAACGCAAAAATTATCGATCTAAATTTACCACTAACATGAAGCCCAATATGTCACGAAAAAACAATCTCAGAATCGCTACGATGCGTTGAAGCGTTCCAGAGTTATTACCTCATAAAGGTCAGAATTGCAAAAAATGGCCAGGTCATTAAGGTCAAAATAGGCTGGGTCATGAAGGGGTTAATAAATAATAATTCCCACATGTCGGCTTTACATCAGCGCCATTTGTAAAATGTTATTTTGTTTTGTTAGCATTTTAGGAAGTTTAAAATTGTAGCAGTAATTTTTAATTTTTTCATGGAAATTTGCAAAATTATTTTTTTTTTAGGGACCTATCCAGGTTTGAAATGAATTTAGGGGTCCTATATATTGGAACTCCCCCAAAGTTATACAATTTTTAAAAACAACACCTGCTGTCAGGTAGTTTATTAACCCTTCAGGTGCTTTTCAGGAATTGACACAAAATGGCATGATGGGAATAAAAAAGTTGATTTTTACCACCTAAATGTCGCTGACTTTTGAACATGTTACTATAGCCGGCAGACTCTTAAAGCCGCTATTTGCTAGTGAATTGCCATGGCAAACATCAGGACCACACAATCATGATCTCAGGGTGCCGATGGGAATAAAGAGGGTGAAGCCACACACTTTGAAACATTTTTATGATATAGACACTATTGACAGCAGCATCTAAGGGGTTAAACAGATATGGACGGTGACAACACTGATCGTGGCTGGTACAGCAAGTTGTCAGCTATAATGGACAGCCGATAGCTGCTGGATTGTTACTTGTATGGGGATGCTATTCTCTTATATCACAGGTCAGTTAAAAGACGTATTGACGGCCATTAAGGGGTTAAACTATCAATCACCATGATTCCTGAAGTCATGTTATGTCAACAGAGCAGCCCGGAAGTAGAAGAGCTGTTCGCTGACATTGAGCAGGAGCGGTCGGTGACCATTTTGACCCAGCTCAGAGTACAGCAAGCAGGTAATTGCCTCTGCTGTCAGACACCTGCCTGTTTAGTTCTTATGCCCATAGTAAAAAAAAAGTCTTGGACAACCTCCTTAAGATTAACACTGTGCACACCAGTCTTTCATGAAGGGAGGTTGTGGGGAAAATAATGATGAAGTGAGTCACACATGCTGACTTCTTCTTCGTAGTGTGTGCCTCTGTGCACCTCGCCTGAAATTGTACCCAAGTCAAGGACTTATTGGAGCAACATTTCTGATGGGTGTAAGTTATGCCCCTAGCACTGAATTTGGCGGATACTAGCAAGAGCCGATCATGCTCCGCCCACTTTGGCAGACCTGTCTTAACCCCTTTACCCCCAAGGGTGGTTTGCATGTTAATGACCGGGCCAATTTTTACAATTCTGACCACTGTCCCTTTATGAGGTAATAACTCTGGAATGCTTCCATGGATCCCGGTGATTCTGACATTGTTTTCTCGTGACATATTGTACTTCATGTTAGTGGTAAAATTTCATTCATATAACTTGCGTTTATTTGTGAAAAAAAACTGAAATTTGGCGAAAATTTTGAAAATTTCGCAATTTTCCAACTTTGAATTTTTATGCTCTTAAATCACAGAGATATGGCTCTCAAAAAACTTAATAAGTAACATTTCCCACATGATTACTTTATATCAGCACAATTTGGGAACCAAAATTTTTTTTTGTTAGGAAGTTATAAGGGTTAAAAGTTGACCAACGATTTCTCATTTTTACAACACCATTTTATTTTTTATGGACCACATCACATTTGAAGTGACTTTGAGGGGTCTATATGATAGAAAATGCCCAAAAGTGACACCATTCTAAAAACTGAACCCCTCAAAGTGCTCAAAACCACATTCAAGAAGTTTATTAACCCTTCAGGTGCATCACAGGAATTTTTTGAATGTTTAAAAGAAAAATTAACATTTAACTTTTTTTCACAAAAAAAATTACTTCAGGTTCAACCACTATTTGGGCGCATGGCAGAGCTCGGAAGGGAAGCAGCGCCATTTGACTTTTTTGGCTGGAATTGAGTTTAGACGCCATGTCGCGTTTGGAAAGCCCCTGATGTGTCAAAACAGTGGAAACCCCCCAATTCTAACTCCAACCCTAACCCCTACACACCCCTAGCCCTAACACTAGCCCTAACCCTAGCCCTAATAGGAAAATGGAAATAAATACATTTTTTTATTTTATTATTTTTCCCTAACTAAGGGGGTGATAACGGGGGGTTTGATTTACTATTTATGGCGGGTTTTTATTTTTGGCAGCTGTCGCACGCTAAAAGACACTTTTTATTGTAAAAATAGTTTATGCATCACCACATTTTGAGAGCTATATTTTGACATATTTTGACCCACCGAGTCATGTGAGGTCTTATTTTTTGCAGGACGACTTGACGTTTTTATTGGTACCATTTTTGGGCACGTGACATTTTTTGATCGCTTTTTATTCCGATTTTTGGGACGCAGAATGAACAAAAACCAGCGTTTCATGAACTTCTTTTGGGGGGTGCGTTTACACCGTTCCACGTGCGGTAAAATTGATAAAGCAGTTTTATTCTTCAGGTCAGTACGGTTACAAGCGATACCTCATGTATGTCTTTTTTTATGTTTTGGCGCTTTTATGCAATGATAACCATTTTATATAAAAAATAATTATTTTTACATAGCTTTATTCTGCGAGCTATAACTTTTTTATTTTTTCGCTGATGATGCTGTGTGGCAGCTCGTTTTTTGTGGGGCAAGATGATGTTTTCAGCGGTACCATGGTTATTTATATCTGTCTTTTTGATCGCGCGTTATTGCACTTTTTGTTCGGCAGTATGATGATAAAGCATTACTTTTTGCTTCGTTTTTTATTTTTATCTTTTAAGGGGTTCAATAAAGGGGTTAACTAGTGGGACAGTTTTCCGTTACGGACATGGCGATACCAAATATGTGTACTTTTATTGTTTTTTTTTTATTTTCAAAAAATGAATTTATTAGGGAATATTTTTTTTTTTCATTTATTTAGCGATTTTTTTATAAATTATTTTTACACTTTTTTTAACTTTATTACAATGTCTCAGGGGGGACATAACTGTCATGTGACAGATAGATCAACGATCTGTCACAGGCAGTGTTGCAGGCTTCCTCATGCCGGTGCTTTGCAGGTGTAACAACCCTGCTGGCATCAATGCATGGCCTCCCTTCCCCCGCACACCAACTTACTCACTGCTCCGGGTCATGCTGTGAATTCTGTTTGCTGCCAGTCCTATGCTCTGTGTCTCCATTCTCCTGTATGCTTCCTGGCTATGTGTGTATAGGGGGGTGGCGCCAGAACTCTCTGGTTCTTATGCAGTCAGGGTGCACCTGTTCAATCTGTCCCTGACCAATTACCTAGAGCCCTCGACTATTTAGATCCGCCACACCCACTGAACATTGCCTGTGCAATTTCTAAAACTTAGTCAGTGTTTTGCTGCTGAGGAAGCCAGGCCCTGTTCTGTGTATCTCCTTCTCTGGAGGAATACTCCTAGCCTTGCTTTGTATTGTCTGCCCTCCAGGAGGCTGCATATCCTGGTCTCTGTGTCTCAGTCCTAGCTTTGTGTTTACTTGTCCTACTGCCCTCCAGGGGACTGTATTACCTGTTCCCTGTACCTTGTCTTGTACTGTCTCCTTGTCTGTGGCTTCCTTCCCTGCTGTGTCTTTCCTTGTGTCCTCCCTGTCTGAGCCTCTGCACCTTTGCAAGCTCTGCCTGAGCCTCTGCACCTTTGCAAGCTCTGTCTGAGCCTCTGCACCCTTGCAGCTCTGTCTGAGCCTCTGCACCCTTGCAGCTCTGTCTGAGCCTCTGCACCCTTGCAGCTCTTTCTGCGCCTCTGCAGCTCTGTCTGTGCCTCTGCACCCCTGCAGCTCTGACTGCTCTGCACCCTTGCAGCTCAGCTTACTCTGCTGCTGCATAACCTCTTGCTGCAGCTTCTTTCCACAGACCTTGTGGTTCAGCTTTATTCCGCACTCCTGCGGCTCCGCCTACTCCGCACTCGTGCGGCTCCGCCTACTCCGCACTCCTGCCTGTATCCATACCTACACCTCCTGTGTGAACAGGTCCAAAACCTGCTCCTTCATATTCCACTCCTTCCTGTCTATACCTATACCTGCACCTGCTGTGTGAACAGGCCCCTACCTGTTTCTTCTCATACCACGCCAGCCTGCTCGGTGTCTCCAAGCCGTGCCCGCCTGTCCTGTGTCTCCAAGCCGTGACCGCCTGTCCTGTGTCTCCAAGCCATGCCCGCTTGTCCTGTGTCTCCAAGCCGTGCCCGCCTCCCCTGTGTCTCCAAGCCGTGCCCGCTTGCCCTGTGTCTCAGCCTACCTGTCACTTGCACCTGACCAGGTGTCCTGTCCCCGAGTGGGATCAGCAGCCACAGCCAGACGCCACCCTGGAGTGGCACCCGGCAGCTACCTTCCGCACAAGCCTGACCTCACCATCAGAGTGTCATGGTCACGTGTGACTGGACACACCGCCTCCAGCAGGGAAAGTTGCTTGGAGCATTAGCAACAGAGCAAAGCTAAGTGGTGTTTCCCTGTTTGTCACTTTCCTCAATGTGTGTTTTAGTGCAGTGGTGGGATTAGTTTCTGCACCGTCCAATTCACTAGTAAGGGATTGGTTCAGGGCGAGCTAGGGATTTCAGGTATCCTGATCGGCGCCCGGTGCGGAACCGGCCTAGGGATCGTTAGGAGTGTAGAGACACTGACTCAGGGGAGTGCAGGAGGTCTCCACATCCCCGTTCCCTATTGCAGGGCCACCATTGTAATTGTTTTCCTGGTTTTCCCCTTTATTCTGAAATTCACCCTGCTGGAGGAGGTGTATCCAGACATACGTGTACTACTGAAATTCGCCTGCTGGAGGCGGTTTATCCGGCTGCACGTTCTATTATAAATTCGCCCTGCTGGAGGCGGTGTGTCCAGTCACACATGACAATGACACAGAGGTTCCAGTGAAGACCGAGGTAGCTGTCGTAGTCACGCCCCTTCCAGGGTAGTCTGGTCTATGGCACAGTGGGGCCACAACCCCCCGGCTTGCGCCCATCAGCCAAGGCGCGAGCGTGACAGTAGGCATGAGGAAGCCGCCTCCCTGCAGGCCCCCGAAGATCCCCGCCGCCATTTTGGATTCGGGGACCTGCAGGGAAGGAGACCCCCGCAGCTGCGCTGCACATCGCGCTGCTGTGGGGGTCTCAGGGAAGCACGGAGGGAGCCCCCTCACTGCCGATGCTCCCCCTGTGAGCGCAGCTGATCGCGCTAGACGTACTATTCTTAGGTCCCAGGTCATATGGACGGAATAGTACTTCTAATGTAGGAAAGGGGTTAAACTGGCGTGAAGATACCAAAAATTTCAGCAAAACGTTTGCATCTTTTCAACTTTTTCCATATTTTGAATGAATGTTTCTCCCCTGCATCCAGAACATTTTTCTGAGCTGCTGCAGAGGAGATAACTCTTACTCCCAGTCCTGTCCATCACAGGTCACTGTGCACAATGGATGTCTCTAAACATAGTATGAAGCATGTTAGTGTCGGTGACCTCTGATATGTAAGACATAAACTTTACTAGCCACAGGCTTCACTGTTATGTTTAAGAGCATTTTCTCATCCTATAAACCTCAATAGCATTCTTCTGTATGTGATATAATATACTGGTTTATACAGATATTTCTTTATGTCAGTTAATTAGAAGATACAATAAAGATGCAAAACAAATACAATAAATATGACCTACTATGTGTAATCTTAACAAACGTTTATGATGACAAATGGTGTGAAGAAAAATGGTGGATAGCTATAAAATAAGAACTTCATTCACAGCTTTGTTTTCTAAAAATGGACACATATCCGAACCCAGAAGGACCTCAATGCTCCTTTTTATATCTTCGAGATTTTTGGAACGTCTGGAAAAAAAACAACCTCCACGTTATTAACGACTTTTTACATTTAGTAACCTATACTTCCTGGGCCTCAATGAAACATGATTAACATCCTCCAATACAGCCTCACCTGCTGCACTGTGTAACAGGGGCCTTTACTTCACCCACTCTCCTCTCCCTGGCAATAGACAAAACGAAGACCTACTCTTCCACCATAACAACTACATTGTCAACCGAATCCCACTTCTACCCTCCCTAGTTCTCCCTTCTTTTCATTTGCATTCTGTCCGTATCTATTCTCCTTCGAACCTCCAAGGGGCCATCATATACCGACCCTGGGCCTGGCCACTGTCTTTATTGACTAATTCTCTTCCTGGCTTCTACACTTTTTCTCTGGTGACATTCCCACCATCATCATGGACGACTTCAACATTCTCACTGACACCTGGTCAGCCTGCAGATTCCAAACTTCTGTTCCTTGCTTCATTGTTTCGTCTTACTCAGTGGTACTCCACAGCCACCCACACGGATGGACATACATTAGACCTTATCTTCACCCACCTCTGCTCCCTATCCAGCTTCATAACCTCACCTCTCCCTCTATATGACCACCATCTACTCACTTTCTCATTCCTGTCCTCCTCACCTGCCTCCATTGTTTAGAAACTAGCACACCTAGACATTAACACGCTCTCTGATGTTATTCTACTGCTGCCCTCCATATCTTCACTTCACGACGCACAGTGCCTCCATTTCCTACAACTCCACACTGGCATCAGCTATTGATGCAGTCGCCCCTCTCATGCATGGCAGAATGTGACAAATCTATTGGCCAATCTGGCACAATAACCTCACTAAAAAGCTTTTGCGATTTGTCCAGGGTTGTGGAGCGGCACTGGAAAAAATGCATTCTCAAGAAGATTTTGTTGCATTCAAAATGACAACTTTCACATTTCAGTCTGCCCTCACCTCTGCTAAACTGGTCTATTTCACAACACTTGTATCTTTTTTTTTATCCCACAACCCCAAATAATTATTTAACACTTTTAACTGCCCCATCAGATCTCCCTCATCTCTACATTAGCCTTTGCCACACATTTCAAAAATAAGGTCAACGAAACAAGGAAAGACTTTACTGCCCTTACATCATAACACATGCAAATTGAATTCATGTAGAATTATAGAACACAAAAATAGAAAAATGTAAGCCAATAAAATTAATCTAATCTTTATTGGCAATATATATACAGTTGTGCTCAAAAGTTTACATAACCCGGCAGAATTTTTGCTTTCTTGGCCTTTTTTCAGAGAATATGAATGATAACACCAAAACTTTTTCTCCACTACTGTGTTTTCTCTTTTTTAAATCCTAATGACAGCCCAAAACATCCAGATGATCCTGATCAAAAGTTTACATACCCCATTTCTTAGTACTGTGTATTGCCCCCTCTGTCATCAGTGACCGCTTGAAGTCTTATGTGGTAGTTGTGGATGAGGTTCTTTATTTTCTCAGATGGTAAAGCTGCCCACTCTTCTTGGCAAAAAGCGTCCAGTTCCTGTAAATTCCTGGGCTGTCTAACATGAATTGCGCGCTTGAGATCTCCCCAGAGTGGCTCAATGGTATTGAGGTCAAGAGACTGAGATGGCCACTCCAGGACCTTCACTTTGTTCTGCTTTAGCTAACGACAGGTCGACTTGGCCTTGTGTTTTGGATCATTGTCATGTTGGAACATCTAAGTATGTCCCATGTGCAGTTTCCGGGCTTTTAATTGCAAATTTGCCTCCAGTAATTGCTGATAACGTGCTGCATTCATCTTTCCTTCAAGTTTCCTGTGCCTTTGTAGCTCACACATTGCCAAAGCATCAGCGATCCACCTCCGTGCTTAACAGTAGGAATGGTGTTCCTTTCATCATAGGCCTTGTTGACCTCTCTCCAAATGTAATGTTTATGGTTGGGGCCAAATAGTTCAATTTTGGTCTCATCACTCCAAATTGCCTTGTTCCAAAAGTTTTTAGGCTTGTCTCTGTGCTATTTTGTGATACTTTGTGGCATTTGCACAGTAATGGCTTTCTTCTGGCAACTCGACCAAGCAGCCCATTTTCCTTCAAGTGCCTCCTTATTGTGCATCTTGAAACAGCCCCAACGCTAGTTTTCAGAGAGAGTCCAGTATTTCAGCTGATGTTATTTGTGGGTTTTTCTTTGCATCCCGAACAATTGTCCTGGCAGTTTTTGACAAAATTTTTGTTGGTCTACCTGACTGTGGTTTTGTTTTTACAGAGCCCCTGATTTTCCATTTGTTAATCACAGTTTGAACGCTGCTGACTGGCATTATCAATTCCTTGGATATCTTTTTGTATCCCTTTAGTGTTTTAAAGAGTTCAGTTACCCTTTCCCGTAGATCCGTTGACAATTCTTTTCGTTCCTCCATTATTCACAATCCAGAAACGTCAGTGGTAACAGTTGAGGATGTTACCTTTAGTAGCGATTCAAACCCATTTGTGTCAACTTCTGTGCATGTTATCATGCCAAAATCACCAGGGTATGTTAACTTTTGATCAGGGGCATTTGGCTGTTTCGGGTTGTCATTATGATTCAAAATGAAATAACAGTAGTTTGACAATAAATGGCTTCATCCAACCATGATAGGAGAAAAATAAATATATATATATATATATATATATATATATATATATATATATATACTGCTCAAAAAAATAAAGGGAACACTTAAACAACAGACCACATCTCAGTACCAATGCTTTCTGGCTGATGTTTTGGTCACTTTTGAATGTGGTTGTGCTTTCACACTTGTGGTAGCATGAGACGGACTCTACAACTCACACAAGTGGCTCAGATAGTGCAGCTCATCCATAATGGCACATCAATGCGAGCTGTGGCAAGAAGGTTAAGCTGTGTCTGTCAGTGTAGTGTCCAGAGGCTTGAGGAGCTACCAGGAGACAGGCCAGTACGCCAGGAGATGTGG
This sequence comes from Dendrobates tinctorius, assembly GCF_039654945.1. NCBI lineage: Eukaryota > Metazoa > Chordata > Amphibia > Anura > Dendrobatidae > Dendrobates > Dendrobates tinctorius. The sequence goes on from NW_027361822.1 coordinate 378,709, forward strand.
AGGGGGCCATAGGAGGGCAACAACCCAGCAGCAGACCGCTACCTCTGCCTTTGTGCAAGGAGGAACAGGAGGAGCACTGCCAGTGCCCTGCAAAATGACCTCCAGCAGGCCACAAATGTGCATGTGTCTGCACAAATGGTTAGAAACCGACTCCATGAGGATAGCCTGAGGGCCCGACGTCCAAAGATGGTGGTTGTGCTCACAGCCCAACACCGTGCAGGACGCTTGACATTTGCCACAGAACACCAGGATTGGCAAATTCGCCACTGGCGCCCTGTGCTCTTCACAGATGAAAGCAGGTTCACACCGAGCACATGTGACAGAGTCTGGAGACGCCGTGGAGAGCAATCTGCTGCCTGCAGCATCCTTCAGCATGACCGGTTTGGCAGTGGGTCAGTAATAGTGTGGGGTGGCATTTCTTTGGAGGGCCGCACAGCCCTCCCATGTTCTCGACAGAGGTAGCCTGACTGCCATTAGGTACCAAGTTGAGATCCTCAGACCCCTTGTGAGACTATATGCTGGTGCGGTTTGCCCTGGATTCCTCCTAATGCAGGACAATGCCAAACCTCATGTGGCTGGAGCGTGTCAGCAGTTCCTGCAAGATGAAGGCATTGAAGCTATGGACTGGCCCGACCCTTCCCCGGACCTGAATCTGATTGTGCACATCTGGGACATGTCTCGCTCCATCCACCAACGTCACATTGCACCACAGACTGTCCAGGAGTTGGCGGATGGTTTAGTCCAGGTCTGGGAGGAGATCCCTCAGGAAATCATCCGCCGCCTCATCAGGGGCATGCCCAGGCATTGTACAGTAGGGAGGTCATACAGGTACATGGAGTCTACACACAATACTGAGCCTCATTTTGACTTGTTTTAAGGACATTACATTACACTTTAATTTTGTGTGTGACTCCAAATCCAGGCCTCCATTGGTTAATAAATTTGATTTCCATTGATGATTTTTGTGTGATTTTGTAGTCAGCACATTAAACTTTGTACAGAACAAAGTATTCAATGAGAATATTTCATTCATTCAAATCTAGGAGTGTTATTTGAGTGTTCCCTTTGTTTTTTTGAGCAGTGTATTTAGAAATGAGAGTCCTCAGTGGTTGATACCTTTTAATGGCTAACGGAAAAGATGGTAACAAATTGCAAGCTTAAAAGACTACCTAGGTCTCTTCACCAGGCATAGACTAATACAAATTCTGAAGAATCACATTTATACACAGCACAGAAATAATGCAATAGATAGGACAAGTACTAAATGTCCAATAGATGGCGTCTGTATGTAGAGGAGATAGGGCAAAATCTTAGAACAAGGATGAATTCTCATCGCCACACAATAAGAGGAAAAAAAGAATGGATCTACCTGTGGCCAAACATTTTTGTATCCCTGACCACAGCACCATGGACATGAAATTACTTGTATTAAAAGGTAACTTCACATCTCAGAGAGACAGAAGAGTCTGGGAGTATAAACTTATGACAACCTTTGACACACTCGGTGCAGGATGAATGTGTCGCATGGGTTTATGTCTTTTTACATCAATTAAGGAATTTGCTCTTCATACCTTGTTGGGTCATCACAACACAGAACCAGACCCCAATCAGAGGACAATAAAACTTTCACACTCCTTATCTATTAAATGTTCTAATATTTATGGCCACAACTGTTTATCCCTCTCCCATAAGACAAGTGATGTGAAGCAGAATTAATTATTATCTATTGCATTATTTATGTGCAGTGTTGTGCCTAAATATGTGATTCTTCAGATTTTATATTAGTCAATGCCTAATGAAGAGACCTGAGTAGTCTGGAAAGCTTACAATGTGTTACCATCTTTTCAGTTAGCCATTAAAAGGTATCAACCACTGAGGACTCTCAATTCTAAATAAAGCATATTATTATATAAATAAAAATATCATTCTAATGCAATGTCACTGAAAAATAACATCATTTTTATTCTTGGCAGATGACTGTACCAGGAGCTCAGAGGGACGTCTCGTATTCTCTGATTTTTCAGCAGATAATCTTGGTATCACAACTGATACGTGTGAAGAACACATCATTATACTAGATATACCTCAAGATGTTAGCAGAAAAAATCTGTCACCTGATCCTTTTCAACGGGTCCTTGTTTCTGCTTCAAAGACAAATATGCAAAACAAAAGTCACAGAAGGGCTCTTGAACATGAAATAGCTGACATAGGGGAGAAACCATTTTCATGTACAGACTGTGGGAAATGTTTTAGTTGGAAAAAAAATCTTGCTGCACATCTGAAAAATCACACAGGGGAGAAGCCATTTTCATGTTCAGAATGTGGGAAATGTTTTAGTTGGAAAAAAAATCTTGCTGCACATCTGAAAAATCACACAGGGGAGAAGCCATTTTCATGTTCAGAATGTGGAAAATGTTTCACAAGCATATCGCGTCTTGTGAAACATCAGACAATACACAAAGGGGAGCCATTTTCATGCTCCAAATGTGGGAAATGTTTTACACTCAAATCAAATTTTGTTGCACATCAGAAACTTCACACAGGAGAGAAGCCGTACTCCTGTTCAGAATGTGGGAAATGTTTTACACAAAAATCATACCTTGTAACTCATCAGAGAAGTCACACAGGAGAGAAGCCATTTTCATGTTCAGAATGTGGAAAATGTTATAGTGAGAAATCCATACTTGTTAAACATCAGCGAAGTCACACAGGAGACCAGCCATTTTCTTGTTCAGAATGCGGGAAATGTTTTACACAGAAATCCAATTTAGTTACACATCAGAGAAGTCACACAGGGGAGAAACCATTTTCTTGTTCAGAATGTGGGAAATGTTATAGTGAGAAATCCAAACTTCTGACCCATCAGAGAATTCACACAGGAGAGAAGCCTTTTTTATGTTCAGAGTGTGGGGAATGCTATTGTACGAAATCTGATCTGGCTAAACATCAGAAAGTTCACACAGGGTGTAAGCAATTTTCTTGTTCAGAATGTGGAAAATGTTTTAACCGGAAAGCAAATCTTGTTATTCATCATCAGAGAATGCACACAGGGGTGAAACCTTTTTCATGTTTAGAATGTGGGAAATGCTGGTATACAAAACTTGATCTAGCTAAACATCAGAAAGTTCACCTAGGGGATAAGCCATTTTCTTGCTCAGAATGTGGGAAATGTTTTACTGAGAAATCAAGTCTAGTTAAACATCAGAGAATTCACACAGGGGAGAAACCATTTTCATGTTCAGAATGTGGGAAATGTTTTACATATAAATCAAGTCTTGTTATACATCAGGTAAGTCACACAGGCAACAGCCCATTTTCATGCTCCGAATGTGGGAAATGTTTTAATCGAAAATCAGGTTTAAATGTGCATCAGAGAATTCACATAGGGCAAATGCCATATACATGTATAGAATGTGGGAAATGTTTTCCAGTGAAGACAAGTCTTATTAGACATCAGATAATTCACACAGGGGAGAAGCCATTTTCATGTTCAGAATGTGGGAAATGTTTTAATCAGAAAACAAATCTTGTTACACATCTAAAAACTCACATGGGAAAGTAGCAATTTTATATTCATCCCCCCCCCCCAACTCAAAAGTTTTAATAATTTTGTAAAAGCATAATAATAAACAGAAAATTAAAGTCTGGAAGAGGAAGAACAGCTCGGGCTATCAGCTTTTCTATAGCATGAGTTCTAGCCATCTCTACAAACCCTTCTTCCAAAGAAGGGGGGAGGGGGCTACTGAATTCCAATGACATGGGATTGTTTTATTGGCTGCCTGAAGTATATGCCTCAATAGTGATTTTATACACATGTTTGGGGATAGAAAACGTGTAGCCTCTGGTGTCCTAGGGACTGATACTCCTGTCATCTCCTTATTATCTCTGATAACTCAGTCCCAGAAAACTCCCAGAGCCAGGCCAGACCACGATATGTGTGCCATCATTTCCACAACACCAAAATAGACTAGATACCTCTGGGAACCATTTATGCAAAGCAAGAGGGGACCCAGTACCATCTTGAAATAATATCATAATCGTTTCTTGTAATTTAGTAACCATAACCGAAGCTCACTGCTCCTTTGTATAATGTTCTTTGAAGGGCAGTCTCCCAAGCTTTGCAAAATGAAGGAAGGTTTTCCAGATCTGGGTCTGTCAACAATTTGTAGATACCAGAGATGGCATACGAAAGGGATAGGAGGGGTGACACCCTACATTTCAAAAGGAGATAATGGACTGGCGGTTCTGAATGACTGTCCAGTGAAGAGTAAAAGTGTAGAAGCTGGATGCATTCAAAATTACAATATATCTTATGAGGCCAGTTACCTAGGATAGTAGAAAGGGGTAAGAGTATACCATTCGTTACTACTTGGTGTATACCTAAGGGCATCGTTTTGGAGCCGGATCGGAAGGAGTTTGAGGAAGTGCCAATAAACTCTGAGTGATCAGGCATCAGTGGTCCCTTCTGGTCAACCAAAACACTCCTCACACTTGGTGTATATATTGTCTACAGTGCCTGCCTGATGCTGTACGATACAGAAATATTATGAGTCACAAGGAACCAAGTCCATGGAAGGGACCTTCTTGTCACAAGAAGCCATCTGCTGTCCCCTATTGTCAGGACAATTGACCGACAACCCCTTCACGACATTCGGTGTACACGTACAGTGCATGTCAGGTCTCCCGCTTTGATGTAGGCTCTGTTGCTGAGCCCACGTCCTGTCTGGCACATAGCAGCAGATTTCAGCAGCTGACATGTGCCCCACCCACAGGTGTTAGCCTGTTAAATGTCTCTGCCAATCTCTGTCAGTGGCATTTAACACGATAGTGCCGTAAGTGCGTCACTAATCCGGCCCAACCCGCGGGTTGTCGATGGATTTGGCATGACAACTTGGGATCTGCAGGAAACCCCTGTGCTCTCTGGTTGTCATAACCAAATAGCTATGAGTGCTGCCCAGCGGTCAGTGCTCATAGCAAGTGAGCATTTCTGCTGCACAGAGCAGTGCTCTGTGCAGCACAAGTGATCGGAGCTTCATAGTCTATATGTTTAAATCACCCACACTCAAAATAAAACCATAAAAAGAAATCTGGTATCGCTGCGTTCAGAATTGCCCAATCTATCAATATACAGCTCTGGCAAAAATTAAGAGACCACCGAAAAATTTTCAGTCTGATTTTTCTCTTTATAGGCATATTTTTGAGTAAAATGTAAATTGCTCTTTTATTCTATAAACTACTGACAACATGTCTTCGAATTTCCAAACACTAAATTTTGTATTTTCAAAAAATGAGAAATGGTCAAAAGAACAAAAAAAGTAGTGCTTGCAGACCTCAAATAATGCTAAGAAAACAAGTTCATAATCAAAATCAACAAGTCTAATGTCTTAACTCAGGAAGAGTTCAGAAATCAATATTTTGTGGAATAACCATGATTTTTAATCACAGCTTTCTTGCGTCTTGGCATGCTTTCCTCCACTCTTTCACACTGCTTTTGGGTGACCTTATGCCACTCCTGGTACAAAAATTTAAGCAGTTCTTTGATGGCTTGTGACTATCCATCTTCCTCTTGATTACATTGCAGAGGTTTTCATTGGGGTTCAGGTCTGAAGATTGGGCTGGCCATGATAGGGTCTTGATGTGGTGCTCCTTCAGCCACACATTGACCTAGCTGTGTGGCGCGGCGCATTGTCCTGCTGGAAAAAAAACAGTCCTCAGAGTTGGGGAACATTGCCTGAGCAGAAGGAATCAACTGTTCTTCCAGGATAACCTTGTATGCGGCTGGATTCAAACATCCTTTGCAAAGATAACCCTGCCCAATTCCAGCCGTGCTGAAGCATCCCCAGATCATCACCAATCCTTCACCAAATTTCACAGTGGGTGCAAGACACTGTGGCTTGTACGCCTCTCCAGGTCTCCGTCTAACCATTAGACAACCAGGTGTTGAGCAAAGCTGAAAATTAGACTCATCAGAGAAGATTACCTTACTCCAGTCCTCTATGGTGCAATCCTTATGGTCTTTGGCAAACTTCAGCCTGGCTCTCCTTTGCTTCTCATTGATGAAAGGCTTTTTTCTAACTTTACATGACTTGAGCCCTGCCTCTAGGAGCCTGTTACGAACTGTTCTTGCCGTGCACTTCACCCCAGCTGCCATTTGCTATTCCTTTTGTAGGTCACTTGATGTCATCCTGCGGTTGCTGAGTGACATTCCAATGAGATGACGGTCATCCCGGTCAGTGGGGAGTCGTTTTCGCCCTCTGCTGATCTGTAGCTTTGTTGTCCCCAATGTCTGCTGCTTTACCTTGTTGTGATGGACCGCCATCTTAGAAATTGTAAGGATGGAGGCAACATGATGCTCACTGTATCCCTCTACTAGTAAAGCCAGAATTTAGCCCTTTTCCTCACTAGACTTTTCAACTTCTTTGGCATGGTTAAAAGTTATTTTTTCATTCCTATTTTACTTTTGGGATATTACTAGCACTTGTTTTGTCATCCAGCTTGTCCTATTGCAAGAGGATTGTGAACACCACAGCAGGGTTTTTTTATACTTTCCTTTGCTAAGTAAGATTTGGTTCAGGTGATCACCTAATCAGAAGCACATTAAGTAGAATGAGGTGTACCCTGGTTGGAATTCAACTGACACTGGAATGGAATGGCTGTCAGTTATGTAGAGAAGCTGATTGTTACAAAACTGCAGTGGTCTCTAATTTTTTGCCAGAGTTGTATGTCTGCATTGTGATATCAGTTGCCCAAAGTTATTTAACCCCTTTCTGCCAGTGGACGTACTATCCCATCCATGTGCCCTGGAACTTAATTCCCATGGACGAGATCGTACGTCATGGGCGATCTGCCGCGCTCACGGGGGAAATCGCGGCCGGGTGTCAGCTGATTCTCACAGCTGACACCCGGCATTAAGTGCCAGGAGCGGTCTCAGACCGCTCCCTGCACTTTATCCCCTGGGACACTGCGATCAAACATTGCAGTGTCTGTCTTTGGATTGAAGAACCCGCAGCATGATGCGGGGTCCCGATCGCTGCTATCTATGGAAACTTGATGTCATGACGACATCCGGGTTACCAGAGCTGAGAAACTTCTTGTCATGCGGAGTGCATGTCAGGAAGTCTCAGGTCAGTGTGCACTATGTGAAGCGCTAACAGCTTCTGTAGCATGCAGATGCTGCTTCATCTGCATGCTATAGAAGCGATCAGCCTGCACAAAATGAGTGTCTGATAGTGGGACAAAATGTATAAGTTAGAATTAAATTTAAAAAAAAAATTTAAATTGTAAAAATATTTAAAAAAATAATCAAAAATCAATATTTGAATTAAAAAAATTGAAATAAAAGTTTAATATCGCCATGTCCATAACGACCCGACCTATAAAACCGATAATGACCCATTAGTTAATCCCTTTTAGTGAACACCTTAAAAAAAAACAAGGCAAAAAACAATGCTTTATCATTATATTGCTGAACAAAAAGTGGAATAACATGCGATCAAAAAGACGGATCTAAATAAAAGTGGTGCCGCTGAAAACATCATCTATTTCAGCAAAAAACAAGCTCCCATTCGTCATCAGCGAAAAAATAAAAAAATTATAGCTCTGAGAATAAATCTATGCAAAGATTATTTTTTATGTAAAATAGTTTTTATTGTATAAAAGCACCAAAACATAAAAAAAAAATAAATGAGGTATTGCTGTAATCTTACTGACCCGAAGAATAAAACTGCTTTATCAATTTTACCACACGCGGAATGGTGTAAACGCCCCCCCAAAAGAAATTCATGAATTGCTGGTTTTTGCTCTGTCACCCAAAAATCAGAATAGAAGGCGATCAAAAAATGTCATGTGCCCGAAAATGGTACCAAAAAAACGTCAACTCGTCCCGCAAACAACAAGACCTCACATGACTCTATGGGCCAAAATATGGAAAAATTATAGCTCTCAAAATGTGGTGATGCAAAATCTATTTTTTGCAATAAAAAGCGTCTTTTAGTGTGTGACAGCAGCCAAACATAAAAACCCGCTATAACGCCTCATACGTCCTGATATTTCCGTTACCGGAGATCTCACTGTCGTCCGTGTGTGTAATACTTGCGGCACACGTGTGGCACGTGTGTGCCCCATCAGTACATGGACGGGCGCCAGGGAAGAAGTGTTACAGTGAGCGCTGTTCCCCGGCGATGCTGAACACGGCTCTGCGCAAGCAGGGGAGAATGATGAGTTACATTTAACCCCTTAACAACCGCCAATATGCTTTTTTAACAGCAGCAGTTAAGGGTACTTAAACCACAGCTCTGCTTTGTAACGGTGCTGAGGTTTAAGGTTATAGCTCCCCCCCCGCATCGGAATTTCTCCGGGGTCTTGGTTGCCGGGGGTAGCCGAGACCCCAGAGAACATTATTCAGGTCAGTTTTTACTGACCCCGATGTTGTGATCGCCATTATTAACCGACTGCAAAAAAAGCCCAATTTTTCCATTTAATTTCTCTCTCCTCTGATGTGATCGCATCACGGTGGCCATGTGTATTGTTAGAAGCTGCCATGTGGGACTGTGTTGTGTCCATCATCTGCTGGATTCATTGAACTCATCCAAGTACTATTTCTATAGATTACCGAGTGGCACCCTCAGAACTGCTCTCTTTGTGTGAACTCATTGTGGACTCATTACGGACGCTGCAGAATTACCTTCATTTGTTGCCCCTGTTCCAGTAAATCTTGTTGGATTGTTTATTGGCCTGGTGTCTCTTCCTGCTCTGTTTCATATCCTATCACATCTCGAGTCGCTGGATTCTTCCAGGAGAAAATGGCGGGCGCATGCGTAGTGCGCCCGAGATCTGCCGGCCAGCACCCAGCAACAATAGATTTTTTTCCTATTGGTTCATTTTGATCATTGTGATAGACCCTATCACAGTGATCAATATAAAAAAATAGTAGATCAAACCCCCCTTTATCACCCCCTTAGTTAAGGAAAAATAATAAAACAAAAGTATTTTTTTCCATTTTCCCATTAGGGTTAGAGTTGAGCTAAAGTGAGTTGGGCTAGGGTTGGGGCAAAAGTTAGGGTTGGGGATAGGGTTGGGATTGGGGTTAGATATGTGGTTATGATTAGGGCTGGGAATAGGGTTAGGGGTGTGTTGGGGTTAGGGTTGGAGTTAGAATTGGGGGGTTTCCACTGTTTAGGCACATCAGGGGCTCTCCAAACGCAATATGAAGTCTGATCTCAGTTCCAGCTAATTCTACGTTGAAAAAGTCAAATGGTGCTCCTTCCAAGTTCTATGTGCCCAGTGATTTACCCCCACGTATGGGGTATCAGCCTACTCAGGACAATTTATACAACTAGTTTTGGGGTCCAATTTCAACTATTAGCCTTGTGAAAATAAAAAAATCGGGGGCGAAACGATTATTTTTGTGAAAAAAAAATGATTTTTTATTTTTAAGGCTGTACGTTATAAACTTTTGTGCAGCACTTGGGAGTTCAAAGTGTTCACCACACATCTAGATAAGTTCCTTGGGGGGTCTAATTTCCAAAATGATGTCACTTGTGGGGGGTTTCCACCGTTCGGGCACATCAGGGGCTCTCCAAAAGCAACATGTCTCCTGATCTAAATTCCAACCAATTATGCGTTGAAAAAGTCAAACAGCGCTCCTTCCCTTCCAAGCTCTGCCATGCGCCGAAACAGTGCTTACCCTGTCCCCAACATGTGGGGAATGGGCGTAGTCAGGACAAATTGCACAACAACTTTTGGGGTCCAATTTCTCCTATTACCCTTGGGAAAGTAAAACAAATGAGATCTGAAGCAAATTTATTGTGGAAATGGTGTCACTTTTGGGTATTTTCTATCATATAGACCCCTCACAGTGACTTCAAATGTGATGTGGTCCGTAAAAATAAAATGGTAAAAAGGAGAAATCGCTGGTCAACTTTTAACCCTTATAGCTTCCTAACAAATAAAAAATTTGGTTCCCAAATTGTGCTGATGTAAAGTAAACATGTGGGAAATGTTACTTATTAAGTTTTTTGTGTGCCGTATCTCTGTGATTTAAGGGCATGAAAATTAAAAGTTGGAAAATTGCAAAGTTTTCAAATTTTTTTGCCAAATTTTCGCTTTTTTCACAAATAAACGCAAGACATAAGAATGAATTTTTACCACTAACATGAAGTACAAAATGTCAGGAGAAAACAATGTCAGAATCACCGGGATCCATGGAAGCGTTCCAGAGTTATTACCTCATAAAGGGACAGTGGTCAGAATTGTAAAAATTGTCCCGCTCATGAACGTGCAAACCACCCTTGGGGGTGAAGGGGTTAACCCTTTCATTAACGCTCTTCGGTGCCCACCTGCCAGCTTTATCATTTTTGTAGCTGTAGTTAACTATTCACATAAGGGCACCTCGCTGCATTCTATGTTATTATTGTCATGTTTATTTTTTGTTGCTAAACCTATAAAAAACGGAAAAAATTGCCAAAAAAACTTACGAATCAGAAACCAACATCACCCTCGTCAGGTCAGCAGCGTCTTTAGACTCTCAGTAATCACAGGCACTTCGCTTGGACATATAGAACGTGCTCACATGTAGAGTTAGAATAAAAGCGGTGTTTCTCCTGCTGACAGGACCTGCGATGACGTCACAGTCATGTGATCAGTCACAAGGGGGAGGAGCAGGATTGTAGGATTTTCTGTGTATACTAGGAAGCGACGACATGTAAGAGCTGGAGGAGAAGTCTGCACTGGTGAGCGGTAATGGGGGAGCAGGGACTGTGTGATAGAGGGGACAGGACTCAGTCCTGGGGGGCACCGGGACTCTGCACATTAGGGTACAGCCGGCTCCACATGTAAGAGCTGGAGGAGAAGTCTGCACTGGTGAGCGGTAATGGGGGAGCAGGGACTGTGTGATAGAGGGGACAGGACTCAGTCCTGGGGGGGCACCGGGACTCTGCACATTAGGGTACAGCCGGCTCCACATGTAAGAGCTGGAGGAGAAGTCTGCACTGGTGAGCGGTAATGGGGGAGCAGGGACTGTGTGATAGAGAAGACAGGACTCAGTCCTGGGGGGCACCGGGACTCTGCACATTAGGGTACAGCCGGCTCCACATGTAAGAGCTGGAGGAGAAGTCTGCACTGGTGAGCGGTAATGGGGGAGCAGGGACTGTGTGATAGCGGGGACAGGACTCAGTCCTGGGGGAGCACCGGGACTCTGCACATTAGGGTACAGCCGGCTCCACATGTAAGAGCTGGAGGAGAAGTCTGCACTGGTGAGTGGTAATGGGGGAGCAGGGACTGTGTGATAGAGGGGACAGGACTCAGTCCTGGGGGGCACCGGGACTCTGCACATTAGGGTACAGCCGGCTCCACATGTAAGAGCTGGAGGAGAAGTCTGCACTGGTGAGCGGTAATGGGGGAGCAGGGACTGTGTGATAGAGGGGACAGGACTCAGTCCTGGGGGGCACCGGGACTCTGCACATTAGGGTACAGCCGGCTCCACATGTAAGAGCTGGAGGAGAAGTCTGCACTGGTGAGCGGTAATGGGGGAGCAGGGACTGTGTGATAGAGGGGACAGGACTCAGTCCTGGGGAGCACCGGGACTCTGCACATTAGGGTACAGCCGGCTCCACATGTAAGAGCTGGAGGAGAAGTCTGCACTGGTGAGCGGTAATGGGGGAGCAGGGACTGTGTGATAGAGGGGACAGGACTCAGTCCTGGGGGAGCACCGGGACTCTGCACATTAGGGTACAGCCGGCTCCACATGTAAGAGCTGGAGGAGAAGTCTGCACTGGTGAGTGGTAATGGGGGAGCAGGGACTGTGTGATAGAGAGGACAGGACTCAGTCCTGGGGGGCACCGGGACTCTGCACATTAGGGTACAGCCGGCTCCACATGTAAGAGCTGGAGGAGAAGTCTGCACTGGTGAGTGGTAATGGGGGAGCAGGGACTGTGTGATAGAGGGGACAGGACTCAGTCCTGGGGGGCACCGGGACTCTGCACATTAGGGTACAGCCGGCTCCACATGTAAGAGCTGGAGGAGAAGTCTGCACTGGTGAGCGGTAATGGGGGAGCAGGGACTGTGTGATAGAGGGGACAGGACTCAGTCCTGGGGGGCACCGGGACTCTGCACATTAGGGTACAGCCGGCTCCACATGTAAGAGCTGGAGGAGAAGTCTGCACTGGTGAGTGGTAATGGGGGAGCAGGGACTGTGTGATAGAGGGGACAGGACTCAGTCCTGGGGGGCACCGGGACTCTGCACATTAGGGTACAGCCGGCTCCACATGTAAGAGCTGGAGGAGAAGTCTGCACTGGTGAGCGGTAATGGGGGAGCAGGGACTGTGTGATAGAGGGGACAGGACCCAGTCCTGGGGGGCACCGGGACTCTGCACATTAGGGGACAGCCGACTCCACATGTAAGAGCTGGAGGAGAAGTCTGCATTGGTGAGCGGTAATGGGGGAGCAGGGACTGTGTGATAGAGGGGACAGGACTCAGTCCTGGGGAGCACCGGGACTCTGCACATTAGGGTACAGCCGGCTCCACATGTAAGAGCTGGAGGAGAAGTCTGCACTGGTGAGCGGTAATGGGGGAGCAGGGACTGTGTGATAGAGGGGACAGGACTCAGTCCTGGGGGGCACCGGGACTCTGCACATTAGGGTACAGCCGGCTCCACATGTAAGAGCTGGAGGAGAAGTCTGCACTGGTGAGCGGTAATGGGGGAGCAGGGACTGTGTGATAGAGGGGACAGGACTCAGTCCTGGGGGGCACCGGGACTCTGCACATTAGGGTACAGCCGGCTCCACATGTAAGAGCTGGAGGAGAAGTCTGCACTGGTGAGCGGTAATGGGGGAGCAGGGACTGTGTGATAGAGGGGACAGGACTCAGTCCTGGGGGAGCACCGGGACTCTGCACATTAGGGTACAGCCGGCTCCACATGTAAGAGCTGGAGGAGAAGTCTGCACTGGTGAGTGGTAATGGGGGAGCAGGGACTGTGTGATAGAGGGGACAGGACTCAGTCCTGGGGGGCACCGGGACTCTGCACATTAGGGTACAGCCGGCTCCACATGTAAGAGCTGGAGGAGAAGTCTGCACTGGTGAGCGGTAATGGGGGAGCAGGGACTGTGTGATAGAGGGGACAGGACTCAGTCCTGGGGGGCACCGGGACTCTGCACATTAGGGTACAGCCGGCTCCACATGTAAGAGCTGGAGGAGAAGTCTGCACTGGTGAGTGGTAATGGGGGAGCAGGGACTGTGTGATAGAGGGGACAGGACTCAGTCCTGGGGGGCACCGGGACTCTGCACATTAGGGTACAGCCGGCTCCACATGTAAGAGCTGGAGGAGAAGTCTGCACTGGTGAGCGGTAATGGGGGAGCAGGGACTGTGTGATAGAGGGGACAGGACTCAGTCCTGGGGGAGCACCGGGACTCTGCACATTAGGGTACAGCCGGCTCCACATGTAAGAGCTGGAGGAGAAGTCTGCACTGGTGAGCGGTAATGGGGGAGCAGGGACTGTGTGATAGAGGGGACAGGACTCAGTCCTGGGGGGCACCGGGACTCTGCACATTAGGGTACAGCCGGCTCCACATGTAAGAGCTGGAGGAGAAGTCTGCACTGGTGAGCGGTAATGGGGGAGCAGGGACTGTGTGATAGAGGGGACAGGACTCAGTCCTGGGGGGCACCGGGACTCTGCACATTAGGGTACAGCCGGCTCCACATGTAAGAGCTGGAGGAGAAGTCTGCACTGGTGAGCGGTAATGGGGGAGCAGGGACTGTGTGATAGAGGGGACAGGACTCAGTCCTGGGGGGCACCGGGACTCTGCACATTAGGGTACAGCCGGCTCCACATGTAAGAGCTGGAGGAGAAGTCTGCACTGGTGAGCGGTAATGGGGGAGCAGGGACTGTGTGATAGAGGGGACAGGACTCAGTCCTGGGGGAGCACCGGGACTCTGCACATTAGGGTACAGCCGGCTCCACATGTAAGAGCTGGAGGAGAAGTCTGCACTGGTGAGTGGTAATGGGGGAGCAGGGACTGTGTGATAGAGGGGACAGGACTCAGTCCTGGGGGGCACCGGGACTCTGCACATTAGGGTACAGCCGGCTCCACATGTAAGAGCTGGAGGAGAAGTCTGCACTGGTGAGTGGTAATGGGGGAGCAGGGACTGTGTGATAGAGAGGACAGGACTCAGTCCTGGGGGGCACCGGGACTCTGCACATTAGGGTACAGCCGGCTCCACATGTAAGAGCTGGAGGAGAAGTCTGCACTGGTGAGCGGTAATGGGGGAGCAGGGACTGTGTGATAGAGGGGACAGGACTCATTCCTGGGGGAGCACCGGGACTCTGCACATTAGGGTACAGCCGGCTCCACATGTAAGAGCTGGAGGAGAAGTCTGCACTGGTGAGCGGTAATGGGGGAGCAGGGACTGTGTGATAGAGGGGACAGGACCCAGTCCTGGGGGGCACCGGGACTCTGCACATTAGGGTACAGCCGGCTCCACATGTAAGAGCTGGAGGAGAAGTCTGCACTGGTGAGCGGTAATGGGGGAGCAGGGACTGTGTGATAGAGGGGACAGGACTCAGTCCTGGGGGGCACCGGGACTCTGCACATTAGGGTACAGCCGGCTCCACATGTAAGAGCTGGAGGAGAAGTCTGCACTGGTGAGCGGTAATGGGGGAGCAGGGACTGTGTGATAGAGGGGACAGGACTCAGTCCTGGGGGGCACCGGGACTCTGCACATTAGGGTACAGCCGGCTCCACATGTAAGAGCTGGAGGAGAAGTCTGCACTGGTGAGCGGTAATGGGGGAGCAGGGACTGTGTGATAGAGGGGACAGGACTCAGTCCTGGGGGAGCACCGGGACTCTGCACATTAGGGTACAGCCGGCTCCACATGTAAGAGCTGGAGGAGAAGTCTGCACTGGTGAGTGGTAATGGGGGAGCAGGGACTGTGTGATAGAGGGGACAGGACTCAGTCCTGGGGGGCACCGGGACTCTGCACATTAGGGTACAGCCGGCTCCACATGTAAGAGCTGGAGGAGAAGTCTGCACTGGTGAGTGGTAATGGGGGAGCAGGGACTGTGTGATAGAGGGGACAGGACTCAGTCCTGGGGGGGCACCGGGACTCTGCACATTAGGGTACAGCCGGCTCCACATGTAAGAGCTGGAGGAGAAGTCTGCACTGGTGAGTGGTAATGGGGAGCAGGGACTGTGTGATAGAGGGGACAGGACTCAGTCCTGGGGGGCACCGGGACTCTGCACATTAGGGTACAGCCGGCTCCACATGTAAGAGCTGGAGGAGAAGTCTGCACTGGTGAGCGGTAATGGGGGAGCAGGGACTGTGTGATAGAGGGGACAGGACTCAGTCCTGGGGAAGCACCGGGACTCTGCACATTAGGGTACAGCCGGCTCCACATGTAAGAGCTGGAGGAGAAGTCTGCACTGGTGAGCGGTAATGGGGGAGCAGGGACTGTGTGATAGAGGGGACAGGACTCAGTCCTGGGGGGCACCGGGACTCTGCACATTAGGGTACAGCCGGCTCCACATGTAAGAGCTGGAGGAGAAGTCTGCACTGGTGAGCGGTAATGGGGGAGCAGGGACTGTGTGATAGAGGGGACAGGACTCAGTCCTGGGGGGGCACCGGGACTCTGCACATTAGGGTACAGCCGGCTCCACATGTAAGAGCTGGAGGAGAAGTCTGCACTGGTGAGCGGTAATGGGGGAGCAGGGACTGTGTGATAGAGGGGACAGGACTCAGTCCTGGGGGAGCACCGGGACTCTGCACATTAGGGTACAGCCGGCTCCACATGTAAGAGCTGGAGGAGAAGTCTGCACTGGTGAGCGATAATGGGGGAGCAGGGACTGTGTGATAGAGGGGACAGGACTCAGTCCTGGGGGAGCACCGGGACTCTGCACATTAGGGGACAGCCGGCTCCACATGTAAGAGCTGGAGGAGAAGTCTGCACTGGTGAGTGGTAATGGGGGAGCAGGGACTGTGTGATAGAGGGGACAGGACTCAGTCCTGGGGGGCACCGGGACTCTGCACATTAGGGTACAGCCGGCTCCACATGTAAGAGCTGGAGGAGAAGTCTGCACTGGTGAGTGGTAATGGGGGAGCAGGGACTGTGTGATAGAGGGGACAGGACTCAGTCCTGGGGGAGCACCGGGACTCTGCACATTAGGGTACAGCCGGCTCCACATGTAAGAGCTGGAGGAGAAGTCTGCACTGGTGAGTGGTAATGGGGGAGCAGGGACTGTGTGATAGAGGGGACAGGACTCAGTCCTGGGGGAGCACCGGGACTCTGCACATTAGGGTACAGCCGGCTCCACATGTAAGAGCTGGAGGAGAAGTCTGCACTGGTGAGCGGTAATGGGGGAGCAGGGACTGTGTGATAGAGGGGACAGGACTCAGTCCTGGGGGGCACCGGGACTCTGCACATTAGGGTACAGCCGGCTCCACATGTAAGAGCTGGAGGAGAAGTCTGCACTGGTGAGCGGTAATGGGGGAGCAGGGACTGTGTGATAGAGGGGACAGGACTCAGTCCTGGGGGAGCACCGGGACTCTGCACATTAGGGTACAGCCGGCTCCACATGTAAGAGCTGGAGGAGAAGTCTGCACTGGTGAGCGGTAATGGGGGAGCAGGGACTGTGTGATAGAGGGGACAGGACTCAGTCCTGGGGGAGCACCGGGACTCTGCACATTAGGGGACAGCCGGCTCCACATGTAAGAGCTGGAGGAGAAGTCTGCACTGGTGAGTGGTAATGGGGAGCAGGGACTGTGTGATAGAGGGGACAGGACTCAGTCCTGGGGGGCACCGGGACTCTGCACATTAGGGTACAGCCGGCTCCACATGTAAGAGCTGGAGGAGAAGTCTGCACTGGTGAGTGGTAATGGGGGAGCAGGGACTGTGTGATAGAGGGGACAGGACTCAGTCCTGGGGGAGCACCGGGACTCTGCACATTAGGGTACAGCCGGCTCCACATGTAAGAGCTGGAGGAGAAGTCTGCACTGGTGAGCGGTAATGGGGGAGCAGGGACTGTGTGATAGAGGGGACAGGACTCAGTCCTGGGGGAGCACCGGGACTCTGCACATTAGGGTACAGCCGGCTCCACATGTAAGAGCTGGAGGAGAAGTCTGCACTGGTGAGTGGTAATGGGGAGCAGGGACTGTGTGATAGAGGGGACAGGACTCAGTCCTGGGGGGCACCGGGACTCTGCACATTAGGGTACAGCCGGCTCCACATGTAAGAGCTGGAGGAGAAGTCTGCACTGGTGAGCGGTAATGGGGGAGCAGGGACTGTGTGATAGAGGGGACAGGACTCAGTCCTGGGGGAGTACCGGGACTCTGCACATTAGGGTACAGCCGGCTCCACATGTAAGAGCTGGAGGAGAAGTCTGCACTGGTGAGCGGTAATGGGGGAGCAGGGACTGTGTGATAGAGGGGACAGGACTCAGTCCTGGGGGAGCACCGGGACTCTGCACATTAGGGTACAGCCGGCTCCACATGTAAGAGCTGGAGGAGAAGTCTGCACTGGTGAGCGGTAATGGGGGAGCAGGGACTGTGTGATAGAGGGGACAGGACTCAGTCCTGGGGGGCACCGGGACTCTGCACATTAGGGTACAGCCGGCTCCACATGTAAGAGCTGGAGGAGAAGTCTGCACTGGTGAGCGGTAATGGGGGAGCAGGGACTGTGTGATAGAGGGGACAGGACTCAGTCCTGGGGGGCACCGGGACTCTGCACATTAGGGTACAGCCGGCTCCACATGTAAGAGCTGGAGGAGAAGTCTGCACTGGTGAGCGGTAATGGGGGAGCAGGGACTGTGTGATAGAGGGGACAGGACTCAGTCCTGGGGGGCACCGGGACTCTGCACATTAGGGTACAGCCGGCTCCACATGTAAGAGCTGGAGGAGAAGTCTGCACTGGTGAGCGGTAATGGGGGAGCAGGGACTGTGTGATAGAGGGGACAGGACTCAGTCCTGGGGGGCACCGGGACTCTGCACATTAGGGTACAGCCGGCTCCACATGTAAGAGCTGGAGGAGAAGTCTGCACTGGTGAGCGGTAATGGGGGAGCAGGGACTGTGTGATAGAGGGGACAGGACTCAGTCCTGGGGGGCACCGGGACTCTGCACATTAGGGTACAGCCGGCTCCACATGTAAGAGCTGGAGGAGAAGTCTGCACTGGTGAGCGGTAATGGGGGAGCAGGGACTGTGTGATAGAGGGGACAGGACTCAGTCCTGGGGGGCACCGGGACTCTGCACATTAGGGTACAGCCGGCTCCACATGTAAGAGCTGGAGGAGAAGTCTGCACTGGTGAGCGGTAATGGGGGAGCAGGGACTGTGTGATAGAGGGGACAGGACTCAGTCCTGGGGGGCACCGGGACTCTGCACATTAGGGTACAGCCGGCTCCACATGTAAGAGCTGGAGGAGAAGTCTGCACTGGTGAGCGGTAATGGGGGAGCAGGGACTGTGTGATAGAGGGGACAGGACTCAGTCCTGGGGGAGCACCGGGACTCTGCACATTAGGGTACAGCCGGCTCCACATGTAAGAGCTGGAGGAGAAGTCTGCACTGGTGAGTGGTAATGGGGGAGCAGGGACTGTGTGATAGAGGGGACAGGACTCAGTCCTGGGGGAGCACCGGGACTCTGCACATTAGGGTACAGCCGGCTCCACATGTAAGAGCTGGAGGAGAAGTCTGCACTGGTGAGTGGTAATGGGGAGCAGGGACTGTGTGATAGAGGGGACAGGACTCAGTCCTGGGGGGCACCGGGACTCTGCACATTAGGGTACAGCCGGCTCCACATGTAAGAGCTGGAGGAGAAGTCTGCACTGGTGAGCGGTAATGGGGGAGCAGGGACTGTGTGATAGAGGGGACAGGACTCAGTCCTGGGGGAGCACCGGGACTCTGCACATTAGGGTACAGCCGGCTCCACATGTAAGAGCTGGAGGAGAAGTCTGCACTGGTGAGTGGTAATGGGGGAGCAGGGACTGTGTGATAGAGGGGACAGGACTCAGTCCTGGGGGGCACCGGGACTCTGCACATTAGGGTACAGCCGGCTCCACATGTAAGAGCTGGAGGAGAAGTCTGCACTGGTGAGCGGTAATGGGGGAGCAGGGACTGTGTGATAGAGGGGACAGGACTCAGTCCTGGGGGAGCACCGGGACTCTGCACATTAGGGTACAGCCGGCTCCACATGTAAGAGCTGGAGGAGAAGTCTGCACTGGTGAGCGGTAATGGGGGAGCAGGGACTGTGTGATAGAGGGGACAGGACTCAGTCCTGGGGGAGCAACGGGACTCTGCACATCAGTGTACATCCGGCTCCACATGTAAGAGCTGGAGGAGTAGTCTGCACTGGTGAGCGGTAATGGGGGAGCAGGGACTGTGTGATAGAGGGGACAGGACTCAGTCCTGGGGGGCACCGGGACTCTGCACATTAGGGTACAGCCGGCTCCACATGTAAGAGCTGGAGGAGAAGTCTGCACTGGTGAGCGGTAATGGGGGAGCAGGGACTGTGTGATAGAGGGGACAGGACTCAGTCCTGGGGGGCACCGGGACTCTGCACATTAGGGTACAGCCGGCCCCACATGTAAGAGCTGGAGGAGAAGTCTGCACTGGTGAGCGGTAATGGGGGAGCAGGGACTGTGTGATAGAGGGGACAGGACTCAGTCCTGGGGGAGCACTGGGACTCTGCAC
The DNA here is from genome assembly GCF_039654945.1 of Dendrobates tinctorius. Taxonomy (NCBI): domain Eukaryota; kingdom Metazoa; phylum Chordata; class Amphibia; order Anura; family Dendrobatidae; genus Dendrobates; species Dendrobates tinctorius. The sequence continues at coordinate 398,380 of NW_027361822.1, forward strand.
ATTAGGGTACAGCCGGCTCCACATGTAAGAGCTGGAGGAGAAGTCTGCACTGGTGAGCGATAATGGGGGAGCAGGGACTGTGTGATAGAGGGGACAGGACTCAGTCCTGGGGGGCACCGGGACTCTGCACATTAGGGTACAGCCGGCTCCACATGTAAGAGCTGGAGGAGAAGTCTGCACTGGTGAGCGGTAATGGGGGAGCAGGGACTGTGTGATAGAGGGGACAGGACTCAGTCCTGGGGGGCACCGGGACTCTGCACATTAGGGTACAGCCGGCCCCACATGTAAGAGCTGGAGGAGAAGTCTGCACTGGTGAGCGGTAATGGGGGAGCAGGGACTGTGTGATAGAGGGGACAGGACTCAGTCCTGGGGGAGCACCGGGACTCTGCACATTAGGGTACAGCCGGCTCCACATGTAAGAGCTGGAGGAGAAGTCTGCACTGGTGAGCGGTAATGGGGGAGCAGGGACTGTGTGATAGAGGGGACAGGACTCAGTCCTGGGGGGCACCGGGACTCTGCACATTAGGGTACAGCCGGCTCCACATGTAAGAGCTGGAGGAGAAGTCTGCACTGGTGAGCGGTAATGGGGGAGCAGGGACTGTGTGATAGAGGGGACAGGACTCAGTCCTGGGGGGCACCGGGACTCTGCACATTAGGGTACAGCCGGCTCCACATGTAAGAGCTGGAGGAGAAATCTGCACTGGTGAGTGGTAATGGGGAGCAGGGACTGTGTGATAGAAGGGACAGGACTCAGTCCTGGGGGGCACCGGGACTCTGCACATTAGGGTACAGCCGGCTCCACATGTAAGAGCTGGAGGAGAAGTCTGCACTGGTGAGCGGTAATGGGGGAGCAGGGACTGTGTGATAGAGGGGACAGGACTCAGTCCTGGGGGAGCACCGGGACTCTGCACATTAGGGTACAGCCGGCTCCACATGTAAGAGCTGGAGGAGAAGTCTGCACTGGTGAGCGGTAATGGGGGAGCAGGGACTGTGTGATAGAGGGGACAGGACTCAGTCCTGGGGGAGCACCGGGACTCTGCACATTAGGGTACAGCTGGCTCCACATGTAAGAGCTGGAGGAGAAGTCTGCACTGGTGAGTGGTAATGGGGGAGCAGGGACTGTGTGATAGAGGGGACAGGACTCAGTCCTGGGGGAGCAACGGGACTCTGCACATCAGTGTACATCCGGCTCCACATGTAAGAGCTGGAGGAGTAGTCTGCACTGGTGAGCGGTAATGGGGGAGCAGGGACTGTGTGATAGAGGGGACAGGACTCAGTCCTGGGGGGCACCGGGACTCTGTACATTAGGGTACAGCCGGCTCCACATGTAAGAGCTGGAGGAGAAGTCTGCACTGGTGAGCGGTAATGGGGGAGCAGGGACTGTGTGATAGAGGGGACAGGACTCAGTCCTGGGGGGCACCGGGACTCTGCACATTAGGGTACAGCCGGCCCCACATGTAAGAGCTGGAGGAGAAGTCTGCACTGGTGAGCGGTAATGGGGGAGCAGGGACTGTGTGATAGAGGGGACAGGACTCAGTCCTGGGGGAGCACTGGGACTCTGCACATTAGGGTACAGCCGGCTCCACATGTAAGAGCTGGAGGAGAAGTCTGCACTGGTGAGCGATAATGGGGGAGCAGGGACTGTGTGATAGAGGGGACAGGACTCAGTCCTGGGGGGCACCGGGACTCTGCACATTAGGGTACAGCCGGCTCCACATGTAAGAGCTGGAGGAGAAGTCTGCACTGGTGAGCGGTAATGGGGGAGCAGGGACTGTGTGATAGAGGGGACAGGACTCAGTCCTGGGGGGCACCGGGACTCTGCACATTAGGGTACAGCCGGCCCCACATGTAAGAGCTGGAGGAGAAATCTGCACTGGTGAGCGGTAATGGGGGAGCAGGGACTGTGTGATAGAGCGGACAGGACTCAGTCCTGGGGGAGCACCGGGACTCTGCACATTAGGGTACAGCCGGCTCCACATGTAAGAGCTGGAGGAGAAGTCTGCACTGGTGAGCGGTAATGGGGGAGCAGGGACTGTGTGATAGAGGGGACAGGACTCAGTCCTGGGGGGCACCGGGACTCTGTACATTAGGGTACAGCCGGCTCCACATGTAAGCGCTGGAGGAGAAGTCTGCACTGGTGAGCGGTAATGGGGGAGCAGGGACTGTGTGATAGAGGGGACAGGACTCAGTCCTGGGGAGCATCGGGCCTCTACACATTAGGGTACAGCCGGCTCCACGTGTAAGAGCTGGAGGAGAAGTCTGCACTGGTGAGCGGTAATGGGGGAGCAGGGACTGTGTGATAGAGGGGACAGGACTCAGTCCTGGGGGGCACCGGGACTCTGCACATTAGGGTACAGCCGGCCCCACATGTAAGAGCTGGAGGAGAAGTCTGCACTGGTGAGCGGTAATGGGGGAGCAGGGACTGTGTGATAGAGGGGACAGGACTCAGTCCTGGGGGGCACCGGGACTCTGCACATTAGGGTACAGCCGGCTCCACATGTAAGAGCTGGGGGAGAAGTCTGCACTGGTGTGCGGTAATGGGGGAGCAGGGACTGTGTGATAGAGGGGACAGGACTCAGTCCTGGGGGAGCACCGGGACTCTGCACATTAGGGTACAGCCGGCTCCACATGTAAGAGCTGGAGGAGAAGTCTGCACTGGTGAGCGGTAATGGGGGAGCAGGGACTGTGTGATAGAGGGGACAGGACTCAGTCCTGGGGGGCACCGGGACTCTGCACATTAGGGTACAGCCGGCTCCACATGTAAGAGCTGGGGGAGAAGTCTGCACTGGTGAGTGGTAATGGGGAGCAGGGACTGTGTGATAGAGGGGACAGGACTCAGTCCTGGGGGGCACCGGGACTCTGCACATTAGGGTACAGCCGGATCCACATGTAAGAGCTGGAGGAGAAGTCTGCACTGGTGAGCGGTAATGGGGGAGCAGGGACTGTGTGATAGAGGGGACAGGACTCAGTCCTGGGGGAGCACCGGGACTCTGCACATTAGGGTACAGCCGGCTCCACATGTAAGAGCTGGAGGAGAAGTCTGCACTGGTGAGTGGTAATGGGGAGCAGGGACTGTGTGATAGAGGGGACAGGACTCAGTCCTGGGGGGCACCGGGACTCTGCACATTAGGGTACAGCCGGCTCCACATGTAAGAGCTGGGGGAGAAGTCTGCACTGGTGAGCGGTAATGGGGGAGCAGGGACTGTGTGATAGAGGGGACAGGACTCAGTCCTGGGGGAGCACCGGGACTCTGCACATTAGGGTACAGCCGGCTCCACATGTAAGAGCTGGAGGAGAAGTCTGCACTGGTGAGCGGTAATGGGGGAGCAGGGACTGTGTGATAGAGGGGACAGGACTCAGTCCTGGGGGAGCACCGGGACTCTGCACATTAGGGTACAGCCGGCTCCACATGTAAGAGCTGGAGGAGAAGTCTGCACTGGTGAGCGGTAATGGGGGAGCAGGGACTGTGTGATAGAGGGGACAGGACTCAGTCCTGGGGGGCACCGGGACTCTGTACATTAGGGTACAGCCGGCTCCACATGTAAGCGCTGGAGGAGAAGTCTGCACTGGTGAGCGGTAATGGGGGAGCAGGGACTGTGTGATAGAGGGGACAGGACTCAGTCCTGGGGGGCACCGGGACTCTGCACATTAGGGTACAGCCGGCTCCACATGTAAGAGCTGGAGGAGAAGTCTGCACTGGTGAGCGCTAATGGGGGAGCAGGGACTGTGTGATAGAGGGGACAGGACTCAGTCCTGGGGGGCACCGGGACTCTGCACATTAGGGTACAGCCGGCTCCACATGTAAGAGCTGGAGGAGAAGTCTGCACTGGTGAGCGGTAATGGAGGAGCAGGGACTGTGTGATAGAGGGGACAGGACTCAGTCCTGGGGGGCACCGGGACTCTGCACATTAGGGTACAGCCGGCTCCACATGTAAGAGCTGGAGGAGAAGTCTGCACTGGTGAGCGGTAATGGGGGAGCAGGGACTGTGTGATAGAGGGGACAGGACTCAGTCCTGGGGGAGCACCGGGACTCTGCACATTAGGGTACAGCCGGCTCCACATGTAAGAGCTGGAGGAGAAGTCTGCACTGGTGAGTGGTAATGGGGGAGCAGGGACTGTGTGATAGAGGGGACAGGACTCAGTCCTGGGGGAGCACCGGGACTCTGCACATTAGGGTACAGCCGGCTCCACATGTAAGAGCTGGAGGAGAAGTCTGCACTGGTGAGTGGTAATGGGGAGCAGGGACTGTGTGATAGAAGGGACAGGACTCAGTCCTGGGGGGCACCGGGACTCTGCACATTAGGGTACAGCCGGCTCCACATGTAAGAGCTGGGGGAGAAGTCTGCACTGGTGAGCGGTAATGGGGGAGCAGGGACTGTGTGATAGAGGGGACAGGACTCAGTCCTGGGGGAGCACCGGGACTCTGCACATTAGGGTACAGCCGGCTCCACATGTAAGAGCTGAAGGAGAAGTCTGCACTGGTGAGTGGTAATGGGGAGCAGGGACTGTGTGATAGAAGGGACAGGACTCAGTCCTGGGGGGCACCGGGACTCTGCACATTAGGGTACAGCCGGCTCCACATGTAAGAGCTGGGGGAGAAGTCTGCACTGGTGAGCGGTAATGGGGGAGCAGGGACTGTGTGATAGAGGGGACAGGACTCAGTCCTGGGGGAGCACCGGGACTCTGCACATTAGGGTACAGCCGGCTCCACATGTAAGAGCTGGAGGAGAAGTCTGCACTGGTGAGCGGTAATGGGGGAGCAGGGACTGTGTGATAGAGGGGACAGGACTCAGTCCTGGGGGAGCACCGGGACTCTGCACATTAGGGTACAGCTGGCTCCACATGTAAGAGCTGGAGGAGAAGTCTGCACTGGTGAGTGGTAATGGGGGAGCAGGGACTGTGTGATAGAGGGGACAGGACTCAGTCCTGGGGGAGCAACGGGACTCTGCACATCAGTGTACATCCGGCTCCACATGTAAGAGCTGGAGGAGTAGTCTGCACTGGTGAGCGGTAATGGGGGAGCAGGGACTGTGTGATAGAGGGGACAGGACTCAGTCCTGGGGGGCACCGGGACTCTGTACATTAGGGTACAGCCGGCTCCACATGTAAGAGCTGGAGGAGAAGTCTGCACTGGTGAGCGGTAATGGGGGAGCAGGGACTGTGTGATAGAGGGGACAGGACTCAGTCCTGGGGGGCACCGGGACTCTGCACATTAGGGTACAGCCGGCCCCACATGTAAGAGCTGGAGGAGAAGTCTGCACTGGTGAGCGGTAATGGGGAAGCAGGGACTGTGTGATAGAGGGGACAGGACTCAGTCCTGGGGGAGCACTGGGACTCTGCACATTAGGGTACAGCCGGCTCCACATGTAAGAGCTGGAGGAGAAGTCTGCACTGGTGAGCGATAATGGGGGAGCAGGGACTGTGTGATAGAGGGGACAGGACTCAGTCCTGGGGGGCACCGGGACTCTGCACATTAGGGTACAGCCGGCTCCACATGTAAGAGCTGGAGGAGAAGTCTGCACTGGTGAGCGGTAATGGGGGAGCAGGGACTGTGTGATAGAGGGGACAGGACTCAGTCCTGGGGGGCACCGGGACTCTGCACATTAGGGTACAGCCGGCCCCACATGTAAGAGCTGGAGGAGAAATCTGCACTGGTGAGCGGTAATGGGGGAGCAGGGACTGTGTGATAGAGCGGACAGGACTCAGTCCTGGGGGAGCACCGGGACTCTGCACATTAGGGTACAGCCGGCCCCACATGTAAGAGCTGGAGGAGAAGTCTGCACTGGTGAGCGGTAATGGGGGAGCAGGGACTGTGTGATAGAGCGGACAGGACTCAGTCCTGGGGGAGCACCGGGACTCTGCACATTAGGGTACAGCCGGCTCCACATGTAAGAGCTGGAGGAGAAGTCTGCACTGGTGAGCGGTAATGGGGGAGCAGGGACTGTGTGATAGAGGGGACAGGACTCAGTCCTGGGGGGCACCGGGACTCTGTACATTAGGGTACAGCCGGCTCCACATGTAAGCGCTGGAGGAGAAGTCTGCACTGGTGAGCGGTAATGGGGGAGCAGGGACTGTGTGATAGAGGGGACAGGACTCAGTCCTGGGGGGCACCGGGACTCTGCACATTAGGGTACAGCCGGCCCCACATGTAAGAGCTGGAGGAGAAGTCTGCACTGGTGAGCGGTAATGGGGGAGCAGGGACTGTGTGATAGAGGGGACAGGACTCAGTCCTGGGGGAGCACCGGGACTCTGCACATTAGGGTATAGCCGGCTCCACATGTAAGAGCTGGAGGAGAAGTCTGCACTGGTGAGCGGTAATGGGGGAGCAGGGACTGTGTGATAGAGGGGACAGGACTCAGTCCTGGGGGAGCACCGGGACTCTGCACATTAGGGTACAGCCGGCTCCACATGTAAGAGCTGGAGGAGAAGTCTGCAATGGTGAGTGGTAATGGGGGAGCAGGAACTGTGTGATACAGGGGACAGGACTCTGTCCTGGGGGAGCACCGGGACTCTGCACATTAGGGTACAGCCGGCTCCACATGTAAGAGCTGGAGGAGAAGTCTGCACTGGTGAGTGGTAATGGGGAGCAGGGACTGTGTGATAGAGGGGACAGGACTCAGTCCTGGGGGGCACCGGGACTCTGCACATTAGGGTACAGCCGGCTCCACATGTAAGAGCTGGGGGAGAAGTCTGCACTGGTGAGCGGTAATGGGGGAGCAGGGACTGTGTGATAGAGGGGACAGGACTCAGTCCTGGGGGAGCACCGGGACTCTGCACATTAGGGTACATCCGGCTCCACATGTAAGAGCTGGAGGAGAAGTCTGCACTGGTGAGCGGTAATGGGGGAGCAGGTTCTGTGTGATAGAGGGGACAGGACTCAGTCCTGGGGGAGCACCGGGACTCTGCACATTAGGGTACATCCGGCTCCACATGTAAGAGCTGGAGGAGAAGTCTGCACTGGTGAGCGGTAATGGGGGAGCAGGGACTGTGTGATAGAGGGGACAGGACTCAGTCCTGGGGGGCACCGGGACTCTGTACATTAGGGTACAGCCGGCTCCACATGTAAGCGCTGGAGGAGAAGTCTGCACTGGTGAGCTGTAATGGGGGAGCAGGGACTGTGTGATAGAGGGGACAGGACTCAGTCCTGGGGAGCACCGGGCCTCTGCACATTGGGGTACAGCCGGCTCCACATGTAAGAGCTGGAGGAGAAGTCTGCACTGGTGAGCGGTAATGGGGGAGCAGGGACTGTGTGATAGAGGGGACAGGACTCAGTCCTGGGGGGCACCGGGACTCTGCACATTAGGGTACAGCCGGCCCCACATGTAAGAGCTGGAGGAGAAGTCTGCACTGGTGAGCGGTAATGGGGGAGCAGGGACTGTGTGATAGAGGGGACAGGACTCAGTCCTGGGGGGAGCACCGGGACTCTGCACATTAGGGGACAGCCGGCTCCACATGTAAGAGCTGGAGGAGAAGTCTGCACTGGTGAGCGGTAATGGGGGAGCAGGGACTGTGTGATAGAGGGGACAGGACTCAGTCCTGGGGGGCACCGGGACTCTGCACATTAGGGTACAGCCGGCCCCACATGTAAGAGCTGGAGGAGAAGTCTGCACTGGTGAGCGGTAATGGGGGAGCAGGGACTGTGTGATAGAGGGGACAGGACTCAGTCCTGGGGGAGCAGCGGGACTCTGCACATTAGGGTACAGCCGGCTCCACATGTAAGAGCTGGAGGAGAAGTCTGCACTGGTGAGCGGTAATGGAGGAGCAGGGACTGTGTGATAGAGGGGACAGGACTCAGTCCTGGGGGGGCACCGGGACTCTGCACATTAGGGGACAGCCGGCTACACATGTAAGAGCTGGAGGAGAAGTCTGCACTGGTGAGTGGTAATGGGGGAGCAGGGACTGTGTGATAGAGGGGACAGGACTCAGTCCTGGGGGGGCACCGGGATTCTGCACATTAGGGGACAGCCGGCTCCACATGTAAGAGCTGGAGGAGAAGTCTGCACTGGTGAGCGGTAATGGGGGAGCAGGGGCTGTGTGATAGAGGGGACAGGACGCAGTCCTGGGGAGCACCGGGACTCTGCACATTAGGGTACAGCCGGCTCCACATGTAAGAGCTGGAGGAGAAGTCTGCACTGGTGAGCGGTAATGGGAGCAGGGACTGTGTGATAGAGGGGACAGGACTCAGTCCTGGGGGGCACCGGGACTCTGCACATTAGGGAACAGCCGGCTCCACATGTAAGAGCTGGAGGAGAAGTCTGCACTGGTGAGTGGTAATGGGGGAGCAGGGACTGTGTGATAGAGGGGACAGGACTCAGTCCAGGGGGGGCACCGGGACTCTGCACATTAGGGTACAGCCGGCTCCACATGTAAGAGCTGGAGGAGAAGTCTGCACTGGTGAGCGGTAATGGGGGAGCAGGGACTGTGTGATAGAGGGGACAGGACTCAGTCCTGGGGGGCACCGGGACTCTGCACATTAGGGTACAGCCGGCTCCACATGTAAGAGCTGGAGGAGAAGTCTGCGCTGGTGAACGGGAATGGGGGAGCAGGGACTGTGTGATAGAGGGGACAGGACTCAGTCCTGGGGGAGCACCGGGACTCTGCACATTAGGGTACAGCCGGCTCCACATGTAAGAGCTGGGGGAGAAGTCTGCACTGGTGAGCGGTAATGGGGGAGCAGGGACTGTGTGATAGACGGGACAGGACTCAGTCCTGGGGTGGAACCGGGACTCTGCACATTAGGGAACAGCCGGCTCCACATGTAAGAGCTGGAGGAGAAGTCTGCACTGGTGAGTGGTAATGGGGGAGCAGGGACTGTGTGATAGAGGGGACAGGACTCAGTCCTAGGGGGGCACCGGGACTCTGCACATTAGGGTACAGCCGGCTCCACATGTAAGAGCTGGAGGAGAAGTCTGCACTGGTGAGCGGTAATGGGGGAGCAGGGACTGTGTGATAGAGGGGATAGGACTCAGTCCTGGGGGGCACCGGGACTCTGCATAATAGGGAACAGCCGGCTCCACATGTAAGAGCTGGAGGAGAAGTCTGCACTGGTGAGCGTTAATGGGGGAGCAGGGACTGTGTGATAGAGGGGACAGGACTCAGTCCTGGGGGGGCACCGGGACTCTGCACATTAGGGTACAGCCGGCTCCACATGTAAGAGCTGGAGGAGAAGTCTGCACTGGTGAGCGGTAATGGGGGAGCAGGGACTGTGTGATAGAGGGGACAGGACTCAGTCCTGGGGGGCACCGGGACTCTGCACATTAGGGTACAGCCGGCTCCACATGTAAGAGCTGGAGGAGAAGTCTGCACTGGTGAGCGGTAATGGGGGAGCAGGGACTGTGTGATAGAGGGGACAGGACTCAGTCCTGGGGGAGCACCGGGACTCTGCACATTAGGGTACAGCCGACTCCACATGTAAGAGCTGGAGGAGAAGTCTGCACTGGTGAGCGGTAATGGGGGATCAGGGACTGTGTGATAGAGGGGACAGGACTCAGTCCTGGGGGGGCACCGGGACTCTGCACATTAGGGTACAGCCGGCTCCACATGTAAGAGCTGGAGGAGAAGTCTGCACTGGTGATCGGTAATGGGGGAGCAGGGACTGTGTGATAGAGGAGACAGGACTCAGTCCTGGGGGGCACCGGGACTCTGCACATTAGGGTACAGCCGGCTCCACATGTAAGAGCTGGGGGAGAAGTCTGCACTGGTGAGCAGTAATGGGGGAGCACGGACTGTGTGATAGAGGGCACTGGAATCAGTCCTGGGGAGCACCGGGACTCTGCACATTAGGGTACAGCCGGCTCCACATGTAAGAGCTGGAGGAGAAGTCTGCACTGGTGAGCGGTAATGGGGGAGCAGGGACTGTGTGATAGAGGAGACAGGACTCAGTCCTGGGGGAGCACCGGGACTCTGCACATTAGGGTACAGCCAGCTCCACATGTAAGAGCTGGAGGAGAAGTCTGCACTGGTGAGCGGTAATGGGGGAGCAGGGACTGTGTGATAGAGGGGACAGGACTCAGTCCTGGGGAGCACCGGGACTCTGCACATTAGGGTACAGCCGGCTCCACATGTAAGAGCTGGAGGAGAAGTCTGCACTGTTGAGTGGTAATGGGGGAGCAGGGACTGTGTGATAGAGGGGACAGGACTCAGTCCTGGTGGGCACCGGGACTCTGCACATTAGGATACAGCCGGCTCCACATGTAAGAGCTGGAGGAGAAGTCTGCACTGGTGAGCGGTAATGGGGGAGCAGGGACTGTGTGATAGAGGGGACAGGACTCAGTCCTGGGGGAGCACCGGGACTCTGCACATTAGGGTACAGCCGGCTCCACATGTAAGAGCTGGAGGAGAAGTCTGCACTGGTGAGCTGTAATGGGGGAGCAGGGACTGTGTGATAGAGGGGACAGGACTCAGTCCTGGGGGGCACCGGGACTCTGCACATTAGGGTACAGCCGGCTCCACATGTAAGAGCTGGAGGAGAAGTCTGCACTGGTGAGCGGTAATGGGGGAGCAGGGACTGTGTGATAGAGGGGACAGGACTCAGTCCTGGGGGAGCACCGGGACTCTGCACATTAGGGTACATCCGGCTCCACATGTAAGAGCTGGGGGAGAAGTCTGCACTGGTGAGTGGTAATGGGGAGCAGGGACTGTGTGATAGAGGGGACAGGACTCAGTCCTGGGGGGCACCGGGACTCTGCACATTAGGGTACAGCCGGCTCCACATGTAAGAGCTGGAGGAGAAGTCTGCACTGGTGAGCGGTAATGGGGGAGCAGGGACTGTGTGATAGAGGGGACAGGACTCAGTCCTGGGGGAGCACCGGGACTCTGCACATTAGGGTACAGCCGGCTCCACATGTAAGAGCTGGAGGAGAAGTCTGCACTGGTGAGTGGTAATGGGGAGCAGGGACTGTGTGATAGAGGGGACAGGACTCAGTCCTGGGGGGCACCGGGACTCTGCACATTAGGGTACAGCCGGCTCCACATGTAAGAGCTGGGGGAGAAGTCTGCACTGGTGAGCGGTAATGGGGGAGCAGGGACTGTGTGATAGAGGGGACAGGACTCAGTCCTGGGGGAGCACCGGGACTCTGCACATTAGGGTACATCCGGCTCCACATGTAAGAGCTGGAGGAGAAGTCTGCACTGGTGAGCGGTAATGGGGGAGCAGGGACTGTGTGATAGAGGGGACAGGACTCAGTCCTGGGGGAGCACCGGGACTCTGCACATTAGGGTACAGCCGGCTCCACATGTAAGAGCTGGGGGAGAAGTCTGCACTGGTGAGCGGTAATGGGGGAGCAGGGACTGTGTGATAGAGGGGACAGGACTCAGTCCTGGGGGGCACCGGGACTCTGCACATTAGGGTACAGCCGGCTCCACATGTAAGAGCTGGGGGAGAAGTCTGCACTGGTGAGCGGTAATGGGGGAGCAGGGACTGTGTGATAGAGGGGACAGGACTCAGTCCTGGGGGAGCACCGGGACTCTCCACATTAGGGTACATCCGGCTCCACATGTCAGAGCTGGGGGAGAAGTCTGCACTGGTGAGCGGTAATGGGGGAGCAGGGACTGTGTGATAGAGGGGACAGGACTCAGTCCTGGGGGGCACCGGGACTCTGCACATTAGGGTACAGCCGGCTCCACATGTAAGAGCTGGGGGAGAAGTCTGCACTGGTGAGTGGTAATGGGGAGCAGGGACTGTGTGATAGAGGGGACAGGACTCAGTCCTGGGGGGCACCGGGACTCTGCACATTAGGGTACAGCCGGATCCACATGTAAGAGCTGGAGGAGAAGTCTGCACTGGTGAGCGGTAATGGGGGAGCAGGGACTGTGTGATAGAGGGGACAGGACTCAGTCCTGGGGGAGCACCGGGACTCTGCACATTAGGGTACAGCCGGCTCCACATGTAAGAGCTGGAGGAGAAGTCTGCACTGGTGAGTGGTAATGGGGAGCAGGGACTGTGTGATAGAGGGGACAGGACTCAGTCCTGGGGGGCACCGGGACTCTGCACATTAGGGTACAGCCGGCTCCACATGTAAGAGCTGGGGGAGAAGTCTGCACTGGTGAGCGGTAATGGGGGAGCAGGGACTGTGTGATAGAGGGGACAGGACTCAGTCCTGGGGGAGCACCGGGACTCTGCACATTAGGGTACATCCGGCTCCACATGTAAGAGCTGGAGGAGAAGTCTGCACTGGTGAGCGGTAATGGGGGAGCAGGGACTGTGTGATAGAGGGGACAGGACTCAGTCCTGGGGGAGCACCGGGACTCTGCACATTAGGGTACAGCCGGCTCCACATGTAAGAGCTGGAGGAGAAGTCTGCACTGGTGAGCGGTAATGGGGGAGCAGGGACTGTGTGATAGAGGGGACAGGACTCAGTCCTGGGGGGCACCGGGACTCTGTACATTAGGGTACAGCCGGCTCCACATGTAAGCGCTGGAGGAGAAGTCTGCACTGGTGAGCGGTAATGGGGGAGCAGGGACTGTGTGATAGAGGGGACAGGACTCAGTCCTGGGGGGCACCGGGACTCTGCACATTAGGGTACAGCCGGCCCCACATGTAAGAGCTGGAGGAGAAGTCTGCACTGGTGAGCGCTAATGGGGGAGCAGGGACTGTGTGATAGAGGGGACAGGACTCAGTCCTGGGGGGCACCGGGACTCTGCACATTAGGGTACAGCCGGCTCCACATGTAAGAGCTGGAGGAGAAGTCTGCACTGGTGAGCGGTAATGGGGGAGCAGGGACTGTGTGATAGAGGGGACAGGACTCAGTCCTGGGGGGCACCGGGACTCTGCACATTAGGGTACAGCCGGCCCCACATGTAAGAGCTGGAGGAGAAGTCTGCACTGGTGAGCGGTAATGGGGGAGCAGGGACTGTGTGATAGAGGGGACAGGACTCAGTCCTGGGGGAGCACCGGGACTCTGCACATTAGGGTACAGCCGGCTCCACATGTAAGAGCTGGAAGAGAAGTCTGCACTGGTGAGCGGTAATGGGGGAGCAGGGACTGTGTGATAGAGGGGACAGGACTCAGTCCTGGGGGAGCACCGGGACTCTGCACATTAGGGTACAGCCGGCTCCACATGTAAGAGCTGGAGGAGAAGTCTGCACTGGTGAGCGGTAATGGGGGAGCAGGGACTGTGTGATAGAGGGGACAGGACTCTGTCCTGGGGGAGCACCGGGACTCTGCACATTAGGGTACAGCCGGCTCCACATGTAAGAGCTGGAGGAGAAGTCTGCACTGGTGAGTGGTAATGGGGAGCAGGGACTGTGTGATAGAAGGGACAGGACTCAGTCCTGGGGGAGCACCGGGACTCTGCACATTAGGGTACATCCGGCTCCACATGTAAGAGCTGGAGGAGAAGTCTGCACTGGTGAGCGGTAATGGGGGAGCAGGGACTGTGTGATAGAGGGGACAGGACTCAGTCCTGGGGGGCACCGGGACTCTGTACATTAGGGTACAGCCGGCTCCACATGTAAGCGCTGGAGGAGAAGTCTGCACTGGTGAGCTGTAATGGGGGAGCAGGGACTGTGTGATAGAGGGGACAGGACTCAGTCCTGGGGAGCACCGGGCCTCTGCACATTAGGGTACAGCCGGCTCCACATGTAAGAGCTGGAGGAGAAGTCTGCACTGGTGAGCGGTAATGGGGGAGCAGGGACTGTGTGATAGAGGGGACAGGACTCAGTCCTGGGGGGCACCGGGACTCTGCACATTAGGGTACAGCCGGCCCCACATGTAAGAGCTGGAGGAGAAGTCTGCACTGGTGAGCGGTAATGGGGGAGCAGGGACTGTGTGATAGAGGGGACAGGACTCATTCCTGGGGGGAGCACCGGGATTCTGCACATTAGGGGACAGCCGGCTCCACATGTAAGAGCTGGAGGAGAAGTCTGCACTGGTGAGCGGTAATGGGGGAGCAGGGACTGTGTGATAGAGGGGACAGGACTCAGTCCTGGGGGGCACCGGGACTCTGCACATTAGGGTACAGCCGGCCCCACATGTAAGAGCTGGAGGAGAAGTCTGCACTGGTGAGCGGTAATGGGGGAGCAGGGACTGTGTGATAGAGGGGACAGGACTCAGTCCTGGGGGAGCAGCGGGACTCTGCACATTAGGGTACAGCCGGCTCCACATGTAAGAGCTGGAGGAGAAGTCTGCACTGGTGAGCGGTAATGGGGGAGCAGGGACTGTGTGATAGAGGGGACAGGACTCAGTCCTGGGGGGGCACCGGGATTCTGCACATTAGGGGACAGCCGGCTCCACATGTAAGAGCTGGAGGAGAAGTCTGCACTGGTGAGCGGTAATGGGGGAGCAGGGACTGTGTGATAGAGGGGACAGGACTCAGTCCTGGGGGGGCACCGGGATTCTGCACATTAGGGGACAGCCGGCTCCACATGTAAGAGCTGGAGGAGAAGTCTGCACTGGTGAGCGGTAATGGGGGAGCAGGGGCTGTGTGATAGAGGGGACAGGACGCAGTCCTGGGGAGCACCGGGACTCTGCACATTAGGGTACAGCCGGCTCCACATGTAAGAGCTGGAGGAGAAGTCTGCACTGGTGAGCGGTAATGGGAGCAGGGACTGTGTGATAGAGGGGACAGGACTCAGTCCTGGGGGGCACCGGGACTCTGCACATTAGGGAACAGCCGGCTCCACATGTAAGAGCTGGAGGAGAAGTCTGCGCTGGTGAACGGGAATGGGGGAGCAGGGACTGTGTGATAGAGGGGACAGGACTCAGTCCTGGGGGAGCACCGGGACTCTGCACATTAGGGTACAGCCGGCTCCACATGTAAGAGCTGGGGGAGAAGTCTGCACTGGTGAGCGATAATGGGGGAGCAGGGACTGTGTGATAGACGGGACAGGACTCAGTCCTGGGGGGGAACCGGGACTCTGCACATTAGGGAACAGCCGGCTCCACATGTAAGAGCTGGAGGAGAAGTCTGCACTGGTGAGTGGTAATGGGGGAGCAGGGACTGTGTGATAGAGGGGACAGGACTCAGTCCTAGGGGGGCACCGGGACTCTGCACATTAGGGTACAGCCGGCTCCACATGTAAGAGCTGGAGGAGAAGTCTGCACTGGTGAGCGGTAATGGGGGAGCAGGGACTGTGTGATAGAGGGGATAGGACTCAGTCCTGGGGGGCACCGGGACTCTGCATAATAGGGAACAGCCGGCTCCACATGTAAGAGCTGGAGGAGAAGTCTGCACTGGTGAGCGTTAATGGGGGAGCAGGGACTGTGTGATAGAGGGGACAGGGCTCAGTCCTGGCGGGCACCGGGACTCTGCACATTAGGGTACAGACGGCTCCACATGTAAGAGCTGAAGGAGAAGTCTGCACTGGTGAGCGGTAATTGGGGAGCAGGGACTGTGTGATAGAGGGGACAGGACTCAGTCCTGGGGGGGCACCGGGACTCTGCACATTAGGGTACAGCCGGCTCCACATGTAAGAGCTGGAGGAGAAGTCTGCACTGGTGAGTGGTAATGGGGGAGCAGGGACTGTGTGATAGAGGAGACAGGACTCAGTCCTGGGGGAGCACCGGGACTCTGCACATTAGGGTACAGCCGGCTCCACATGTAAGAGCTGGAGGAGAAGTCTGCACTGGTGAGCGGTAATGGGGGAGCAGGGACTGTGTGATAGAGAGGACAGGACTCAGTCCTGGGAGAGCACTGGGACTCTGCACATTAGGGTACAGCCGGCTCCACATGTAAGAGCTGGAGGAGAAGTCTGCACTGGTGAGTGGTAATGGGGGAGTAGGGACAGTGTGATAGAGGGGACAGGACTCAGTCCTGGGGGGGCACCGGGACTCTGCACATTAGGGTACAGCCGGCTCCACATGTAAGAGCTGGAGGAGAAGTCTGCACTGGTGAGCGGTAATGAGGGAGCAGGGACTGTGTGATAGAGGAGACAGGACTCAGTCCTGGGGGAGCACCGGGACTCTGCACATTAGGGTACAGCTGGCTACACATGTAAGAGCTGGAGGAAAAGTCTGCACTGGTGAGCGGTAATGGGGGAGCAGGGCTGTGTGATAGAGGGGACAGGACTCAGTCCTGGGGGGGCACCGGGACTCTGCACATTAGGGTACAGCCGGCTCCACATGTAAGAGCTGGAGGAGAAGTCTGCACTGGTGATCGGTAATGGGGGAGCAGGGACTGTGTGATAGAGGAGACAGGACTCAGTCCTGGGGGGCACCGGGACTCTGCACATTAGGGTACAGCCGGCTCCACATGTAAGAGCTGGGGGAGAAGTCTGCACTCGTGAGCGGTAATGGGGGAGCAGGGACTGTGTGATAGAGGGGACAGGACTCAGTCCTGGGGGGGCACCGGGACTCTGCACATTAGGGTACAGCCGGCTCCACATGTAAGAGCTGGAGGAGAAGTCTGCACTGGTGAGCGGTAATGGGGGAGCAGGGACTGTGTGATAGAGGGGACAGGACTCAGTCCTGGGGAGCACCGGGACTCTGCACATTAGGGTACAGCCGGCTCCACATGTAAGAGCTGGACGAGAAGTCTGCACTGGTGAGCGGTAATTGAGGAGCAGGGACTGTGTGATAGAGGGGACAGGACTCAGTCCTGGGGGGCACCGGGACTCTGCACATTAGGGTACAGCCGGCTCCACATGTAAGAGCTGGAGGAGAAGTCTGCACTGGTGAGCAGTAATGGGGGAGCACGTACTGTGTGATAGAGGGCACTGGAATCAGTCCTGGGGAGCACCGGGACTCTGCACATTAGGGTACAGCCGGCTCCACATGTAAGAGCTGGAGGAGAAGTCTGCACTGGTGAGCGGTAATGGGGGAGCAGGGACTGTGTGATAGAGGAGACAGGACTCAGTCCTGGGGGAGCACCGGGACTCTGCACATTAGGGTACAGCCGGCTCCACATGTAAGAGCTGGAGGAGAAGTCTGCACTGGTGAGCGGTAATGGGGGAGCAGGGACTGTGTGATAGAGGAGACAGGACTCAGTCCTGGGGGAGCACTGGGACTCTGCACATTAGGGTACAGCCGGCTCCACATGTAAGAGCTGGAGGAGAAGTCTGCACTGGTGAGCGGTAATGGGGGAGCAGGGACTGTGTGATAGAGAGGACAGGACTCAGTCCTGGGGGAGCACTGGGACTCTGCACATTAGGGTACAGCCGGCTCCACATGTAAGAGCTGGAGGAGAAGTCTGCACTGGTGAGCGGTAATGGGGGAGCAGGGACTGTGTGATAGAGGAGACAGGACTCAGTCCTGGGGGAGCACCGGGACTCTGCACATTAGGGTACAGCCGGCTCCACATGTAAGAGCTGGAAGACAAGTCTGCACTGGTGAGCGGTAATGGGGGAGCAGGGACTGTGTGATAGAGGGGACAGGACTCAGTCCTGGGTGGGCACCGGGACTCTGCACATTAGGGTACATCCGGCTCCACATGTAAGAGCTGGAGGAGAAGTCTGCACTGGTGAGCGGTAATGGGGGAGCAGGGGCTGTGTGATAGAGGGGACAGTACTCAGTCCTGGGGAGCACCGGGACTCTGCACATTAGGGTACAGCCGGCTCCACATGTAAGAGCTGGAGGAGAAGTCTGCACTGGTGAGTGGTAATGGGGGAGTAGGGACTGTGTGATAGAGGGGACAGGACTCAGTCCTGGTGGGCACCGGGACTCTGCACATTAGGATACAGCCGGTTCCACATGTAAGAGCTGGAGGAGAAGTCTGCACTGGTGAGCGGTAATGGGGGAGCAGGGACTGTGTGATAGAGGGGACAGGACTCAGTCCTGGTGGGCACCGGGACTCTGCACATTAGGATACAGCCGGCTCCACATGTAAGAGCTGGAGGAGAAGTCTGCACTAATGAGCGGTAATGGGGGAGCAGGGACTGTGTGATAGAGGGGACAGGACTCAGTCCTGGGGGGCACCGGGACTCTGCACATTAGGGTACAGCCGGCTCCACATGTAAGAGCTGGAGGAGAAGTCTGCACTGGTGAGCGGTAATGGGGGAGCATGGACTGTGTGATAGAGGGGACAGGACTCAGTCCTGGGGGGCACCGGGACTCTGCACATTAGGGTACAGCCGGCTCCACATGTAAGAGCTGGAGGAGAAGTCTGCACTGGTGAACGGTAATGGGGGAGCAGAGACTGTGTGATAGAGGGGACAGGACTCAGTCCTGGGGGGCACCGGGACTCTGCACATTAGGGTACAGCCGGCTCCACATGTAAGAGCTGGAGGAGAAGTCTGCACTGGTGAGCGGTTATGGGGGAGCAGGGACTGTGTGATAGAGGGGACAGGACTCAGTCCTGGGGGGGCACCGGGACTCTGCACATTAGGGTACAGCCGGCTCCACATGTAAGAGCTGGAGGAGAAGTCTGCACTGGTGAGCGGTAATGGGGGAGCAGGGACTGTGTGATAGAGTGGACAGGACTCAGTCCTGGGGGAGCACCGGGACTCTGCACATTAGGGTACAGCCGACTCCACATGTAAGAGCTGGAGGAGAAGTCTGCACTGGTGAGCGGTAATGGGGGAGCAGGGACTGTGTGATAGAGGGGATAGGACTCAGTCCTGGGGGGCACCGGGACTCTGCACATTAGGGTACAGCCGGCTCCACATGTAAGAGCTGGAGGAGAAGTCTGCACTGGTGAGCGGTAATGGGGGAGCAGGGACTGTGTGATAGAGGAGACAGGACTCAGTCCTGGGGGAGCACCGGGACTCTGCACATTAGGGTACAGCCGGCTCCACATGTAAGAGCTGGAGGAGAAGTCTGCGCTGGTGAGCGGTAATGGGGGAGCAGGGACTGTGTGATAGAGGGGACAGGACTCAGTCCTGGGGGGCACCGGGACTCTGCACATTAGGGTACAGCCGGCTCCACATGTAAGAGCTGGAGGAGAAGTCTGCACTGGTGAACGGTAATGGGGGAGCAGAGACTGTGTGATAGAGGGGACAGGACTCAGTCCTGGGGGGCACCGGGACTCTGCAAATTAGGGTACAGCCGGCTCCACATGTAAGAGCTGGAGGAGAAGTCTGCACTGGTGAGCGGTAATGGGGGAGCAGGGGCTATGTGATAGAGGGGACAGGACTCAGTCCTGGGGGGGCACCGGGACTCTGCACATTAGGGTACAGCCGGCTCCACATGTAAGAGCTGGAGGAGAAGTCTGCACTGGTGAGCGGTAATGGGGGAGCAGGGGCTGTGTGATAGAGGAGACAGGACTCAGTCCTGGGGGGCATCGGGACTCTGCACATTAGGGTACAGCCGGCTCCACATGTAAGAGCTGGAGGACAAGTCTGCACTGGTGAGCGGTAATGGGGGAGCAGGGACTGTGATAGAGGGGACAGGACTCAGTCCTGGGGGAGCACCGGGACTCTGCACATTAGGGTACAGCCGGCTCCACATGTAAGAGCTGGAGGAGAAGTCTGCACTGTTGAGCTGTAATGGGGGAGCAGGGACTGTGATAGAGGGGACAGGACTCAGTCCTGGGGGGCACCGGGACTCTGCACATTAGGGTACAGCCGGCTCCACATGTAAGAGCTGGGGGAGAAGTCTGCACTGGTGAGTGGTAATGGGGAGCAGGGACTGTGTGATAGAGGGGACAGGACTCAGTCCTGGGGGAGCACCGGGACTCTGCACATTAGGGTACAGCTGGATCCACATGTAAGAGCTGGAGGAGAAGTCTGCACTGGTGAGCGGTAATGGGGGAGCAGGGACTGTGTGATGGAGGAGACAGGACTCAGTCCTGGGGGAGCACCGGGACTCTGCACATTAGGGTACAGCCGGCTCCACATGTAAGAGCTGGAGGAGAAGTCTGCACTGGTGAGCGGTAATGGAGGAGCAGGGACTGTGTGATAGAGGGGACAGGACTCAGTCCTGGGGGGGCACCGGGACTCTGCACATTAGGGTACAGCTGGTTCCACATGTAAGAGCTGGAGGAGAAGTCTGCACTGGTGAGCGGTAATGGGGGAGCAGGGGCTGTGTGATAGAGGAGACAGGACTCAGTCCTGGGGGGCACCGGGACTCTGCACATTAGGGTACAGCCGGCTCCACATGTAAGAGCTGGGGGAGAAGTCTGCACTGGTGAGCGGTAATGGGGGAGCAGGGACTGTGTGATAGAGGGGACAGGATTCAGTCCTGGGGAGCACCGGTACTCTGCACGTTAGGGTACAGCTGGTTCCACATGTAAGAGCTGGAGGAGAAGTCAGCACTGGTGAGCGGTAATGGGGGAGCAGGGGCTGTGTGATAGAGGGGACAGGACTCAGTCCTGGGGGGGCACCGGGACTCTGCACATTAGGGTACAGCTGGTTCCACATGTAAGAGCTGGAGGAGAAGTCTGCACTGGTGAGCGGTAATGGGGGAGCAGGGGCTGTGTGATAGAGGAGACAGGACTCAGTCCTGGGGGGCACCGGGACTCTGCACATTAGGGTACAGCCGGCTCCACATGTAAGAGCTGGGGGAGAAGTCTGCACTGGTGAGCGGTAATGGGGTAGCAGGGACTGTGTGATAGAGGGGACAGGACTCAGTCCTGGGGGGCACCGGGACTCTGCACATTAGGGTACAGCCGGCTCCACATGTAAGAGCTGGGGGAGAAGTCTGCACTGGTGAGCGGTAATTGGGGAGCAGGGACTGTGTGATAGAGGGGACAGGACTCAGTCCTGGGGGGCATCGGGTCTCTGCACATTAGGGTACAGCCGGCTCCACATGTAAGAGCTGGTGGAGAAGTCTGCACTGGTGAGCGGTAATGGGGGAGCAGGGACTGTGTGATAGAGGGGGCACCGGGACTCTGCACATTAGGGTACAGCCGGCTCCACATGTAAGAGCTGGAGGAGAAGTCTGCACTGGTGAGCGGTAATGGGGGAGCAGGGACTGTTTGATAGAGGGGACAGTACTCAGTCCTGGGGAGCACCGCGACTCTGCACAATAGGGTTCAGCCGGCTCCACATGTAAGAGCTGGAGGAGAAGTCTGCACTGGTGAGCGGTAATGGGGGAGCAGGGACTGTGTGATAGAGGGGACAGGGCTCAGTCCTGGGGGAGCACCGGGACTCTGCACATTAGGGTACAGCCGACTCCACATGTAAGAGCTGGAGGAGAAGTCTGCACTGGTGAGCGGTAATGGGTTAGCAGGGACTGTGATAGAGGGGACAGGACTCAGTCCTGGGGGGCATCGGGACTCTGCACATTAGGGTACAGCCGGCTCCACATGTAAGAGCTGGGGGAGAAGTCTGCACTGGTGAGCGGTAATGGGGGAGCAGGGACTGTGTGATAGAGGGGACAGGACTCAGTCCTGGGGGAGAACCGGGACTCTGCACATTAGGGTACAGCCGGCTCCACATGTAAGAGCTGGAGGAGAAGTCTGCACTGGTGAGCGGTAATGGGGGAGCAGGGACTGTGTGATAGAGGAGACAGGACTCAGTCCTGGGGGGCACCGGGATTCTGCATATTAGGGTACAGCCGGCTCCACATGTAAGAGCTGGAGGAGAAGTCTGCACTGGTGAGCGGTAATGGGGGAGCAGGGACTGTGTGATAGAGGGGACAGGACTCAGTCCTGGGGGGCACCGGGACTCTGCACATTAGGGTACAGCCGACTCCACATGTAAGAGCTGGAGGAGAAGTCTGCACTGGTGAGCGGTAATGGAGGAGCAGGGACTGTGTGATAGAGGGGACAGGACTCAGTCCTGGGGGGCACCGGGACTCTGCACATTAGGGTACAGCCGACTCCACATGTAAGAGCTGGAGGAGAAGTCTGCACTGGTGAGTGGTAATGGGGGAGCAGGGACTGTGTGATAGAGGGGACAGGACTCTGTCCTGGGGGAGCACCGGGACTCTGCACATTAGGGTACAGCCGGCTCCACATGTAAGAGCTGGAGGAGAAGTCTGCACTGGTGAGCGGTAATGGGGGAGCAGGGACTGTATGATAGAGGGGACAGGACTCAGTCCTGGGGGGCACCGGGACTCTGCACATTAGGGTACAGCCAGCTCCACATGTAAGAGCTGGAGGAGAAGTCTGCACTGGTGAGTGGTAATGGGGGAGCAGGGACTGTGTGATAGAGGGGACAGGACTCAGTCCTGGAGTGCACCGGGACTCTGCACATTAGGGTACAGCCGGCTCCACATGTAACAGCTGGAGGAGAAGTCTGCACTGGTGAGTGGTAATGGGGGAGCAGGGACTGTGTGATAGAGGGGACAGGACTCAGTCCTGGGGGGCACCGGGACTCTGCACATTAGGGTACAGCCGGCTCCACATGTAAGAGCTGTAGGAGAAGTCTGCACTGGTGAGCGGTAATGGGGGAGCAGGGACTGTGTGATAGAGGGGACAGGACTCAGTCCTGGGGGGCACCGGGACTCTGCACATTAGGGTACAGCCGGCTCCACATGTAAGAGCTGGAGGAGAAGTCTGCACTGGTGAGCGGTAATGGGGGAGCAGGGACTGTGTGATAGAGGGGACAGGACTCAGTCCTGGGGGGCATCGGGACTCTGCACATTAGGGTACAGCCGGCTCCATATGTAAGAGCTGGAGGAGAAGTCTGCACTGGTGATTGGTAATGGGGGATCAGGGACTGTGTGATAGAGGGGACAGGACTCAGTCCTGGGGGAGCACCGTGACTCTGCACATTAGGGTACAGCCGGCTCCACATGTAAGAGCTGGAGGAGAAGTCTGCACTGGTGAGTGGTAATGGGGGAGCAGGGACTGTGTGATAGAAGGGACAGGACTCAGTCCTGGGGGGCACCGTGACTCTGCACATTAGGGTACAGCCGGCTCCACATGTAAGAGCTGGAGGAGAAGTCTGCACTGGTGAGCGGTAATGGGGAGCAGGGACTGTGTGATAGAGGGGATAGGACTCAGTCCTAGGGGGGAACCGGGACTCTGCACATTAGGGTAGAGCCGGCTCCACATGTAAGAGCTGGAGAAGTCTGCACTGGTGAGCGGTAATGGGGGAGCAGGGACTGTGTGATAGAGGGGACAGGACTCAGTCCTGGGGGGCACCGGGACTCTGCACATTATGGTACAGCCGGCTCCACATGTAAGAGCTGGAGGAGAAGTCTGCACTGGTGAGCGGTAATGGTGGAGCAGGGACTGTGTGATAGAGGGGACAGGACTCAGTCCTGGGGGGGCACCGGGTCTCTGCACATTAGGGTACAGCCGGCTCCACATGTAAGAGCTGGAGGAGAAGTCTGCACTGGTGAGCGGTAATGAGGGAGCAGGGACTGTGTGATAGAGGGGACAGGACTCAGTCCTGGGGGAGCACCGGGACTGTGCACATTAGGGTACAGCCGGCTCCACATGTAAGAGCTGGAGGAGAAGTCTGCACTGGTGAGTGGTAATGGGGGAGCAGGGGCTGTGTGATAGAGGGGACAGGACTCAGTCCTGGGGGAGCACCGTGACTCTGCACATTAGGGTACAGCTGGCTCCACATGTAAGAGCTGGAGGAGAAGTCTGCACTGTTGAGCGGTAATGGGGGAGCAGGGACTGTGTAATAGAGGGGACATGACTCAGTCCTGGGGGAGCACCGTGACTCTGCACATTAGGGTACAGCCTGCTCCACATGTAAGAGCTGGAGGAGAAGTCTGCACTGGTGAGCGGTAATGGGGAGCAGTGACTGTGTGATAGAGGGGACAGGACTCAGTCCTGGGGGAGCACCGGGACTCTGCACATTAGGGACAGCCGGCTCCACATGTAAGAGCTGGAAGAGAAGTCTGCACTGGTGAGCGGTAATGGGGGAGCAGGGACAGTGTGATAGAGGGGACAGGACTCAGTCCTGGGGGGCACCGGGACTCTGCACATTAGGGTACAGCCGGCTCCACATGTAAGAGCTGGAGGAGAAGTCTGCACTGGTGAGCGGTAATGGGGGAGCAGGGACTGTGTGATAGAGGGGACAGGACTCAGTCCTGGGGGAGCACCGGGACTCTGCACATTAGGGTACAGCCGGCTCCACATGTAAGAGCTGGAGGAGAAGTCTGCACTGGTGAGCGGTAATGGGGGAGCAGGGACTGTGTGATAGAGGGGACAGGACTCAGTCCTGGGGGAGCACCGGGACTCTGCACATTAGGGACAGCCGGCTCCACATGTAAGAGCTGGAAGAGAAGTCTGCACTGGTGAGCGGTAATGGGGGAGCAGGGACAGTGTGATAGAGGGGACAGGACTCAGTCCTGGGGGGCACCGGGACTCTGCACATTAGGGTACAGCCGGCTCCACATGTAAGAGCTGGAGGAGAAGTCTGCACTGGTGAGCGGTAATGGGGGAGCAGGGGCTGTGTGATAGAGGGGACAGGACTCAGTCCTGGGGGGCACCGGGACTCTGCACATTAAGGTACAGCCGGCTCCACATGTAAGAGCTGGAGGAGAAGTCTGCACTGGTGAGCGGTAATGGGGGAGCAGAGACTGTGTGATAGAGGGGACAGGACTCAGTCCTGGGGGGCACCGGGACTCTGCACATTAGGGTACAGCCGGCTCCACATGTAAGAGCTGGAGGAGAAGTCTGCACTGGTGAGTGGTAATGGGGGAGCAGGGACTGTGTGATAGAGAGGACAGGACTCAGTCCAGGGGGAGCACCGGGACTCTGCACATTAGGGTACAGCCGGCTCCACATGTAAGAGCTGTAGGAGAAGTCTGCACTGGTGAGCGGTAATGGGGGAGCAGGGACTGTGTGATAGAGGGGACAGGACTCAGTCCTGGGGGGCACCGGGACTCTGCACATTAGGGTACAGCCGGCTCCACATGTAAGAGCTGGAGGAGAAGTCTGCACTGGTGAGCGGTAATGGGGGAGCAGGGACTGTGTGATAGAGGGGACAGGACTCAGTCCTGGGGGGCATCGGGACTCTGCACATTAGGGTACAGCCGGCTCCATATGTAAGAGCTGGAGGAGAAGTCTGCACTGGTGATTGGTAATGGGGGATCAGGGACTGTGTGATAGAGGGGACAGGACTCAGTCCTGGGGGAGCACCGTGACTCTGCACATTAGGGTACAGCCGGCTCCACATGTAAGAGCTGGAGGAGAAGTCTGCACTGGTGAGTGGTAATGGGGGAGCAGGGACTGTGTGATAGAAGGGACAGGACTCAGTCCTGGGGGGCACCGTGACTCTGCACATTAGGGTACAGCCGGCTCCACATGTAAGAGCTGGAGGAGAAGTCTGCACTGGTGAGCGGTAATGGGGAGCAGGGACTGTGTGATAGAGGGGATAGGACTCAGTCCTAGGGGGGAACCGGGACTCTGCACATTAGGGTAGAGCCGGCTCCACATGTAAGAGCTGGAGAAGTCTGCACTGGTGAGCGGTAATGGGGGAGCAGGGACTGTGTGATAGAGGGGACAGGACTCAGTCCTGGGGGGCACCGGGACTCTGCACATTATGGTACAGCCGGCTCCACATGTAAGAGCTGGAGGAGAAGTCTGCACTGGTGAGCGGTAATGGTGGAGCAGGGACTGTGTGATAGAGGGGACAGGACTCAGTCCTGGGGGGGCACCGGGTCTCTGCACATTAGGGTACAGCCGGCTCCACATGTAAGAGCTGGAGGAGAAGTCTGCACTGGTGAGCGGTAATGAGGGAGCAGGGACTGTGTGATAGAGGGGACAGGACTCAGTCCTGGGGGAGCACCGGGACTGTGCACATTAGGGTACAGCCGGCTCCACATGTAAGAGCTGGAGGAGAAGTCTGCACTGGTGAGTGGTAATGGGGGAGCAGGGGCTGTGTGATAGAGGGGACAGGACTCAGTCCTGGGGGAGCACCGTGACTCTGCACATTAGGGTACAGCTGGCTCCACATGTAAGAGCTGGAGGAGAAGTCTGCACTGTTGAGCGGTAATGGGGGAGCAGGGACTGTGTAATAGAGGGGACATGACTCAGTCCTGGGGGAGCACCGTGACTCTGCACATTAGGGTACAGCCTGCTCCACATGTAAGAGCTGGAGGAGAAGTCTGCACTGGTGAGCGGTAATGGGGAGCAGTGACTGTGTGATAGAGGGGACAGGACTCAGTCCTGGGGGAGCACCGGGACTCTGCACATTAGGGACAGCCGGCTCCACATGTAAGAGCTGGAAGAGAAGTCTGCACTGGTGAGCGGTAATGGGGGAGCAGGGACAGTGTGATAGAGGGGACAGGACTCAGTCCTGGGGGGCACCGGGACTCTGCACATTAGGGTACAGCCGGCTCCACATGTAAGAGCTGGAGGAGAAGTCTGCACTGGTGAGCGGTAATGGGGGAGCAGGGACTGTGTGATAGAGGGGACAGGACTCAGTCCTGGGGGAGCACCGGGACTCTGCACATTAGGGTACAGCCGGCTCCACATGTAAGAGCTGGAGGAGAAGTCTGCACTGGTGAGCGGTAATGGGGGAGCAGGGACTGTGTGATAGAGGGGACAGGACTCAGTCCTGGGGGAGCACCGGGACTCTGCACATTAGGGACAGCCGGCTCCACATGTAAGAGCTGGAAGAGAAGTCTGCACTGGTGAGCGGTAATGGGGGAGCAGGGACAGTGTGATAGAGGGGACAGGACTCAGTCCTGGGGGGCACCGGGACTCTGCACATTAGGGTACAGCCGGCTCCACATGTAAGAGCTGGAGGAGAAGTCTGCACTGGTGAGCGGTAATGGGGGAGCAGGGGCTGTGTGATAGAGGGGACAGGACTCAGTCCTGGGGGGCACCGGGACTCTGCACATTAAGGTACAGCCGGCTCCACATGTAAGAGCTGGAGGAGAAGTCTGCACTGGTGAGCGGTAATGGGGGAGCAGAGACTGTGTGATAGAGGGGACAGGACTCAGTCCTGGGGGGCACCGGGACTCTGCACATTAGGGTACAGCCGGCTCCACATGTAAGAGCTGGAGGAGAAGTCTGCACTGGTGAGTGGTAATGGGGGAGCAGGGACTGTGTGATAGAGAGGACAGGACTCAGTCCAGGGGGAGCACCGGGACTCTGCACATTAGGGTACAGCCGGCTCCACATGTAAGAGCTGGAGGAGAAGTCTGCACTGGTGAGCGGTAATGGGGGAGCAGGGGCTGTGTGATAGAGGGGACAGGACTCAGTCCTGGGGGGGGCACCGGGACTCTGCACATTAGGGTAGAGCCGGCTCCACATGTAAGAGCTGGAGGAGAAGTCTGCACTGGTGAGCGGTAATGGGGGAGCAGGGACTGTGTGATAGAGGGGACAGGACTCAGTCCTGGGGGGCACCGGGACTCTGCACATTAGGGTACAGCCGGCTCCACATGTAAGAGCTGGAGGAGAAGTCTGCACTGGTGAGTGGTAATGGGGGAGCAGGGACTGTGTGATAGAGGGGACAGGACTCAGTCCTGGGGGGCACTGGGACTCTGCACATTAGGATACAGCCGGCTCCACATGTAAGAGCTGGAGGAGAAGTCTGCACTGGTGAGCGGTAATGGGGGAGCAGGGACTGTGTGATTAAAGGCACAGGACTCAGTCCTGGGGGAGCACCGTTACTCTGCACATTAGGGTACAGCCGGCTCCACATGTAAGAGCTGGAGGAGAAGTCTGCATTGGTGAGTGGTAATGGGGGAGCAGGGACTGTGTGATAGAGGGGACAGGACTCAGTCCTGGGGAGCACCGGGACTCTGCACATTAGGGTACAGCCGGCTCCACATGTAAGAGCTGGAGGAGAAGTCTGCACTGGTGAGTGGTAATGGGGGAGCAGGGGCTGTGTGATAGAGGGGACAGGACTCCGTCCTGGGGGGCACCGGGACTCTGCACATTAGGATACAGCCGGCTCCACATGTAAGAGCTGGAGGAGAAGTCTGCATTGGTGAGTGGTAATGGGGGAGCAGGGACTGTGTGATAGAGGGGACAGGACTCAGTCCTGGGGGGCACCGTGACTCTGCACATTAGGGTACAGCTGGCTCCACATGTAAGAGCTGGAGGAGAAGTCTTCACTGGTGAGTGGTAATGGGGGAGCAGGGACTGTGTGATAGAGGGGACAGGACTCAGTCCTGGGGGAGCACCGGGACGCTGCACATTAGGGTACAGCCGGCTCCACATGTAAGAGATGGAGGTGAAGTCTGCACTGGTGAGTGGTAATGGGGGAGCAGGGACTGTGTGATAGAGGGGACAGGACTCAGTCCTGGGGGGCACCGGGACTCTGCACATTAGGGTACAGCCGGCTCCACATGTAAGAGCTGGAGGAGAAGTCTGCACTGGTGAGCGGTAATGGGGGAGCAGGGACTGTGTGATAGAGAGGACAGGACTCAGTCCAGGGGGAGCACCGGGACTCTGCACATTAGGGTACAGCCGGCTCCACATGTAAGAGCTGGAGGAGAAGTCTGCACTGGTGAGCGGTAATGGGGGAGCAGGGGCTGTGTGATAGAGGGGACAGGACTCAGTCCTGGGGGGCACCGGGACTCTGCACATTAGGGTACAGCCGGCTCCACATGTAAGAGCTGGAGGAGAAGTCTGCACTGGTGAGCGGTAATGGGGGAGCAGGGACTGTGTGATAGAGGGGACAGGACTCAGTCCTGGGGGGCATCGGGACTCTGCACATTAGGGTACAGCCAGCTCCACATGTAAGAGCTGGAGGAGAAGGCTGCACTGGTGAGTGGTAATGGGGGAGCAGGGACTGTGTGATAGAGGGGACAGGACTCAGTCCTGGAGTGCACCGGGACTCTGCACATTAGGGTACAGCCGGCTCCACATGTAACAGCTGGAGGAGAAGTCTGCACTGGTGAGTGGTAATGGGGGAGAAGGGACTGTGTGATAGAGGGGACAGGACTCAGTCCTGGGGAGCATCGGGACTCTGCACATTAGGGTACAGCCGGCTCCACATGTAAGAGCTGGAGGAGAAGTCTGCACTGGTGAGCGGTAATGGGGGAGCAGGGACTGTGTGATAGAGGGGACAGGACTCAGTCCTGGGGGGCACCGGGACTCTGCACATTAGGGTACAGCCGGCTCCACATGTAAGAGCTGGAGGAGAAGTCTGCACTGGTGAGCGGTAATGGGGGAGCAGGGACTGTGTGATAGAGGGGACAGGACTCAGTCCTGGGGGGCACCGGGACTCTGCACATTAGGGTACAGCCGGCTCCACATGTAAGAGCTGGAGGAGAAGTCTGCACTGGTGAGCGGTAATGGGGGAGCAGGGACTGTGTGATAGAGGGGACAGGACTCAGTCCTGGGGGGGCACCGGGTCTCTGCACATTAGGGTACAGCCGGCTCCACATGTAAGAGCTGGAGGAGAAGTCTGCACTGGTGAGCGGTAATGAGGGAGCAGGGACTGTGTGATAGAGGGGACAGGACTCAGTCCTGGGGGAGCACCGGGACTGTGCACATTAGGGTACAGCCGGCTCCACATGTAAGAGCTGGAGGAGAAGTCTGCACTGGTGAGCGGAAATGGGGGAGCAGGGACTGTGTGATAGAGGGGACAGGACTCAGTCCTGGGGGAGCACCGGGACTCTGCACATTAGGGTACAGCCGGCTCCACATGTAAGAGCTGGAGGAGAAGTCTGCACTGGTGAGTGGTAATGGGGGAGCAGGGACTGTGTGATAGAGGGGACAGGACTCAGTCCTGGGGGAGCACCGGGTCTCTGCACATTAGGGTACAGCCGGCTCCACATGTAAGAGCTGGAGGAGAAGTCTGCACTGGTGAGCGGTAATGGGGGAGCAGGGACTGTGTGATAGAGGGGACAGGACTCAGTCCTGGGGAGCACCGGGACTCTGCACATTAGGATACAGCCGGCTCCACATGTAAGAGCTGGAGGAGAAGTCTGCACTGGTGAGCGGTAATGGGGGAGCAGGAACTGTGTGATAGAGGGGACAGGACTCAGTCCTGGGGGGCACCGGGACTCTGCACATTATGGTACAGCCGGCTCCACATGTAAGAGCTGGAGGAGAAGTCTGCACTGGTGAGCGGTAATGGTGGAGCAGGGACTGTGTGATAGAGGGGACAGGACTCAGTCCTGGGGGGGCACCGGGTCTCTGCACATTAGGGTACAGCCGGCTCCACATGTAAGAGCTGGAGGAGAAGTCTGCACTGGTGAGCGGTAATGAGGGAGCAGGGACTGTGTGATAGAGGGGACAGGACTCAGTCCTGGGGGGGCACCGGGTCTCTGCACATTAGGGTACAGCCGGCTCCACATGTAAGAGCTGGAGGAGAAGTCTGCACTGGTGAGCGGTAATGGGGGAGCAGGGACTGTGTGATAGAGGGGACAGGACTCAGTCCTGGGGGAGCACCGTGACTCTGCACATTAGGGTACAGCTGGCTCCACATGTAAGAGCTGGAGGAGAAGTCTGCACTGTTGAGCGGTAATGGGGGAGCAGGGACTGTGTAATAGAGGGGACATGACTCAGTCCTGGGGGAGCACCGTGACTCTGCACATTAGGGTACAGCCTGCTCCACATGTAAGAGCTGGAGGAGAAGTCTGCACTGGTGAGCGGTAATGGGGGAGCAGTGACTGTGTGATAGAGGGGACAGGACTCAGTCCTGGGGGAGCACCGGGACTCTGCACTTTAGGGACAGCCGGCTCCACATGTAAGAGCTGGAAGAGAAGTCTGCACTGGTGAGCGGTAATGGGGGAGCAGGGACAGTGTGATAGAGGGGACAGGACTCAGTCCTGGGGGGCACCGGGACTCTGCACATTAGGGTACAGCCGGCTCCACATGTAAGAGCTGGAGGAGAAGTCTGCACTGGTGAGCGGTAATGGGGGAGCAGGGACTGTGTGATAGAGGGGACAGGACTCAGTCCTGGGGGAGCACCGGGACTCTGCACATTAGGGTACAGCCGGCTCCACATGTAAGAGCTGGAGGAGAAGTCTGCATTGGTGAGTGGTAATGGGGGAGCAGGGACTGTGTGATAGAGGGGACAGGACTCAGTCCTGGGGGGCACCGGGACTCTGCACATTAGGGTACAGCCGGCTCCACATGTAAGAGCTGGAGGAGAAGGCTGCACTGGTGAGTGGTAATGGGGGAGCAGGGACTGTGTGATAGAGGGGACAGGACTCTGTCCTGGGGGAGCACCGGGACTCTGCACATTAGGGTACAGCCGGCTCCACATGTAAGAGCTGGAGGAGAAGTCTGCACTGGTGAGCGGTAATGGGGGAGCAGGGACTGTGTGATAGAGGGGACAGGACTCAGTCCTGGGGGGCATCGGTACTCTGCACATTAGGGTACAGCCAGCTCCACATGTAAGAGCTGGAGGAGAAGTCTGCACTGGTGAGTGGTAATGGGGGAGCAGGGACTGTGTGATAGAGGGGACAGGACTCAGTCCTGGAGTGCACCGGGACTCTGCACATTAGGGTACAGCCGGCTCCACATGTAACAGCTGGAGGAGAAGTCTGCACTGGTGAGTGGTAATGGGGGAGCAGGGACTATGTGATAGAGGGGACAGGACTCAGTCCTGGGGAGCATCGGGACTCTGCACATTAGGGTACAGCCGGCTCCACATGTAAGAGCTGGAGGAGAAGTCTGCACTGGTGAGCGGTAATGGGGGAGCAGGGACTGTGTGATAGAGGGGACAGTACTCAGTCCTGGGGGGCACCGGGACTCTGCACATTAGGGTACAGCCGGCTCCACATGTAAGAGCTGGAGGAGAAGTCTGCACTGGTGAGCGGTAATGGGGGAGCAGGGACTGTGTGATAGAGGGGACAGGACTCAGTCCTGGGGGGCACCGGGACTCTGCACATTAGGGTACAGCCGGCTCCACATGTAAGAGCTGGAGGAGAAGTCTGCACTGGTGAGCGGTAATGGGGAGCAGGGACTGTGTGATAGAGGGGATAGGACTCATTCCTGGGGGGGAACCGGGACTCTGCACATTAGGGTAGAGCCGGCTCCACATGTAAGAGCTGGAGGAGAAGTCTGCACTGGTGAGCGGTAATGGGGGAGCAGGGACTGTGTGATAGAGGGGACAGGACTCAGTCCTGGGGGGCACCGGGACTCTGCACATTATGGTACAGCCGGCTCCACATGTAAGAGCTGGAGGAGAAGTCTGCACTGGTGAGCGGTAATGGTGGAGCAGGGACTGTGTGATAGAGGGGACAGGACTCAGTCCTGGGGGGGCACCGGGTCTCTGCACATTATGGTACAGCCGGCTCCACATGTAAGAGCTGGAGGAGAAGTCTGCACTGGTGAGCGGTAATGAGGGAGCAGGGACTGTGTGATAGAGGGGACAGGACTCAGTCCTGGGGGAGCACCGGGACTGTGCACATTAGGGTACAGCCGGCTCCACATGTAAGAGCTGGAGGAGAAGTCTGCACTGGTGAGCGGAAATGGGGGAGCAGGGACTGTGTGATAGAGGGGACAGGACTCAGTCCTGGGGGAGCACCGGGACTCTGCACATTAGGGTACAGCCGGCTCCACATGTAAGAGCTGGAGGAGAAGTCTGCACTGGTGAGTGGTAATGGGGGAGCAGGGACTGTGTGATAGAGGGGACAGGACTCAGTCCTGGGGGGGGCACCGGGACTCTGCACATTAGGGTAGAGCCGGCTCCACATGTAAGAGCTGGAGGAGAAGTCTGCACTGGTGAGCGGTAATGGGGAGCAGGGACTGTGTGATAGAGGGGACAGGACTCAGTCCTGGGGGGGGCACCGGGACTCTGCACATTAGGGTAGAGCCGGCTCCACATGTAAGAGCTGGAGGAGAAGTCTGCACTGGTGAGCGGTAATGGGGGAGCAGGGACTGTGTGATAGAGGGGACAGGACTCAGTCCTGGGGGACACCGGGACTCTGCACATTAGGGTACAGCCGGCTCCACATGTAAGAGCTGGAGGAGAAGTCTGCACTGGTGAGTGGTAATGGGGGAGCAGGGACTGTGTGATAGAGGCGACAGGACTCAGTCCTGGGGGGCACCGGGACTCTGCACATTAGGGGACAGCCGGCTCCACATGTAAGAGCTGGAGGAGAAGTCTGCACTGGTGAGCGGTAATGGGGGAGCAGGGACTGTGTGATAGAGGCGACAGGACTCAGTCCTGGGGGGCACCGGGACTCTGCACATTAGGGTACAGCCAGCTCCACATGTAAGAGCTGGAGGAGAAGTCTGCACTGGTGAGTGGTAATGGGGGAGCAGGGACTGTGTGATAGAGGGGACAGGACTCAGTCCTGGGGAGCATCGGGACTCTGCACATTAGGGTACAGCCGGCTCCACATGTAAGAGCTGGAGGAGAAGTCTGCATTGGTGAGTGGTAATGGGGGAGCAGGGACTGTGTGATAGAGGGGACAGGACTCAGTCCTGGGGGGCACCGTGACTCTGCACATTAGGGGACAGCCGGCTCCACATGTAAGAGCTGGAGGAGAAGTCTGCACTGGTGAGCGGTAATGGGGGAGCAGGGACTGTGTGATAGAGGCGACAGGACTCAGTCCTGGGGGGCACCGGGACTCTGCACATTAGGGTACAGCCAGCTCCACATGTAAGAGCTGGAGGAGAAGTCTGCACTGGTGAGTGGTAATGGGGGAGCAGGGACTGTGTGATAGAGGGGACAGGACTCAGTCCTGGGGGGCACCGGGACTCTGCACATTAGGGTACAGCCGGCTCCACATGTAAGAGCTGGAGGAGAAGTCTGCACTGGTGAGCGGTAATGGGGGAGCAGGGACTGTGTGATAGAGGGGACAGGACTCAGTCCTGGGGAGCATCGGGACTCTGCACATTAGGGTACAGCCGGCTCCACATGTAAGAGCTGGAGGAGAAGTCTGCACTGGTGAGCGGTAATGGGGGAGCAGGGACTGTGTGATAGAGGGGACAGGACTCAGTCCTGGGGGGCACCGGGACTCTGCACATTAGGGGACAGCCGGCTCCACATGTAAGAGCTGGAGGAGAAGTCTGCACTGGTGAGCGGTAATGGGGGAGCAGGGACTGTGTGATAGAGGGGACAGGACTCAGTCCTGGGGGGCACCGGGACTCTGCACATTAGGGTACAGCCGGCTCCACATGTAAGAGCTGGAGGAGAAGTCTGCACTGGTGAGTGGTAATGGGGGAGCAGGGACTGTGTGATAGAGGGGACAGGACTCAGTCCTGGGGAGCATCGGGACTCTGCACATTAGGGTACAGCCGGCTCCACATGTAAGAGCTGGAGGAGAAGTCTGCACTGGTGAGCGGTAATGGGGGAGCAGGGACTGTGTGATAGAGGGGACAGGACTCAGTCCTGGGGGGCACCGGGACTCTGCACATTAGGGTACAGCCGGCTCCACATGTAAGAGCTGGAGGAGAAGTCTGCACTGGTGAGTGGTAATGGGGGAGCAGGGACTGTGTGATAGAGGGGACAGGACTCAGTCCTGGGGGAGCACAGTGACTCTGCACATTAGGGTACAGCCGGCTCCACATGTAAGAGCTGGAGGAGAAGTCTGCACTGGTGAGCGGTAATGGGGGAGCAGGGACTGTGTGATAGAGGGGACAGGACTCAGTCCTGGGGAGCACCGGGACTCTGCACATTAGGATACAGCCGGCTCCACATGTAAGAGCTGGAGGAGAAGTCTGCATTGGTGAGTGGTAATGGGGGAGCAGGGACTGTGTGATAGAGGGGACAGGACTCAGTCCTGGGGGGCACCGTGACTCTGCACATTAGGGGACAGCCGGCTCCACATGTAAGAGCTGGAGGAGAAGTCTGCACTGGTGAGCGGTAATGGGGGAGCAGAGGCTGTGTGATAGAGGGGACAGGACTCTGTCCTGGGGGAGCACCGGGACTCTGCACATTAGGGTACAGCCGGCTCCACATGTAAGAGCTGGAGGAGAAGTCTGCACTGGTGAGCGGTAATGGGGGAGCAGGGACTGTGTGATAGAGGCGACAGGACTCAGTCCTGGGGGGCACCGGGACTCTGCACATTAGGGTACAGCCAGCTCCACATGTAAGAGCTGGAGGAGAAGTCTGCACTGGTGAGTGGTAATGGGGGAGCAGGGACTGTGTGATAGAGGGGACAGGACTCAGTCCTGGGGAGCATCGGGACTCTGCACATTAGGGTACAGCCGGCTCCACATGTAAGAGCTGGAGGAGAAGTCTGCACTGGTGAGCGGTAATGGGGGAGCAGGGACTGTGTGATAGAGGGGACAGGACTCAGTCCTGGGGGGCATCGGGACTCTGCACATTAGGGTACAGCCGGCTCCACATGTAAGAGCTGGAGGAGAAGTCTGCACTGGTGAGTGGTAATGGGGGAGCAGGGACTGTGTGATAGAGGGGACAGGACTCAGTCCTGGGGGAGCACAGTGACTCTGCACATTAGGGTACAGCCGGCTCCACATGTAAGAGCTGGAGGAGAAGTCTGCACTGGTGAGCGGTAATGGGGGAGCAGGGACTGTGTGATAGAGGGGACAGGACTCAGTCCTGGGGGAGCACCGTGACTCTGCACATTAGGGTACAGCCGGCTCCACATGTAAAGGCTGGAGGAGAAGTATGCACTGGTGAGCAGTAATGGGGGAGCAGGGACTGTGTGATAGAGGGGACAGGACTCAGTCCTGGGGAGCACCGGGACTCTGCACATTAGGATACAGCCGGCTCCACATGTAAGAGCTGGAGGAGAAGTCTGCACTGGTGAGTGGTAATGGGGGAGCAGGGGCTGTGTGATAGAGGGGACAGGACTCCGTCCTGGGGGGCACCGGGACTCTGCACATTAGGATACAGCCGGCTCCACATGTAAGAGCTGGAGGAGAAGTCTGCATTGGTGAGTGGTAATGGGGGAGCAGGGACTGTGTGATAGAGGGGACAGGACTCAGTCCTGGGGGGCACCGTGACTCTGCACATTAGGGTACAGCTGGCTCCACATGTAAGAGCTGGAGGAGAAGTCTTCACTGGTGAGTGGTAATGGGGGAGCAGGGACTGTGTGATAAAGGGGACAGGACTCAGTCCTGGGGGAGCACCGGGACGCTGCACATTAGGGTACAGCCGGCTCCACATGTAAGAGATGGAGGTGAAGTCTGCACTGGTGAGTGGTAATGGGGGAGCAGGGACTGTGTGATAGAGGGGACAGGACTCAGTCCTGGGGGGCACCGGGACTCTGCACATTAGGGTACAGCCGGCTCCACATGTAAGAGCTGGAGGAGAAGTCTGCACTGGTGAGCGGTAATGGGGGAGCAGGGACTGTGTGATAGAGGGGACAGGACTCAGTCCTGGGGGGCACCGGGACTCTGCACATTAGGGTACAGCCGGCTCCACATGTAAGAGCTGGAGGAGAAGTCTGCACTGGTGAGCGGTAATGGGGGAGCAGGGACTGTGTGATAGAGGGGACAGGACTCAGTCCTGGGGGGCACCGGGACTCTGCACATTAGGGTACAGCCGGCTCCACATGTAAGAGCTGGAGGAGAAGTCTGCACTGGTGAGCGGTAATGGGGGAGCAGGGACTGTGTGATAGAGGGGACAGGACTCAGTCCTGGGGGGCACCGGGACTCTGCACATTAGGGTACAGCCGGCTCCACATGTAAGAGCTGGAGGAGAAGTCTGCACTGGTGAGCGGTAATGGGGGAGCAGGGACTGTGTGATAGAGGGGACAGGACTCAGTCCTGGGGGGCATCGGGACTCTGCACATTAGGGTACAGCCGGCTCCATATGTAAGAGCTGGAGGAGAAGTCTGCACTGGTGAGCGGTAATGGGGGAGCAGGGACTGTGTGATAGAGGGGGACAGGACTCAGTCCTGGGGGAGCACAGTGACTCTGCACATTAGGGTACAGCCGGCTCCACATGTAAGAGCTGGATGAGAAGTCTGCACTGGTGAGCGGTATTGGGGGAGCAGGGACTGTGTGATAGAGGGTACAGGACTCAGTCCTGGGGGAGCACCGTGACTCTGCACATTAGGGTACAGCCGGCTCCACATGTAAGAGCTGGAGGAGAAGTCTGCACTGGTGAGTGGTAATGGGGGAGCAGGGACTGTGTGATAGAAGGGACAGGACTCAGTCCTGGGGGGCACCGTGACTCTGCACATTAGGGTACAGCCGGCTCCACATGTAAGAGCTGGAGGAGAAGTCTGCACTGGTGAGCGGTAATGGGGGAGCAGGGACTGTGTGATAGAGGGGACAGGACTCAGTCCTGGGGGGCACCGGGACTCTGCACATTATGGTACAGCCGGCTCCACATGTAAGAGCTGGAGGAGAAGTCTGCACTGGTGAGCGGTAATGGTGGAGCAGGGACTGTGTGATAGAGGGGACAGGACTCAGTCCTGGGGGGGCACCGGGTCTCTGCACATTAGGGTACAGCCGGCTCCACATGTAAGAGCTGGAGGAGAAGTCTGCACTGGTGAGCGGTAATGAGGGAGCAGGGACTGTGTGATAGAGGGGACAGGACTCAGTCCTGGGGGAGCACCGGGACTGTGCACATTAGGGTACAGCCGGCTCCACATGTAAGAGCTGGAGGAGAAGTCTGCACTGGTGAGCGGAAATGGGGGAGCAGGGACTGTGTGATAGAGGGGACAGGACTCAGTCCTGGGGGAGCACCGGGTCTCTGCACATTAGGGTACAGCCGGCTCCACATGTAAGAGCTGGAGGAGAAGTCTGCACTGGTGAGCGGTAATGGGGGAGCAGGGACTGTGTGATAGAGGGGACAGGACTCAGTCCTGGGGAGCACCGGGACTCTGCACATTAGGATACAGCCGGCTCCACATGTAAGAGCTGGAGGAGAAGTCTGCACTGGTGAGTGGTAATGGGGGAGCAGGGGCTGTGTGATAGAGGGGACAGGACTCCGTCCTGGGGGGCACCGGGACTCTGCACATTAGGATACAGCCGGCTCCACATGTAAGAGCTGGAGGAGAAGTCTGCATTGGTGAGTGGTAATGGGGGAGCAGGGACTGTGTGATAGAGGGGACAGGACTCAGTCCTGGGGGGCACCGTGACTCTGCACATTAGGGTACAGCCGGCTCCACATGTAAGAGCTGGAGGAGAAGTCTGCACTGGTGAGCGGTAATGGGGAGCAGGGACTGTGTGATAGAGGGGACAGGACTCAGTCCTGGGGGGGAACCGGGACTCTGCACATTAGGGTAGAGCCGGCTCCACATGTAAGAGCTGGAGGAGAAGTCTGCACTGGTGAGCGGTAATGGGGGAGCAGGGACTGTGTGATAGAGGGGACAGGACTCAGTCCTGGGGGGCACCGGGACTCTGCACATTATGGTACAGCCGGCTCCACATGTAAGAGCTGGAGGAGAAGTCTGCACTGGTGAGCGGTAATGGTGGAGCAGGGACTGTGTGATAGATGGGACAGGACTCAGTCCTTGGGGGGGCACCGGGTCTCTGCACATTAGGGTACAGCCGGCTCCACATGTAAGAGCTGGAGGAGAAGTCTGCACTGGTGAGCGGTAATGGGGGAGCAGGGACTGTGTGATAGAGGGGACAGGACTCAGTCCTGGGGGAGCACCGGGACTGTGCACATTAGGGTACAGCCGGCTCCACATGTAAGAGCTGGAGGAGAAGTCTGCACTGTTGAGCGGTAATGGGGGAGCAGGGACTGTGTGATAGAGGGGACAGTACTCAGTCCTGGGGGAGCACCGTGACTCTGCACATTAGGGTACAGCCGGCTCCACATGTAAGAGCTGGAGGAGAAGTCTGCACTGGTGAGCGGTAATGGGGGAGCAGGGTCTGTGTGATAGAGGGGTCAGGACTCAGTCCTGGGGGATCACCGTGACTCTGCATATTAGGGTACAGCCGGCTCCACATGTAAGAGCTGGCGGAGAAGTCTGTACTGGTGAGCGATAATGGGGGAGCAGGGACTGTGTGATAGAGGGGACAGGACTCAGTCCATGGGGGCACCGGGACTCTGCACATTAGGGTACAGCCGGCTCCACATGTAAGAGCTGGAGGAGAAGTCTGCACTGGTGAGCGGTAATGGGGGAGCAGGGACTGTGTGATAGAGGGGACAGGACTCAGTCCTGGGGGAGCACCGGGACTCTGCACATTAAGGTACAGCCGGCTCCACATGTAAGAGCTGGAGGATAAGTCTGCACTGGTGAGCGGTAATGGGGGAGCTGGGACTGTGTGATAGAGGGGACAGGACTCAGTCCTGGGGGGCACCGGGACTCTGCACATTAGGGTACAGCCGGCTCCACATGTAAGAGCTGGAGGAGAAGTCTGCACTGGTGAGCGGTAATGGGGGAGCAGGGACTGTGTGATAGAGAGGACAGGACTCAGTCCTGGGGGGGGCACCGGGACTCTGCACATTAGGGTACAGCCGGCTCCACATGTAAGAGCTGGAGGAGAAGACTGCACTGGTGAGCGGTAATGGGGGAGCAGGGGATGTGTGATAGAGGGGACAGGACTCAGTCCTGGGGGGCATCGGGACTCTGCACATTAGGGTACAGCCGGCTCCACATGTAAGAGCTGGAGGAGAAGTCTGCACTGGTGAGCGGTAATGGGAGCAGTGACTGTGTGATAGAGGGGACAGGACTCAGTCCTGGGGGAGCACCGTGACTCTGCACATTAGGGTACAGCCGGCTCCACATGTAAGAGCTGGAGGAGAAGTCTGCACTGGTGAGCGGTAATGGGGGAGCAGGGGCTGTGTGATAGAGGGGACAGGACTCAGTCCTGGGGGGCATCGGGACTCTGCACATTAGGGTACAGCCGGCTCCACATGTAAGAGCTGGAGGAGAAGTCTGCACTGGTGAGCGGTAATGGTGGAGCAGGGACTGTGTGATAGAGGGGACAGGACTCAGTCCTGGGGGAGCACCGGGACTCTGCACATTAAGGTACAGCCGGCTCCACATGTAAGAGCTGGAGGAGAAGTCTGCACTGGTGAGCGGTAATGGGGGAGCAGGGACTGTGTGATAGAGGGGACAGGACTCAGTCCTGGGGGGGCACCGGGACTCTGCACATTAGGGTACAGCCGGCTCCACATGTAAGAGCTGGAGGAGAAGTCTGCACTGGTGAGTGGTAATGGGGGAGCAGGGACTGTGTGATAGAGGGGACAGGACTCAGTCCTGGGGGGCACCGTGACTCTGCACATTAGGGTACAGCCGGCTCCACATGTAAGAGCTGGAGGAGAAGTCTGCACAGGTGAGTGGTAATGGGGGAGCAGGGACTGTGTGATAGAGGGGACAGGACTCAGTCCTGGGGGGCACCGTGACTCTGCACATTAGGGTACAGCCGGCTCCACATGTAAGAGCTGGAGGAGAAGTCTGCACTGGTGAGTGGTAATGGGGGAGCAGGGACTGTGTGATAGAGGGGACAGGACTCAGTCCTGGGGGGCACCGTGACTCTGCACATTAGGGTACAGCCGGCTCCACATGTAAGAGCTGTAGGAGAAGTCTGCACTGGTGAGCGGTAATGGTGGAGCAGGGACTGTGTGATAGAGGGGACAGGACTCAGTCCTGGGGGAGCACCGGGTCTCTGCACATTAGGGTACAGCCGGCTCCACATGTAAGAGCTGGAGGAGAAGTCTGCACTGGTGAGCGGTAATGGGGGAGCAGGGACTGTGTGATAAATGGGACAGGACTCAGTCCTGGGGGAGCACCGTGACTGTGCACATTAGGGTACAGCCGGCTCCACATGTAAGAGCTGAAGGAGAAGTCTGCACTGGTGAGCGGTAATGGGGGAGCAGGGACTCTGTGATAGAGGGGACAGGACTCAGTCCTGGGGGGCACCGGGACTCTGCACATTAGGGTACAGCCGGCTCCACATGTAAGAGCTGGAGGAGAAGTCTGCACTGGTGAGCGGTAATGGGGGAGCAGGGACTGTGTGATAGAGGGGACAGGACTCAGTCCTGGGGGGCACCGGGACTCTGCACATTAGGGTACAGCCGGCTCCACATGTAAGAGCTGGAGGAGAAGTCTGCACTGGTGAGTGGTAATGGGGGAGCAGGGACTGTGTGATAGAGGGGACAGGACTCAGTCCTGGGGGGCACTGGGACTCTGCACATTAGGATACAGCCGGCTCCACATGTAAGAGCTGGAGGAGAAGTCTGCACTGGTGAGCGGTAATGGGGGAGCAGGGACTGTGTGATAGAGGGGACAGGACTCAGTCCTGGGGGAGCACCGGGACTCTGCACATTAGGGTACAGCCGGCTCCACATGTAAGAGCTGGAGGAGAAGTCTGCATTGGTGAGTGGTAATGGGGGAGCAGGGACTGTGTGATAGAGGGGACAGGACTCAGTCCTGGGGGGCACCGGGACTCTGCACATTAGGGTACAGCCGGCTCCACATGTAAGAGCTGGAGGAGAAGGCTGCACTGGTGAGTGGTAATGGGGGAGCAGGGACTGTGTGATAGAGGGGACAGGACTCTGTCCTGGGGGAGCACCGGGACTCTGCACATTAGGGTACAGCCGGCTCCACATGTAAGAGCTGGAGGAGAAGTCTGCACTGGTGAGCGGTAATGGGGGAGCAGGGACTGTGTGATAGAGGGGACAGGACTCAGTCCTGGGGGGCATCGGTACTCTGCACATTAGGGTACAGCCAGCTCCACATGTAAGAGCTGGAGGAGAAGTCTGCACTGGTGAGTGGTAATGGGGGAGCAGGGACTGTGTGATAGAGGGGACAGGACTCAGTCCTGGAGTGCACCGGGACTCTGCACATTAGGGTACAGCCGGCTCCACATGTAACAGCTGGAGGAGAAGTCTGCACTGGTGAGTGGTAATGGGGGAGCAGGGACTGTGTGATAGAGGGGACAGGACTCAGTCCTGGGGAGCATCGGGACTCTGCACATTAGGGTACAGCCGGCTCCACATGTAAGAGCTGGAGGAGAAGTCTGCACTGGTGAGCGGTAATGGGGGAGCAGGGACTGTGTGATAGAGGGGACAGTACTCAGTCCTGGGGGGCACCGGGACTCTGCACATTAGGGTACAGCCGGCTCCACATGTAAGAGCTGGAGGAGAAGTCTGCACTGGTGAGCGGTAATGGGGGAGCAGGGACTGTGTGATAGAGGGGACAGGACTCAGTCCTGGGGGGCACCGGGACTCTGCACATTAGGGTACAGCCGGCTCCACATGTAAGAGCTGGAGGAGAAGTCTGCACTGGTGAGCGGTAATGGGGGAGCAGGGACTGTGTGATAGAGGGGACAGGACTCAGTCCTGGGGGGCATCGGTACTCTGCACATTAGGGTACAGCCGGCTCCATATGTAAGAGCTGGAGGAGAAGTCTGCACTGGTGAGTGGTAATGGGGGATCAGGGACTGTGTGATAAAGGGGACAGGACTCAGTCCTGGGGGAGCACAGTGACTCTGCACATTAGGGTACAGCCGGCTCCACATGTAAGAGCTGGATGAGAAGTCTGCACTGGTGAGCGGTAATGGGGGAGCAGGGACTGTGTGATAGAGGGTACAGGACTCAGTCCTGGGGGAGCACCGTGACTCTGCACATTAGGTTACAGCCGGCTCCACATGTAAGAGCTGGAGGAGAAGTCTGCACTGGTGAGTGGTAATGGGGGAGCAGGGACTGTGTGATAGAAGGGACAGGACTCAGTCCTGGGGGGCACCGTGACTCTGCACATTAGGGTACAGCCGGCTCCACATGTAAGAGCTGGAGGAGAAGTCTGCACTGGTGAGCGGTAATGGGGAGCAGGGACTGTGTGATAGAGGGGATAGGACTCATTCCTGGGGGGGAACCGGGACTCTGCACATTAGGGTAGAGGCGGCTCCACATGTAAGAGCTGGAGGAGAAGTCTGCACTGGTGAGCGGTAATGGGGGAGCAGGGACTGTGTGATAGAGGGGACAGGACTCAGTCTTGGGGGGCACCGGGACTCTGCACATTATGGTACAGCCGGCTCCACATGTAAGAGCTGGAGGAGAAGTCTGCACTGGTGAGCGGTAATGGTGGAGCAGGGACTGTGTGATAGAGGGGACAGGACTCAGTCCTGGGGGGGCACCGGGTCTCTGCACATTAGGGTACAGCCGGCTCCACATGTAAGAGCTGGAGGAGAAGTCTGCACTGGTGAGCGGTAATGAGGGAGCAGGGACTGTGTGATAGAGGGGACAGGACTCAGTCCTGGGGGAGCACCGGGACTGTGCACATTAGGGTACAGCCGGCTCCACATGTAAGAGCTGGAGGAGAAGTCTGCACTGGTGAGCGGAAATGGGGGAGCAGGGACTGTGTGATAGAGGGGACAGGACTCAGTCCTGGGGGAGCACCGGGAC
This sequence comes from Dendrobates tinctorius, assembly GCF_039654945.1. Classification (NCBI taxonomy): domain Eukaryota; kingdom Metazoa; phylum Chordata; class Amphibia; order Anura; family Dendrobatidae; genus Dendrobates; species Dendrobates tinctorius. The sequence goes on from NW_027361822.1 coordinate 441,238, forward strand.
TCTGCACATTAGGGTACAGCCGGCTCCACATGTAAGAGCTGGAGGAGAAGTCTGCACTGGTGAGTGGTAATGGGGGAGCAGGGACTGTGTGATAGAGGGGACAGGACTCAGTCCTGGGGGGGGCACCGGGACTCTGCACATTAGGGTAGAGCCGGCTCCACATGTAAGAGCTGGAGGAGAAGTCTGCACTGGTGAGCGGTAATGGGGAGCAGGGACTGTGTGATAGAGGGGACAGGACTCAGTCCTGGGGGGGGCACCGGGACTCTGCACATTAGGGTAGAGCCGGCTCCACATGTAAGAGCTGGAGGAGAAGTCTGCACTGGTGAGCGGTAATGGGGGAGCAGGGACTGTGTGATAGAGGGGACAGGACTCAGTCCTGGGGGACACCGGGACTCTGCACATTAGGGTACAGCCGGCTCCACATGTAAGAGCTGGAGGAGAAGTCTGCATTGGTGAGTGGTAATGGGGGAGCAGGGACTGTGTGATAGAGGGGACAGGACTCAGTCCTGGGGGGCACCGTGACTCTGCACATTAGGGGACAGCCGGCTCCACATGTAAGAGCTGGAGGAGAAGTCTGCACTGGTGAGCGGTAATGGGGGAGCAGGGACTGTGTGATAGAGGCGACAGGACTCAGTCCTGGGGGGCACCGGGACTCTGCACATTAGGGTACAGCCAGCTCCACATGTAAGAGCTGGAGGAGAAGTCTGCACTGGTGAGTGGTAATGGGGGAGCAGGGACTGTGTGATAGAGGGGACAGGACTCAGTCCTGGGGAGCATCGGGACTCTGCACATTAGGGTACAGCCGGCTCCACATGTAAGAGCTGGAGGAGAAGTCTGCACTGGTGAGCGGTAATGGGGGAGCAGGGACTGTGTGATAGAGGGGACAGGACTCAGTCCTGGGGGGCATCGGGACTCTGCACATTAGGGTACAGCCGGCTCCACATGTAAGAGCTGGAGGAGAAGTCTGCACTGGTGAGTGGTAATGGGGGAGCAGGGACTGTGTGATAGAGGGGACAGGACTCAGTCCTGGGGGAGCACAGTGACTCTGCACATTAGGGTACAGCCGGCTCCACATGTAAGAGCTGGAGGAGAAGTCTGCACTGGTGAGCGGTAATGGGGGAGCAGGGACTGTGTGATAGAGGGGACAGGACTCAGTCCTGGGGAGCACCGGGACTCTGCACATTAGGATACAGCCGGCTCCACATGTAAGAGCTGGAGGAGAAGTCTGCATTGGTGAGTGGTAATGGGGGAGCAGGGACTGTGTGATAGAGGGGACAGGACTCAGTCCTGGGGGGCACCGTGACTCTGCACATTAGGGGACAGCCGGCTCCACATGTAAGAGCTGGAGGAGAAGTCTGCACTGGTGAGCGGTAATGGGGGAGCAGGGGCTGTGTGATAGAGGGGACAGGACTCTGTCCTGGGGGAGCACCGGGACTCTGCACATTAGGGTACAGCCGGCTCCACATGTAAGAGCTGTAGGAGAAGTCTGCACTGGTGAGCGGTAATGGGGGAGCAGGGACTGTGTGATAGAGGCGACAGGACTCAGTCCTGGGGGGCACCGGGACTCTGCACATTAGGGTACAGCCAGCTCCACATGTAAGAGCTGGAGGAGAAGTCTGCACTGGTGAGTGGTAATGGGGGAGCAGGGACTGTGTGATAGAGGGGACAGGACTCAGTCCTGGGGAGCATCGGGACTCTGCACATTAGGGTACAGCCGGCTCCACATGTAAGAGCTGGAGGAGAAGTCTGCACTGGTGAGCGGTAATGGGGGAGCAGGGACTGTGTGATAGAGGGGACAGGACTCAGTCCTGGGGGGCATCGGGACTCTGCACATTAGGGTACAGCCGGCTCCACATGTAAGAGCTGGAGGAGAAGTCTGCACTGGTGAGTGGTAATGGGGGAGCAGGGACTGTGTGATAGAGGGGACAGGACTCAGTCCTGGGGGAGCACCGGGACTCTGCACATTAGGGTACAGCCGGCTCCACATGTAAGAGCTGGAGGAGAAGTCTGCACTGGTGAGCGGTAATGGGGGAGCAGGGACTGTGTGATAGAGGGGACAGGACTCAGTCCTGGGGGAGCACCGTGACTCTGCACATTAGGGTACAGCCGGCTCCACATGTAAAGGCTGGAGGAGAAGTATGCACTGGTGAGCAGTAATGGGGGAGCAGGGACTGTGTGATAGAGGGGACAGGACTCAGTCCTGGGGAGCACCGGGACTCTGCACATTAGGATACAGCCGGCTCCACATGTAAGAGCTGGAGGAGAAGTCTGCACTGGTGAGTGGTAATGGGGGAGCAGGGGCTGTGTGATAGAGGGGACAGGACTCCGTCCTGGGGGGCACCGGGACTCTGCACATTAGGATACAGCCGGCTCCACATGTAAGAGCTGGAGGAGAAGTCTGCATTGGTGAGTGGTAATGGGGGAGCAGGGACTGTGTGATAGAGGGGACAGGACTCAGTCCTGGGGGGCACCGTGACTCTGCACATTAGGGTACAGCTGGCTCCACATGTAAGAGCTGGAGGAGAAGTCTTCACTGGTGAGTGGTAATGGGGGAGCAGGGACTGTGTGATAGAGGGGACAGGACTCAGTCCTGGGGGAGCACCGGGACGCTGCACATTAGGGTACAGCCGGCTCCACATGTAAGAGATGGAGGTGAAGTCTGCACTGGTGAGTGGTAATGGGGGAGCAGGGACTGTGTGATAGAGGGGACAGGACTCAGTCCTGGGGGGCACCGGGACTCTGCACATTAGGGTACAGCCGGCTCCACATGTAAGAGCTGGAGGAGAAGTCTGCACTGGTGAGCGGTAATGGGGGAGCAGGGACTGTGTGATAGAGGGGACAGGACTCAGTCCTGGGGGGCACCGGGACTCTGCACATTAGGGTACAGCCGGCTCCACATGTAAGAGCTGGAGGAGAAGTCTGCACTGGTGAGCGGTAATGGGGGAGCAGGGACTGTGTGATAGAGGGGACAGGACTCAGTCCTGGGGGGCACCGGGACTCTGCACATTAGGGTACAGCCGGCTCCACATGTAAGAGCTGGAGGAGAAGTCTGCACTGGTGAGCGGTAATGGGGGAGCAGGGACTGTGTGATAGAGGGGACAGGACTCAGTCCTGGGGGGCACCGGGACTCTGCACATTAGGGTACAGCCGGCTCCACATGTAAGAGCTGGAGGAGAAGTCTGCACTGGTGAGCGGTAATGGGGGAGCAGGGACTGTGTGATAGAGGGGACAGGACTCAGTCCTGGGGGGCATCGGGACTCTGCACATTAGGGTACAGCCGGCTCCATATGTAAGAGCTGGAGGAGAAGTCTGCACTGGTGAGCGGTAATGGGGGAGCAGGGACTGTGTGATAGAGGGGGACAGGACTCAGTCCTGGGGGAGCACAGTGACTCTGCACATTAGGGTACAGCCGGCTCCACATGTAAGAGCTGGATGAGAAGTCTGCACTGGTGAGCGGTATTGGGGGAGCAGGGACTGTGTGATAGAGGGTACAGGACTCAGTCCTGGGGGAGCACCGTGACTCTGCACATTAGGGTACAGCCGGCTCCACATGTAAGAGCTGGAGGAGAAGTCTGCACTGGTGAGTGGTAATGGGGGAGCAGGGACTGTGTGATAGAAGGGACAGGACTCAGTCCTGGGGGGCACCGTGACTCTGCACATTAGGGTACAGCCGGCTCCACATGTAAGAGCTGGAGGAGAAGTCTGCACTGGTGAGCGGTAATGGGGGAGCAGGGACTGTGTGATAGAGGGGACAGGACTCAGTCCTGGGGGGCACCGGGACTCTGCACATTATGGTACAGCCGGCTCCACATGTAAGAGCTGGAGGAGAAGTCTGCACTGGTGAGCGGTAATGGTGGAGCAGGGACTGTGTGATAGAGGGGACAGGACTCAGTCCTGGGGGGGCACCGGGTCTCTGCACATTAGGGTACAGCCGGCTCCACATGTAAGAGCTGGAGGAGAAGTCTGCACTGGTGAGCGGTAATGAGGGAGCAGGGACTGTGTGATAGAGGGGACAGGACTCAGTCCTGGGGGAGCACCGGGACTGTGCACATTAGGGTACAGCCGGCTCCACATGTAAGAGCTGGAGGAGAAGTCTGCACTGGTGAGCGGAAATGGGGGAGCAGGGACTGTGTGATAGAGGGGACAGGACTCAGTCCTGGGGGAGCACCGGGTCTCTGCACATTAGGGTACAGCCGGCTCCACATGTAAGAGCTGGAGGAGAAGTCTGCACTGGTGAGCGGTAATGGGGGAGCAGGGACTGTGTGATAGAGGGGACAGGACTCAGTCCTGGGGAGCACCGGGACTCTGCACATTAGGATACAGCCGGCTCCACATGTAAGAGCTGGAGGAGAAGTCTGCACTGGTGAGTGGTAATGGGGGAGCAGGGGCTGTGTGATAGAGGGGACAGGACTCCGTCCTGGGGGGCACCGGGACTCTGCACATTAGGATACAGCCGGCTCCACATGTAAGAGCTGGAGGAGAAGTCTGCATTGGTGAGTGGTAATGGGGGAGCAGGGACTGTGTGATAGAGGGGACAGGACTCAGTCCTGGGGGGCACCGTGACTCTGCACATTAGGGTACAGCCGGCTCCACATGTAAGAGCTGGAGGAGAAGTCTGCACTGGTGAGCGGTAATGGGGAAGCAGGGACTGTGTGATAGAGGGGACAGGACTCAGTCCTGGGGGGCACCGGGACTCTGCACATTATGGTACAGCCGGCTCCACATGTAAGAGCTGGAGGAGAAGTCTGCACTGGTGAGCGGTAATGGTGGAGCAGGGACTGTGTGATAGATGGGACAGGACTCAGTCCTTGGGGGGGCACCGGGTCTCTGCACATTAGGGTACAGCCGGCTCCACATGTAAGAGCTGGAGGAGAAGTCTGCACTGGTGAGCGGTAATGGGGGAGCAGGGACTGTGTGATAGAGGGGACAGGACTCAGTCCTGGGGGAGCACCGGGACTGTGCACATTAGGGTACAGCCGGCTCCACATGTAAGAGCTGGAGGAGAAGTCTGCACTGTTGAGCGGTAATGGGGGAGCAGGGACTGTGTGATAGAGGGGACAGTACTCAGTCCTGGGGGAGCACCGTGACTCTGCACATTAGGGTACAGCCGGCTCCACATGTAAGAGCTGGAGGAGAAGTCTGCACTGGTGAGCGGTAATGGGGGAGCAGGGTCTGTGTGATAGAGGGGTCAGGACTCAGTCCTGGGGGATCACCGTGACTCTGCATATTAGGGTACAGCCGGCTCCACATGTAAGAGCTGGAGGAGAAGTCTGTACTGGTGAGCGATAATGGGGGAGCAGGGACTGTGTGATAGAGGGGACAGGACTCAGTCCATGGGGGCACCGGGACTCTGCACATTAGGGTACAGCCGGCTCCACATGTAAGAGCTGGAGGAGAAGTCTGCACTGGTGAGCGGTAATGGGGGAGCAGGGACTGTGTGATAGAGGGGACAGGACTCAGTCCTGGGGGAGCACCGGGACTCTGCACATTAAGGTACAGCCGGCTACACATGTAAGAGCTGGAGGATAAGTCTGCACTGGTGAGCGGTAATGGGGGAGCTGGGACTGTGTGATAGAGGGGACAGGACTCAGTCCTGGGGGGCACCGGGACTCTGCACATTAGGGTACAGCCGGCTCCACATGTAAGAGCTGGAGGAGAAGTCTGCACTGGTGAGCGGTAATGGGGGAGCAGGGACTGTGTGATAGAGAGGACAGGACTCAGTCCTGGGGGGGGCACCGGGACTCTGCACATTAGGGTACAGCCGGCTCCACATGTAAGAGCTGGAGGAGAAGACTGCACTGGTGAGCGGTAATGGGGGAGCAGGGGATGTGTGATAGAGGGGACAGGACTCAGTCCTGGGGGGCATCGGGACTCTGCACATTAGGGTACAGCCGGCTCCACATGTAAGAGCTGGAGGAGAAGTCTGCACTGGTGAGCGGTAATGGGAGCAGTGACTGTGTGATAGAGGGGACAGGACTCAGTCCTGGGGGAGCACCGTGACTCTGCACATTAGGGTACAGCCGGCTCCACATGTAAGAGCTGGAGGAGAAGTCTGCACTGGTGAGCGGTAATGGGGGAGCAGGGGCTGTGTGATAGAGGGGACAGGACTCAGTCCTGGGGGGCATCGGGACTCTGCACATTAGGGTACAGCCGGCTCCACATGTAAGAGCTGGAGGAGAAGTCTGCACTGGTGAGCGGTAATGGTGGAGCAGGGACTGTGTGATAGAGGGGACAGGACTCAGTCCTGGGGGAGCACCGGGACTCTGCACATTAAGGTACAGCCGGCTCCACATGTAAGAGCTGGAGGAGAAGTCTGCACTGGTGAGCGGTAATGGGGGAGCAGGGACTGTGTGATAGAGGGGACAGGACTCAGTCCTGGGGGGGCACCGGGACTCTGCACATTAGGGTACAGCCGGCTCCACATGTAAGAGCTGGAGGAGAAGTCTGCACTGGTGAGTGGTAATGGGGGAGCAGGGACTGTGTGATAGAGGGGACAGGACTCAGTCCTGGGGGGCACCGTGACTCTGCACATTAGGGTACAGCCGGCTCCACATGTAAGAGCTGGAGGAGAAGTCTGCACAGGTGAGTGGTAATGGGGGAGCAGGGACTGTGTGATAGAGGGGACAGGACTCAGTCCTGGGGGGCACCGTGACTCTGCACATTAGGGTACAGCCGGCTCCACATGTAAGAGCTGGAGGAGAAGTCTGCACTGGTGAGTGGTAATGGGGGAGCAGGGACTGTGTGATAGAGGGGACAGGACTCAGTCCTGGGGGGCACCGTGACTCTGCACATTAGGGTACAGCCGGCTCCACATGTAAGAGCTGTAGGAGAAGTCTGCACTGGTGAGCGGTAATGGTGGAGCAGGGACTGTGTGATAGAGGGGACAGGACTCAGTCCTGGGGGAGCACCGGGTCTCTGCACATTAGGGTACAGCCGGCTCCACATGTAAGAGCTGGAGGAGAAGTCTGCACTGGTGAGCGGTAATGGGGGAGCAGGGACTGTGTGATAAATGGGACAGGACTCAGTCCTGGGGGAGCACCGTGACTGTGCACATTAGGGTACAGCCGGCTCCACATGTAAGAGCTGAAGGAGAAGTCTGCACTGGTGAGCGGTAATGGGGGAGCAGGGACTCTGTGATAGAGGGGACAGGACTCAGTCCTGGGGGGCACCGGGACTCTGCACATTAGGGTACAGCCGGCTCCACATGTAGGAGCTGGAGGAGAAGTCTGCAGTGGTGAGCGGTAATGGGGGAGCAGGGACTGTGTGATAGAGGGGACAGGACTCAGTCCTGGGGGGCACCGGGACTCTGCACATTAGGGTACAGCCGGCTCCACATGTAAGAGCTGGAGGAGAAGTCTGCACTGGTGAGCGGTAATGGGGGAGCAGGGACTGTGTGATAGAGGGGACAGGACTCAATCCTGGGGAAGCACCGGGACTCTGCACATTAGGGTACAGCCGGCTCCACATGTAAGAGCTGGAGGAGAAGTCTGCACTGGTGAGCGGTAATGGGGGAGCAGGGACTGTGTGATAGAGAGGACAGGACTCAGTCCTGGGGGAGCACCGGGACTCTGCACATTAGGGTACAGCCGGCTCCACATGTAAGAGCTGGAGGAGAAGTCTGCACTGGTGAGCAGTAATGGGGGAGCAGGGACTGTGTGATAGAGGGGACAGGACTCAGTCCTGGAGTGCATCGGGACTCTGCACATTAGGGTACAGCCGGCTCCACATGTAAGAGCTGGAGGAGAAGTCTGCACTGGTGAGCGGTAATGGGGGAGCAGGGACTGTGTGATAGAGGGGACAGGACTCAGTCCTGGGGGAGCACCGGGACTCTGCACATTAGGGTACAGCCGGCTCCACATGTAAGAGCTGGAGGAGAAGTCTGCACTGGTGAGCGGTAATGGGGGAGCAGGGACTGTGTGATAGAGGGGACAGGACTCAGTCCTGGGGGAGCACCGGGACTCTGCACATTAAGGTACAGCCGGCTCCACATGTAAGAGCTGGAGGATAAGTCTGCACTGGTGAGCGGTAATGGGGGAGCTGGGACTGTGTGATAGAGGGGACAGGACTCAGTCCTGGGGGGCACCGGCACTCTGCACATTAGGGTACAGCCGGCTCCACATGTAAGAGCTGGAGGAGAAGTCTGCACTGGTGAGCGGTAATGGGGGAGCAGGGACTGTGTGATAGAGAGGACAGGACTCAGTCCTGGGGGGGGCACCGGGACTCTTCACATTAGGGTACAGCCGGCTCCACATGTAAGAGCTGGAGGAGAAGACTGCACTGGTGAGCGGTAATGGGGGAGCAGGGGATGTGTGATAGAGGGGACAGGACTCAGTCCTGGGGGGCATCGGGACTCTGCACATTAGGGTACAGCCGGCTCCACATGTAAGAGCTGGAGGAGAAGTCTGCACTGGTGAGCGGTAATGGGAGCAGTGACTGTGTGATAGAGGGGACAGGACTCAGTCCTGGGGGAGCACCGTGACTCTGCACATTAGGGTAGAGCTGGCTCCACATGTAAGAGCTGCAGGAGAAGTCTGCACTGGTGAGCGGTAATGGGGGAGCAGGGGCTGTGTGATAGAGGGGACAGGACTCAGTCCTGGGGGGCACCGGGACTCTGCACATTAGGGTACAGCCGGCTCCACATGTAAGAGCTGGAGTAGAAGTCTGCACTGGTGAGCGGTAATGGGGGAGCAGGGACTGTGTGATAGAGAGGACAGGACTCAGTCCTGGGGGGGGCACCGGGACTCTGCACATTAGGGTACAGCCGGCTCCACATGTAAGAGCTGGAGGAGAAGTCTGCACTGGTGAGCGGTAATGGGGGAGCAGGGACTGTGTGATAGAGGGGACAGGACTCAGTCCTGGGGGGCACCGGGACTCTGCACATTAGGGTACAGCCGGCTCCACATGTAAGAGCTGGAGTAGAAGTCTGCACTGGTGAGCGGTAATGGGGGAGCAGGGACTGTGTGATAGAGGGGACAGGACTCAGTCCTGGGGGGGGCTCCGGGACTCTGCACATTAGGGTACAGCCGGCTCCACATGTAAGAGTTGGAGGAGAAGTCTGCACTGGTGAGCTATAATGGGGGAGCAGGGACTGTGTGATAGAGGGGACAGGACTCAGTCCTGGGGGGCACCGGGACTCTGCACATTAGGGTACAGCCGGCTCCACATGTAAGAGCTGGGGGAGAAGTCTGCACTCGTGAGCGGTAATGGGGGAGCAGGGACTGTGTGATAGAGGGGACAGGACTCAGTCCTGGGGGGGCACCGGGACTCTGCACATTAGGGTACAGCCGGCTCCACATGTAAGAGCTGGAGGAGAAGTCTGCACTGGTGAGCGGTAATGGGGGAGCAGGGACTGTGTGATAGAGGGGACAGGACTCAGTCCTGGGGAGCACCGGGACTCTGCACATTAGGGTACAGCCGGCTCCACATGTAAGAGCTGGACGAGAAGTCTGCACTGGTGAGCGGTAATTGGGGAGCAGGGACTGTGTGATAGAGGGGACAGGACTCAGTCCTGGGGGGCACCGGGACTCTGCACATTAGGGTACAGCCGGCTCCACATGTAAGAGCTGGAGGAGAAGTCTGCACTGGTGAGCAGTAATGGGGGAGCACGGACTGTGTGATAGAGGGCACTGGAATCAGTCCTGGGGAGCACCGGGACTCTGCACATTAGGGTACAGCCGGCTCCACATGTAAGAGCTTGAGGAGAAGTCTGCACTGGTGAGCGGTAATGGGGGAGCAGGGACTGTGTGATAGAGGAGACAGGACTCAGTCCTGGGGGAGCACCGGGACTCTGCACATTAGGGTACAGCCAGCTCCACATGTAAGAGCTGGAGGAGAAGTCTGCACTGGTGAGTGGTAATGGGGGAGCAGGGACTGTGTGATAGAGGGGACAGGACTCAGTCCTGGGGGAGCACCGGGACTCTGCACATTAGGGTACAGCCAGCTCCACATGTAAGAGCTGGAGGAGAAGTCTGCACTGGTGAGCGGTAATGGGGGAGCAGGGACTGTGTGATAGAGGGGACAGGACTCAGTCCTGGGGAGCACCGGGACTCTGCACATTAGGGTACAGCCGGCTCCACATGTAAGAGCTGGAGGAGAAGTCTGCACTGGTGAGTGGTAATGGGGGAGCAGGGACTGTGTGATAGAGGGGACAGGACTCAGTCCTGGTGGGCACCGGGACTCTGCACATTAGGATACAGCCGGCTCCACATGTAAGAGCTGGAGGAGAAGTCTGCACTGGTGAGCGGTAATGGGGGAGCAGGGACTGTGTGATAGAGGGGACAGGACTCAGTCCTGGGGGGCACCGGGACTCTGCACATTAGGGTACAGCCGGCTCCACATGTAAGAGCTGGAGGAGAAGTCTGCACTGGTGAGCAGTAATGGTGGAGCAGGGACTGTGTGATAGAGGGGACTGGAATCAGTCATGGGGAGCACCGGGACTCTGCACATTAGGGTACAGCCGGCTCCACATGTAAGAGCTGGAGGAGAAGTCTGCACTGGTGAGCGGTAATGGGGGAGCAGGGACTGTGTGATAGAGGGGACAGGACTCAGTCCTGGGTGGGCACCGGGACTCTGCACATTAGGGTACAGCCGGCTCCACATCTAAGAGCTGGAGGAGAAGTCTGCACTGGTGAGCGGTAATGGGGGAGCAGGGACTGGGTGATAGAGGGGACAGTACTCAGTCCTGGGGAGCACCGGGACTCTGCACATTAGGGTACAGCCGGCTCCACATGTAAGAGCTGGAGGAGAAGTCTGCACTGGTGAGTGGTAATGGGGGAGCAGGGACTGTGTGATAGAGGGGACAGGACTCAGTCCTGGTGGGCACCGGGACTCTGCACATTAGGATACAGCCGGCTCCACATGTAAGAGCTGGAGGAGAAGTCTGCACTGGTGAGCGGTAATGGGGGAGCAGGGAATGTGTGATAGAGGGGACAGGACTCAGTCCTGGGGGGCACCGGGACTCTGCACATTAGGGTACAGCCGGCTCCACATGTAAGAGCTGGAGGAGAAGTCTGCACTGGTGAGCGGTAATGGGGGATCAGGGACTGTGTGATAGAGGGGACAGGACTCAGTCCTGGGGGGGCACCGGGACTCTGCACATTAGGGTACAGCCGGCTCCACATGTAAGAGCTGGAGGAGAGGTCTGCACTGGTGAGCGGTAATGGGGGAGCAGGGACTGTATGATAGAGGGGACAGGACTCAGTCCTGGGTGGGCACCGGGACTCTGCACATTAGGGTACAGCCGACTCCACATGTAAGAGCTGGAGGAGAAGTCTGCACTGGTGAACGGTAATGGGGGAGCAAAGACTGTGTGATAGAGGGGACAGGACTCAGTCCTGGGGGGCACCGGGACTCTGCACATTAGGGTACAGCCGGCTCCACATGTAAGAACTTGAGGATAAGTCTGCACTGGTGAGCGGTAATGGGGGAGCAGGGACTGTGTGATAGAGGGGACAGGACTCAGTCCTGGGGGGGCACCGGGACTCTGCACATTAGGGTACAGCCGGCTCCACATGTAAGAGCTGGAGGAGAGGTCTGCACTGGTGAGCGGTAATGGGGGAGCAGGGACTGTGTGATAGAGGAGACAGGACTCAGTCCTGGGGGAGCACTGGGACTCTGCACATTAGGGTACAGCCGGCTCCACATGTAAGAGCTGGAGGAGAAGTCTGCACTGGTGAGCGGTAATGGGGGAGCAGGGACTGTGTGATAGAGAGGACAGGACTCAGTCCTGGGGGAGCACTGGGACTCTGCACATTAGGGTACAGCCGGCTCCACATGTAAGAGCTGGAGGAGAAGTCTGCACTGGTGAGCGGTAATGGGGAAGCAGGGACTGTGTGATAGAGGAGACAGGACTCAGTCCTGGGGGAGCACCGGGACTCTGCACATTAGGGTACAGCCGGCTCCACATGTAAGAGCTGGAAGACAAGTCTGCACTGGTGAGCGGTAATGGGGGAGCAGGGACTGTGTGATAGAGGGGACAGGACTCAGTCCTGGGTGGGCACCGGGACTCTGCACATTAGGGTACATCCGGCTCCACATGTAAGAGCTGGAGGAGAAGTCTGCACTGGTGAGCGGTAATGGGGGAGCAGGGACTGTGTGATAGAGGAGACAGGACTCAGTCCTGGGGGAGCACCGGGACTCTGCACATTAGGATACAGCCGGCTCCACATGTAAGAGCTGGAGGAGAAGTCTGCACTAGTGAGCGGTAATGGGGGAGCAGGGACTGTGTGATAGAGGAGACAGGACTCAGTCCTGGGGGGGCATCGGGTCTCTGCACATTAGGGTACAGCCGGCTCCACATGTAAGAGCTGGAGGAGAAGTCTGCACTGGTGAGCGGTAATGGGGGAGCAGGGACTGTGTGATAGAGAGGACAGGACTCAGTCCTGGGGGGGCACTGGGACTCTGCACATTAGGGTACAGCCGGCTCCACATGTAAGAGCTGGAGGAGAAGTCTGCACTGGTGAGCGGTAATGGGGGAGCAGGGACTGTGTGATAGAGGGGACAGGACTCAGTCCTGGGGGGCACCGGGACTCTGCACATTAGGGTACAGCCGGCTCCACATGTAAGAGCTGGGGGAGAAGTCTGCACTGGTGAGCGGTAATGGGGGAGCAGGGACTGTGTGATATAGGGGACAGGACTCAGTCCTGGGGGAGCACCGGGACTCTGCACATTAGGGTACAGCCGGCTCCACATGTAAGAGCTGGAGGAGAAGTCTGCACTGGTGAGCGGTAATGGGGGAGCAGGGACTGTGTGATAGAGGGGGCACCGGGACTCTGCACATTAGGGTACAGCCGGCTCCACATGTAAGAGCTGGAGGAGAAGTCTGCACTGGTGAGCGGTAATGGGGGAGCAGGGACTGTGATAGAGGGGACAGGACTCAGTCCTGGGGGGCATCGGGACTCTGCACATTAGGGTACAGCCGGCTCCACATGTAAGAGCTGGGGGAGAAGTCTGCACTGGTGAGCGGTAATGGGGGAGCAGGGACTGTGTGATAGAGAGGACAGGACTCAGTCCTGGGGGAGAACCGGGACTCTGCACATTAGGGTACAGCCGGCTCCACATGTAAGAGCTGGGGGAGAAGTCTGCACTGGTGAGCGGTAATGGGGGAGCAGGGACTGTGTGATAGAGAGGACAGGACTCAGTCCTGGGGGAGAACCGGGACTCTGCACATTAGGGTACAGCCGGCTCCACATGTAAGAGCTGGAGGAGAAGTCTGCACTGGTGAGCGGTAATGGGGGAGCAGGGACTGTGTGATAGAGGGGACAGGACTCAGTCCTGGGGGGCACCGGGACTCTGCACATTAGGGTACAGCCGACTCCACATGTAAGAGCTGGAGGAGAAGTCTGCACTGGTGAGTGGTAATGGGGGAGCAGGGACTGTGTGATAGAGGGGACAGGACTCTGTCCTGGGGGAGCACCGGTACTCTGCACATTAGGGTACAGCCGGCTCCACATGTAAGAGCTGGAGGAGAAGTCTGCACTGGTGAGCGGTAATGGGGGAGCAGGGACTGTATGATAGAGGGGACAGGACTCAGTCCTGGGGGGCACCGGGACTCTGCACATTAGGGTACAGCCAGCTCCACATGTAAGAGCTGGAGGAGAAGTCTGCACTGGTGAGTGGTAATGGGGGAGCAGGGACTGTGTGATAGAGGGGACAGGACACAGTCCTGGGGAGCATCGGGACTCTGCACATTAGGGTACAGCCGGCTCCACATGTAAGAGCTGGAGGAGAAGTCTGCACTGGTGAGCGGTAATGGAGGAGCAGGGACTGTGTGATAGAGGGGACAGGACTCAGTCCTGGGGGGCACCGGGACTCTGCACATTAGGGTACAGCCGGCTCCACATGTAAGAGCTGGAGGAGAAGTCTGCACTGGTGAGCGGTAATGGGGGAGCAGGGACTGTGTGATAGAGGGGACAGGACTCAGTCCTGGGGGGCACCGGGACTCTGCACATTAGGGTACAGCCGGCTCCACATGTAAGAGCTGGAGGAGAAGTCTGCACTGGTGAGCGGTAATGGTGGAGCAGGGACTGTGTGATAGAGGGGACAGGACTCAGTCCTGGGGGGGCACCGGGTCTCTGCACATTAGGGTACAGCCGGCTCTACATGTAAGAGCTGGAGGAGAAGTCTGCACTGGTGAGCGGTAATGAGGGAGCAGGGACTGTGTGATAGAGGGGACAGGACTCAGTCCTGGGGGAGCACCGGGACTGTGCACATTAGGGTACAGCCGGCTCCACGTGTAAGAGCTGGAGGAGAAGTCTGCACTGTTGAGCGGAAATGGGGGAGCAGGGACTGTGTGATAGAGGGGACAGGACTCAGTCCTGGGGGGGCACCGGGTCTCTGCACATTAGGGTACAGCCGGCTCCACATGTAAGAGCTGGAGGAGAAGTCTGCACTGGTGAGCGGTAATGGGGGAGCAGGGACTGTGTGATAGAGGGGACAGGACTCAGTCCTGGGGGAGCACCGGGACTGTGCACATTAGGGTACAGCCGGCTCCACATGTAAGAGCTGGAGGAGAAGTCTGCACTGGTGAGCGGTAATGGGGGAGCAGGGACTGTGTGATAGAGGGGACAGGACTCAGTCCTGGGGGAGCACCGGGACTGTGCACATTAGGGTACAGCCGGCTCCACATGTAAGAGCTGGAGGAGAAGTCTGCACTGGTGAGCGGAAATGGGGGAGCAGGGACTGTGTGATAGAGGGGACAGGACTCAGTCCTGGGGGGCACTGGGACTCTGCACATTAGGGTACAGCCGGCTCCACATGTAAGAGCTGGAGGAGAAGTCTGCACTGGTGATCGGTAATGGGGGAGCAGGGACTGTGTGATAAAGGGGACAGGACTCAGTCCTGGGGGGCACCGGGACTCTGCACATTAGGGTACAGCCGGCTCCACATGTAACAGCTGGAGGAGAAGTCTGCACTGGTGAGTGGTAATGGGGGAGCAGGGGCTGTGTGATAGAGGGGACAGGACTCAGTCCTGGGGGAGCACCGTGACTCTGCACATTAGGGTACAGCTGGCTCCACATGTAAGAGCTGGAGGAGAAGTCTGCACTGTTGAGCGGTAATGGGGGAGCAGGGACTGTGTAATAGAGGGGACATGACTCAGTCCTGGGGGAGCACCGTGACTCTGCACATTAGGGTACAGCCTGCTCCACATGTAAGAGCTGGAGGAGAAGTCTGCACTGGTGAGCGGTAATGGGGGAGCAGTGACTGTGTGATAGAGGGGACAGGACTCAGTCCTGGGGGAGCACCGGGACTCTGCACATTAGGGACAGCCGGCTCCACATGTAAGAGCTGGAGGAGAAGTCTGCACTGGTGAGCGGTAATGGGGGAGCAGGGACTGTGTGATAGAGGGGACAGGACTCAGTCCTGGGGGAGCACCGGGACTCTGCACATTAGGGTACAGCCGGCTCCACATGTAAGAGCTGGAGGAGAAGTCTGCACTGGTGAGCGGTAATGGGGGAGCAGGGACTGTGTGATAGAGAGGACAGGACTCAGTCCTGGGGGGCACCGGGACTCTGCACATTAGGGTACAGCCGGCTCCACATGTAAGAGCTGGAGGAGAAGTCTGCACTGGTGAGCGGTAATGGGGGAGCAGGGGCTGTGTGATAGAGGGGACAGGACTCAGTCCTGGGGGGCACCGGGACTCTGCACATTAAGGTACAGCCGGCTCCACATGTAAGAGCTGGAGGAGAAGTCTGCACTGGTGAGTGGTAATGGGTGAGCAGGGACTGTGTGATAGAGGGGACAGGACTCAGTCCTGGGGGGGGCACCGGGACTCTGCACATTAGGGTACAGCCGGCTCCACATGTAAGAGCTGGAGGAGAAGTCTGCACTGGTGAGCGGTAATGGGGAGCAGGGACTGTGTGATAGAGGGGACAGGACTCAGTCCTGGGGGGGGCACCGGGACTCTGCACATTAGGGTAGAGCCGGCTCCACATGTAAGAGCTGGAGGAGAAGTCTGCACTGGTGAGCGGTAATGGGGGAGCAGGGACTGTGTGATAGAGGGGACAGGACTCAGTCCTGGGGGGCACCGGGACTCTGCACATTAGGGTACAGCCGGCTCCACATGTTAGAGCTGGAGGAGAAGTCTGCACTGGTGAGTGGTAATGGGGGAGCAGGGACTGTGTGATAGAGGGGACAGGACTCAGTCCTGGGGGGCACTGGGACTCTGCACATTAGGATACAGCCGGCTCCACATGTAAGAGCTGGAGGAGAAGTCTGCACTGGTGAGCGGAAATGGGGGAGCAGGGACTGTGTGATAGAGGGGACAGGACTCAGTCCTGGGGGAGCACCGGGACTCTGCACATTAGGGTACAGCCGGCTCCACATGTAAGAGCTGGAGGAGAAGTCTGCATTGGTGAGTGGTAATGGGGGAGCAGGGACTGTGTGATAGAGGGGACAGGACTCAGTCCTGGGGGGCACCGTGACTCTGCACATTAGGGGACAGCCGGCTCCACATGTAAGAGCTGGAGGAGAAGTCTGCACTGGTGAGCGGTAATGGGGGAGCAGAGGCTGTGTGATAGAGGGGACAGGACTCTGTCCTGGGGGAGCACCGGGACTCTGCACATTAGGGTACAGCCGGCTGCACATGTAAGAGCTGGAGGAGAAGTCTGCACTGGTGAGCGGTAATGGGGGAGCAGGGACTGTGTGATAGAGGCGACAGGACTCAGTCCTGGGGGGCACCGGGACTCTGCACATTAGGGTACAGCCAGCTCCACATGTAAGAGCTGGAGGAGAAGTCTGCACTGGTGAGTGGTAATGGGGGAGCAGGGACTGTGTGATAGAGGGGACAGGACTCAGTCCTGGGGAGCATCGGGACTCTGCACATTAGGGTACAGCCGGCTCCACATGTAAGAGCTGGAGGAGAAGTCTGCACTGGTGAGCGGTAATGGGGGAGCAGGGACTGTGTGATAGAGGGGACAGGACTCAGTCCTGGGGGGCATCGGGACTCTGCACATTAGGGTACAGCCGGCTCCACATGTAAGAGCTGGAGGAGAAGTCTGCACTGGTGAGTGGTAATGGGGGAGCAGGGACTGTGTGATAGAGGGGACAGGACTCAGTCCTGGGGGAGCACAGTGACTCTGCACATTAGGGTACAGCCGGCTCCACATGTAAGAGCTGGAGGAGAAGTCTGCACTGGTGAGCGGTAATGGGGGAGCAGGGACTGTGTGATAGAGGGGACAGGACTCAGTCCTGGGGGAGCACCGTGACTCTGCACATTAGGGTACAGCCGGCTCCACATGTAAAGGCTGGAGGAGAAGTATGCACTGGTGAGCAGTAATGGGGGAGCAGGGACTGTGTGATAGAGGGGACAGGACTCAGTCCTGGGGAGCACCGGGACTCTGCACATTAGGATACAGCCGGCTCCACATGTAAGAGCTGGAGGAGAAGTCTGCACTGGTGAGTGGTAATGGGGGAACAGGGGCTGTGTGATAGAGGGAACAGGACTCCGTCCTGGGGGGCACCGGGACTCTGCACATTAGGATACAGCCGGCTCCACATGTAAGAGCTGGAGGAGAAGTCTGCATTGGTGAGTGGTAATGGGGGAGCAGGGACTGTGTGATAGAGGGGACAGGACTCAGTCCTGGGGGGCACCGTGACTCTGCACATTAGGGTACAGCTGGCTCCACATGTAAGAGCTGGAGGAGAAGTCTTCACTGGTGAGTGGTAATGGGGGAGCAGGGACTGTGTGATAGAGGGGACAGGACTCAGTCCTGGGGGAGCACCGGGACGCTGCACATTAGGGTACAGCCGGCTCCACATGTAAGAGATGGAGGTGAAGTCTGCACTGGTGAGTGGTAATGGGGGAGCAGGGACTGTGTGATAGAGGGGACAGGACTCAGTCCTGGGGGGCACCGGGACTCTGCACATTAGGGTACAGCCGGCTCCACATGTAAGAGCTGGAGGAGAAGTCTGCACTGGTGAGCGGTAATGGGGGAGCAGGGACTGTGTGATAGAGAGGACAGGACTCAG
This sequence comes from Dendrobates tinctorius, assembly GCF_039654945.1. NCBI lineage: Eukaryota > Metazoa > Chordata > Amphibia > Anura > Dendrobatidae > Dendrobates > Dendrobates tinctorius. The sequence goes on from NW_027361822.1 coordinate 459,205, forward strand.
TCCTGGGGGAGCATCGGGACTCTGCACATTAGGGAACAGCCGGCTCCACATGTAAGAGCTGGAGGAGAAGTCTGCACTGGTGAGCCGTAATGGGGGAGCAGGGGCTGTGTGATAGAGGGGACAGGACTCAGTCCTGGGGGGCATCGGGACTCTGCACATTAGGGTACAGCCAGCTCCACATGTAAGAGCTGGAGGAGAAGTCTGCACTGGTGAGTGGTAATGGGGGAGCAGGGACTGTGTGATAGAGGGGACAGGACTCAGTCCTGGAGTGCACCGGGACTCTGCACATTAGGGTACAGCCGGCTCCACATGTAACAGCTGGAGGAGAAGTCTGCACTGGTGAGTGGTAATGGGGCAGCAGGGACTGTGTGATAGAGGGGACAGGACTCAGTCCTGGGGAGCATCGGGACTCTGCACATTAGGGTACAGCCGGCTCCACATGTAAGAGCTGGAGGAGAAGTCTGCACTGGTGAGCGGTAATGGGGGAGCAGGGACTGTGTGATAGAGGGGACAGGACTCAGTCCTGGGGGGCACCGGGACTCTGCACATTAGGGTACAGCCGGCTCCACATGTAAGAGCTGGAGGAGAAGTCTGCACTGGTGAGCGGTAATGGGGGAGCAGGGACTGTGTGATAGAGGGGACAGGACTCAGTCCTGGGGGGCACCGGGACTCTGCACATTAGGGTACAGCCGGCTCCACATGTAAGAGCTGGAGGAGAAGTCTGCACTGGTGAGCGGTAATGGGGGAGCAGGGACTGTGTGATAGAGGGGACAGGACTCAGTCCTGGGGGGCACTGGGACTCTGCACATTAGGGTACAGCCGGCTCCATATGTAAGAGCTGGAGGAGAAGTCTGCACTGGTGAGTGGTAATGGGGGATCAGGGACTGTGTGATAGAGGGGACAGGACTCAGTCCTGGGGGAGCACAGTGACTCTGCACATTAGGGTACAGCCGGCTCCACATGTAAGAGCTGGATGAGAAGTCTGCACTGGTGAGCGGTAATGGGGGAGCAGGGACTGTGTGATAGAGGGTACAGGACTCAGTCCTGGGGGAGCACCGTGACTCTGCACATTAGGGTACAGCCGGCTCCACATGTAAGAGCTGGAGGAGAAGTCTGCACTGGTGAGTGGTAATGGGGGAGCAGGGACTGTGTGATAGAAGGGACAGGACTCAGTCCTGGGGGGCACCGTGACTCTGCACATTAGGGTACAGCCGGCTCCACATGTAAGAGCTGGAGGAGAAGTCTGCACTGGTGAGCGGTAATGGGGAGCAGGGACTGTGTGATAGAGGGGATAGGACTCAGTCCTGGGGGGGAACCGGGACTCTGCACATTAGGGTAGAGCCGGCTCCACATGTAAGAGCTGGAGGAGAAGTCTGCACTGGTGAGCGGTAATGGGGGAGCAGGGACTGTGTGATAGAGGGGACAGGACTCAGTCCTGGGGGGAACCGGGACTCTGCACATTATGGTACAGCCGGCTCCACATGTAAGAGCTGGAGGAGAAGTCTGCACTGGTGAGCGGTAATGAGGGAGCAGGGACTGTGTGATAGAGGGGACAGGACTCAGTCCTGGGGGAGCACCGGGACTGTGCACATTAGGGTACAGCCGGCTCCACATGTAAGAGCTGGAGGAGAAGTCTGCACTGGTGAGCGGAAATGGGGGAGCAGGGACTGTGTGATAGAGGGGACAGGACTCAGTCCTTGGGGGGGCACCGGGTCTCTGCACATTAGGGTACAGCCGGCTCCACATGTAAGAGCTGGAGGAGAAGTCTGCACTGGTGAGCGGTAATGGGGGAGCAGGGACTGTGTGATAGAGGGGACAGGACTCAATCCTGGGGGAGCACCGGGACTGTGCACATTAGGGTACAGCCGGCTCCACATGTAAGAGCTGGAGGAGAAGTCTGCACTGGTGAGCGGAAATGGGGGAGCAGGGACTGTGTGATAGAGGGGACAGGACTCAGTCCTGGGGGAGCACCGGGACTCTGCACATTAGGGACAGCCGGCTCCACATGTAAGAGCTGGAGGAGAAGTCTGCACTGGTGAGCGGTAATGGGGGAGCAGGGACAGTGTGATAGAGGGGACAGGACTCAGTCCTGGGGGGCACCGGGACTCTGCACATTAGGGTACAGCCGGCTCCACATGTAAGAGCTGGAGGAGAAGTCTGCACTGGTGAGCGGTAATGGGGGAGCAGGGGCTGTGTGATAGAGGGGACAGGACTCAGTCCTGGGGGGCACCGGGACTCTGCACATTAAGGTACAGCCGGCTCCACATGTAAGAGCTGGAGGAGAAGTCTGCACTGGTGAGCGGTAATGGGGGAGCAGGGACAGTGTGATAGAGGGGACAGGACTCAGTCCTGGGGGGGTACCGGGACTCTGCACATTAGGGTACAGCCGGCTCCACATGTAAGAGCTGGAGGAGAAGTCTGCACTGGTGAGCGGTAATGGGGGAGCAGGGGCTGTGTGATAGAGGGGACAGGACTCAGTCCTGGGGGGCACCGGGACTCTGCACATTAAGGTACAGCCGGCTCCACATGTAAGAGCTGGAGGAGAAGTCTGCACTGGTGAGCGGTAATGGGGGAGCAGAGACTGTGTGATAGAGGGGACAGGACTCAGTCCTGGGGGGCACCGGGACTCTGCACATTAGGGTACAGCCGGCTCCACATGTAAGAGCTGGAGGAGAAGTCTGCACTGGTGAGCGGTAATGGGGGAGCAGAGACTGTGTGATAGAGGGGACAGGACTCAGTCCTGGGGGGCACCGGGACTCTGCACATTAGGGTACAGCCGGCTCCACATGTAAGAGCTGGAGGAGAAGTCTGCACTGGTGAGTGGTAATGGGGGAGCAGGGACTGTGTGATAGAGGGGACAGGACTCAGTCCTGGGGGGGGCACCGGGACTCTGCACATTAGGGTACAGCCGGCTCCACATGTAAGAGCTGGAGGAGAAGTCTGCACTGGTGAGCGGTAATGGGGAGCAGGGACTGTGTGATAGAGGGGACAGGACTCAGTCCTGGGGGGGAACCGGGACTCTGCACATTAGGGTAGAGCCGGCTCCACATGTAAGAGCTGGAGGAGAAGTCTGCACTGGTGAGCGGTAATGGGGGAGCAGGGACTGTGTGATAGAGGGGACAGGACTCAGTCCTGGGAGGCACCGGGACTCTGCACATTAGGGTACAGCCGGCTCCACATGTAAGAGCTGGAGGAGAAGTCTGCACTGGTGAGTGGTAATGGGGGAGCAGGGACTGTAAGATAGAGGGGACAGGACTCAGTCCTGGGGGGCACTGGGACTCTGCACATTAGGATACAGCCGGCTCCACATGTAAGAGCTGGAGGAGAAGTCTGCACTGGTGAGCGGTAATGGGGGAGCAGGGACTGTGTGATAGAGGGGACAGGACTCAGTCCTGGGGGGCACTGGGACTCTGCACATTAGGATACAGCCGGCTCCACATGTAAGAGCTGGAGGAGAAGTCTGCACTGGTGAGCGGTAATGGGGGAGCAGGGACTGTGTGATAGAGGGGACAGGACTCAGTCCTGGGGGAGCACCGGGACTCTGCACATTAGGGTACAGCCGGCTCCACATGTAAGAGCTGGAGGAGAAGTCTGCATTGGTGAGTGGTAATGGGGGAGCAGGGACTGTGTGATAGAGGGGACAGGACTCAGTCCTGGGGGGCACTGGGACTCTGCACATTAGGATACAGCCGGCTCCACATGTAAGAGCTGGAGGAGAAGTCTGCACTGGTGAGCGGTAATGGGGGAGCAGGGACTGTGTGATAGAGGGGACAGGACTCAGTCCTGGGGGAGCACCGGGACTCTGCACATTAGGGTACAGCCGGCTCCACATGTAAGAGCTGGAAAAGAAGTCTGCATTGGTGAGTGGTAATGGGGGAGCAGGGACTGTGTGATAGAGGGGACAGGACTCAGTCCTGGGGGGCACCGTGACTCTGCACATTAGGGTACAGCTGGCTCCATATGTAAGAGCTGGAGGAGAAGTCTTCACTGGTGAGTGGTAATGGGGGAGCAGGGACTGTGTGATAGAGGGGACAGGACTCAGTCCTGGGGGAGCACCGGGACTCTGCACATTAGGGTACAGCCGACTCCACATGTAAGAGATGGAGGTGAAGTCTGCACTGGTGAGTGGTAATGGGGGAGCAGGGACTGTGTGATAGAGAGGACAGGACTCAGTCCAGGGGGAGCACCGGGACTCTGCACATTAGGGTACAGCCGGCTCCACATGTAAGAGCTGGAGGAGAAGTCTGCACTGGTGAGCGGTAATGGGGGAGCAGGGGCTGTGTGATAGAGGGGACAGGACTGAGTCCTGGGGGGCACCGGGACTCTGCACATTAGGGTACAGCCAGCTCCACATGTAATTGCTGGAGGAGAAGTCTGCACTGGTGAGTGGTAATGGGGGAGCAGGGACTGTGTGATAGAGGGGACAGGACTCAGTCCTGGAGTGCACCGGGACTCTGCACATTAGGGTACAGCCGACTCCACATGTAACAGCTGGAGGAGAAGTCTGCACTGGTGAGGGGTAATGGGGGAGCAGGGACTGTGTGATAGAGGGGACAGGACTCAGTCCTGGGGGGCACCGTGACTCTGCACATTAGGGTACAGCCGGCTCCACATGTAAGAGCTGGAGGAGAAGTCTGCACAGGTGAGTGGTAATGGGGGAGCAGGGACTGTGTGATAGAGGGGACAGGACTCAGTCCTGGGGGGCACCGTGACTCTGCACATTAGGGTACAGCCGGCTCCACATGTAAGAGCTGTAGGAGAAGTCTGCACTGGTGAGCGGTAATGGTGGAGCAGGGACTGTGTGATAGAGGGGACAGGACTCAGTCCTGGGGGGGCACCGGGACTCTGCACATTAGGGTACAGCCGGCTCCACATGTAAGAGCTGGAGGAGAAGTCTGCACTGGTGAGCGGTAATGGGGGAGCAGGGACTGTGTGATAGAGGGGACAGGACTCAGTCCTGGGGGAGCACCGGGTCTCTGCACATTAGGGTACAGCCGGCTCCACATGTAAGAGCTGGAGGAGAAGTCTGCACTGGTGAGCGGTAATGGGGGAGCAGGGACTGTGTGATAAATGGGACAGGACTCAGTCCTGGGGGAGCACCGTGACTGTGCACATTAGGGTACAGCCGGCTCCACATGTAAGAGCTGAAGGAGAAGTCTGCACTGGTGAGCGGTAATGGGGGAGCAGGGACTCTGTGATAGAGGGGACAGGACTCAGTCCTGGGGGGCACTGGGACTCTGCACATTAGGGTACAGCCGGCTCCACATGTAAGAGCTGGAGGAGAAGTCTGCACTGGTGAGCAGTAATGGGGGAGCAGGGACTGTGTGATAGAGGGGACAGGACTCAGTCCTGGGGAGCACCGTGACTCTGCACATTAGGGTACAGCCGGCTCCACATGTAAGAGCTGGAGGAGAAGTCTGCACTGGTGAGCGGTAATGGGGGAGCAGGGACTGTGTGATAGAGGGGACAGGACTCAGTCCTGGGGGAGCACCGGGTCTCTGCACATTAGGGTACAGCCGGCTCCACATGTAAGAGCTGGAGGAGAAGTCTGCACTGGTGAGCGGTAATGGGGGAGCAGGGACTGTGTGATAAATGGGACAGGACTCAGTCCTGGGGGAGCACCGTGACTGTGCACATTAGGGTACAGCCGGCTCCACATGTAAGAGCTGAAGGAGAAGTCTGCACTGGTGAGCGGTAATGGGGGAGCAGGGACTCTGTGATAGAGGGGACAGGACTCAGTCCTGGGGGGCACTGGGACTCTGCACATTAGGGTACAGCCGGCTCCACATGTAAGAGCTGGAGGAGAAGTCTGCACTGGTGAGCAGTAATGGGGGAGCAGGGACTGTGTGATAGAGGGGACAGGACTCAGTCCTGGGGAGCACCGTGACTCTGCACATTAGGGTACAGCCGGCTCCACATGTAGGAGCTGGAGGAGAAGTCTGCAGTGGTGAGCGGTAATGGGGGAGCAGGGACTGTGTGATAGAGGGGACAGGACTCAGTCCTGGGGGGCACCGGGACTCTGCACATTAGGGTACAGCCGGCTCCACATGTAAGAGCTGGAGGAGAAGTCTGCACTGGTGAGCGGTAATGAGGGAGCAGGGACTGTGTGATAGAGGGGACAGGACTCAATCCTGGGGAAGCACCGGGACTCTGCACATTAGGGTACAGCCGGCTCCACATGTAAGAGCTAGAGGAGAAGTCTGCACTGGTGAGCGGTAATGGGGGAGCAGGGACTGTGTGATAGAGAGGACAGGACTCAGTCCTGGGGGAGCACCGGGACTCTGCACATTAGGGTACAGCCGGCTCCACATGTAAGAGCTGGAGGAGAAGTCTGCACTGGTGAGCAGTAATGGAGGAGCAGGGACTGTGTGATAGAGGGGACAGGACTCAGTCCTGGGGGGCACCGGGACTCTGCACATTAGGGTACAGCCGGCTCCACATGTAAGAGCTGGAGGAGAAGTCTGCACTGGTGAGTGGTAATGGGGGAGCAGGGACTGTGTGATAGAGGGGACAGGACTCAGTCCTGGAGTGCATCGGGACTCTGCACATTAGGGTACAGCCGGCTCCATATGTAAGAGCTGGAGGAGAAGTCTGCACTGGTGAGTGGTAATGGGGGAGCAGGGACTGTGTGATAGAGGGGACAGGACTCAGTCCTGGAGTGCATCGGGACTCTGCACATTAGGGTACAGCCGGCTCCACATGTAAGAGCTGGAGGAGAAGTCTGCACTGGTGAGCGGTAATGGGGAGCAGGGACTGTGTGATAGAGGGGACAGGACTCAGTCCTGGGGGGGAACCGGGACTCTGCACATTAGGGTAGAGCCGGCTCCACATGTAAGAGCTGGAGGAGAAGTCTGCACTGGTGAGCGGTAATGGTGGAGCAGGGACTGTGTGATAGAGGGGACAGGACTCAGTCCTGGGGGAGCACCGGGTCTCTGCACATTAGGGTACAGCCGGCTCCACATGTAAGAGCTGGAGGAGAAGTCTGCACTGGTGAGCAGTAATGGGGGAGCAGGGACTGTGTGATAGAGGGGACAGGACTCAGTCCTGGGGGGCACCGGGACTCTGCACATTAGTGTACAGCCGGCTCCACATGTAAGAGCTGGAGGAGAAGTCTGCACTGTTGAGCGGTAATGGGGGAGTAGGGACTGTGTGATAGAGGGGACAGGACTCAGTCCATGGGGGCACCGGGACTCTGCACATTAGGGTACAGCCAGCTCCACATGTAAGAGCTGGAGGAGAAGTCTGCACTGGTGAGCGGTAATGGGGGAGCAGGGACTGTGTGATAGAGGGGACAGGACTCAGTCCATGGGGGCACCGGGACTCTGCACATTAGGGTACAGCCAGCTCCACATGTAAGAGCTGGAGGAGAAGTCTGCACTGGTGAGCGGTAATGGGGGAGCAGGGACTGTGTGATAGAGGGGACAGGACTCAGTCCTGGGGGAGCACCGGGACTCTGCACATTAGGGTACAGCCGGCTCCACATGTAAGAGCTGGAGGAGAAGTCTGCACTGGTGAGCGGTAATGGGGGAGCAGGGACTGTGTGATAGAGGGGACAGGACTCAGTCCTGGGGGAGCACCTGGACTCTGCACATTAAGGTACAACCGGCTCCACATGTAATAGCTGGAGGAGAAGTCTGCACTGGTGAGCGGTAATGGGGGAGCTGGGACTGTGTGATAGAGGGGACAGGACTCAGTCCTGGGGGGCACCGGGACTCTGCACATTAGGGTACAGCCGGCTCCACATGTAAGAGCTGGAGGAGAAGTCTGCACTGGTGAGCGGTAATGGGGGAGCAGGGACTGTGTGATAGAGAGGACAGGACTCAGTCCTGGGGGGGGCACCGGGACTCTGCACATTAGGGTACAGCCGGCTCCACATGTAAGAGCTGGAGGAGAAGACTGCACTGGTGAGCGGTAATGGGGGAGCAGGGGATGTGTGATAGAGGGGACAGGACTCAGTCCTGGGGGGCATCGGGACTCTGCACATTAGGGTACAGCCGGCTCCACATGTAAGAGCTGGAGGAGAAGTCTGCACTGGTGAGCGGTAATGGGAGCAGTGACTGTGTGATAGAGGGGACAGGACTCAGTCCTGGGGGAGCACCGTGACTCTGCACATTAGGGTAGAGCTGGCTCCACATGTAAGAGCTGGAGGAGAAGTCTGCACTGGTGAGCGGTAATGGGGGAGCAGGGGCTGTGTGATAGAGGGGACAGGACTCAGTCCTGGGGGGCATCGGGACTCTGCACATTAGGGTACAGCCGGCTCCACATGTAAGAGCTGGAGGAGAAGTCTGCACTGGTGAGCTATAATGGGGGAGCAGGGACTGTGTGATAGAGGGGACAGGACTCAGTCCTGGGGGGCACCGTGACTCTGCACATTAGGGTACAGCCGGCTCCACATGTAAGAGCTGGAGGAGAAGTCTGCACAGGTGAGTGGTAATGGGGGAGCAGGGACTGTGTGATAGAGGGGACAGGACTCAGTCCTGGGGGGGCACCGGGACTCTGCACATTAGGGTACAGCCGGCTCCACATGTAAGAGCTGGAGGAGAAGTCTGCACTGGTGAGCGGTAATGGGGGAGCAGGGTCTGTGTGATAGAGGGGACAGGACTCAGTCCTGGGGGAGCACCGGGACTCTGCACATTAGGGTACAGCCGGCTCCACATGTAAGAGCTGGAGGAGAAGTCTGCACTGGTGAGCAGTAATGGAGGAGCAGGGACTGTGTGATAGAGAGGACAGGACTCAGTCCTGGGGGGGCACCGGGACTCTGCACATTAGGGTACAGCCGGCCCCACATGTAAGAGCTGGAGGAGAAGGCTGCACTGTTGAGCGGTAATGGGGGAGCAGGGACTGTGTGATAGAGGGGACAGGACTCAGTCCTGGGGGATCACCGTGACTCTGCATATTAGGGTACAGCCGGCTCCACATGTAAGAGCTGGAGGAGAAGTCTGTACTGGTGAGCGATAATGGGGGAGCAGGGACTGTGTGATAGAGGGGACAGGACTCAGTCCATGGGGGCACCGGGACTCTGCACATTAGGGTACAGCCGGCTCCACATGTAAGAGCTGGAGGAGAAGTCTGCACTGGTGAGCAGTAATGGGGGAGCAGGGACTGTGTGATAGAGGGGACAGGACTCAGTCCTGGGGGAGCACCGGGACTCTGCACATTAGGGTACAGCCGGCTCCACATGTAAGAGCTGGAGGAGAAGTCTGCACTGGTGAGCGGTAATGGTGGAGCAGGGACTGTGTGATAGAGGGGACAGTACTCAGTCCTGGGGGAGCACCGGGACTCTGCACATTAAGGTACAGCCGGCTCCACATGTAAGAGCTGGAGGATAAGTCTGCACTGGTGAGCGGTAATGGGGGAGCTGGGACTGTGTGATAGAGGGGACAGGACTCAGTCCTGGGGGGCACCGGGACTCTGCACATTAGGGTACAGCCGGCTCCACATGTAAGAGCTGGAGTAGAAGTCTGCACTGGTGAGCGGTAATGGGGGAGCAGGGACTGTGTGATAGAGGGGACAGGACTCAGTCCTGGGGGTGCACCGGGACTCTGCACATTAGGGTACAGCCGGCTCCACATATAAGAGCTGGAGGAGAAGTTTGCACTGGTGAGCTATAATGGGTGAGCAGGGACTGTGTGATAGAGGGGACAGGACTCAGTCCTGGGGGTGCACCGGGACTCTGCACATTAGGGTACAGCCGGCTCCACATATAAGAGCTGGAGGAGAAGTCTGCACTGGTGAGCGGTAATGCGGGAGCAGGGGCTGTGTGATAGAGGGGACAGGACTCAGTCCTGGGGGGCACCGGGACTCTGCACATTAGGGTACAGCCGGCTCCACATGTAAGAGCTGGAGGAGAAGTCTGTACTATTGAGCGGTAATGCGGGAGCAGGGACTGTGTGATAGAGGGGACAGGACTCAGTCCTGGGGGGCATCGGGACTCTGCACATTAGGGTACAGCCGGCTCCACATGTAAGAGCTGGAGGAGAAGTCTGCACTGGTGAGCGGTAATGGGGGAGCAGGGACTGTGTGATAGAGGGGACAGGACTCAGTCCTGGGGGGCACCGGGACTCTGCACATTAGGGTACAGCCGGCTCCACATGTAAGAGCTGGAGGAGAAGTCTGCACTGGTGAGCGGTAATGGGGGAGCAGGGACTGTGTGATAGAGGGGACAGGACTCAGTCCTGGGGGGCACCGGGACTCTGCACATTAGGGTACAGCCAGCTCCACATGTAAGAGCTGGAGGAGAAGTCTGCACTGGTGAGCGGTAATGGGGGAGCAGGGACTGTGTGATAGAGGGGACAGGACTCAGTCCTGGGGGGCACCGTGACTCTGCACATTAGGGGACAGCCGGCTCCACATGTAAGAGCTGGAGGAGAAGTCTGCACTGGTGAGCGGTAATGGGAGAGCAGGGACTGTGTGATAGAGGGGACAGGACTCAGTCCTGGGGGGCATCGGGACTCTGCACATTGGGGTACAGCCGGCTGCACATGTAAGAGCTGGAGGAGAAGTCTGCACTGGTGAGCGGTAATGGTGGAGCAGGGACTGTGTGATAGAGGGGACAGGACTCAGTCCTGGGGGGCACCGGGACTCTGCACATTAGGGTACAGCCAGCTCCACATGTAAGAGCTGGAGGAGAAGTCTGCACTGGTGAGCGGTAATGGGGGAGCAGGGACTGTGTGATAGAGGGGACAGGACTCAGTCCTGGGGGGCACCGGGACTCTGCACATTAGGGTACAGCCGGCTCCACATGTAAGAGCTGGAGGAGAAGTCTGCACTGGTGAGCGGTAATGGGGAGCAGGGACTGTGTGATAGAGGGGACAGGACTCAGTCCTGGGGGGCACCGTGACTCTGCACATTAGGGTACAGCCGGCTCCACATGTAAGAGCTGGAGGAGAAGTCTGCACTGGTGAGCGGTAATGGGGAGCAGGGACTGTGTGATAGAGGGGACAGGACTCAGTCCTGGGGGAGCACCGGGACTCTGCACATTAGGGTACAGCCGGCTCCACATGTAAGAGCTGGAGGAGAAGTCTGCACTGGTGAGCGGTAATGGTGGAGCAGGGACTGTGTGATAGAGGGGACAGGACTCAGTCCTGGGGGAGCACCGGGTCTCTGCACATTAGGGTACAGCCGGCTCCACATGTAAGAGCTGGAGGAGAAGTCTGCACTGGTGAGCAGTAATGGGGGAGCAGGGACTGTGTGATAGAGGGGACAGGACTCAGTCCTGGGGGAGCACCGTGACTGTGCACATTAGTGTACAGCCGGCTCCACATGTAAGAGCTGGAGGAGAAGTCTGCACTGGTGAGCAGTAATGGTGGAGCAGGGACTGTGTGATAGAGGGGACAGGACTCAGTCCTGGGGGGCACTGGGACTCTGCACATTAGGGTACAGCCGGCTCCACATGTAAGAGCTGGAGGAGAAGTCTGCACTGGTGAGCAGTAATGGGGGAGCAGGGGCTGTGTGATAGAGGGGACAGGACTCAGTCCTGGGGGAGCACCGGGACTCTGCACATTAGGGTACAGCCGGCTCCACATGTAAGAGCTGGAGGAGAAGTTTGCACTGGTGAGCGGTAATGGGGGAGCAGGGACTGTGTGATAGAGAGGACAGGACTCAGTCCTGGGGGGGCACCGGGACTCTGCACATTAGGGTACAGCCGGCTCCACATGTAAGAGCTGGAGGAGAAGTCTGCACTGGTGAGCAGTAATGGGGGAGCAGGGACTGTGTGATAGAGGGGACAGGACTCAGTCCTGGGGGGCACCGGGAATCTGCACATTAGGGTACAGCCGGCTCCACATGTAAGAGCTGGAGGAGAAGTCTGCACTGGTGAGTGGTAATGGGGGAGCAGGGGCTGTGTGATAGAGGGGACAGGACTCAGTCCTGGGGGAGCACCGGGACTCTGCACATTAGGGTACAGCCGGCTCCACATGTAAGAGCTGGAGGAGAAGTCTGCACTGGTGAGCGGTAATGGGGGAGCAGGGACTGTGTGATAGAGGGGACAGGACTCAGTCCTGGGGGGCACTGGGACTCTGCACATTAGGGTACAGCCGGCTCCACATGTAAGAGCTGGAGGAGAAGTCTGCACTGGTGAGCGGTAATGGGGGAGCAGGGACTGTGTGATAGAGAGGACAGGACTCAGTCCTGGGGGAGCACCGGGACTCTGCACATTAGGGTACAGCCGGCTCCACATGTAAGAGCTGGAGGAGAAGTCTGCACTGGTGAGCAGTAATGGAGGAGCAGGGACTGTGTGATAGAGAGGACAGGACTCAGTCCTGGGGGGCACCGGGACTCTGCACATTAGGGTACAGCCGGCCCCACATGTAAGAGCTGGAGGAGAAGTCTGCACTGGTGAGCAGTAATGGAGGAGCAGGGACTGTGTGATAGAGGGCACAGGACTCAGTCCTGGGGGGCACCGGGACTCTGCACATTAGGGTACAGCCGGCTCCACATGTAAGAGCTGGAGGAGAAGTCTGCACTGGTGAGCGGTAATGGGGAGCAGGGACTGTGTGATAGAGGGGACAGGACTCAGTCCTGGGGGGGAACCGGGACTCTGCACATTAGGGTAGAGCCGGCTCCACATGTAAGAGCTGGAGGAGAAGTCTGCACTGGTGAGCGGTAATGGTGGAGCAGGGACTGTGTGATAGAGGGGACATGACTCAGTCCTGGGGGAGCACCGGGACTCTGCACATTAGGGTACAGCCGGCTCCACATGTAAGAGCTGGAGGAGAAGTCTGCACTGGTGAGCGGTAATGGGGAGCAGGGACTGTGTGATAGAGGGGACAGGACTCAGTCCTGGGGGAGCACCGGGACTCTGCACATTAGGGTACAGCCGGCTCCACATGTAAGAGCTGGAGGAGAAGTCTGCACTGGTGAGCGGTAATGGTGGAGCAGGGACTGTGTGATAGAGGGGACAGGACTCAGTCCTGGGGGAGCACCGGGTCTCTGCACATTAGGGTACAGCCGGCTCCACATGTAAGAGCTGGAGGAGAAGTCTGCACTGGTGAGCAGTAATGGGGGAGCAGGGACTGTGTGATAGAGGGGACAGGACTCAGTCCTGGGGGAGCACCGTGACTGTGCACATTAGTGTACAGCCGGCTCCACATGTAAGAGCTGGAGGAGAAGTCTGCACTGGTGAGCAGTAATGGTGGAGCAGGGACTGTGTGATAGAGGGGACAGGACTCAGTCCTGGGGGGCACTGGGACTCTGCACATTAGGGTACAGCCGGCTCCACATGTAAGAGCTGGAGGAGAAGTCTGCACTGGTGAGCAGTAATGGGGGAGCAGGGGCTGTGTGATAGAGGGGACAGGACTCAGTCCTGGGGGAGCACCGGGACTCTGCACATTAGGGTACAGCCGGCTCCACATGTAAGAGCTGGAGGAGAAGTTTGCACTGGTGAGCGGTAATGGGGGAGCAGGGACTGTGTGATAGAGAGGACAGGACTCAGTCCTGGGGGGGCACCGGGACTCTGCACATTAGGGTACAGCCGGCTCCACATGTAAGAGCTGGAGGAGAAGTCTGCACTGGTGAGCAGTAATGGGGGAGCAGGGACTGTTTGATAGAGGGGACAGGACTCAGTCCTGGGGGGCACCGGGAATCTGCACATTAGGGTACAGCCGGCTCCACATGTAAGAGCTGGAGGAGAAGTCTGCACTGGTGAGCGGTAATGGGGGAGCAGGGACTGTGTGATAGAGGGGACAGGACTCAGTCCTGGGGGGCACCGGGACTCTGCACATTAGGGTACAGCCAGCTCCACATGTAAGAGCTGGAGGAGAAGTCTGCACTGGTGAGCGGTAATGGGGGAGCAGGGACTGTGTGATAGAGGGGACAGGACTCAGTCCTGGGGGGCACCGTGACTCTGCACATTAGGGTACAGCCGGCTCCACATGTAAGAGCTGGAGGAGAAGTCTGCACTGGTGAGCGGTAATGGTGGAGCAGGGACTGTGTGATAGAGGGGACAGGACTCAGTCCTGGGGGAGCACCGGGTCTCTGCACATTAGGGTACAGCCGGCTCCACATGTAAGAGCTGGAGGAGAAGTCTGCACTGGTGAGCGGTAATGGGGAGCAGGGACTGTGTGATAGAGGGGACAGGACTCAGTCCTGGGGGAGCACCGGGACTCTGCACATTAGGGTACAGCCGGCTCCACATGTAAGAGCTGGAGGAGAAGTCTGCACTGGTGAGCGGTAATGGTGGAGCAGGGACTGTGTGATAGAGGGGACAGGACTCAGTCCTGGGGGAGCACCGGGTCTCTGCACATTAGGGTACAGCCGGCTCCACATGTAAGAGCTGGAGGAGAAGTCTGCACTGGTGAGCAGTAATGGGGGAGCAGGGACTGTGTGATAGAGGGGACAGGACTCAGTCCTGGGGGAGCACCGTGACTGTGCACATTAGTGTACAGCCGGCTCCACATGTAAGAGCTGGAGGAGAAGTCTGCACTGGTGAGTGGTAATGGGGGAGCAGGGACTGTGTGATAGAGGGGACAGGACTCAGTCCTGGGGGGCACTGGGACTCTGCACATTAGGGTACAGCCGGCTCCACATGTAAGAGCTGGAGGAGAAGTCTGCACTGGTGAGCAGTAATGGGGGAGCAGGGGCTGTGTGATAGAGGGGACAGGACTCAGTCCTGGGGGAGCACCGGGACTCTGCACATTAGGGTACAGCCGGCTCCACATGTAAGAGCTGGAGGAGAAGTCTGCACTGGTGAGCAGTAATGGTGGAGCAGGGACTGTGTGATAGAGGGGACAGGACTCAGTCCTGGGGGGCACTGGGACTCTGCACATTAGGGTACAGCCGGCTCCACATGTAAGAGCTGGAGGAGAAGTCTGCACTGGTGAGCAGTAATGGGGGAGCAGGGGCTGTGTGATAGAGGGGACAGGACTCAGTCCTGGGGGAGCACCGGGACTCTGCACATTAGGGTACAGCCGGCTCCACATGTAAGAGCTGGAGGAGAAGTTTGCACTGGTGAGCGGTAATGGGGGAGCAGGGACTGTGTGATAGAGAGGACAGGACTCAGTCCTGGGGGGGCACCGGGACTCTGCACATTAGGGTACAGCCGGCTCCACATGTAAGAGCTGGAGGAGAAGTCTGCACTGGTGAGCAGTAATGGGGGAGCAGGGACTGTGTGATAG
Source organism: Dendrobates tinctorius (assembly GCF_039654945.1). Classification (NCBI taxonomy): domain Eukaryota; kingdom Metazoa; phylum Chordata; class Amphibia; order Anura; family Dendrobatidae; genus Dendrobates; species Dendrobates tinctorius. The sequence continues at coordinate 474,318 of NW_027361822.1, forward strand.
AGGGGACAGGACTCAGTCCTGGGGGGCACCGGGAATCTGCACATTAGGGTACAGCCGGCTCCACATGTAAGAGCTGGAGGAGAAGTCTGCACTGGTGAGTGGTAATGGGGGAGCAGGGGCTGTGTGATAGAGGGGACAGGACTCAGTCCTGGGGGAGCACCGGGACTCTGCACATTAGGGTACAGCCGGCTCCACATGTAAGAGCTGGAGGAGAAGTCTGCACTGGTGAGCGGTAATGGGGGAGCAGGGACTGTGTGATAGAGGGGACAGGACTCAGTCCTGGGGGGCACTGGGACTCTGCACATTAGGGTACAGCCGGCTCCACATGTAAGAGCTGGAGGAGAAGTCTGCACTGGTGAGCGGTAATGGGGGAGCAGGGACTGTGTGATAGAGAGGACAGGACTCAGTCCTGGGGGAGCACCGGGACTCTGCACATTAGGGTACAGCCGGCTCCACATGTAAGAGCTGGAGGAAAAGTCTGCACTGGTGAGCGGTAATGGAGGAGCAGGGACTGTGTGATAGAGAGGACAGGACTCAGTCCTGGGGGGCACCGGGACTCTGCACATTAGGGTACAGCCGGCCCCACATGTAAGAGCTGGAGGAGAAGTCTGCACTGGTGAGCAGTAATGGAGGAGCAGGGACTGTGTGATAGAGGGCACAGGACTCAGTCCTGGGGGGCACCGGGACTCTGCACATTAGGGTACAGCCGGCTCCACATGTAAGAGCTGGAGGAGAAGTCTGCACTGGTGAGCGGTAATGGGGAGCAGGGACTGTGTGATAGAGGGGACAGGACTCAGTCCTGGGGGGGAACCGGGACTCTGCACATTAGGGTAGAGCCGGCTCCACATGTAAGAGCTGGAGGAGAAGTCTGCACTGGTGAGCGGTAATGGGGAGCAGGGACTGTGTGATAGAGGGGACAGGACTCAGTCCTGGGGGAGCACCGGGACTCTGCACATTAGGGTACAGCCGGCTCCACATGTAAGAGCTGGAGGAGAAGTCTGCACTGGTGAGCGGTAATGGTGGAGCAGGGACTGTGTGATAGAGGGGACAGGACTCAGTCCTGGGGGAGCACCGGGTCTCTGCACATTAGGGTACAGCCGGCTCCACATGTAAGAGCTGGAGGAGAAGTCTGCACTGGTGAGCAGTAATGGGGGAGCAGGGACTGTGTGATAGAGGGGACAGGACTCAGTCCTGGGGGAGCACCGTGACTGTGCACATTAGTGTACAGCCGGCTCCACATGTAAGAGCTGGAGGAGAAGTCTGCACTGGTGAGCAGTAATGGTGGAGCAGGGACTGTGTGATAGAGGGGACAGGACTCAGTCCTGGGGGGCACTGGGACTCTGCACATTAGGGTACAGCCGGCTCCACATGTAAGAGCTGGAGGAGAAGTCTGCACTGGTGAGCAGTAATGGGGGAGCAGGGGCTGTGTGATAGAGGGGACAGGACTCGGTCCTGGGGGAGCACCGGGACTCTGCACATTAGGGTACAGCCGGCTCCACATGTAAGAGCTGGAGGAGAAGTTTGCACTGGTGAGCGGTAATGGGGGAGCAGGGACTGTGTGATAGAGAGGACAGGACTCAGTCCTGGGGGGGCACCGGGACTCTGCACATTAGGGTACAGCCGGCTCCACATGTAAGAGCTGGAGGAGAAGTCTGCACTGGTGAGCAGTAATGGGGGAGCAGGGACTGTGTGATAGAGGGGACAGGACTCAGTCCTGGGGGGCACCGGGAATCTGCACATTAGGGTACAGCCGGCTCCACATGTAAGAGCTGGAGGAGAAGTCTGCACTGGTGAGCGGTAATGGGGGAGCAGGGACTGTGTGATAGAGGGGACAGGACTCAGTCCTGGGGGGCATCGGGACTCTGCACATTGGGCTACAGCCGGCTCCACATGTAAGAGCTGGAGGAGAAGTCTGCACTGGTGAGCGGTAATGGGGGAGCAGGGGATGTGTGATAGAGGGGACAGGACTCAGTCCTGGGGGGCATCGGGACTCTGCACATTAGGGTACAGCCGGCTCCACATGTAAGAGCTGGAGGAGAAGTCTGCACTGTTGAGCTGTAATGGGGGAGCAGGGACTGTGTGATAGAGGGGACAGGACTCAGTCCTGGGGAGCACCGGGGCTCTGCACATTAGGGTACAGCCGGCTCCACATGTAAGAGCTGGAGGAGAAGTCTGCACTGGTGAGCGGTAATGGGAGAGCAGGGACTGTGTGATAGAGGGGACAGGACTCAGTCCTGGGGGGGCACCGGGACTCTGCACATTAGGGTACAGCCGGCTCCACATGTAAGAGCTGGAGGAGAAGTCTGCACTGGTGAGTGGTAATGGGGGAGCAGGGACTGTGTGATAGAGGGGACAGGACTCAGTCCTGGGGGAGCACCGTGACTCTGCACATTAGGGTACAGCCTGCTCCACATGTAAGAGCTGGAGGAGAAGTCTGCACTGGTGAGCGGTAATGGGGGAGCAGGGACTGTGTGATAGAGGGGATAGGACTCAGTCCTGGGGGTGCACCGGGACTCTGCACATTAGGGTACAGCCGGCTCCACATGTAAGAGCTGGAGGAGAAGTCTGCACTGGTGAGCGGTAATGCGGGAGCAGGGGCTGTGTGATAGAGGGGACAGGACTTAGTCCTGGGGGGCACCGGGACTCTGCACATTAGGGTACAGCCGGCTCCACATGTAAGAGCTGGAGGAGAAGTCTGTACTATTGAGCGGTAATGCGGGAGCAGGGACTGTGTGATAGAGGGGACAGGACTCAGTCCTGGGGGGCACCGGGACTCTGCACATTAGGGTACAGCCGGCTCCACATGTAAGAGCTGGAGAAGAAGTCTGCACTGGTGAGCGGTAATGTGGGAGCAGGGACTGTGTGATAGAGGGGACAGGAATCAGTCCTGGGGAGCATCGGGACTCTGCACATTAGGGTACAGCCGGCTCCACATGTAAGAGCTGGAGGAGAAGTCTGCACTGGTGAGCGGTAATGGGGGAGCAGGGGCTGTGTGATAGAGGGGACAGGACTCAGTCCTGGGGGAGCACCGGGACACTGCACATTAGGGTACAGCCGGCTCCACATGTAAGAGCTGGAGGAGAAGTCTGCACTGGTGAGCGGTAATGCGGGAGCAGGGGCTGTGTGATAGAGGGGATAGGACTCAGTCCTGGGGGTGCACCGGGACTCTGCACATTAGGGTACAGCCGGCTCCACATGTAAGAGCTGGAGGAGAAGTCTGCACTGGTGAGCGGTAATGCGGGAGCAGGGGCTGTGTGATAGAGGGGACAGGACTTAGTCCTGGGGGGCACCGGGACTCTGCACATTAGGGTACAGCCGGCTCCACATGTAAGAGCTGGAGGAGAAGTCTGTACTATTGAGCGGTAATGCGGGAGCAGGGACTGTGTGATAGAGGGGACAGGACTCAGTCCTGGGGGGCACCGGGACTCTGCACATTAGGGTACAGCCGGCTCCACATGTAAGAGCTGGAGAAGAAGTCTGCACTGGTGAGCGGTAATGTGGGAGCAGGGACTGTGTGATAGAGGGGACAGGAATCAGTCCTGGGGAGCATCGGGACTCTGCACATTAGGGTACAGCCGGCTCCACATGTAAGAGCTGGAGGAGAAGTCTGCACTGGTGAGCGGTAATGGGGGAGCAGGGGCTGTGTGATAGAGGGGACAGGACTCAGTCCTGGGGGGCATCGGGACTCTGCACATTAGGGTACAGCCGGCTCCACATGTAAGAGCTGGAGGAGAAGTCTGCACTGGTGAGTGGTAATGGGGGAGCAGGGACTGTGTGATAGAGGGGACAGGACTCAGTCCTGGGGGAGCACCGGGACTCTGCACATTAGGGGACAGCCGGCTCCACATGTAAGAGCTGGAGGAGAAGTCTGCACTGGTGAGCGGTAATGGGAGAGCAGGGACTGTGTGATAGAGGGGACAGGACTCAGTCCTGGGGGGCATCGGGACTCTGCACATTGGGGTACAGCCGGCTCCACATGTAAGAGCTGGAGGAGAAGTCTGCACTGGTGAGCGGTAATGGGGGAGCAGGGGCTGTGTGATAGAGGGGACAGGACTCAGTCCTGGGGGGCATCGGGACTCTGCACATTAGGGTACAGCCGGCTCCACATGTAAGAGCTGGAGGAGAAGTCTGCACTGGTGAGCGGTAATGGTGGAGCAGGGACTGTGTGATAGAGGGGACAGGACTCAGTCCTGGGGGGGCACCGGGACTCTGCACATTAGGGTACAGCCGGCTCCACATGTAAGAGCTGGAGGAGAAGTCTGCACTGGTGAGTGGTAATGGGGGAGCAGGGACTGTGTGATAGAGGGGACAGGACTCAGTCCTGGGGGGGCACCGGGACTCTGCACATTAGGGTACAGCCGGCTCCACATGTAAGAGCTGGAGGAGAAGTCTGCACTGGTGAGTGGTAATGGGGGAGCAGGGGCTGTGTGATAGAGGGGACAGGACTCAGTCGTGGGGGGCATCGGGACTCTGCACATTAGGGTACAGCCGGCTCCACATGTAAGAGCTGGAGGAGAAGTCTGCACTGGTGAGCGGTAATGGTGGAGCAGGGACTGTGTGATAGAGGGGACAGGACTCAGTCCTGGGGGGCACCGGGACTCTGCACATTAGGGTACAGCCAGCTCCACATGTAAGAGCTGGAGGAGAAGTCTGCACTGGTGAGCGGTAATGGGGGAGCAGGGACTGTGTGATAGAGGGGACAGGACTCAGTCCTGGGGGGGCACCGGGACTCTGCACATTAGGGTACAGCCGGCTCCACATGTAAGAGCTGGAGGAGAAGTCTGCACTGGTGAGTGGTAATGGGGGAGCAGGGACTCTGTGATAGAGGGGACAGGACTCAGTCCTGGGGGGCACTGGGACTCTGCACATTAGGGTACAGCCGGCTCCACATGTAAGAGCTGGAGGAGAAGTCTGCACTGGTGAGCAGTAATGGGGGAGCAGGGACTGTGTGATAGAGGGGACAGGACTCAGTCCTGGGGAGCACCGGGACTCTGCACATTAGGGTACAGCTGGCTCCACATGTAAGAGCTGGGGGAGAAGTCTGCACTGGTGAGCGGTAATGAGGGAGCAGGGACTGTGTGATAGAGGGGACAGGACTCAATCCTGGGGGAGCACCGGGACTCTGCACATAAGGGTACAGCCGGCTCCACATGTAAGAGCTGGAGGAGAAGTCTGCACTGGTGAGCGGTAATGGGGGAGTAGGGACTGTGTGATAGAGGGGACAGGACTCAGTCCTGGGGAAGCACCAGGACTCTGCACATTAGGGTACAGCCGGCTCCACATGTAAGAGCTGGAGGAGAAGTCTGCACTGGTGAGCGGTAATGGGGGAGCAGGGACTGTGTGATAGAGAGGACAGGACTCAGTCCTGGGGGAGCACCGGGACTCTGCACATTAGGGTACAGCCGGCTCCACATGTAAGAGCTGGAGGAGAAGTCTGCACTGGTGAGCGGTAATGGAGGAGCAGGGACTGTGTGATAGAGGGGACAGGACTCAGTCCTGGGGGAGCACCGGGACTCTGCACATTAGGGTACAGCCGGCTCCACATGTAAGAGCTGGAGGAGAAGTCTGCACTGGTGAGCGGTAATGGGGGAGCAGGGACTGTGTGATAGAGGGGACAGGACTCAGTCCTGGGGGGGCACCGGGACTCTGCACATTAGGGTACAGCCAGCTCCACATGTAAGAGCTGGAGGAGAAGTCTGCACTGGTGAGCGGTAATGGGGGAGCAGGGACTGTGTGATAGAGGGGACAGGACTCAGTCCTGGGGGGTACCGGGACTCTGCACATTAGGGTACAGCCGGCTCCACATGTAAGAGCTGGAGGAGAAGTCTGCACTGGTGAGCGGTAATGGGGGAGCAGGGACTGTGTGATAGAGGGGACAGGACTCAGTCCTGGGGGGCATCGGGACTCTGCACATTGGGGTACAGCCGGCTCCACATGTAAGAGCTGGAGGAGAAGTCTGCACTGGTGAGTGGTAATGGGGGAGCAGGGACTGTGTGATAGAGGGGACAGGATTCAGTCCTGGGGGGCATCGGGACTCTGCACATTAGGGTACAACCGGCTCCACATGTAAGAGCTGGAGGAGAAGTTTGCACTGGTGAGCGGTAATGGGGGAGCAGAGACTGTGTGATAGAGGGGACAGGACTCAGTCCTGGGGGAGCACCGTGACTCTGCACATTAGGGTAGAGCTGGCTCCACATGTAAGAGCTGGAGGAGAAGTCTGCACTGGTGAGCGGTAATGGGGGGCAGGGACTGTGTGATAGAGAGGACAGGACTCAGTCCTGGGGGAGCACCGGGACTCTGCACATTAGGGTACAGCCGGCTCCACATGTAAGAGCTGGAGGAGAAGTCTGCACTGGTGAGCGGTAATGCGGGAGCAGGGGCTGTGTGATAGAGGGGACAGGACTCAGTCCTGGGGGGCACCGGGTCTCTGCACATTAGGGTACAGCCGGCTCCACATGTAAGAGCTGGAGGAGAAGTCTGCACTGGTGAGCGGTAATGGGGGAGCAGGGACTGTGTGATAAATGGGACAGGACTCAGTCCTGGGGGAGCACCGTGACTGTGCACATTAGGGTACAGCCGGCTCCACATGTAAGAGCTGAAGGAGAAGTCTGCACTGGTGAGCGGTAATGGGGGAGCAGGGACTCTGTGATAGAGGGGACAGGACTCAGTCCTGGGGGGCACTGGGACTCTGCACATTAGGGTACAGCCGGCTCCACATGTAAGAGCTGGAGGAGAAGTCTGCACTGGTGAGTGGTAATGGGGGAGCAGGGACTGTGTGATAGAGGGGACAGGACTCAGTCCTGGGGGAGCACCGGGACTCTGCACATTAGGGTACAGCCGGCTTCACATGTAAGAGCTGGAGGAGAAGTCTGCACTGGTGAGCAGTAATGGGGGAGCAGGGACTGTGTGATAGAGGGGACAGGACTCAGTCCTGGGGGGCACCGGGACTCTGCACATTAGGGTACAGCCGGCTCCACATGTAAGAGCTGGAGGAGAAGTCTGCACTGGTGAGCGGTAATGAGGGAGCAGGGACTGTGTGATAGAGGGGACAGGACTCAATCCTGGGGGAGCACCGGGACTCTGCACATAAGGGTACAGCCGGCTCCACATGTAAGAGCTGGAGGAGAAGTCTGCACTGGTGAGCGGTAATGGGGGAGCAGGGACTGTGTGATAGAGGGGACAGGACTCAGTCCTGGGGAAGCACCGGGACTCTGCACATTAGGGTACAGCCGGCTCCACATGTAAGAGCTGGAGGAGAAGTCTGCACTGGTGAGCGGTAATGGGGGAGCAGGGACTGTGTGAAAGAGGGGACAGGACTCAGTCCTGGGGGGTACCGGGACTCTGCACATTAGGGTACAGCCGGCTCCACATGTAAGAGCTGGAGGAGAAGTCTGCACTGGTGAGCGGTAATGGGGGAGCAGGGACTGTGTGATAGAGGGGACAGGACTCAGTCCTGGGGGGCATCGTGACTCTGCACATTGGGGTACAGCCGGCTCCACATGTAAGAGCTGGAGGAGAAGTCTGCACTGGTGAGCGGTAATGGGGGAGCAGGGGCTGTGTGATAGAGGGGACAGGACTCAGTCCTGGGGGGCATCGGGACTCTGCACATTGGGGTACAGCCGGCTCCACATGTAAGAGCTGGAGGAGAAGTCTGCACTGGTGAGCGGTAATGGGGGAGCAGAGACTGTGTGATAGAGGGGACAGGACTCAGTCCTGGGGGAGCACCGTGACTCTGCACATTAGGGTAGAGCTGGCTCCACATGTAAGAGCTGGAGGACAAGTCTGCACTGTTGAGCGGTAATGGGGGAGCAGGGACTGTGTGATAGAGGGGATAGGACTCAGTCCTGGGGGAGCACCGGGACTCTGCACATTAGGGTACAGCCGGCTCCACATGTAAGAGCTGGAGGAGAAGTCTGCACTGGTGAGCGGTAATGCGGGAGCAGGGGCTGTGTGATAGAGGGGACAGGACTCAGTCCTGGGGGGCACCGGGACTCTGCACATTAGGGTACAGCCGGCTCCACATGTAAGAGCTGGAGGAGAAGTCTGCACTGGTGAGCGGTAATGCGGGAGCAGGGACTGTGTGATAGAGGGGACAGGACTCAGTCCTGGGGGAGCACCGGGACTCTGCACATTAGGGTACATTCGGCTCCACATGTAAGAGCTGGAGGAGAAGTCTGCACTGGTGAGCGGTAATGTGGGAGCAGGGACTGTGTGATAGAGGGGACAGGACTCAGTCCTGGGGGGGCACCGGGACTCTGCACATTAGGGTACAGCCGGCTCCACATGTAAGAGCTGGAGGAGAAGTCTGCACTGGTGAGCGGTAATGGGGGAGCAGGGACTGTGTGATAGAGGGGACAGGATTCAGTTCTGGGGGGGCACCGGGACTCTGCACATTAGGGTACAGCCGGCTCCACATGTAAGAGCTGGAGGAGAAGTCTGCACTGGTGAGTGGTAATGGGGGAGCAGGGACTGTGTGATAGAGGGGACAGGACTCAGTCCTGGGGTGGCACCGGGACTCTGCACATTAGGGTACAGCCGGCTCCACATGTAAGAGCTGGAGGAGAAGTCTGCACTGGTGAGCGATAATGGGGGAGCAGGGACTGTGTGATAGAGGGGACAGGACTCAGTCCTGGGGGGCACCGTGACTCTGCACATTAGGGTACAGCCGGCTCCACATGTAAGAGCTGTAGGAGAAGTCTGCACTGGTGAGTGGTAATGGGGGTGCAGGGACTGTGTGATAGAGGGGACACGACTCAGTCCTGGGGGAGCACCGGGTCTCTGCACATTAGGTACAGCCGGCTCCACATGTAAGAGCTGTAGGAGAAGTCTGCACTGGTGAGCGGTAATGGGGGAGCAGGGACTGTGTGATAAATGGGACAGGACTCAGTCCTGGGGGAGCACCGTGACTGTGCACATTAGGGTACAGCCGGCTCCACATGTAAGAGCTGGAGGAGAAGTCTGCACTGGTGAGCGGTAATGGGGGAGCAGGGACTCTGTGATAGAGGGGACAGGACTCAGTCCTGGGGGGCACTGGGACTCTGCACATTAGGGTACAGCCGGCTCCACATGTAAGAGCTGGAGAAGAAGTCTGCACTGGTGAGCAGTAATGGGGGAGCAGGGACTGTGTGATAGAGGGGACAGGACTCAGTCCTTGGGGGCACCGGGACTCTGCACATTAGGGTACAGCCGGCTCCACATGTAAGAGCTGGAGAAGAAGTCTGCACTGGTGAGCGGTAATGGGGGAGCAGGGACTGTGTGATAGAGGGGACAGGACTCAGTCCTTGGGGGCACCGGGACTCTGCACATTAGGGTACAGCCGGCTCCACATGTAAGAGCTGGAGGAGAAGTCTGCACTGGTGAGCGGTAATGGGGGAGCAGGGACTGTGTGATAGAGGGGACAGGACTCAGTCCTTGGGGGCACCGGGACTCTGCACATTAGGGTACAGCCAGCTCCACATGTAAGAGCTGGAGGAGAAGTCTGCACTGGTGAGCGGTAATGAGGGAGCAGGGACTGTGTGATAGAGGGGACAGGACTCAGTCCTTGGGGGCACCGGGACTCTGCACATTAGGGTACAGCCAGCTCCACATGTAAGAGCTGGAGGAGAAGTCTGCACTGGTGAGCGGTAATGAGGGAGCAGGGACTGTGTGATAGAGGGGACAGGACTCAGTCCTGGGGGGGCACCGGGACTCTGCACATTAGGGTACAGCCGGCTCCACATGTAAGAGCTGGAGGAGAAGTCTGCACTGGTGAGCGGTAATGGGGGAGCAGGGACTGTGTGATAGAGGGGACAGGACTCAGTCCTGGGGAAGCACCGGGACTCTGCACATTAGGGTACAGCCGGCTCCACATGTAAGAGCTGGAGGAGAAGTCTGCACTGGTGAGCGGCAATGGGGGAGCAGGGACTGTGTGATAGAGAGGACAGGACTCAGTCCTGGGGGAGCACCGGGACTCTGCACATTAGGGTACAGCCGGCTCCACATGTAAGAGCTGGAGGAGAAGTCTGCACTGGTGAGCAGTAATGGAGGAGCAGGGACTGTGTGATAGAGGGGACAGGACTCAGTCCTGGGGGGCACCGGGACTCTGCACATTAGGGTACAGCCGGCTCCACATGTTAGAGCTGGAGGAGAAGTCTGCACTGGTGAGCAGTAATGGAGGAGCAGGGACTGTGTGATAGAGAGGACAGGACTCAGTCCTGGAGGAGCACCGGGACTCTGCACATTACGGTACATCCGGCCCCACATGTAAGAGCTGGAGGAGAAGTCTGCACTGGTGAGCAGTAATGGAGGAGCAGGGACTGTGTGATAGAGGGGACAGGACTCAGTCCTGGGGGGCACCGGGACTCTGCACATTAGGGGACAGCCGGCTCCACATGTAAGAGCTGGAGGAGAAGTCTGCACTGGTGAGTGGTAATGGGGGAGCAGGGACTGTGTGATAGAGGGGACAGGACTCAGTCCTGGAGTGCACCGGGACTCTGCACATTAGGGTACAGCCGGCTCCACATGTAACAGCTGGAGGAGAAGTCTGCACTGGTGAGTGGTAATGGGGGAGCAGGGACTGTGTGATAGAGGGGACAGGACTCAGTCCTGGGGGAGCACCGGGTCTCTGCACATTAGGGTACAGCCGGCTCCACATTTAAGAGCTGGAGGAGAAGTCTGCACTGGTGAGCGGTTATGGGGGAGCAGGGACTGTGTGATAAAGGGGACAGGACTCAGTCCTGGGGGAGAACCGTGACTGTGCACATTAGGGTACAGCCGGCTCCACATGTAAGAGCTGGAGGAGAAGTCTGCACTGGTGAGCGGTAATGGGGGAGCAGGGACTGTGTGATAGAGGGGACAGGACTCAGTCCTGGGGGGCACTGGGACTCTGCACATTAGGGTACAGCCGGCTCCACATGTAAGAGCTGGAGGAGAAGTCTGCACTGGTGAGTGGTAATGGGGGAGCAGGGACTGTGTGATAGAAGGGACAGGACTCAGTCCTGGGCGGCACCGGGACTCTGCACATTAGGGTACAGCCGGCTCCACATGTAAGAGCTGGAGGAGAAGTCTGCACTGGTGAGTGGTAATGGGGGAGCAGGGGCTGTGTGATAGAGGGGACAGGACTCAGTCCTTGGGGAGCACTGGGTCTCTGCACATTAGGGTACAGCCGGCTCCACATGTAAGAGCTGGAGGAGAAGTTTGCACTGGTGAGCGGTAATGGGGGAGCAGGGACTGTGTGATAGAGGGGACAGGACTCAGTCCTGGGGGAGCACCGTGACTCTGCACATTAGGGTACAGCTGGCTCCACATGTAAGAGCTGGAGGAGAAGTCTGCACTGTTGAGCGGTAATGGGGGAGCAGGGACTGTGTGATAGAGGGGACAGGACTCAGTCCTGGGGGAGCACCGTGACTCTGCACATTAGGGTACAGCCGGCTCCACATGTAAGAGCTGGAGGAGAAGTCTGCACTGGTGACCGGTAATGGTGGAGCAGGGACTGTGTGATAGAGGGGACAGGACTCAGTCCTGGGAGGGCAACGGGACTCTGCACATTGGGGTACAGCCGGCTCCACTTGTAAACTGGATGAGACGTCTGCACTGGTGAGTGGTAATGGGGGAGCAGGGACTGTGTGATAGAGGGGACAGGAATCAGTCCTGGGGGAGCAGCGGGACTCTGCACATTAGGGTACAGCCGGCTCCACATGTAAGAGCTGGAGGAGAAGTCTGCACTGGTGAGCGGTAATGGGGGATGTTATGTATGAGTCACCGGAGGAGGAGAAAACAAAAATAAAGCTAAGTCCAGAAAACCGGAGAGGTTGGCAGCTATTGGATTGCAGACCCCTGATCCTATTCACCACAACTAACAGTAGCTTTGGGGGGTTCCTACGGTGCCCTAGACCCCTCGTCACAGCCGGAGAACTACATAAGCCTAAAGAAAGAAAGGGGAAATCTAAACTGCCCCAGAGCACACCCCAAAGCAATAGACAGCCCCCAACATGTATTGTCGGTTAAAAACAGATGAAAACACAGACAGAAAGACAGGCTGAGCAAACGATGGGGCCCAACTAACTAGATAGGATAGAAAAGATGCTGGCTGCAATCCGCAAAAAACCCTACAAAAATGTCCCAACCGTCTGATAGGGAAAAAAGGCCCTGAAGTCGCTAGACTTCAAAATCACTATATCAGCACTCAGCTATATTGTGAAAACAGAGCAAAGAGATCAACTGATCAGAGACAAAAATGCAATTCAGTCAGTCCCAACCAGGACTGGCTGAACACAAACAGTAAGGAAACCAGACAAAATCTCATGGAATAATAGCAGGGCAAAAACTTAGCTTTTAGTAGACAGGAACTAAAACTGGATGCCAGAGCTCAGCGCAGAATGGATCACCAGCAAACCCTGCAGGGCGTTGGCTGCCTTATATCCACTTAGAAACTCCAGATGTGCTATCACACTCCGCCTGTTCAGATAACAGGTTCTTCCCATCCCAATCAATTTCACTACCTCTCTTCACCAGCAGAGGAAGTTCATCAGACATCAAGGGTGAAGGGGAAAATGAACTCACAACAGTACCTCCCCCTTGAGGAGGGGTCACCGAACCCTCAACCACGCCACCAGGGCCATCGGGATGGGCCCGATGAAAAGCATGAACCAATCTTTCGGCATGAATATCGGATGCAGGGACCCAAGAATTATCCTCCTGGCCATAACCCTTCCATTTTACCAAATACTGGAGTCTCCGTCTAACCAGACGAGAATCCAGTATCTTCTCAACCTCATATTCCACATTACCTTCAACCAATACAGGGTCAGGAGGTGCCACCACAGGAACTACTGGCACAACATACCTCTTTAACAGAGACTTATGAAACACGTTATGGATCTTGAATGTAACAGGAAGAGCCAATCGAAAAGAGACTGGATTAAGAATCTCCAAAATCTTGTAAGGTCCAATAAATCTAGGTTTAATCTTTGGAGAACCACCTTCATAGAGATATTCTTTGATGACAACCAAACCATATCACCCACCTTAAACCGGGGACCAATGGTCCTATGCCGGTTGGAAAACCGCTGGGCCTTTTCCTGGGAGAGAGACAACTTATCCACCACTTGGTCCCAGATCTGGTGCATTCTCTCCACCACAGTGTCAACACCTGGGCAGGCAGAAGACTCCACCTGCCCTGAAGAGAATCGAGGATGAAACCCAAAGTTACAAAAAAAAGGTGACCTCAAAGTGGCAGAACTAGCTCTATTATTTAAAGCAAATTGGGCCAAGTTTAAAAATGAAACAGAATCATCCTGATCAGCAGAAATAAAACCTCTCAAATACGACTCCAAAGTCTGGTTTGTTATCTCCGTCTGCCCATTGGTCTGAGGGTGAAACGCAGAGGAGAAGGACAACTGAATTCCCAGCTTGGAACAGAAAGTCCTCCAAAATCTAGAAACAAACTGAACTCCTCTGTCAGACACAATGTTCTCAGGAATCCCGTGCAAGTGAACCACCTGTTGCATAAACAAGGGCACCAACTCTGAGGAAGATGGCAACTTAGGGAGTAGTACAAGATGGACCATCTTAGAGAATCTATCACAAATCACCCAAATAATAGTCATTCTCTGAGAGACAGGCATATCAGAGATAAAATCCATTGAAATATGGGTCCATGGCCTCCTGGGCACCGGCAAAGGCATCAACAACCCACTAGAGCGAGAACAAGGTTTGGACCGGGAGCAAGTTCCACAGGACTGCACAAAATTCCTGACATCACGAGACATGGCGGGCCACCAAAAAGACCGACTCACCAAATCTCTAGTACCAAAAATACCTGGATGACCAGCCAATGCGGAGCAATGAACCTCAGACATCACTCTCTTCCTCCACTGGTCAGGAACATACAATTTTCCAATGCTCATGTTTGTCCTCCTGAAACTCTTCCAGAGCACGTCTCAAATCGGGCGAGATGGCAGAAAGAACTACCCCCTCACCTAAGATGGTAGCAGGCTTGGTCACAATAGGAGAATCAGCAAAGAAACTCCTAGAGATGGTGTCTGCCTTGACATTCTTAGTGCCCGGAAGAAAAGAGACCACAAAATCAAAACGTGTGAAAAACAAGGCCCACCTAACCTGTCTAGGATTCAAGCGTTTGGCCGACTCCAGGTAAATCAAATTCTTGTGGTCAGTAAGGACCACGACTTGATGTTTAGCTCCCTCCAACTAATGTCACCTCTCCTCAAATGCCCATTTAAACCAGGGGAAGAGTCTTGAGGAGATCATTTGCATATTCCCAGTGCCTTCTGGGATAAGTGAAGAGTCTCCGCAAGCTCAACGATCACTGGGTTTTGGCCGTTGCAGCTGAAAAGAGGAAATTGGAAAAACCGCGCGCCGATAATTTGGCTCATCTTTCATCGTTTTTAAGAAATCTCAAGATGGAAGAGGCCAGGAGCCATTTGGTGAGCTGCATTTCTTGCTACATGTTCACAGATTTACCAGTGGAAAAGCCAAACTTCACATGCCACAAATTCAAGCTTGTGTCCATGTTGGAGGAAAAGTTGCAAAATCTCGAAGAGAGGTTAGCTACGTTGAAGATCATTAAGGAAGGTGAAGAGTTCTTGGACAGAGCACAATTATCTCTTCATGTTACAGAAAGAGAAGAAATTCGAAGTGCACCTGAAGAAACAGAGGAATGGAGACATGTGACCCAGAGAAGCAGGAGGATCAGGAGGCAGTCAGCACCCATACTGCTCAGGAACCAGTACCAGGCTCTCACGCAGGAAAACGATGAAGAAATACATCAGGATAAGACTTTGCCAACAAACAGCAACCTTGTACGCCCTCAGAGTCCTCCTGGATGGAGAAAGAAAAATGTTGTGAAGAAGAAACGGAGAGTGGTGGTCATGGGGGATTCCCTGTTGAGAGGAACAGAGGCCGCTATCTGCAGACCGGATATAACTTCAAGAGAAATGTGCTGTCTTCCAGGTGCAAAAATTAAAGATGTGTCTGACAGGATATCAGGACTCTTCAGACCTACAGATGACTACCCATTCCTGCTACTACATGTGGGGACAAATGACACCGCAAGAAACGACCTGGAAACCATCTGCAGAGACTTTGAAGACTTAGGCAAGAAAGTGAAAGAACTGGGAGCGCAGGTGGTCTTCTCTTCCATCCTCCCAGTGGATGGCCATGGAACAAGGAGGTGGAATAAGATTCTGCAGGTGAACAACTGGCTACGTCGATGGTGCCGTCAGCAACGATTTGGATTTCTGGATCACGGAGTGAACTACTTATACGATGGACTACTTGCTAGAGATGGGGTGCACCTTACGAAGACTGGAAAGCATGTATTTGGAAGTCGCCTTGCTACACTTGTAAGGAGAGCTTTAAACTAGAACAACATGGGAAGGGAAGCAAAAGACCAGAAAAAGCCATACACCTGACAAATGCTATTGAGAACTCTGCTATTAGAAGTGGAAAGGAAGAACAAAGACGAAAGAATCTAATTAATAAAAATATTGGAGAAAGAGAAACCAATCACAAACTAAAATGTTTCTATACTAATGCACAAAGCATGGGCAACAAACAAGGAGAATTGGAACTACTAACACAGGAACAGAAATATGATGTAATTGGAATCACTGAAACTTGGTGGGACAATACACATGATTGGAATACAAGACTAGAAGGATACAACTTATTTGCAAGAAACAGACTTGATAAACGAGGAGGGGGTGTCGCATTGTATGTTCGAAACGCGTATATCTGCACAGAGATTGAAGCTTCAGAGACTGGGAGTTCTGTGGAAACTGTTTGGGTAAGAATACAAGGACAGAACAATGGAAAGGACACCATTGTAGGCATTTACTACAGGCCGCCTGTGCAAGCCGAAGATATAGATGAACTCTTTATGCATCAGATGGCCAAGTTCTCCAAAAAATATGACATAGTTGTCATGGGAGATTTCAACTATCCAGACATTTGTTGGGAATCTCTCTCAGGCAAAACTAACAGGTCAAGGAAATTCTTATCCTCTCTTGCTGACAACTTTATCTTCCAAAAGGTAAGGGAGAAAACAAGGGGAACTGCTACCTTGGATCTAATCCTTATAAACAGGGAGGAAATGGTTGAGGAGGTAAAAGTGGCTGGGACCCTAGGAGGTAGCGACCATGCTATTTTAGAATTTTGGATTACTAGAGGTGGAAGACCTGTGAAGACTCAGACGTCAAGGTTAGATTTCAGAAAGGCAGATTTTAAGGGATTCAGAAAGAGAATTGGAGGGATCCAATGGCTGGATATCCTTAAAGACAAAAATGTCCAGGAAGGATGGGAAATCTTGAAAAATGAAATTCTCAAAGCACAGTTGTTAACAATTCCGAAAAGAGGGAAGAATAGGAAGCATTTAAGGAAACCAGGATGGATGAACACAGAACTTAAGCACATGCTAAAAAGGAAGAAAAAAATGTTTATAAAATGGAAAGAGGGAGGCATATCTAAAGAAGAATATAATGCTGTCTGCAGAACCTGCAGGGCACAAATCAGATTATCTAAAGCTGAAAATGAACTGAGGCTTGCAAGAGATGTCAAAAGCAATAATAAAGGATTTTGGGGATATGTCAAAAGTAAAAGAAAAGTCAAAGATGCTATAGGATTTTTACAGGATGAAAATGATGAAATGGTAAGACAGGATGTTGAGAAGGCTGAACTTTTAAATTCCTATTTTGCATCTGTTTTCTCTCAGAAAGGAAATGCAACATCAACTGTTATTCACTGTCCTATTAAGGGAATAGAAGAATCCAGGATATCCATAGACAGAAAGATAGTGAGGAAACACTTAGCTAACCTAAATGAATTCAAGTCTCCAGGTCCAGATGAATTACACCCCAGAGTACTGAAGGAGATAGCAGAAGAAATTTTTGAACCCCTCTCCATAATCTTTGAAAATTCTTGGAGAACAGGAGAAGTGCCAGAAGACTGGAGAAGAGCAAATGTTGTTCCTATCTTCAAAAAGGGGAAGAAGGTGGACCCAGGCAACTATAGGCCGGTGAGTCTGACTTCTATACCAGGAAAGATCTTTGAACAAATTATTAAACAACATGTATGTCAATACCTGGATAAGAATGAAGTGATTAAACAGAGTCAGCATGGGTTTCTAACTAATAAGTCATGTCAGACTAACTTAATTTCCTTCTATGACGGTATCACTGATTGGGTGGATCAAGGAAATGCTGTAGATATAGTATATCTTGACTTCAGCAAAGCATTTGACAAAGTCTCTCATACAATCCTTATTGAAAAAATGACTAAGTATGGAATGGACAAGGCAACTGTTAGGTGGATTCATAACTGGCTTAGTGATCGGACCCAAAGAGTGGTCGTAAATGGCTGCACATCCAGTTGGAAGAATGTCTCAAGTGGGGTACCACAGGGCTCTGTCCTGGGCCCTGTATTGTTCAACATCTTTATCAACGATTTAGATGAAGGAATTGAGGGTAAACTGATTAAATTTGCTGATGACACAAAGCTAGGAGGGATAGCTAATACTAGAGAAGAGAGAGAGAGGATTCAAAAAGATTTAAATAAACTGGAGAAGTGGGCAGCAACTAACAGAATGGTTTTTAACAGGGAGAAATGCAAAGTACTACATCTGGGCAATAAAAATGAAAAAAGCATATATAGAATGGGAGGAATAGGGCTAAGTGACAGCACATGTGAAAAAGACTTGGGTATACTAATAGATCACAGACTGAATATGAGTCAACAGTGTGATGCAGCAGCAAAAAAGGCAAATGCAATTCTAGGATGTATTAACAGAAGCATACAGTCTAGATCACGTGAAGTCATTATTTCCCTCTACTCCTCTTTGGTCAGACCTCATCTGGAATATTGTGTCCAGTTTTGGGCACCACATTTTAAAAAAGACATCAACAAACTGGAGCAAGTTCAGAAAAGAGCGACCAGAATGGTGACCGGTCTGCAAACCCTGTCTTATGAGGAAAGGTTGCAGGATTTGGGAATGTTTAGTTTGCAAAAGAGAAGACTGAGAGGAGACTTAATAGCTGTCTACAAATATCTAAAGGGCTGTCACATTGTAGAAGGATCAACTTTATTCTCATTTGCACAAGGAAAGACTAGAAGCAATGGGATGAAACTGAATGGGAAGAGACACAGATTAGATATTAGAAAAAATTTTTTGACAGAGTGATCAATGAGTGGAACAGGCTGCCACGAGAAGTGGTGAGTTCTCCTTCAATGGAAGTCTTCAAACAGAGGCTGGACAGACATCTGACTGGGATGATTTAGCGAATCCTGCTTTGAGTAGGGGGTTGGACCAGATGGCCCAGGAGGTCCCTTCCAACTCTACGATTCTATGATTCTATGATTCTATGGCTAACAGTTTCCGATTCCCCACATCATAGTTACGTTCAGATGGGGAGAACTTTCGGGAAAAGAAAGCACAGGGATTCATTTTAGATGTTACAGGATCTTTTTGGGACAAAACAGCTCCTGCACCAATCTCAGAAGCGTCCACCTCTACCTGAAACGGGAGTGAGACATCAGGTTGCCGCAAAACCGGGGCAGAAGTGAACCTTCGCTTCAGCTCCTGAAAGGAAGAAACAGCCTCCGGAGACCAATTCAGCACCCTTCTTAGTCAAATCAGTCAATGGTTTGGCAATACCAGAAAAATTAGCTACATATAAATTTACGATAAAAATTAGCAAAACCCAAAAACATCTGGAGGGCCTTCAAAGAAGTGGGCTGAACCCAATCATAAATGGCCTGTATCTTGGCCGGGTCCATTTCAATAGTTGACGGAGACAAAATAAATCCCAAAAATGAAATCCTCTGTACACCAAAAAGGCATTTCGATCCCTTGACATACAGGGAATTCTCCCTCAAAATCCGGAACACAGTCCGAACATGTTCCACATGAGAGTCCCAATCCTTGGAAAAGATCAAAATATCATCCAGATAGATGATCAAAAATTTATCCACAAAGTCTTGGAAAATATCATTCATGAAGCACTGGAAGACAGAAGGGGCATTAGTGAGCCCAAAAGGCATCACCAGGTACTCAAAATGTCCCTCCGGAGTATTAAATGCCGTCTTCCATTCATCCCCCTGCTTAATGCGAATAAGATTATACGCCCCCCTGAGGTCAAGCTTGGTAAACCAGCAAGCACCTTTAACTCTGGAGAATAGATCAGAAATCAGGGGTAACGGATACTGATATTTAACAGTAATTTTGTTGAGGGAACGATAGTCAATACAAGGCCTTAATGAACCATCTTTCTTGGCCACAAAAAAAAAAACCAGCACCCAAGGGTGAAGAGGATGGTCTAATATGATCCTTCTCCAACGACTCCTTAATATAGGATCGCATAGCCTCATGCTCGGGTACAGATAAATTGAAAAGTCGACCCTTGGGAAATTTACACCCAGGGCTCAGCTCAATTGCACAGTCATAACTCCTATGAGGAGGCAAAGACGCAGACTCATTCTCACTAAATACATCATAAAAATCAGCCAAATAGTCAGCAACATCATGCGACTGGGGAGAGGTGGAGAAAACAGGAGCGTCACTATGGGCACAACGACAACCCCAACTCACCACAGACACAGATTTCCAATCCAAAACTGGATTATGGATTTGCAACCAGGGAAACCCCAGAACGATGGTATCATGCAAATTATGCAACACCAAAAATCTGCAATTTTCTTGATGGTATAACAAGAGAACATAGAATGGCAGATTTGCAAAAATTTGCAAAAATTCTCTGCAGCCAAAAATATGGCAGTAATCAGCAAGTGCTGAACAACAAATACAGGGTGTTTAGTCGATACTTTTTTTTGCAAAAAAATGTATACCAAGCTGCCTCACCAACGTCAAGGTAACCCGTGTCGAAGCAGTCCCTATCTAATGTATTTAATACCTGAACATCATTAATTTTCTTGATGGTCTGGGGCGACCCGCATTACCACCTGGGTCCAAAACTGAGGTTTATTCTTCGCCAAAGGAGTAGCATCAATACCCCTCAAAGGGATAGGCGTCCGCAGAGGTGTCATAGGAAACCCACAACGTTTAGCAAAATCCAAGTCCATCAGGTTCAGAGCTGCTCCCGAATCCACAAAAGCCTTAGCGGAAAATGTGGACATGGAGCAGATCAGAGTAATTGCCAGAAGAAACTTAGGTTGATCACCACCCACAGCAAATGTGTGTGCAAAACGTTTCTCTCGTTTAGGGTAGACAAATAATATGAGAGGCATCTCCACAGAAAAAAAAAAAACAGCTTATTATGCCTTCTGAACTCCTGACATTGCGCCCTAGACTAAACTCTATCACATTGCATAGGTTCAGACATTTGTTCAACAGGTGGCAACACCTCTTGTACAGTTTTGCGTTCACGCCAACGCCGATCAACCTGAATGGCTAATGACATAGAATCGTCAAGACCAGAGGAAACAGGAAATCCCACCATAGTATCTTTTACGGTTTCTGACAACCCTTCCGAAAGAGAGCTGCCAAGGCACCATCATTCCAGGTAGTAAGGACCGCCCACTTTTGGAATTTTTGACAGTACAACTCTGCAGAATCCTGACCCTGGCTCAATGCCAACAGGGCCTTTTCAGCCTGATCAATAGCATTAGGTTCATCATACAACAACCCCAAGTCCTGAAAAAATGCGTTCACATCAGTCAGAATAGGATCATCAGGTTTCAAAGAAAACGCCCAATCCTGGGGATCGCCACGCAGCAAAGAGATGATAATTTTAACCTGCTGGGCGGAGCTCCCCGATGAGTTAGGCTTCAAGGCAAAAAATAATTTACAATTATTCTTAAAATTCAGAAATTTAGACCGATCCCCAAAAAACACATCAAGAGTAGGGATCCTTGGTTCAGCAGCATGTGAATGAGCAAGGTAGGCGGAAATTCCCCGCACTTCAGCAGCAAGCTGCTCCACACGATCAGACAATTGCTCAATCCTCATTGAGAAAAAATTCCTCCTACGGCCTCAGAGAAATAGAGGAAAAAATATACACAAAAAAAAAATTCTGACGGTAATGGGGGAGCAGGGACTGTGTGATAGAGGGGACAGGACTCAGTCCTGGGGGACACCGGGACTCTGCACATTAGGGTACAGCCGGCTCCACATGTAAGAGCTGGAGGAGAAGTCTGCACTGGTGAGCGGTAATGGGGGAGCAGGGACTGTGTGATAGAGGGGACAGGACTCAGTCCTGGGGGGCACCGGGACTCTGCACATTAGGGTACAGCCGACTCCACATGTAAGAGCTGGAGGAGAAGTCTGCACTGGTGAGCGGTAATGGGGGAGCAGGGACTGTGTGATAGAGGGGACAGGACTCAGTCCTGGGGGGCACCGGGACTCTGCACATTAGGGTACAGCCGACTCCACATGTAAGAGCTGGAGGAGAAGTCTGCACTGGTGAGCGGTAATGGGGGAGCAAGGACTGTGTGATAGAGGGGACAGGACTCAGTCCTGGGGGGAGCACCGGGACTCTGCACATTAGGGTACAGCCGGCTCCACATGTAAGAGCTGGAGGAGAAGTCTGCACTGGTGAGCGGTAATGGGGAGCAGGGACTGTGTGATAGAGGGGACAGGACTCAGTCCTGGGGGACACCGGGACTCTGCACATTAGGGTACAGCCGGCTCCACATGTAAGAGCTGGAGGAGAAGTCTGCACTGGTGAGCGGTAATGGGGGAGCAGGGACTGTGTGATAGAGGGGACAGGACTCAGTCCTGGGTGGCACCGGGACTCTGCACATTAGGGTACAGCCGGCTCCACATGTAAGAGCTGGAGGAGAAGTCTGCACTGGTGAGCGGTAATGGGGGAGCAGGGACTGTGTGATAGAGGGGACAGGACTCAGTCCTGGGGGACACCGGGACTCTGCACATTAGGGTACAGCCGGCTCCACATGTAAGAGCTGGAGGAGAAATCTGCACTGGTGAGCGGTAATGGGGAGCAGGGACTGTGTGATAGAGGGGACAGGACTCAGTCCTGGGGGAGCACCGGGACTCTGCACATTAGGGTACAGCCGGCTCCACATGTAAGAGCTGGAGGAGAAGTCTGCACTGGTGAGCGGTAATGGGGGAGCAGGGACTGTGTGATAGAGGGGACAGGACTCAGTCCTGGGGAGCACCGGGACTCTGCACATTAGGGTACAACTGACTCCCCATGACTAAATGAAATCCTAGTGGAGAAAGTCACTAAACCCTATCACCCACTAGGATTCGGTCACAACTATATATCTTTTTTTTTTTTTTTTTTTAAATATGTTTTTACTGAAATTATTTTTTCATTTGGAAAAAATACAAAGCGAATGAATATCCTCACACGTCCCCAATCCCTTCCACCCAAACAAATTACAACAAAATGTAACAAAGTACAAAATGAACAGCAAGCTCATGATTCAGTAAAAGAAAAAATGAATTTTCTGGATAATAAAATTCGGGCTTACATAGAGCAGAATGAATTTAGACAATTGATAATATAATATGAAGGACAGTGCAATTATATATACAACTGTAAAGGTTCTTAGATTTCAGAAATTAGGAGTTTAAAATAGACCCAAGTGGTATCTCTCCAGTTTTCGGTCCAGGAGGACAAACATTTTTCAACCTTAGTTAGAGCATTTCTCTTTTAATGAATGTTTCTTTCCAAATTTCACAGTCATTTAATGTTGTTTATAAATTCTGGGGGTCTCATCAGATATCCAATATTGAGCTATTAATTTCTTAACCATCTACAACATTCTAGAAACAGTGGTTTTACCATGTTCATCAGTGGCCAAATCTTGAAAATACCCCAATATGCAAACCAAAAATGTGGTGTCTAATTGTGGAAAGTAAACCCTGTCTGTATTGTCCAGAACGCCTTTCCACAAGGATTCTAGATTAGCATGAGGTGACAGCATATCCAACAGCTGAGAAAGTCTGAGATTCACTTCACTTAATAATGAATGTGGAATCCTGTCTAGAATGTCCTGCCAATGTTCATCTTCAATGGGGGGCCTATTATGCCCTCCCGTTTTGTTTTACAACATATAGGATATTTCACCAATACGAGATCCGGAAGGGCACTGTACAATACTCATCTCAGACCCCCAGGACAATGTCAAGTGGCTATTCCATATATAATCACGTTTTTAGATAGGATTGTGTCTTGATTAGACATTTGTGCTTGATGCGCGTGTATTAGTTGACTCAACTCTGCAGGTGGAGGTCTGTGGAGATTCCCCATCACTGCGCACAGGGGACATTAAGCCCCGCAGTGCTGCATTCCAGGAGATAGAACGTGTTCCCGTCTGTGTCGCTCTGTCAAGGTCTCTGTCTGTATTGGATTACATTGGGTCACTTCCCTCCTGACGTCGCTCGCTGCTCTGTTACTGTACGGTCTCCATTATGGCCGTATATCAAGATATTATTTAAATGTTTCCTTTTAGGGTACCGTTACACCTAGCGATGCACCAGCGATATGACGCGGTCAGGATCGCTGGTGCATCGTTAGGTGGTCGCTAGTGAGCTGCCACACAAGCGGATCTCACCAGCGACATCACTGGGGACGGGGATCGCTACTTACCTGTCAGACGCGGCGATCCTGCGTCCTCCCACCCGGCTCCACGCGTCGCTCGTCGGCGCCGCAGGAAGTGACCGACGAGGAATGGTCTAGGAGCTTCTCGCGCGATCAGCGATAACCAGCGGGGGAGCCGGTCGGAGGTAAGTATCACATGCAGCGATATCGCTAGCAATATCGCTGCAACGTCACAAAATCGGTGACTTTACAGCGATATTGCTAGCGATATCGCAGTGTGTAACGGCGGCTTTAGATTTGTTCTGCATTTTTGGTGCTGGATTGGAGATATTCTGTGAGAAATCTCTGTATGTGCCTATAATCGGATTGTGTGTTATACCGGGGCAGGACTGGGCCATGACTGGATGTAGTGATCATGTGAAGCCGGTAACAGCTCCGGAGATTTCTTACATGGGATCTTTATGATGTTACATCGTCATCTTCTCCCCATTCAGGTCCCTACAATATCGGATCCTCTCAGTGGAGATCTTCTATATAAGAGAATTCTCCTGAGTGACCCTACAAGGATGGATAGGGACAGGGACAAGATGGCGGAGAGGATATTACACCTCACCCTAGAGATCCTCTTCCGGCTTACTGGAGAGGTGAGAGATTCTGATGGCCTCACATTACATCATATTTATCTATGGGAATAACAGATGGACAGAACTGGAGAGGTGAGGACTCTGGAAATGTCTGTAGTGAGATTTATTAATGTGTCTCTCCATAACCAGGATTACACAGTAGTGAAGAAGACCTCTAGGGAGCGCTGTCAGGTCCCTGTGTCTGAGGGATGGGGAAGACCCCTGAGCCCAATGACGGGGCCTCCACCTCACCCCCTGATACATGAGGACATCAGTGATCAGAAGGTCCTAGAACTCACCTACAAGATGATTGAGCTGCTGACTGGAGAGGTGACACTGCTGGGAATGCTGGGACATTATACAGTAACATTATGGAGGGAGCGGGGGATGACGGTATAATTGTATGTGTCAGGTTCCTATAAGGTGTCAGGATGTCACCGTCTATTTCTCCATGGAGGAGTGGGAGTATTTGGAAGGACACAAAGATCTGTACCAGGACGTCATGATGGAGGTTCCCCAGCCCCTCACATCACCAGGTAATACACAGGACTAAATACACACGGCCTTTAATTATCTGTATGTAAAGAATGAATTCAGTCCCTGTATGTGTTTCCTCCAGATCTAACCAGTAAGAGGACAACACCAGAGAGATGTCCCCGTCCTCTTCTTCCACAGGACTGTAAGCAAGAAGATCCCAAATTTCCTCAGGATCATCAGGTAGATGAATAGAAGGTGTTATGAAATCTTCCCTATGATGTGTAGACAGTTCTGAAGTTCTTGTGTTCAGTCCTGTTTTATCCCCCAGCATAAGGGTATGTTTGCACGGTCAGGATTCCTTCAGGATTTGCTGTGGATTGGATGCTACGTACAGCTGCAGCGTCCAGATGTTACAGCATATTGGATTGGATTTTATGAATTCCCATCTCCACTATGCGTGCACAGCCGCATCCGGCAGCTCTGCGTAACCAGACATGCAGCGCATCTTTATAGACCGCAGCATGTCTATTTATCTTGCGTTGACAGAGCATCTCCGCAAGATAAATAACCCAGTCTATGAATAGGATGCGGTGATTCCGCATGTGTTCAATGATCGTTAGCGGAATCACTGCCCGTACAAATGGGGGCGGCGCTTTGGGCGGAGCCGGGTTTCTGCTGCGTCCGAAGCACTGCATATCCGAACCGTGGACACATACCCTTATACACTGAATGGACAATTTATTAGAGACATTTTCACACTCCCAGATTTATATGGCTGTTTCACTGAGACCTAAATCTGAGTGATCAGTTTTCAGAATAGGCATATTGAGCCATCTGAATTACTTCAAGAACTGTCACAGCACAAGTATTTCAAAAATTGCAAACCTTATGAGTGTTTTTTTTTTTTTTTTGTTTTTTTTTACAATCAGTGATGTGAAGAGTATACTGAGAATGATGTGATCAATGAAAAACATCCAGTTTTATTGGGTCTCATGGATGGAAACGACATATCAAGGAAAATGTGAACAATAGTTCTGAGAACATGTGGTGCAGGTAGACACACTGCAGCTGAATACTGCGCTAGTGTTCAACTAATGTGTCTGAATGCAGCCATTATTCCTTAGTACAGATGGGCGATAGCAGCAGGAGACCAGTTCCAGGGTCATTGCCGACCTACAGAAAGGAATAACTTTATTTGGTAAAAGAGAGCAAAAATGATACCACGGAGCAATGGAAATCATTGTCTGCATGGATTAATCCAGATTGATGTTGGGAGGGTCAGAATTTGGCACTAGCAGCATGAATCCATGGACCTTCTCTGTCAGGGATCCACAGTTCTTACTGGTGGAGGATAGTTTTTGGCACATTCTT
The DNA here is from genome assembly GCF_039654945.1 of Dendrobates tinctorius. NCBI lineage: Eukaryota > Metazoa > Chordata > Amphibia > Anura > Dendrobatidae > Dendrobates > Dendrobates tinctorius. The sequence continues at coordinate 500,305 of NW_027361822.1, forward strand.
GGTCCTCTTGAATACCTGTGAATGGATGTTTTGACACTAGGACTTAAGTATTGTTAGTTTGTCTCTCCATGGCAGCTGTTTACTCTATGGTAACAAGGATAAGGACATCTGACATGTAGTCATTGATTACTTCCAATGTAAGTGTTGCTTGGGTCAAGATGTTCTATTGCAACCTAGGCGCTGTGTGTGTGTATATTTATGTGTATTTGATGCGATTCAAGTTTTTCCACCTACAAAGAAAGGAGAGGTCAAATTTTTATCGTAGGTACACTTCAGCTGTGAGAGTCAGAATCTAGAAAAAAAAAATACAATTAATTTGCATTTTATTGCATGAAATAAGTCTTTGAAACAAGAGAAAATCAGAACTTTGGTACAGAAATTTTTGTTTGCAGTTACAGAAGTCAGATATTTCCTGTAGTTCTTGACCATGTTTGCACACACTGCAGCAGGGATTTTAGCACACTCCTCCATACAGCTCTTTTCCAGATCTTTGTTTTCGGGGCTATCGCTGGGCAACATTGAGTTTCAGCGCTAGTTCTCTCCAGGACCTTGAAATCCTTCTTATGGAGCCACTCTTTAGTTTCCCTGGCTGTGTTTCAGGTTTTTGGCCAGGTCCTCCAGTGTAGTTCTGGGCTGATACCTGACCTTTCTCAAAATCATCCTTACCCCACGAGGCTAGATCTTGCGTGCATCCCCAGATTGAGGAAGGTTGACAGTCATTTTGTGTTTCTTCCTGTCACAGTCACGTGTGTCTGGACGCAGCGAGTACCGCAAGGCGAACCCATAAGACACCCGTGACCCTGGATACCATGCCTCCAGTGGGGCGAATTTAAATAATAAAACGTGCAGCTGGATACGCCGCCTCCAACTGGCGAATTTAGGTATTACACATTATACATACAGTAGTCTGGAAACCCCGCCTCCACTAAGGCGAATTTAAATAATAAAGGGGGAACCTGGGTAACATTTAACAATGGTGGGCCCTGCAATAGGGAAGTGGAGACCTCCTGTACTCCCTTGAGCCAGTGTCCCTGCACTCCTAACGTTCCCTATGCCAGTTCCGCATCGGGCGACTCACAGGAACCTAAAAACCCTAGCTTGCCCTGAACCTAAACCCTCACTAGGGAATTGGTCGGTGCGGAAACTAATCCCACCACTGCACTAAACACACATGAGGGAAAATGACGATACAGGGGAAACACCACTTAGCTTTGCTCTGTTGCGTATGCTCCTAGCAACAGAGCCCACCACCTGTGTGCATCTTCTCCACCCGGATCCATCACCATAACTGGATCCTTCACCATAGTGCAGCCTTGGAGCAGAGTCCACCACCAATTGCAGAAGTCCAGTAACAGAGTCCCAAAGATGAGTTCAGCTCCTGCCCAAAATTCAAGCATGCTTGAGTCCAGCTCTCAGCAACCAAGTCCCGCATGCGGAGTGCAACTCTCTCCATAGTCGTCACTCCACCAAGCCATGCAAGCACTTCCTGCCGACACCATAAACTGTGACTCCACCACGCCATGCCAGCCCTTCTTGCAGACCACATAGCTGCCACTCGTCCCCTCTGGCAGGGCTGCGCAGGACTCATGTTCAGCTCCTTCCTTCACCCAGGTTTCCTTGTGAAAGACTAACACACAATATCACCAACAGTGATTGAACACACCTGGCTCTCTTTTATAGAGCCTCACACCTGATTTATAATTACGTGCACTAAACCAAAGAAACTAAAGTGCACTACCACTCACCACCACCGGGGCAACGTAGAATGAACGACACCACGTGTAATAATTCTAATGGCCACCGGGGGCAATCACATCACTTTGGCACCTAGCCAAAGGGAAAAAAGTTCACTTATCCATTTAATCTGTCAGATCCACGCTGGATCATGACACTTCCATTGTCTAATAATTGTGCCATTAGTTGTTAATTCTCACTCACCAAGCTGCTTGCATATTATCGATCCCATTCTTGTGCAGGTCTACAATCATAGACTGCTCTTTGGTCCTGGCCCCATGATGGAGAGGTTGTTATACAGGTAATGAGTTCAAACAGGTGCTCTTAATACAGGTAATTACTGCAGAGTAGGAGGACTTCTTAAAGAAAAACTAACAGGTCTGTGAGAGCCAGAACTCTTGTCGGTTAGTAGTGTCACGGCTCTGTTATTGGGTGTCCCCGGACAAGGGGCTCCTTCCCTGTCCCTAACGCTAAGGGAGCCCTAGCTCGCCTTGTTCCCCGGAGTACTTCTGACGGTGAAGAAGTCGAGGCCACGTACCTTGCTTTAGCTCCTGAATCCGGCCTCAGTCTGTACCCTTTTCCTACCCAAGGAAGAGAGAAGCCAGACTAACAAGGTAATATGAACAGGGGTAATGAAAAATACCAAACATACACTTACAAATAACAGAGTGATGCATCGGGGAGTGGAGGAGGGGGTTAAACCAAAATAGGAGAAGAAAGTAGGAGAAGAAAGGGAATTATCACTCACTCAAAACCTAGCAACAGTCACAGATAAAACCGCCAACAACAACCTCCAGCCATGCAGCAATATCTAGCTCTGACAGTGAGCTGCACAGGACCCAGTTTATATATCATTTGGGAGTGCTTAACCGTGCACTGCTGGAAGCCTAAACTCTCCAGGAGCTCTTAACTTAGTAGTAGTTAAGTGCACTGCCAAAATATATTTACACCCTTTAATACTAAGGTGAAGTGTTTCTAATCAGTGCAGGAGTAGGAAAAATCAGACGCTGCAGTCTTCTGGCTCCTCTGTCGCGATAAACCCGTGACAAGTAGGTGATCAAATGCTTGTTTCATGCGATAAAATGCTATTTATTAAATCATACAATGTGATTTTCTGTTTATTTTTAGATTCTGTCTCTCACAGTTGAAGTGTACCTATGATAAAAATTACAGACTTCTCCATTCTTTGTAGGTGTGAAACCTTTCAAAACCAGCAGTTTATCAAATGCTTATTTTCTCCACTGTATGTGTGTGTCCTTCTGTCTGAAGCCTCGATGCATGTCAGAACGCCGGTTGGAGCAACATCAGTTGGAGCAGCAGCTGCTTCACTGGCATGGGAGACAGGAGCGAGAGACTCTTCCATTTTCGCGAAGTATTCAACATGCGATGGGCATAATCACAAAAAAATGTGCTGACTGAGGCGACACTTTATTAAATTGTCAAATTGCACTGTTGAATGAACGTTAATCTCCCTTCCAGTTTCAGTCATGGAGGCGCTGCAGGTTCAGACACTGCTCTGAGTATTGTAAGGTAGCGCTGTCATTCAATTAGTCCCTGTGGTTTTTTATGCAGCGTAAACAGTGACCAATAACATACAGTTCATATCACCAGCATAGCGTCCCTTACAGAGCTGTCCTCTGTTAAGCCTGTGGTCACACAGGGACTCAATGTCCAGTACTCAGGCTCTTCAGCCTCACAGATTTCTCACCCCGTCAGGGTTTACCTCATGGCTGCTACAGCTGACTGCAGACGTTCATTTCCTTCCTCTGGGAACTCTCAGTTGCTGGCAGCCATTCCCCACAGCCACTTCTCATGCTGTGTGCCCGGAGACACATCTCCTAGCGGGACCTTCCGCTCTGGACCAACCAGGTCCCTGCATTCACCCCCATGTGACCTACCCTGGCCACATTATATGGTCCATAGCCATGCCCACCAGGTCACATGACTGACCATCACAGGTCCTTCAAGCCTTAACACACTCTTTACAATAGTGCTTTAAACACACCCCCTGGGTGGATTTGTAGGTAACCAGGACCGCCCATCTCTCTAGTTACCTGGAGACTTCTCCCTTACACATTGAAAAAACACCTCAGCAGTATCACTGCTGATCAACACATAAGTCTCCATCCCAAAGCCACCTGGTTTGGGATACATAACGGCCATTCCGTATTCTGCCATTCATCCTTTCTCCTGGAACATCCACACAGCGCCCCCTTGCCGACTCAGTGGTTACTACACCACATACCTCCCCCTTCTGTTCAAACTTGTGGGGTTGAACACACAAGATTACACCAGGGTCTCGCGACTGGGCACTCACTACACCTTGCCCCACAGGTCGAGAGAACCGTCTCCATCTGTCATACGGCCTCGTTCCTATGTTAGACCTCCCCCGCCTCCAGCGGTCAGAATATCGGTCATTGGCTTTGACCCTCCAGTCACGGTCTGTCTGCGTCGTCAGACACTGGTTAGTCACCATCCTTTCTCTATCTAAGTGTCTTGTAACAAATGGTACCCCACCACATCTAAGTTTACTTTTCAGTGCATTAACCTCACAGTTCTTTGCATCTGCTGTCTCTGTAGCAACCTCCAGTTCACACTGTAATCTACGGTGCAACGTATTGGCACGTTGAGCCTCTTTCTCTGCTTCTTCCATCTGGCGTTTCAACTGTTTCAGACGCACATCATTTCCCTCCGCCAGGTCTTGGTACTGCTCAGAATTACGCCTTTCATCATCCATTTGCCTTAGTACAACCTTCAGTTTTTTCTCCGTACGACGTACTTGTTTGCTAGCCGATTGTCGCACTTTAATTTCTGCATCAAGCTGTTCCTCCAGTAGTGCAACCTTTGCTTCTAAGTCCTTATTCTGGCGAACTGATTGCTGACGGGCATTTTCATTCTTCTGAGCCTTACTACGTTCTGTCTTCAGATCAGCATCCATCTGGTCAACCTGAAGTGTGGCCTTTCTCAGCTTGTCATTGGCTAATTCAACGTTGCCGTGTTCTTCCTCCACTACTTCTTCAAGCTGAACAATGTGAGACTCTAACCGCCTCTTTTCTTCCAAAGCCAGAGCACCTTGACCTATGTTGTTGGCAATCACATCAGCCAGTTCATCTTTTTCCTGCTGTGCTTGTCTTTTAGCACACTCTGCAGCAGCAAGCTCCATCTGCAAATGAATCACCTCTGCTTCCATACTTTTCAGTTTCTTTTTGTCTTCACACTGTTCCTCACTCAGGCCTGGCCGCTATAAGTCTTCGTCCCACTTCTTCTCCCGCAGAAGACCTCTTACAGTTTTTATTAGTACTCCTACCTCTTCTCTGAGGGACTTAATCAGACCTTGCCACGATGCCAGGCGACCTTTGAGCTCGAAGACTTCTTTCTCTAGCTCATCCAGTCTGTGCTCCCTTTCTCTCAGAGCCACAGTCACCCCTAGAGTCTGAGTCACGCCGATCATCTGAGTCAACCCTCCAGTTACCCTCTGACCGTGTGTCCACTCCAGTCACCTCATCTCCCAGCCCACCATCTGTCTTGTCCGAGACGTCAGGTCCGTCAGTTGGGCAGATGTACTTCTTTTCCGGGTCAGTTCTACCTCTGACCTGTCCACGTCAGGAGCCGTTACTGTCTCAGTGTCTGCTGGCCCCACAGTCGAAACGTCTCCATAGTCCGACCATACGTCATCAATCAACAAAAAGTCCCGGCCCCTCTCCAAGGCATAGACTAAGTCTTGTGGTATCCCGCCCCCTTGGCGCACACACCACCTTTGGTCCCCTCAAACATTACTCGGTCTACTGCATAGTTCACAGTGACCCCATGTTTACAGCGAACCCTGGCGTTTTTCTCGGTCAGAGATAAAACGAGCGGAGTTCCTGTCAGTCATCTGATTCTCTGCGTCCAGTCTACCAGAGAACCAGAGACTCCTTCCTGGTGCAGCATCACGGTACACACCTGTGGCCCGTCATTATCCAAAAAATACATGCCGCACTCCTCAAAACTCATACAGACACACTGCGGTTCCCCAGACATACCCACTGAGGCAACCAGTGCTGCCATTTCCTGAACCACCCCAATTTAGGTCACCGCCCCCTCCCGGGACTCCACCCCTTTTTGGGCTACCACCGCCCCCTTTCGGGATTTCTCCATGTCCGTTATACCGGTCTCCTTAGACCACAGTTCACACAACACAGTTTGTCTCTTTTACGATACCACACAAGTCTTTGTTGGCACCACCACAGCTCCTGCTATCACCGACACCACACCAGTTCCTTCTGGCGCTGCCACAGCTCCTCCTTCGCCGTCTTCGTGGACCCTCCGATCCACCGGAACCCGCTTGTCCCCTTCGTAACCCTGCCAAATTACCGGAAGCCGCTTGTCCCCTTTGTAACCCCGCCGAGTTACAGCAAGCCGCTTGTCACCTTCTTGACTCCCACTGAGCAACCGCAGGCTGAGTTGAGAAAAGAGGAAAAAAAAAACACACCTCAAAAAAACTCACGTGTACTTTCTGTGTGCTATTCAGGACGTTTCGTCTCCGCCTGAGACCGTCCAACACACAGGGCGCACCGGGTGCTATTCAGGGAGCGGCCCTCCTCCCAGGGTTTCCCAACACACTGGCCTCACCAGGTCCAGGGGCTTAGCGGGTGCTCTTCAGAACATCCGTCTCCTCCTGAGACTGCCCAACACTCACACCTCACCAGGTCCAAGGTCATACCACGTGCTCCAGGGATTCGATTCTTCTCCCAACACTGACCCTCCAGGACCTTGCTCACTGAACCCTCCAGGCACACAGTCTTTCCCACTGACCCAGGTCAGTACAACACGAACACCTGTCTGTTACCTGTGTCGGCCCCACAGGTCCTCAGGTACCTCTTCTCCACTGAGGCACCCTATCGATCACCAGTCTCTTTCTCAGTGACCCCGGTCAGTACAACACGGTTTTCACGACCGTCACCTGCTGGCCGCGCAGGTTCTCGGACCCCTCTACAGCAGAGGTATCCTATAAGTCTCTTTCTCATGGGGAAACGGCCGCACTGGGCTCACCAATCCGGACAGTGCCTTATTCAATAGGGCGCCCCAGGGTTCCAGAACCACAGCCGGGCAGTGGCTTCCCCAACCGTCAGCCCTCCTGGCTCAGCGTTGCCCTTAGCAACCGACTTTGCAGTCCTTTTCCGTTGCTCCCAGCAACAAGGCTACAATACTACCCATAGCTTTCTCCACCAAATGTGAGGTAGCGCTGTCATTCAATTAGTCCCTGCGGTTTATTATGCAGCATAAACCGTGACCAATAAGATACAGTTCATATCACCAGCATAGCGTCCCTTACAGAGCTGTACTCTGTTAAGACTGTGGTCACACAGGGTCTCAATGTCCAGTACCCAGGCTCATCAGCCTCACAGATTTCTCACTCCGTCAGGGTTTACCTCATGGCTGCTACAGCTCACTGCAGACGTTCCTTTCCTTCCTCTGGGAACTCTCAGACGCTGGCAGCCATTCCCCACAGCCACTTCTCATGCTGTGTTCCCGGAGACACATCTCCTAGTGGGACCTTCCGCTCTGGACCAACCAGGTCCCTGCATTCACCCCCATGTGACCTACCCTGGCCACATTATATGGTCCATAGCCACGCCCACCGGGTCACATGACTCTGACCTCATCACAGGTCCTTCAAGCCTTTACACACTCTTTACAATAGTGCTTTAAACACACCCCCTGGGTGGGTTTGTAGGTAACCAGCACCACCCATATCTCTAGTTACTTGGAGACTTCTCCCTTACACATTGAAACAACATCTCAGCAGTATCACTGCTGATCAACACATAAGTCTCCATCCCAAAGCCACCCACTTTGGGATACATAACGGCCATTCCATATTCTGCCGTTCATCCTTTCTCCTGGGACATCCACACAGCGCCCCATAGCAAACTCGGTGGTTACTACACCACAGTATACAGAGCGGCTGCTGTAACCACTCCCCCCAGCATTGACACTGTCTCTACATTGAGGCCAACTGTCATTCAGGGTCGAGGACTCTGTTCTCTATGGGGCTGCATTGTAGTATGGGCAGTGTACTGTACTATATGTAGGACTATGGGGAGTGTATTATACTATATAGAGGACTATGAGATGCGTGTTATACTATATAGAGGACTATGGGGTGCATTATACTGTATGGAGGACTATGGGTTGTACATTGTACTATTTGGAGGACATTGGGGTGTGCATTATAGTAAAAGAGCAATATACTGCCTATCCGGAAAATGAGTTATTTCCTAATATCTTAAGTACACTTCCGGAACTGACTGTCGCCCTACCCCCAGTTGGTTTGTGCATTGTTCTTCTGTATTTCAACATGCGGCCAAACAGCTGCAAAACTTACCCCCTCCATCTTCCTCTACACTGTGTAATTCTATCCATTCCCCCTCCGTACAGCCCATGGTCACTTTTATTACCCAGACCAGTTCAGAGCAGTTTCTCCCGCCAATGATTTAGATTTCATTAGTCTATTCCAGGTCTAATTTAATAAAACACAATAATCCTAGAGACAGGAAACATATATTTTTAGAATCCGTATAATTTAGGCTACACACGGCATAATTTTGCAACTTCAAGAGCCAGCAGAAACCGGGGAAATGGTTTCTGCCCCCCAGTAACACGCATACATGTCATATTTGGTCTCAAAAGAAAGATAATTTCGTAAGAAAAAATATAATGCCCCTGTCGTCACTCTGTGAGCCCCCAGCCAGAGGAATGGCAAGTAGAAGTTTTTGACAACTTTTCAAAAGGGGCGTACGTCCTCTAACACAAACCACCAAGTGAGGTCAGCAAGGGAGGAGTCCCTAAGTTTATGGGAAAACTATTAAACAGAAACAATCATTTTGAGAGTGTTCAGAGCCTGGAGGAAGACTGCTAACATCCATGCTTTGGACTGAATCTTTACCTTTGGGAATTCCCCTCCCCTCATCGACACGTTATACCAGTGACTGAGATGTAGTAAGTTTCCTATTTTAATCTCTTTTATACCTGTCTGTATATACTGTATTTTGTCTTTTCTTGTATTTATTTTTGTAAACACTGCCTATATTTTCTGGAGGAAACCTATAATTTTACTAGTTTTGTTTTCCTTGCTCTATGATCGAACCGACACGTACTCCGCACCAAATTAAGTTACCTGTGGGTTAGTTACTTTCACAATATAGGCTTTAGTATCAAACGAGGAACTGGTGGCAGCATAGCATCCTAGTGGTATTGGGAAACCCTGGCAGAGATGGATCGGCGGTTTATGTGTGTAGTCCCGGCCTGAGACTGGTGATTTACATACCGCCCTCACTGCAGAGTACCCAATAGCCTGTACTTGACAAGGCAGCCTTTCCAGCGACTACTTATCCTATGTGCAGTTCCCTGACTGACCTGAGGGTAAGGGGGGCACCAGAGAGCTGCAAGTTCCTAACCGGAACTGAAAGCGGAAACAAAAGTTGTATTCCTGACACTGCCTATTCATCAAGTGATTGGATTGTTTATGCCGGAACAAAAATGGGTAACGAGTCCAACAACTTCAATATTGTTGATCACACTCTTTTATCGGACTAAACTCAGCGCATGTAAATAAAACCCGAAATGATTGTCATGGTGCAATAGGTTAGCATTTTTTGCCTCACTTTAAACTTTTGCTCAGGGCCGCACCTTGTATAAAATTGTCTCTGACTACAAGTCAAGCTTATACTTAGCCTCTGTTCTTGTCATCTCCGGGTTCCCACAAATGCCTGGCTACCTTTCTTTACCTTCAGCTCAGAACCACTAGAGTTGCTTTTTCTACTTCCTTACCAGATGTCTGATCTGGTCCCAAGTCTTGCCAGCTGTACTTAAGTTTCTTGGCCACTTATCAGTGGTCAGTTTAAAAGCAAGCTATTTTCATCCGTACTTGTCACGCACACCCTGCTCCAGTCTTTTTCCTTCTCTTTTTTTTTTCTTACTTGAACTTTCAATCTACAACTAAACTCTAATGGCACCAAGGGGGTCTATTTATAAAGTAAACCTATCTGCTTCCAGATTTTTCTGCACAGCTAATAGGCCGATCTTCTCTAACTCTACCCTGTTCAGCTGCAAGGATGACAACTTCCCTGCCCAGCTGCAGGACTTGACCATCTGTAACTCTCCCCTGCCCAGCTGCAGGACTTGACCATCTGTAACTCTCCCCTGCCCAGCTGCAGGACTTGACCATCTGTAACTCTCCCCTGCCCAGCTGCAGGACTTGACCATCTGTAACTCTCCCCTGCCCAGCTGCAGGACTGGCCCTCTGTAACTTTCCCCTGCCCAGCTGCAGGACTGGCCCTCTGTAACTTTCCCCTGCCCAGCTGCAGGACTGGCCCTCTGTAACTTTCCCCTGCCCAGCTGCAGGGCTAACCCTCTGGAACTCTCCCCTGCCCAGCTGCAGGGCTGACCCTCTGGAACTCTCCCCTGCCCAGCTGCAGGGCTGACCCTCTGGAACTCTCCCCTGCCCAGCTGCAGGGCTGACCCTCTGGAACTCTCCCCTGCCCAGCTGCAGGACTGACCCTCTGGAACTCTCCCCTGCCCAGCTGCAGGACTGACCCTCTGTAACTCTCCCCTGCCCAGCTGCAGAGCTGACCCTCTGGAACTGTCCTCTGCCCAGCTGCAGGGCTGACCTTCTGGAACTCTCTCCTGCCCAGCAGCAGGGCTGACCCTCTGTAACTCTCCCCTGCCCAGCTGCAGGGCTGACCCTCTGTAGCTCTTCCGTGCCCAGCTGCACGGCTGACCCTCTGTAGCTCTCCCCTGCCCAGCTGCAGGGCTGACCCTCTGTAGCTCTCCCCTGCCCAGCTGCAGGGCTGACCCTCTGTAGCTCTCCCCTGCCCAGCTGCAGGGCTGACTCTCTGTAGCTCTCCCCTGCCCAGCTGCAGGGCTGACCCTCTGTAGCTCTCCCCTGCCCATCTGCAGGGCTGACCCTCTGTAGCTCTCCCCTGCCCAGCTGCAGGGCTGACCCTCTGTAGCTCTCCCCTGCCCAGCTGCAGGACTGACCCTCTGGAGCTCTCCCCTGCCCAGCTGCAGGGCTGACCCTCTGGAGCTCTCCCCTGCCCAGCTGCAGGGCTGACCCTCTGGAGCTCTCCCCTGCCCAGCTGCAGGGCTGACCCTCTGGAGCTCTCCCCTGCCCAGCTGCAGGGCTGACCCTCTCTTTCTTCCCTGCCCAGCTTCCGACATTCCATAACGATCACATAAAAATGACTACAATAAACCATGGCATTAGCCACATAGCTACAGCACTTTTCATCAGTGCCCTGTAATTATAATATATTGTGCAGCCTCACAAATATACCATTTATTTCATACATTAATTCTCTTCAGGAGGTGCCAGGATCTGCCGTTCCTCTACACCAGGAATATGACAGTGAGTTTTCCTTGTTTTCCCGCCTTCAGTCCTCAGGTCTTAATCCTATAAAGCATCTCTGGGATGAGGTAGAATTGGTTGCTCAGAGCATCTCTGCACTTTCATCTAATTTGCGGCAACTACAAGAACCCATCCTGTTGGCATGGGCCAGTATTCCTTGGGATTCATCTCAGCACCTTGTGCAATCTATAACGTGATTATTATCTGAGGTTCTGAAGGGCAAAGAGGATCCTACGTGTTACTAGATGGGTGTCTCTAGTAATGTGGCCATTCAGTGTATATTTTATATCTGGTGGAGATGACAGGATAAAGCTGATCATAGACATTAGATGGGGTCTGGATCTTCTCAAAGGTCTTCATCTGTCAGTGACTTTTACAACATTTCTTTCAGGGTGAAGATCTGCCCCATATTAATACTACAGAGACATATGTGAGGGGTGATGAGCAGTGTAAAGAGGAGATTCCTACAGATAACCGCACAGGTGAGTAGTGACCACTAAATGCAGAGAAGCCATAGGCTCTAATCAGTCACTGGCTTGTACAGTAACTTTAGATAATCTGAGTTTTTAGGGTGTGTTCACATGAAGCGTTTGATGTGGAATTAAGGGCTGTGGTTATCTGGGTCCATTTCTCTTACAATGTGCTAAGAACTAACACACAGGTAATTGCTAACTACCTGACTGTTGTGCCCACCGATGATCTGCCAGCACAGAGCGGTATAGTTAAATGGAGCTTTTTTATGGATTCAGTGCGCTGCTGAACATAACACACAATTACTTGTGCATTAGAAGATCGATGTTTTATTCATTTCTTTTTCCCAACGCGTTTCGAAGTGCAAATCACTTCTTCCTCAGGGGATGATATACATGTTTCTCAGATAAGACCCTATCTGCTCTTTTCTCCGTTCCTATAGTGTGAATCAGCACAGAGCGGTGACAGACCACTCTTGCATTTGATTCTACGTCTTCTGGCGGCGTCATGTCAACAGAGCAGCGGCTTCTCTTCAACTCTGCTCTATTGGTGTATCTTGACTGCTGACGTCATCTGATTGATAGTTTAACTGTGGGAAGCCAGCTGTCAATCAGCATGACGTAGGAAGTCGGGCACCGTCGACAGCCTGGAAGAAGCAGTAGGTGACCGCTCTGAGCTGATGCCTGCTACAACAGGCAGGTAATTACCACTGTTAGCAACTGCCTGACTGTTTAGTTTTTAGGCCTTCAGTATTAAAAAAAAAAAAAAAAAAAAAAAAGTCTCGGACAACTTCTTAAGACTGCACACCAGTCTTAAAGAAGGGGGTCGGTGGAGTAAATAATGTTGAATTCTTAGACATAAATTTAAACCCACTTTGCCTGAGTTTGGCTTTTTACATAAGAACGGTATGCGCACATGCCTCTGAAGTGTCCAATCAGTGCAAATGTAGACAGACCCAATATATCAGGGGATATTCTGCATTCTTACATGGGTTCCTGTCGCTCCTTATGGCCAGTGGTCGAATTTTTATATAAAGGTATTCAGACGTCCCGCTGCTAAAGGGATGCAGTTTAATAAGGCTGGATGCAGATGATCATGTCAAAAATAGTCATGTTTGCAAATTGCTTGTGTCCGTGTGCAGATTTGCATTTTGGGTGGGAGCAAGAACTGCCTTCTTTTGCATGCAATATCTTGATCCGTTACAGAATAAAGTTTAGGTTAGCAAATCTATTTGATGCAAATCAAATTTCTGTAGAATTTTAGATAACTCTTTTGTGCAAGCAAATTTGAACAGTTTCAATTTGTTCAAATTGCCAATTTTCACTTTGCAGATGTTTGAATTTACCATAAAATCCTCCCGTGACTTCAGGCGTGGCTAAGCGGTTTCTCGATGATGTGATGCAGCTATAACATTACATGGTGTAGTGCAGCAAATCAGGAGAAAATATCAGAGCCTTTATAAAAGCTGAAGCAGGGAATGGTGTAACCAGAGAGAGGCAGAAGAGTGGTGCCAGCAGCCGACCTGAAGCTAGTGAGGTTGATCTGGGATACAGTGTAGCTGGGCTGGCATCTTTTCTTGCTTCATTTGAATTGCAAAATTTTTTTTCTAAATTATTAATGCACTGGAGAGCAGCAATCCAGCACAATATTTTTCAAAAGAAAATCCGAACTTTTGTGTCATTCAAAAAAAAAAAAAAAATGTTTAACTGACTGTTCTGAATTTTTCCATTTGTGTATTCATTTTTGTGAATTGGGGATACGGTAATTGTATTGGAAAAAAAATGCTAAATATAATTTACCTAAATCCAGACATACTGTATAACTGTGACTATCTGCCTCACATTTTTTTTTTTTTAAGTTGACACTTGTTTTACTAGTCAAATTTCACATGCATATATACCACACCAATACAACTGTAGTGGCTGAATTTTTGGACATGTACCTACTTAACTTTTCTTGTGGTTTTTTTTTTTTTTTTTTTTTTTTTTTTTTGAGAAGGGAAGAAAATTTTGTAAAAAAGATAAAATAGTAAATTAATTGAAAAATAGTCTGGACATTTAACTGTGGATGTCTGTTTTTGTACACCTGTATACTAGTTTATCTTGATACCCCTGCCCAAGACACCACCAATACAGCTGGATTTTTGGACATGTACCGAACTACCCAGCATGTATTCTCATGTCAATTTTGAGTAGGAGAATAATTTAGGCTGAAAAGATGATTTTTTTTTTTTTTTTTTTTTTTTTTTTTTTTTTTGTTAAACAGAATGTTGTAAAAATGTATGGAAAGAGAAATAGTGGCAATTGCAATGGACAGAATAGTGAAAAAAAAAAAAAAACAGGTGATGCCACAACTGATGTTGCTGGAGGAGGGTCAATAGCACCTGAAAGCTGTGGTCGTGGTTGTACTGGGGGTCATTTGTGTTGCAATGTGAAGGATTTACAGAAGGAGTAAAAACAGTGTATATACAAGCAAGAAAAGACTAGGAACTACAGTTCTTCATAAACACCTGAAGCAACATCTCGCCTAGTTATCTGGGAAAAGCACGCTGACCATCTATATGAACAAGACTCACGCTATCCTCCTACACGTTCTCCTGGAGTGTGTGACAATCCTACAGGTGTACACTCCCAGTCATCCACTTGTGTTCCAAACTCAACTCCAACCCGGTCAAGTTGCTGTTGGTGCTATCACTGATTTAGGACTTGGTGAACCCTTCAGAATTTTGAGAAATGGTGGTGTGTTGTCAGCCTTGCTGGAAGATGCTATTATTTCTTACAGAAAGTGGTGTCTGCTCTGTGCAGACATGGGTAGGATTACATGGGCTCTCTTTCTCTTGGCATTAAGCTTGAATGTGCTCTGCACCATAGAGCATCAACTACGGTCATGGACAATACATGTCTGTCATGGCCTATTTTGAACAGCATTGATACAGCCTTGCAACCAGAACTTAGAATTAAAACAAAATGAGACAATACAATGCAATAAGTAAATATTAATAATACATGAAAATTACATAGGGTGATTAGATGACATTATTAGGACATCATCATCCTTATTGGCAGTGGTATAAAAGTGGTCTCTCCAGAAAGCAAAGTAACCAAACATCCTAGTAGTTGGGAATAGTGGAGGACTGACCTTTAGGCTATGTGCACACGTAGCAGAAAATTTCTGCTGAAAAACCTGACTCCCTTCCCAGAAACCGCGCGTTTTTTGCGCAAACAATGCGCAGTTTTTATGCTTTTTTTTTCCGCGCGTTTTCAAGACGCATAGAAATAGCCAGAAACGCAGAAAAATCAAAGAAATTAATGAGCATGCTGCGGTTTTTTTACCGCGAAGCGTTTTTTTCGTGGTAAAAAACGCATCAGTATGCACAAAAAGTCCAAAATGCATAGAAATGAATGGGAAGCTTATTTTTAGCGGTTTTATTGGAAAATCCGCTCAAAATACCGCTAAAAAAACGCTGTGTGAACACAGCCTTATTATTTTATGTAACTGATCTGCTCAAAAGTATAAATAGAAGTCTTTCATGTTTCTACCCATGGCGAAACAGGAGAGGTAAGCTGTCCCACTAGGGAAGGATTCAAGGGGGCACCCCTGATACTTGCCCTGTGCAACACTGAACTCCCCCCTAGGGTTGCTAGACAGGTTATTTGACCCCATGTGGCAATCACATTCCTATCCCTGTCTTACCCTAAGTACCATCCTGAATAGTGAGTAGGACAGCAGGAATGCTAGTCCTGCTCTATTGTAAAGGCACAGAGGGGAAACGGATAGGGATAAAAGAAAACTGCAGTCATACAAAAATACCCTCAAACAATCTAGTGTCAAATAAGGAAGGAGAGGGTGAGGCAAACCAAATGGGAATAGAGACTGGGAGACACATACAAACCAAATACACCCATGTCTCCTCCAACTCCAAATGCCTGCTCCTATCTCAGCTCACTTGATCTGCTCCAAACCAGGTAGTTGCAAGTGATCACTGGAACCAACTGAAGCTTGGAGGAGAGGATTTAAACCAGGTAGAAATAATGAGCTCAGAACAGCTGAGACAGCTCAGGACGGTGAGCTTCAGGAGGCAAATGGGACTGTTTAACCGTTGCAAGAACAGAGCAAGGAAAACCTGCTAATAGGGAAGGTGAAGCAGGTCTAACCAGATGAATGTGTAACCAGACGCCTCGATCTTCTGGCCCCACTCGGTCGCGGCATCCTCTTGACACGATCTACTTTTAGTGTGAAAAGCTGATGTAGTTTTACATCAAATTTATGAATAAATTTACATTTTGAAAGATTCACATACTTTCAAGCACCAGTGTTAAGGCTAAAGGATCTACAAAAGAACCAGGCATGGCAAACTATGTTTGTAGATGACACTGCTGCAAATACTTTTTCTGATTCCCACAGTGCTCCCATATTCATATATTCAGCTAATGTTTCTATTGGCATGCCTGACATAAAGTATGAGACGGGCTAATTCTCCTATCTTCTATCCACGGTTTAGGTATATTAAAAATATATAAAATCTTTACCTCTTACCCAAAGCCATGACTTGTGTACATGACCAATCTGCTCCAATGTGCTTTACTCTGTGCTATAGTGCATGCACCTGTCAGAGAATATATGAGATGGAATCACCTAATAAAACTGATCTCAAATCTAGGGATGAACAGGCCTGTGGATGGTCGGGTTCAGTCGAACTTTAGTCCAATGTTCAGTTTGGGCATTAGACCTTGACCCCAAACCCAGTAGAAATCAATGGGAACCCGAACTTTGGTGCTGTAAAATGGTCATGGTAAGGGCTAGAGGGGCTGCAAAAGGAATCAAAATGGGGATAAGAGCAGGACAATTGCCCTGAAAACAAATATAAAAAGGAAAATGACTTGGCAAAGAATAAAAAAAAAATCTTGAACCAGGAGGCGGAGGTCCAAGTGAAGGAGGAGATGGATGTGGCTGTGCAGGTGTAAGAAATGGAGGACGAGGTAGCCACCAGTGTTTTTTTTGGGGGGCAACTCTAAAAACAAGCTCTGTGGTGGCACACTGCATACAACCAGTGTAATAATAATCTGCTGGCTACTCTCGCTCTCTGTATACAGGCCATGTGATAAATGAGGGGATGTAAGGAATGAGAAGAGTATCAAATAGGTGACGTGGCTGTGTTGCTGCTGGTGGTGTAGTAGCTGCTACAGGTAGAGATTATGTGGTCGATCTATGCCTTCTACGCTCCCAAATGAAACACCTTCCTTTGGTGCACCAAGGTGTCACAACGTTGTGCGTAATTACGTAGGACCGAGTACCGCTGAAAGAATGGTAAGGCCAGTAGAGGCGGTTTTAGATTGGATGGCTGAGTGTCTTCAGGTCTTTCACTTTGTCTTCCACCCAGTCGCATGCTGAAAGTGCAGAGTTGGCACTTGCGGCCCATGGGCTTCTGTCTTCCACTTCAACCCCTTGCGAATTAGGCAAGCAATCTGAGCCCCAAGTCATGCAGCAGTCACTTCTTGTTTTTGATGATTCCACTAGCTGTGGTTCCATGGGCCATCCACCTGGCCCTGCCCTACAAGTGGAAGAGATTGAGTGCACTGATAATCAACCACTTGTTCTGTTTGAGTATAAGTATGTGGGAGGGGTAGTGCAAATGGTGAGTGCACCACCATAGCACATCTTTGGTGGTGATGATGAAACACAGGTGCCACCTGCTGCAGCTTTCTGCTGTGTGCAGACCAGCAACAAGGGCAGGGGTGAGGACTGGGTGGAGGATTATTATTATTTTTTATAGCGCCATTGATTCCTTGGTGCTATACATGAGAAGGGTTACATTCAAATAGAAATTACAATTGAATAAATTTCATTTTGCCAGACAGGTATATGGGTGAGAGGACCCCACCCTCACATCTTTACATTTTACAGGATAATGGAGAAGTAGACAGTAGGTGTGGTTGTTGCAGCAGCTCTGGTGCTGGTGAGGCGGCAGCTCTGCTAGTGATGAGGTGGCAGCTTGATTGTTGCAGGCTGTAAGTTGTTCTGAAGAGAAGAGTTTTCAAGTTCCTCTTGAAAGTTCCGAATGTAGGGGATAGTCGGATATGTTGAGTCACAGAATGCCAGAAGATGGGGGATACTAGGGTGAACTCTTGCAGGTGAATGGATGAGGAGTGTATTGATTGTGGAGGAGAGAAGGAGGTCTTGAGAGGATCTAAAGCCCCCGTTACACATAGCGATATCGCTAGCAATATCGCTGTAACGTCACCGATTTTGTGACGTAGCAGCGATATTGCTAGCGATATCGCTATGTCTGATACTTGCCTCCGACCAGCTCACCCGCTGCTCATCGCTGGTCGCACGAGAACGTCCTGGACCATTTCTCGACGGGCGCTTCCTGTGGCGCCGACGAGCGACGCGGGCGGAGGACGTCAGGATCGCCACGTCTGACAGGTAAGTAGCAACCCCCGACCCCTGCTATGTCGCTGGTGAGATCTGCCTGTGTGGCTGCTCACTAGCGACCACTTAGCGATGCACCAGCGATCCATATTGTTGTCGGAATCGCTGGTGCATCGCTAAGTGTAACGGTACCCTAAGATTATGTGGTGGGAGATATCCGGAGACTAGTTCAGAGTTAAATGGGGAAAACAGATTATGGATGGCTTTGAAGGTCAGTGTTAGTATCTAGTAGCTTGAAGTGTATGTATTGTTAAATTGGGCACCTATGAAGGGATTTGCAGAGGTGGATTAGTCGGGCAGCAAAGTTAAGGCTAGCCTGGCAAGGTGTGATGTTGCGATGAAATGGGGGGGATTATGAGGTTCTAGTCCCAACATGGAGTCAAGGCCATTCTAGTGACATGGGCAGTTCAGAGGGAAGAGGTGGTGGTCACGCTGCCACAGCTGCACAGCAAAAGTAGGAGCAGGGTGCAAAAGCACAGTGTCCTGCCCCTAACCAGAGTGTCAGCTCCACTGTGCCAACGAGATGATCCCACTGTGCCAACGAGATGATCATACCAAAGCCAGTTCAAAGTACCTTCCTGACAAGACACAGGTTGTCTGCACGCTGTGCCGTCAGAGACTGAAGCGAACTGGGTAGTTAGCGTACACTCTGGTCAAATATAGACATGGTGCAGGTGCAACGGACCAGTAGGTCCTAATCACAAGTTAATTTAATTCACCGCACACTCAAACAGACTTTATGCAAGTTTGCATAAAGTCTGTTTGAGTGTGCGGTGAATTAAATTAACTAGAGACTGAAGCAAGGCATAAATGATGTTAACCTGTTTAACCACCTGCATGACGAAGCATCTGAATGCAATGCACGAGCTGCAGTGGAGTACACACCTGAAGATCTGAGCCTCCTTCAGCACCCTCTTCTGCATTCTTGGCCTTTTCATACTGCTCACAAGTCATTTATAATGGTGTAACATTGGGATCATGGGATCCACAGTATGTAGTTACCAGTCGCCACTACTTTTCCAGGTAGGCTATCATTGCCCTGCAAGAACATGTTGCAGAGAAAACCAGGTGTGCATTGTACAATGCCACCAGTGGCAAGGTCCGCATAACCACCGATACATGGACCAGTAAGCACGGGCATTGATGTTATATCTTCCTAACTGCCCACTGGGTAAGTGTAGTAATGGCTGGGACTGAGGCAGAAAGCGTTTTGCCATATATCCTACCACCACTGATGATTGATGGATTTTTATTTTTTTTTTTTTAAGTTTTCTCATCCATATTTCCTCCTCTACCTACTCAGCTTCCTTCACCCTCTTGTCATCCGATCACCATAACCCTTGAAACACCAACTTCAGCACAGGCAGGGGGAAACATCAGCAGGCTGTTCTGAAACTCATCTGTTTGAGGGAAATATTCCACACGGTGCAGGAGCTATGGATGAAGATCAGCCGACAGACTGATGACTGGTTGGAGCCACTGAACCTCTAGCCAAGCCTGGTGGTGGTCGGTAACGGGCAAAATATTGTAGCAGTTCTAGGTCTAGCTGATTTTACGCACATCCATTTCCTGGCATAGGTGCTGAATTTGGTGCTTCCTGAAAAATTACCCCGAGATGTCAGAGCTGCTGCAGAAAGTGCAGGCCGTTTGTGCATGCTTTCGGCATTCTTATTCTGGCCACGCTGCTGGATCCCTGCTTCAAGGACTATGTGCTATCATTGGAGCATGATTAGAAAATGCAGTAATACAAGTGCACTCTGGTAGACGCACTACTGACAGTGTTCCCACCTGACAGCTGGGGCTTTATGGAGGCACACAGTGGAGGAAGAAGAGGAATTCCTCAATGCAGCTTGTGCACCAGCATCACCTCGGAAGGGAAGGTTAGCCTGGATAAAATGTGGAAAACCTTCCACAGCACCCCACAACATCCAACACCACCATCTGATACGGTTCGTATTAACAGGAGTCAGTGTTTCAGCAATGTGGTGCAAAAGTTTGTGGCCACACACTCACGTACTAAGTGATGGGTCTGCCCTGTTTAACTACTGGGTCTCCAAATTGCATGCCCTTTACACCTTGGAGATGCTGGCCTATGCTGTTCCAAGCCGGAACATGTGTTTAGCAGGGCAGGAGTTGTGATCACAGAAAGGCGCATCCGCCTGGCCACAGCCAACGTGGGCAAGCTCATTCATTAAAATTAACCAGGTGTGGATCCCACAGGACTTGACGGTACATTTTTGCTGAATATAGCAGTATGCCAGCTGCATCAACCCGCTGGTATACTCCACCACAATTTTAGTTCTGTTTGCCATTCCCTATTTGCCATTTTGTTGCCTTCATAAATTTAAAAAAAGGCTGTATTGCTGAGTACACCCACCCAGGTTTTTGGCAGGGTATTAACACAGAGGTTCTCTGTATGCATGCTGCACCTGAACACTGTCCCTCACTAGAGCTGTGTCCTATCGCTACGCTTATCAGAGCAGAATGGCGCTGTCACCCAGTATCTGGCAGTTATACAAGCCGGTTCACGGGGTGTACTGGCTAATCACAGCCATGCGAAAACTGGAAGAGCCCACAGCCTAAAAGCTTGATTGGCTGTGCTGCAGCCAGTCACGTACTCTCTTCTCGGCAAGTGGCTTGGGGATGCGTCAGCAAGGGTTAATCTATCTCCTATTTCACTCAATCCAGCATTCAACCTCTGTTCTATGCTGTAATGGGTGCATAGATCACACACCGACACGGACCACGCACCCCGCTTCACACACGCTGCCACCATTCACCGCACATAGGGGCGATAAGTCTCGGAAATACTACTACTAATGTCTGCCAATTACTAGGATCACACATTCTGAGGTTATGGATTCTTTTAGCGTATACAAGGTTCAAATTTATTAAAGGTTTAAGCTTTAATCGAAAAGGTACAGTGCTTAAAATAAAAGGATATAAAAAGTGACATACAAATATGCCAAACAGTTATAAAATAAAAGGGAGAAACATACAGAAGTATCTAAACTGTTATTCTGTTCCCTGAGGGGGGATATGAAATGAATAACATCAGCTTGGTTGCCCTCAATCTGTGAACAACTTTCTTTTGTGTAGGGCCCAAGTTTTAGTCTCAGAGGCTCAGCCTGGAGATCAGATTTCTAGACAGCCTCTCATGTTAATATTCTATTTCCTGGTTTGTGACTGGACCTGTGACGACCGTCTGCGAATCTGGGCTGCAGTAGGAACAGCTCCCCGAGTAACCTCGAGACCCTTAACCCCTATACAGGGATCTGGAATTGTAGCAAGGCCCAGGGGGTAGCTGTCTAGAGGAGCAGTGGACCAGAGCAGGACTGCCGCCAAGGGGTTAAAACTAAAACCCATAATCGTGGTCCGAAGGCAGGAGTGGGAGGCCGGCGGGCAGCAGAGGTGCAAAATCAGCAGGCAAAAGAAGGGTCTAAAGTCCAGGCCAAGGTCAGTAAAAAACCAGGAGGGCAGCAAAGGTACAAAATCAGCAGGCAGAAGAAGGGTTCAGGAATCCAAGCTAAGGTCAGCATCAAAAATCAGGAGAGAGGCAGAGGTACAAAAACGGCAGGCAATAGAATGGTCAGGAATCCAGGCTGAGGTCAGAGTTAACTATAGCAAATCACACAATAGCACGGAGGGGAACCAAGAATATATCCGGCGGCTTGCAAGACCAGGCCCAAGGTATTTGAGGGATCAGGTCATCCCTCACAGGTTCCCGAACTGATGATGTCATTAGGACCGCCCCCAGGACTTGGCCAAATGGTGATGCAGTAATCCCCTGATGACTGACAGAGGGGCGGAGCCTGCACCCACCAGATGCCTGCACAGGAGCCCCTTCTCTGTCACCAACATCACATCACGAACCACGGCGCCTCTCAGTGGCCGAGGCAGGAACAGCCGTCCCCGAGTCTGACGGCGAAGTGACGGTCCGGCGCCTCCTAGTGGCAGAGACTGGAACAGCAGGCCCAGAGTCTGACGGCGGCGTGACAGACCGGCGCCTCCTAGTGGCCGAGGCCGGAACAGCAGGCCCCGAGTCTTGCGGCGACGTGCCAGTCCGGCGCCTCCTAGTGGCTTTTTTCCCATAGTAAATAGAAATAGTCAGGCTGCAAATACTGTAGGTTCCATTTGATGTCTCCCTTCAAAGGCATCAGAGGTGTGAAATGGTTCCATTCTCTGCGTTCTCAGGATGGCATCCCGGGGTCTGAGACCCTGTGACCAGGAAAGCTGCCTTTTCTCAGGATACCATAGGTTATGACCTTTGTGAAGAGCTGCAGCCTAAGCACAGATGGTAAGTTACTGCCGGTCAGCTCCCGAGTGTGTATTTGGTACCTCCCCGCCTTTGCGAGATAAGCCATCAGCGTTGTCGTGATCAATTCCCTTCTTATGTTGAATTGTAAAATCATATTGCTGTAATGTCAGACTGCACCTAAGCAATTTCCCGTTGTCCCCAACTACCCTGTTGAGCTAACTCCAGTGAGTTATGATCTGTAATCACGGTGAAGTGGTACCCATATAGGTATGGTTGCAGTTTCTGCAGAACCTACACAATTGCTAAACTTTCCTTTTCAGTTGTGGCATAAGCCACTTCTCGGGGCAGAAATTTCCTGCTTAAGTAGAGAATTGGGTGCTCCTCACCTTGCTGGTTCACCTGGCTGAGAACCGCACCTAGCCCATAGGTGCTGGCATCTGTCTGCACTACAAACCTGCAAGTGAAATATGGGACCTGAAGGAAGGGTGAGCTAGCCAATGTGAGCTTTAGGGCAGAAAATGATTCCTCACATTGAGGGGTCCAGGAAACAAATTGAGGGGAGCTTCCTCCTGGTCAGATCAGTTACCGGTTTAGCCAGAGCTAGTGTAGCACAAACTTCCTATAATAGCAAGACGTACCCAGGAAGGACAGTAACTGCTTCTGGGTTCGTGGGGTGGGCCAGGCTGTAATGGCTTCTACCTTTTCTAGCTCAGGTTTTAGCAGCCCTCCCCCACCCGCTGTCCGAGGTATTGTACTTCCCGCATGGCTACCTGACACTTCCAAGACTTAACAGTAAGACCTGCAGTTTTGAGCCTCTGCAACACCTGAGAAAGATGTACAGGGTGTTCCTCCCAAGAATTACTAAAAAGGCTAGATCATCGAGATAAGCAAAGGCAAAGCCATCAAATCCTTCCAATAAGTGATTAACCAACCTCTGAAAGGTGGCAGGGCATTTTTTCATACCAAATGGCATCACCAGGAACTCAAACAGTCCAAATGGCGTTATAAAGGCAAACCTCTCC
Source organism: Dendrobates tinctorius (assembly GCF_039654945.1). Lineage (NCBI taxonomy): Eukaryota > Metazoa > Chordata > Amphibia > Anura > Dendrobatidae > Dendrobates > Dendrobates tinctorius. The sequence continues at coordinate 523,610 of NW_027361822.1, forward strand.
TGAGCTTCTTTAGTAAGGGTTATCTGCCAAAATCCCATACTTAGGTCCATGATAGTGAGGTACGATGCATTTGCTAGCTGCTCTAACAGCTCTTCTATCCTTGGCATTGGGTAGGCCTCAAATGTTGTAAGTAGATTTAATTTCCTATAGTTTGCACAGAACCTGGTAGTACGGTTCTTTTTGGGGACGAGAATCACCGGTGAGGTCCAGGCACTCTGGGATGTTTGTATTACCTCAAGGTTTAGCATCTCCTCTACCTGTTCCTTCATGTGTGCCTTTACCTCTGCTGACACCCTGTATGCAGACTGCCTTACTGGGGAATTAGTACCAATGTCCAGGTGATGAGTTGCTAAGTGAATCCTCCCGGGCTTCCCTGTGAAGACTTCTGTGAACTTGCTGAGAACCCCCATCAGCTCAGACCTCTGACTGTGGAATAGCTCACGATTAAACTCTGCTGACTCCAGGGACTCCATATTCGGAGTCCCAGCCCCCACATCTAGTAACAGATCAGCCTCCCCCTCTTCAGGCATGCTACATGATGAGTATGCAATATATTTACATGGAATACTTTCTGACGCTTTGCATGTTCATCTTGGGTCAACACATAGTTAACATCAGTTAACCGCTTGTGTACAGTGTATGGTCTCTCCCATGCGGCCTGTAACTAATTCTGTAACATAGGGACCAACACCCAAACCTTCTGCACCTCCTCATAGGCCCTCAGTCTGGCATTACGGTCATACCAGACCTTCTGGTTGATTTGGGCCTGGGTCACTTTCTCATGGGCCAGGTTGCTCAGTTTTTGCATACTTTCCCTGAGTCGCAATACATATTCAATCACCGAGACGACCGTAGTTTTGGGATCGCCCTCCAAACAGTCCTTAATCAAATCAAGTGGCCCTCTGAGTCTGACACTCCTCCCATAAACCACTTCAAAGGGGGAGAATCCTGTAGACGCCTGGTGTACCTCTCTGTACGCAAACAGATGAGGGAGGTACCGCTCCCAGATGGCCCTGTGTGACGCGACCCGATGACCGGTCGGTCACCAAACAACAAGACAAATAAGGGCAAATCGGGGACACAATTACAACGGTGGGCCCTACTATAGGGAACGGTGAAAGGGACACCTCCTGCACTCTCCTAAGGATGTGCCCTGATCTCCCTGACGTCCCTATACAGGTTCTTTAAACCTGTCACCGAGCAGGATACCTTAGCCCTCACTTGCCCTGCACCTATCCCTCAATAGGGAATTGGTAAGTGCGGACACTGGTCCCACCGCTGCACTAGTATAACACCAAGAAAGATAACAGACAAGGTAAGACAAACAACACTTAGCTTTCTCTGCTGCAATGCACCGAGCAGCGAGTAAGGCACCAGATCAGCATTCAGCAGAAGCACCACTGCTCTCAGCCAGCTCCTGTCTTGACCACGGTTGGTATCCAAAAGGAAGTTTATCACCAACATCAGCTGATGCCTCAGGTGACCTTATACAGGAAGGTGGGAGTGGTCACCACCAGCAGACTACCTAAACAGTAACACCAGTGGCCACTGGGGGGAAAACTGACATTAACCCCCATGGCCAGAAAGGAAAAAAGTTTAAACGTGAGCAGCCCAAACTGACACAGATCCAAAAATGGATCGTGACTCCAGTCTCTTCCTTCAGTGTCCACCAGCATTTTGAGCGTTTGTTTTAATGCCCGTTAAAACGCTCAGTCTGTTGGTTTGGGGATGATAGGCGCTGGCCACAAAATGCTGCACTTGTAATTTTTCGCAGAGGCTTTCCATCAGATTGGACATGAATTGGGTTTGCTGATCGGTTAACATTACCCTGGGGAAACCCACATGAGAGACAACAGTCAGTAAAGCATCAGCTATTTTGTCTGCTCGGATGGAGGACCATGCCACAGCTTCCGGATATCGTGTAGCATAGTCAACCACTGTGAGGATGAACCTTTTGCCAGAGCTGCTAGGTTTTGCAAGTGACCCTATGATAGCCACAGCGACTCATTGTAAAGGCTCATGGATCACTGGCAGTGGCATCAATGGGGTTTTCTGTATATTCCAGGACTTTCCGACTCTGACCAACTGCGCAGGATCGACAATAATTGACTCCATCTGTCCTCATCTTGTCAGGCGAGCTTTAGTCTTTTGTACTCCAAGGTGTCCAGCCAGAGGGATTTCATGAGCAATTTTCATTAATTGTTCCCTAAATGGATAAGGAATTACCAGATGCTTTTTGCAGTCCCAATGCTCTGTAGGATCAGTGAGGAGAGTTTCTTTATACAGTGTACCCTGGTCCCAGTATATTCTCTCTTTTTTTCAGAAGAAGTAGGGGATTGGTCTGCAAGACATCTGCGCTTCTCCAGGCTGACATCTGTCTGCAGAGCCTCCTGGAAGCTCTGGCTGTAAGTCCTGGCCTAGTGTGAATGCCAGTTTCTGGTCTGAAGCTGAGTCTACAGTGTCGGTTATAAGGGACCTCGATGGGTCTGCCATGTGAGGAGGCTCCCGGGCCATAGTATGGCCCTCCTTTTCTGTCAGTTCTATCTGAGACTCATCCTCTAATCTCTGGGGTTGAGTCTGAGCCGCAGCCTGACTCTGGGTCACATCTGCCACATGTGTACATTCCTGTGCAATGGTACATTTTCTCTCTTTGCAAGGCTCTCAGGTGGGTCACCATCCTCCCCAAGTCTGTGCCTAGCAACACATTGGTGGGGATGGCCTCTGATTCTCCCACTTCTCTCAGTCCTTTCCCTGCTCCCCAGTCGAGGTACACACAGGCCATGGACACGGCAGGGCTAACCCCTCCAACCCTGGTTCTAGACAGTCTTTCCTGGTATGATATCTGCAGGGCTTACCATTTCTCTATGCACCAAAGTTACCTTTGCTCCAGTGTCTGAGGCCAATGGTAACTTTATTTCCAACAGTGACAGATTGACAGTTCTCATTGGTCCTCACATCAGAGCGGCCACAAAGAGGACAGAAGGTGGGGGCCCAGACGGCTTTGAGGTTGTAGATGGGCGTTTCTCCCCATCAGGGCAGACTGCACTAACATGTCCCACTTTGTTGCAGGAGAAGCATTGGCGTGCATCGCCTAAAGAATGTCTAGTCCCCGGACCCCATAGGTGGTGGGCTTCGACAGCACTGGTGATTGACCGGCAGAGGGAGAAGGGTCCTCGTTTGGCTAACCTCCCTTCCAACTGAATCCCGGTGGCTTCCAGGCATCATGTTAGCCACATAACAGTCTGCAGTGTTTGCAACCTGATCCACAGTTTGTGGCTCTCAATCACACACATTGTTGTACGTCCGTGGGGCACATATGAAGAAATTGATCCTTGACCATAAGATCCGTTAAGTCCTCAAAACTGGTAACAGAAAGTCCCTTGATCCATTGGTGGAACCTGGTCCTCAAGGTGCTCACGACATCCGCATGGCTGTCAGTGGATCCACGTTGTAGGTTCCTGAACTTTCTCCAATACACTTCTGAGGTTAGGTTGTATTTCCTGAACAGGGCCTCTTTTATTGCCTCATAGCTCCTATCCAGCTCTGGTGGGAGGCCAGTGAAAACTTCCAGGGCTTTGCCTCTCATCCCTGGAGTTAGATGCTGCGCCCACTTCTCACGGGGTAGATGGTATTGCCAGCAGGTTTTTTCAAACCCCCGAAGAAAAGTATCTAAGTCCGTATCCATTTCCATCAGGGGGAAGTTTTTCAATTGTGGTCTCCTTGGATTTATGTCCTGGGAGGGGGTTAGCTGAGGACCGTTACCACTCTCTGTTTGAGCCATCTGAAGCTTGAACTCTCTCTCTCAGCCTGGCGTTCTTCAGCAACAGCCTTCCTCTCAGCCTGTCACTACTGTAGAATGAGCTGCAGATACAGATTGGGATTACTTGTTCCCAACTGTTGTAATGCCAATTGTAAAGTCCATAGGCTCCTCAGCACTGGCATTACTGGCACCTCCATCAGGTATCTCCGGTCCAAGAGCTGGCATTGCTTGATCTCTCTGAGGTGGACTCTCGCTCGACCAAGGCGCGCATCAGCAGTTCCTTGGATTTGTCGGCGGTCTGTATTCCTCTCTGCTCACAGAGGTCAATCAGAGCCTCCTTGCTCCTGCTTCTTGTACAGGGCTGCCATATCCATGAACAGCCTTTTAACAAATAAAAGATAGAAAAGAAAAACGGGGAAAGGAAACTGTTTGCAAGTATGTCAGGCTGCAAATAGGTTCCATTTGATGTCTCCCTTCAAAAGCATCAGAGGTGTGAAATGATTCCATTTGTGCATCCTCAGAAAGGCACCCTGGGGTCTGAGACCCTTGTGACCAGGAAAGCTGCCTTTTCTCAGGATACCATAGGTTATGACCTTTGTGAAGAGCTGCAACCTAAGAACAGATGCTAATTTACTGCCGGTCATACATAACCTACAAATACATATTTTCACTTCACAGCCTTTCATCAAACTATATTCGGCATCTGAACACCAACAATACAACGGTCTTCCGGAGACAGTCTGTGTGCGAAGTTCAGCACTGGACACTAGGTGTCCGGACAATCTCCGAACTTTACAGTTCAGGTTCTCATCTCTACTCACTTCCATTAGATGATACTGACATTTGACTAGAAATACAACAAGATGGGACAAAGTAAGAACTTGACTTGGCCTCAGAAGATTTTGTGGGATAATTTTAAAAAGATTGTGAAGTAGATTTTATTGAAAATAGTTTGGAAGATGAGACCCTTTCCCACGAGTACCGAGTACATGCAGATGGTACAGGTAAACTGTGAATGGTCATTAAATCCATTAATTTTGCCTTCTTTAGGGAATTTCTGTCTACAGATGACCATAAATTGTCTGAATCTGGCAATGAATGTATGTAAAGAAGTTATAATGTTGTGGTCTATGGAAGAGCAGTATGTGACCAGAAGGAACACTCGTTTCCATCAGATTATAGTCATATAAGACAACCTGAAACAGAATAAAATGGCAAAAAGCAAGAACTTGATTTGGCCTCTGAAAAATTTTTGGCACAATTTTAACCCCTTCATGACCATCTTTTTTCGGTTTTGCGTTTTTTGATCCCCTTCTTTCCAGAGCCATAACTTTTTTATATTTCCGTTAATATGGCCATGTGAGGGCTTATTTTTATGTGGGGCGAGTTGTACTTTGAACAACACCATTGGTTTTACCATGTCGTATACTCCTAAACGGGGAAACAATTTCAAGTGTGCTGAAATTGCGAAAAAAAAAAAAAAGTGAATTCCCACTTCTCACCGCCGGAGCCCTCATCAAAGTGGGGGATACTGGCAATTGGACGTACTATTCCGTCCGTGGCCAGTAAAGGGTTGAAAAGATTGTGACGTGGATTGAATTGGAAAAATGCTGTCATGGTACTCTGCATCGGGCTGTTGAGGCACTCTGCGCCACTGCTGAGACTAAAATGGCAGCGAACCCGTGATGCCTCGTTTATACAGGTTGGATCACATGTTGCGCCAGCCAGCCACAGCCACGCCATTACTTAGCATTCTTGTGATGGCTCTGGAAGTGCCCATAGCCTAAAAGCTTGTTGATTGGCTGCTCTGCCGCTTTTAAACAAACTTTATTCGGTACTGAAGCCAAACAATAAGATGGACTTTCATAAAATAAAGTCTGTGTTCAGAGTTCAGCATCAGACACCAGGTGTCCTCATAACTGAAACCGATTCATGACCGACACAGGGAAACATGAACAGAGAAGATGGCTATAATTGAAAAGTGAAAATTTGAAGCGAGATAATCTGGTGACCTAACACTGTAATCTATCAATCCCTTATTTGTGGACTAATGTTTTAGTCTGTCAATAATTGAATTGTATTGCAGTTTGCATGGAATTGCTATACAGTATATGATAAAATAGTAATATAGTTCTAATGCAGTGTTACTGAAAAATAATAAAATAATTTTTATTATTCGCAGATGAATGTACCAGAAGCTCAGAGGGACATCTGACTATCTCGGATTTTTCAGCATATAATCTTGCAATTATACCAGATAGTTGTGAAGAACATGTCATTATACCAGATACACCTCAAGACCTTCTCAGAAAAAATATGTCACCTCATCCTTTTCATCAGGTCCTTTTTTCTGCTTCATTAAAGACAAATATGCAAATCAAAAGTCACAAAAGGGATGTTGAACATGAGATAACTTACACAGGGGAGAAACCATTTTCATGTTCAAATTGTGGGAAAAGTTTTACAAGGAAATCATGTCTTGTTAGACATCAGATAATACACACAGGGGAGAAGCCATTTTCATGTTCAGAATGTGGGAAATGTTTTAATCGAAAAACAAATCTTGTTGCACATCTGAAAATCCACACAGGGGATAAGCCTTTTTCATGTTCAGAGTGTGGGAAATGTTATGGTGAGAAATCCAAACTTGTAGCTCATCAAAGAATTCACACAGGGGAGAAACCATTTTCATGTTCCAAATGTGGAAAATTGTTTAAACAACAATCAGTTTTAAGTAGACATCAGAGAATTCACACAGGGAAGAAGCCATTTTCATGTTCAGAATGTGGGAAATGTTTTACACAAAGATCAAGTCTTGTTACTCATCTGAAAATTCACACAGGGGAGAAGCCATTTTCATGTTCAGAATGTGGAAAATGTTATAGTGAGAAGTCAATACTTGTTAAACATCAGAGAATTCACACAGGGGACAAACCATTTTCGTGTTCAGATTGCGGGAAACGTTTTACACAGAAATCAAATTTTCTATCTCATCAGAGAAGTCACACAGGGGAGAAACCATTTTGCTGTTCAGAATGTGGAAAACATTATAGTGAGAAATACAAACTTCTAACACATCAGAGAATTCACACAGGAGAGAAGCCGTTTGTTTGTTCAGAATGTGGAAAATCTTTTAACCGGAAGGCACATCTTGTTGTTCATCAGAGAATTCACACAGGGGAGAAGCCTTTTTCATGTTCAGAATGTGGGAAATGCTATTATACGAAATCTGATCTTGCTAAACATCAGAGAATTCACACAGGGAAGAAGCCATTTTCATGTACAGAATGTGGGAAATGTTTTACACAGAAATCAAGTCTTGTTACTCATCAGAGAATTCACACAGGGGAGAAGCCATTTTCATGTACAGAATGTGGGAAATGTTTTACAGATAAATCATATCTTGTTACACATCAGTTAAGTCACACAGGCAAAAAAGTATTTTCATGCTCCGAATGTGGAAAATTTTTTAAACGAAAATCAGCTTTAATTGTGCATCAGAGAATTCACATAGGTCAGAAGCCATATTCGTGTTTAGAATGTGGGAAATGCTTTACAATGAAACACCACCTTATACAGCACCAGAGAACTCACACAGGGATGAAGACATTTTCATGTTTCAAATCTGTCAAATGTTTTACAGAGAAATATAGTCTTGTTAGACATCAGTTGGCTCACACAGGACAGAAACCATTTTCATGTTCAGAATGTGGTAAGCATTACAGTACAAAATTAAAACTTGTGACACATCAGAGAATTCATGCAAGGGAGAAGCTATATTCATGTTCTGATTTCAGCTTAAAACATTTTCCACATTCTGATCCTGTCAGACATCAGAGAACTAACATAGGGGAGAAGCCATTTTTGTGTTCAAATTGTGGGAAATGTTTTAATCGGAAAAGAAATCTTTTAACACATTTAAAGAGTCACTTAGGAAAGTAGGTTGTTTTTTTTTTTTTCAGATTCAAAGTTGTTTTTTTTATTTTGAAACAGCATAATATAACAAGAAACAGAAAATCAAAGTCTGGAAGAGGAATAAGAAAAAAAATGTTATAAGGTATTTAGCAAGCAGCTTGTCCCTTTCCTAACAAAAGGCTTCAGTTCTGTGTCAGAGGGTTCCCCATTCGTGCCCCAGTCCCTGGAGGCCCACATCAGCGTTTTACCAAAACCTGGGAAGGATCCATTGTTAATTTCCAATTATAGGCCTGTCTCTTTGATTAATGTGGACATCAAAATATTTTCGAAGGCCCTGGCCAATAGGTTGGCGCCTTTGTTACCCGGGGTTATGCATACTCATCAAGTAGGGTTTGTCAAGGCCTGGGAAGCTAGAGATAATACTTATAAAACTCTTCTATTGATGGCTAGTGCGAGGTCCAGATCGCTTCCGTTGTGTTTGCTTTCAGTTGACGCTGAGAAGGCCTTCGACCGGGTCAGCTAGAGCTTCATGTTTGCTTCCTTGCATCAATTGGGCCTGGGCACCAAATTTATCAAGATTCTCTCTATATAGGAGCCCTTCATCTAGGGTTAGGGTTAATGGGTTCCTGTCCTCCCCTATCCACATCAATAACAGTACACATCAGGGGTGTCCTCTGTCCCCTCTCTTGTATGTATTGATAATGGAACATCTGGCATTAGCCATTAGAAAGAACCCCCAGCAATCACAGTATTTCAGTTGGGGTAGGTCAATGTAAATCGGCTTTATATGCAGATGACCTCCTCATGTTTATATCACAGCCTCGCATTTCCTTCCCCTCCATAGTCAAAGAATTTGAGACATTTTGCCATCTTAGTAATTTTAAAGTGAATTATTCTAAATCTGAGGCCATTAATATAGCTTTATCTAGAAAAGAAGTTCAACATCTTAACGATAATTTTCCCTTTAAATGGCAGGAAACAGCATTAAGATACTTGGGGGTAACCATCCTGGCAGATCATAGTAAACTATATTCTTTAAACTTCCAACTCCTTTTGGATAACCCTTTGAAACACGTATATAGCTATCATAAGCGGAAGCTTTCAGGGTTCGGCTGTATTAATGCAATAAAAATGGATGTACTGCCTCGTTTCCTGTATATTTTCCAGACAGTTCCTCTAATTCCTCCTCCTTCTTTCTTTTCCAGAATCCAATCAGCCATCTCGAGATTTGTGTGTGGGGGGGTGGTAGACCCTGGATCGGCATGGGTACTTTATTTATATAGGCACAAAGGCTCTGGGGGGGCGGGTCTTCCAAATTTCAAATGGTATCACAAAGCAGCCCTGTTGACATGCATGCTAGACTGGCAGCACCACAGTTTGGACAAAGAATGGGTGGAAATAGAACAAGATAGCTCTAAATTCCACTCCATAACCTCCCTTGGATCAGCCATAAGAGTAGAGGTCAGTTCCGTTCTGAAGCTGACCTTCTTAAAGATACACTTAGAGGATGGGAACTGGAGACCCGCAGAGGGCTCTCTCTCCTTAGGCAGTGGACTGCTTACACCTCTCTTCTGTAATCCGGAGTTTCCCCCGGGGGTGGAGAGGGATTGTTTTCTTGGGTGGGAGAGAAGGGACAATACCAGATGCTTTCATGTCCTCAAGGGTTCGGCCATGCCCACTTTCAAATCAGTGCAGCCGTTAGAGGGCAGGGGCCCTTCTGATTGGTTGGAATACCTCCAACTAAAATCCCTCCTCTCATCTCCAGAAGGTGCAGTCTATTACTCCTCCCTTCCTACGCCATTTAAAAGCTTTTCCTGTTGGGGTCGCCGCCTGCACATGCTGTCTCCTTAATATATGCTATTTTGAACCAAAATACCAAAGACGAGTTCTCCAAGTACGTGGAGGGGTGATTTGGGAGTTGATATATCTGAGACGGAGTGGAGGAAGGCGTTCGCATACTCACACAAATTCTCTATTGCCTGTGCCGCACAGGAAAAGAATTACAAAATTCTTACCAGGTGGTATCGCTGTCCTGATGTCTTACATGCCGCTATTCCCTCCGTCTCCAATAGGTGCTGGCGTTGTGGAGTAGAGAAAGGTACCATGCTACTCATTTGGTGGGGATGTAATCATGTTAAGCCATTTTGGGATTCTGCCTTTTCCACTTATCAAGCCATTAGCGGTCATTCTGTGACCAACTTCCCCCAGGTGGCTTTATTATCTATCCCGGGCTCGTTTCGGTTCCAGAAAAAGGGTCTCCTAAGATTTAGCTGCTGCGAGCACTGGGATCCTGAGACATTGGAAATCCTCCCAATCTCCAAATATGTCTGAATTGGTTAAGGAGAATGACCACTCTTCAAAGTATGGAGAAATTGTCCACTGAGCTTATTGGTTCAATGGAGAGAAATCTGCAGGTTTGGAGTCCTTGGATTTTGTATATGGACTCTCAGGATTTTCCATCCCTCTTTTCTATGCCATAAGAAAGATCGAACAATATGGGTTAGATGGACGTCATTTTAGGGGGCAAGTTGCCCCCTTTTATATCAGACTTCATGGTTCTTACCCCCTCCACACCCTTTTTGTCTCATTCTTTGCTTTCGTGTTTACACCATTTTTATTTGGAGTGACCTAGCTCTCTGGTTTTTGTCGCTCTCTTTCAGCGGATACTTCATGTGTATTGCCAAAGGCCATACAGACTCCCTGGATATGGATAGGGGATTCCTACATTCGCCATGGATTTGTTTTTCTTTTCAGATTTTGTTGGACTTGATTGGAAATGACTTTTGACCTGGAAGTTCTATTATTTCGGGGTTTGTTGGCTACAGGTCCTGATATACAGTTGTAAATGAGATTTATTTTTCTACTCCGTAATCGTTATGTTGTTGAATCCTTTGTTACTGGATCGTTCTAAATTTCTTTTCAATAAAAACCATATTAAACATAAAGAGGGATACTCATGATATAAATATCATGAAACCAATGTAATATATGAATAAGCAAGACAAGGGATGGGAGACAAGGAGAAGACCATGAAAAGCCAAGGAGATCCATGGGTATTCAATTTATTAGAGATGCACGGGCAGTAAAATGCTCGTTATTCAAACCAAGCAATTCCTAATACTTGGATACTCTTTTCGCGTAACAAGTATAATGAGAGTCCTTGGGAAATCCAAGCATTTTTCCAACAGACCCTACAAGGAGGTCTGGGGGCCAGTGAAAATGGAAGGAGAACAGCATGGGGAAGACCCCTGGAAACATCTGAGTCCCGGATCGCTGCTGAGAACACTTTAAGAACTGACAAAACATTCAAAATCAACGCGAAATTGGAGTTTAGAGGGAAAAAATGTTTACCGTATTTTCCTGCATATAAGACGACCCCCCAACTTTTCCAGTTAAAATATTAAATCTTCTTAAAAGTCGGGGGATCTTCTTATAAGATTGCTCCGCACCCGGCATATAAGATGACACAATCTTCATATGGTGGGGGAGTGGTCCCGATGAAGAAGGGAGGGTGTAAGTGGAGTTATCCCCCTTTTACCTCATTGTTGGCAGCGGTGCTGCGGGTCTCTGTGTTGTGGGGATCGACGGCTCCTCCATCTGCAGTGTGGCGTCTCTGTGCTGGGTGTCGGCGGCGGCTCCTCTTTGTCCAGCGTGGGGGCGCTGTGCTGGGGGGCGGCTGCGGCGGCTCTCTGTCCAGCGTCGAGGCTCCGGCATTTCCCCATAGCCCGGAGGCCCAAGCAGCTCCATTGACGCGATGCGGTGGCCTCCGGGAAAATGGCCGCCGGAGCCCACGCGAGCTCAGATTCAGATCTCATCTCCCGAGATCTCGGGACGAGATCTGAATCTGAGCTCGAGCGTGCTCCGGTGGCCATTTTCCCGGAGGCCACCCCATCGCAGCAATGGAGCTGCCTGGGCCCTCTGGGCTATGGGGAAATGCCGGAGGAGCCCCGACGCTGGACAGAGAGCCGCCGCAGCCACCCCCATGCTGGACAACCAGGAGCCGCCAACCCCCAGCAGAGCCGCCACACTGCTGAAGGAGGAGCCGCCGCACCGCTGCCACCAATGAGGTAAAAGGGGATGATAATACCACCTACACCCTCCCTTCTTCATCGGGACCACTCCCTCGTCATATGCACTCGGCGTATAAGACGACCCCCGACTTTTAAGCAGATTTTCAGGGGTTAAAAAGTCGTCTTATACGCCGGAAAATAAGGTAGAAACATTTCTTCCTGTATAATGACTTGTATATAAGGCAAAATTTAAAAAGGATTAAAGAAAAATTATAATCTAAACCAAAGTTGAAATTTTTATTAAAACATTAGAAATTTCAGTCTAATTTATGAAGGAAGCAAGAACTGCCAAAATATGTTGGAAGAGAGACTCCGATACACTCTGTATTAGAGACAAGCAAATTTGTTTGGATTTTGTCCCCGAATCTGATTTTAACATATTCGTGCCATATTCGAACATTATTCGTGACAAATGTATGTCTTATGTTCGGTTCCGATCATATTCGGTAATTTCTACTTCCATTGACTCTAATGACGTTCGGATGTATTCGACGAATATTATAAAAACAATATTCTAATCCGATCGTATCCGAATCCGAAAAAATTCGCTCATCTCTATTAGAGATAAAGGAGGGCCTCATACACATTCTGTTGAAATTGTCACATAGTGAGACTCATAAAGGCTATGTACTAAGTGGAAAGCCTGCCAAAAATTAACAGCAGGGTCATCCATACACCCTTGAAAGCACCAACTGGAGTGCCTTATAAAAAAAATTAAGTGTAGCTGTAGCACTTCCAAACTCATAAAAGCTTTGTAGGCAGTGCAAAACCAGAAAAATACGTATGGTCATCCATACAACCTTGAAGGCAACAACTTGCGGGCCTTATTAAAATATTTTGAAAGTGTAGTTGTTTTTACACCTACACTTATAAAATATTTGCACAAAATGGAAAGCCAAGAAAAAATAAGTAGGGTCACCTAGTCATTCATATACCCATGAAGGCAACAACTGGAGGGCCTCATTCAAATATTGAAGATTAAAAACACTTTATGTGCTGCTGTCATCTGGTTGTGTGACAAAGTTGTGGCTAATCCAAGCTTTGTTCATTTTTATCAGAGTGAGCCTGTCAACACTTTGTTGACGGGCAAAAGGTCCTGGTCCCTCATCAGCACCAAAAACCCGCTCAGACAAGACTCTAGGAGCAGGGCAGCACAACCCCTTCAAGGCATCGAGGGACAGGTCATGATAGGTGGCCAGTTTTGAGACCCAATAGCAGAAGGTTGCAGAGGAATTAGGGAGTAGGTTGATTTTGAGAAAGGAATGTACAGCTCCAGGATTAAAATCCAAAGAATTTATTTATTATAAATCCATTAAAATATTTATGACAAGGCTGCTACATTCATCATATTGCAGAAGAGCCTGAGAGGATCTGGACGCATTTCGAACACTGTGTGTTCTTAAACTCAATCTTTAATGGTTTTATAATAAAGAAATTCTTTGGATTTTAATCCTGAAGCTGGACATTCCTTTTTCAAGCATTCATTTATCATGTCTGGTGGAGACGAGTCCCTGCTCGGATTGCTATTGCCGGAAGGAAAACATTTTGGGGTGAGCTGAATTTCATTGCTTATATAGTAGGTTGGTTTTGCCAAGCATGCTGGAAGCATTATCTGCTATCCAACCGACCCCCTGTTCGCAGAAACGTTGTATTTTGCCTCCCTTCTAAGTAGGACAGTAACCTGTGTGTTGTGGATGGGGCGTGTTTCTTGTGCTCAAGCAACAGGCATATTCGCACCTACCCTACGTCCTCAGCGTCTGTGTGCACCATTCAGTCCTTTCACTTCCCTGTCCCTTACCGCATGCCTTATGCATTTTCTAATTGCTAAGTCTCTTGAATCCAAGGTTATTTTGAATAAAAAAAAGAAATGGTCACCTGCAGCAGTCAGTTTTTTTTTTTTTTTAGCTTAGTACCACTGTCCTGTACCACAAGTCATGTAATATTCTATGGATGAGTAATTGAATCCAGAAAAATTTTTAAATGCTTTTTTTGGAGTATTATATACCACAGAAATGTATCGCAAAGCATGTAATACTGTATGGATGAGTAGTTGAATCTAGATTGAATCTAATTTAACACTTTTTATAGTGTTATATATACCACTGATATGTACCGTAAGCAGGTAATACTCTATGGATGATAATATAGTCAATTCACCCCACCCCTCCAAAAAAAAAAAAATGTGGTCACATGCAGCAGATATAGTTAGCAATGGATTGCTAAGCCCTGCCTAGAGACTATATTCTGCCACTCTCTGCTCCTGCAACTGTCCCTCCTTAGGCTAGATGCAGAATGTATGTGATATAAACAGCAAAGCACAGGTTTAGCCCTTACATGGGCTGTTAGTTTCATGATTCAGAATCAGCCCCTGAGTCAATGCTAGAGGAGTTTGATTAGTTCAACTGTGCACACACAGCTTTGGACAAGTACTTTCTCCCTCCAATAAGAAATTTCCCTGATCTGTGCAATGGCCTCAGAATTTGCAGAATTAGGCCCCTGTCACACATCAGTTTTTTGCTATCAATTGCAATCCATCGAATTTTGAAGAAAAAACAAATCCGGCGGCTAACTCCGCCGGATTCGTTTTTTTCCCTCATCGACTTGTATTAGCGACGGATGGCCTCACGTTTCATCCGTCGTTTGCCGGATCCGTCGAAGATTGTTTGTCTGGCGGCCGTAGACGACGGACAAAGTAACGTTTTTTGTGTACTCCGAAAAATCGGACAGCGATGGATCCGTCGCCGTCCTTCGTTTGCTCGAATGGAAGCCTGTGGGCGCCGGATCCATCAAATGACAGAATCCGGTGATGGATTCCGTTTTTTTAAATTGAGCATGCTCCGATTTATTTAGGATCCAATTAGCCAGCCCCCAATTAGGAAAGGTATATAAACCTGCCAGGTAGGGCTTCACTCATCCATGTCCCAGCAAGCAAGCCAGTGGGAGACCAGCCAGCCCGAGACCAGCCAGCAGGATTTGCAGAATGTAGGAGGAGGTGTAGTAGGTGGATGAGCTTGAGGTGGACATGGCGATGAAGGTGGAAGAGGGAGAGGATGAGGTATCCAACACAGTTTTTGTGTTTTATCTGCACATTTACCCAGTGTGCAGATAGGGAGATGTAACGTCCCTGCCTGTGCTTACTGGTCCATGTATCTGTAGTTATCTGGACCTTGCGACAACGCGTTTCGACGGAGGATCTGTCTTCCACCTGATGAAGACGGATCCTCCGTCAAAACGCATTTTGGTTTAAACCCATCTCTTGTCTGAGTCTCTTTCCTGCGCTCCTAAGACTGTTTTTCATTTCTCATTGCTCCTATCCTCCATTGGAGGTTTTCGGCTGGAGCTGCGGTGGAGACTTGACATCCTTGCTTCCTAAGCGCTCCTTTATGACTGCTTATCACTGACTCTTAAAAAATCAGGAGACTGCTTCATGACTTTGGGCTGATACTGCTTGGCCGATTTGCAAGGGGATGAGGTGGAAGAAAGAAGCCCAAGGTCCTCAGGTGAAAACTGCGCTTTCAGCAATGGCCCCAGCGGAAGGAACTGGTGGCGCTCTCAGCCATCCAATCTAACACCGCCTCCACATGTTCTTGCCTCACTATCCAACCAGCGGTGCTCGTGCCTAGGATATGATGCACAACATTCTGTGGACTGCATGCACCAGAGGAATGCGTTTCATGTAGACATGTAACGGGCATAGATCAACCATGTCGTCTCCTTGCAGCAGCTACTCCTCCACCACGACCACGTCCTCCATTTGATGCTCTCCTCATGTTTTTTTCCCAAAAAATAATTCCCAGTAGAGAAGAGGCTGAATTAGGGCACTCTGAACCATGCTTTATTACTGGCAGTATGCATCAGGTTGTTATGTTACGACATGCTGCACCAGGGTGGTAAATAGTATAATTGTCTAAATTTTTTTTTTTTCTTTTTTGGAGCAGTCTCCAGGTTCTGTAATTAAAATTGCAGAGCAAAATGTGATCTGTCCTTTTGTACAGGCCGTTAATGTGGTGCACCCACCAAAAAACAGTCATGGCAATACTTCGCTGGCTGTTATGGGAACGGGAGTGCCCATATCCAGGGCGCTTGTTGATTGGCTGCATTGCAGCCTTTGAATAAACTATTTTGTTTGCCAAATCCAAACATTAAACGGACTTACGGTTAGAAGTCCGTGTTTGGGAATCGGTACCGGACACTAGTTATCCTGTCCAAACCACAAACTTTACCATTCAAGTTTGGCTATCTCTAGTTGCAATATCTGTAGATGAGTCCTGGCTGGAGAAGTTGTCATGTCTGTTGGGGACAGATGGGAAGGACTGAAAAGGTGACCGACCAAATTTAGAAAGAAAGTCAGCTGTAAGATACTTACTCGAACTCCTTCTTTTTGCATTAAATACTGTAATTACATTATTAGCTCTTTTTGTTCCCCCAAAAAATGAAAAAGCGAAAGTGTTAAGATATCTTAAGAAAGTTTGGATACCCAAGCGGCTGTGAACATGAATGCTTTATATCTTTTTATTTTTTATGAAAAACAACTAAGATGTAAAGTTTAAATTTTTTTTAGAAAGAAAAAAGATTTTTTTTTTTTACAAATTTACATTGCAGTTGACCATATGAAATACTGTAGTCCGAGAAATTACACGACTATAAAAAAATATATTTTTTGCATGTTTTACAGAAAAGTGTATTTTTTGCGGCAACTCGTTTCTCCTTTGCTGATATTTGTGCACATGTAAAGTGAAGCCACATTTTGCAATTGTCACACTGTATGATCCCTTCTGAAGTATACAGAACAGATGCAATACAATGAGACAATTTTTGACTTATGTTTCCGAGGCAGAATATGGGAAAAAGTTGCCGAGTTTGCTGGTCCAAGCATTCCGCCAAATGCTCTCTCATTTGGTTTTGAATGAGAAACATTTTTGTGGTGTCGATTTTATTGGCTAAAGCCAAACAATTTGCTATTTCAAAGCAACCACAATCCCTTGCACCGTCCTGTGTTTGTGCACAAGCATACTTAACTGTCAAAACCTTATTTATTCCTGTAAAAAGATGACCATACATTTTTACTATTTGTTTGCGAAGAATCTCTGCAATTCCTGAAAATGGAAGTGAGTCATAGATTGTAACTTTGCTCCCACATGCTTCAGATACAACCCAGTGTACATTTAAGGCCTGTTTCACACTTACGTTTTTCCTGTGCGTTGGCAGCCGCTAAAATGGTGGATAACGGATCCGTGGGCGATGAAACACCAACGGGAGCCACAGGACCGTTGGTGAGCCAGGATCCGCCGATTTCGGAATTTTAAAGGAACCGCGGCGATGTAGCGGGCATAGGAGTCGAGATCTTGGGCGATGTCGCGGTGAGTGGAGGCGAGATCTTGGGCGATGTCGTGGTGAGTGGAGGAGAGAGAGAGAGATTTTTTTTATCCAGCAGCCAGATTGGATTTAGGGTTAAACATGTAGCAAAAGAGGAAAATACAGATCCGGACAACAAAAAAGTTGCATTGTCCGTTCGGTGATTTCAGCGGACGCCAACATTTTGGCGGATCCGCAGAAATACGGATGCAACGGACGATCCTCAGTCAAAATCCGCTGATAATGAAAGTCAATAGGGGAAAAAACGGATCCGCCAAGATAAATGGCGCATCTGTTTTTTTTGCAAATCGGCGGATTTTGACTGATGGTGACAAACCGATGTGTGAAACAGGCCTTCGTGATGAATCTGAAGCATGTGCTCCACTACCGGAACATCTATGCTGCTGGTGTGATGGGATCAATGTGTGCAAGAAACAACCAATAATAGAATTAGTCTTACTGGTAATTCGGTTTGTAGGAACCTTCCACGACAGCCACATCAGAGATTGTCTTCCCTGCCCTAATAGGTGACAGGGACACAAAGAGGTTAAATACCCCTCCCCTTCCTGCAACCACCAGTGTTTTTCTGGACACACTAGTATGAATAGTATGGTGTAATGACCACTGTGTCCACTAGGGGGCGCAGTGTGGATGTCCCCAGAGAGATGATGAGTGGCAGAATATGGAAGGACCGTTATGTATCTCAAGGTGTGTGGCCTTGAGATGGAGACTGATGCGTGTGTTGAGCAGCAGTGATACTGCGAGGTGCTGTGTCAATGTGTCAGGGAGAAGTCTCCAGGTAACTAGGTAGATGGGCAGGCCTAGTTACCTACAAACCCACCCAGGGGGTGTGTTTAGTACACTATAGTAAAAGACTGTGAGTGTGTGAAAGACCTGTGATGAGGTCATAGCCATGTGACCCCGTGGGCGTGGCTACGGACCATATATGGTGGCCAGGGTAGGTCACATGAGGTGAATGCAGGGACCTGGTTGGTCCAGAGCGGAAGGTCCCGCTAGGAGAGGTGTCTCCTGGCTCACAGCATGTGAGGTGGCTGTGAGTAATGGCGATGTGTGCCTGAGAGTTCCCTGGAGGGAACGAACGTGTGCGATAGTGAAGCCGCATGTGGAACCCTGACAGGTGAGATAACGCTGAGGCTGAAGAGCCTGCGCCATGGACATGTGCATAACCTGTATGAGTACAGGAGAACCAGAGTGAAGCTCTGTAATGGACGCTAAGCTGTTGTATATTGCTGCTGTGGGTTTATGATGGAGGAATAAACCGCATGGACTATGTGATGGCTTTATGAAAACCTGGTGACGGATGTGTTTTATTTTCTGCCAAGCGAGTGATCCCCTGCTGGAATGACAGCGCTACCTCACAATAGTTACCACGAAAGTGCAGGAATCATCCAATAACAAGATCAGATAGGGAGGGAAATCGGTGCTGTCGTGGAAGGTTCCTAGAAACCGAATTACCGGTAAGACTAATTCTTTTTTTCTCTAGTCCCCTTCCACGACAGCCACATTGGAGTAATACCAACAGCTAATTTCTCTAGGGAGGGATCACGGCCTACAGAACTCGTCTGCCAAATGTTAAATCCCTATTGAAATTTAGCCTCTAATGTCTGGTGAACGTGTGGATAGACGACCAGGTGGCGGCTCTGCATATCTGCTCTGACTAAGCATTCCCCCTCTCTGCCCATGATGTTGCTATTGCACGGGTCGAATGAGCCTTCAGTGAAGCCAGTGGAACCAGTTTCGGTGATGAGTAGGCCAGGCAGACTGTCTGATCCAATTCGCGATCGTATTCTTTGCCACCTTCTTGCCTTGATTTCGTCCTGAGAACTGGATGAATAGATTCCGGCCAATCCGCCAGGCTTCAGTCTGCTGTAGGTAAAATAGGACCACTCTACGAACGTCGAGAGTGTGGAAGCTTTCTTCCTTGGGGTTGGAAGGGCTTGGGCAGAATGAGGGTAGTACAATAGTCCTGATCCCTATGGAAGTTTGAGACCACTTTGGGTAGAAAAGCGTGAACTAATCTCAAGATAATACTATCTGCAGTGATTGTGAGATAAGGTTCTTGTATTGACAGGGCCTGCAATTCCCCTATACGTCTAGACCGTTTTAAGGGTTAAGTTCTTTATGGTCATGGAATCTAAAGGCTCAAACGGATCTTGGGTTAGGCTGTTGAACACGATGTTGAGATTCCAAGGAGGTACCTCTGACTGCAGAGTTTAGGGCGAATCCTGGCTGCCGAAGCCATAAAACGTCTGATCCAGCGGTGGCTGGCCAGGTCAAGCGCAAAAAAGGTGCTAAGAGCTGATACTTGCATCTTCAGTGTGCTTGGGGATAAGGCCCAATTCTAGACCTTTTTGTAAAAAGTCTAAGATCTGTGCTATATTGGGATGTAAGGGATCAGGGGTGCTTGGAGAGCACCAGGACGTTAATTTTTTCCAGACCTTGGCATAGATGGCATTGGTTACTGGTTTTCTGCTTTTCTCAAGGGTTTAGATTACCTCATCCTAGAGCCCTTTGGCTCTTAGGATTTTGGCATCAGTAACCATGCTGCCAGGTTCAATTTGCATAGGTCTGGGTGTAGTAGAGTACCTTGGTGAAGGAGGTCAACCGTTTGAGGTAAAAGCCAGAGGCCTTCCTGGGCCATGTCCAGTAGGGCACTGTACCAACTTCTTCCGGGCCACTGAGGGGCTATTAGTATTGTGGGGACTCTGTCCATCCGGATTTTCTGTAATGTTTTTGCCAGCATGACTATGGGTGGGAATGCATATGTGAGGTTGAAATCCCACCATTGGCGAAGGCATCTTATCCCTGTGCTCAATCCGTGTGGTTGAGGGAGAAGAATACTTCTGTTTTCTCATTTTGCCTGCTGGCGAATGGGTCTACCTCTGAAGTCCCCCATCTTGAGGCTAGGGACGACAAGACTGCTTGGTCCAGGCACCACTTCCCTGGATGGACATCTTTCCGGCTGATGAAGTCTGCCTGGGTGTTGTCTGATCCTTTCAGATGCACTGCTGTGATAGTAGGTTTTCCTCTGCCCAGGAAAAGATCCTTGCTGCTATTGCCTTCATGCCGGCGTACTTCGTACCCCCCTGGTGCCGGAGATAGGCCACTGTGGTATGTTGTCCGAGTAGATGCGGACGTGGTGATTTTGGATTAGCGATGATGACTCTTTTAGAGCCTCTTCTGCAGCCTTTAGTTCTCTCAGGTTTGAGGAACTGGTGCTGATGCTTGGTGGCATTCGCCCCTGAAAATAGGATCCCTCTACTACTGCACCTCAACCTCGTTGGCTAGCATCTGAGCGGAGTGTTTTCAGGGGAAGCTGATCCCTGCTGACCCCCTTCTGAAGATTTCAGTAGTTTAACCACCACCTCAGGGCCAATTTTACATGACCGGGGAGGGGAATCCTTCGGGACAATGGAATTTGTCGCCTCCTGGAATGTAGAAGCATGTCGCTTTGTAGGATTCGAGTGTGGGCCTGAGCCCAAGAAACCGCCTTGATACATGCGGTCAGAGATCCTAGAACAGACATTGACTCTCTCTGAGGGTTGGTGCCCGCTTCTGATACCTGAACCTGGTTTTTTGTAGACAAGGTCGACCTTATGATCCCTGGGTAGGAAGGATTTCCTTTTTCCATGAGTCCAAGAGAATCCCCAGAAACTTTCTCCTTGTGGAGGGATTCATCTCTGATTTTTCCTGGTTCGGTATCCAACCCAGGGATCTTAATATCTCCAGAGCCTTCGCCATGTCTATCTTTAGATGTGGGATAGATGGTGCAGTGATGAAGAAGTCGTCCAGATATGGGATAATGCATATCCCCTGGCGCCGGATGAAAATCACTGCTTCCGCCATGATCTTGGTAAAGACCCGTGGTGCTGATGAGATGCCAAAGGGTAGGACGTTGAACTGGAAATGGTTGACTTGTTCACCTTGAGAGTCTCCGAATCTGAGGAATTTTCTGTGCTCCGGCTGTATTGGCACATGGTAATATGCATCCCTCAGATCCACTGTTGCCATTACCCAATTCTGTCCGATTAGTAGGATTGCCGACGTGATTGACTCCATTTTGAATCGCCTGTACCGGACCGATTCATTTAATGGCTTCAGGTTTATGATGATTCTGTTTTCCCCTGATGGTTCTTCACCAGGAAGAGACGTGAGTAATGGCCGTGCCCTTCTTCCTGTTTTGGCACCCGCAAAAACGCGTTCAACCGGAGCAGATTTTGTAGGTCTTTTAGTAAGGAGTCCTGGAGATGCGGAGACTGTAGGGTAGTCAACCTTAAGAATTGTAGGGGAGGACTCTCAAACTCTATTTTTAGTCCATCTCGTATGGTACGGAGGACCCACTGATTTGTGGAGATGGATTGCCACTAGGTGAAAGAGCGAGAGTCGACTCCCGATCGGAGTGCCGTCATTGCTTATCTGGGTTCTGTTGTTGGTTAGGGACAAGGATGTTCTTGGCCCTTGCCTCCTTTGGGATAACTCCATCTCCCTGTTTTGCCTTTCCCCCTATACTCTTTCTGAGAGGGTTGGTCACGGGAGGGACAAAAAAAACGTCTCTTAGGATTTTTATGTTCTGGAAGAGATTTCTTTTTGTCCGAAGCCTTGTCCAGGATGTCATCCAGGACAGGCCCGAACACATAGTGGCCCTGGAAGGGGATGTCGCCCAATTTGGCTTTGGAGGTAAAGTCGCCCCCCCCCAGGATTTTAACCCCTTCACCCCAAAGGGTGGTTTGCACGTTAATGGCCGGGCCAATTTTTACAATTCTGACCACTGTCCCTTTATGAGGTAATAACTCTGGAACGCTTCCATGGATCCCGGTGATTCTGACAATGTTTTCTCGTGACATATTGTACTTCATGTTAGTGGTAAAATTTCATTCATATAACGTGTGTTTGTGAAAAAACAAATTTGGCGAAAATTTTGAAAATTTGTTAATTTTCAAACTTTGAATTTTTATGCCCTTAAATCAAAGAGATATGGCACACAAAAAAACTTAAGTAATATTTCCCACATGTCTGCTTTACATCAGCACAATTTGATAACCAAATTTTTTTTTGTTAGGAAGTTATAAGGGTTAAAAGTTGACCAGCAATTTCTCATTTTTACAACACCATTTTATTTTTAGGGACCACATCACATTTGAAGTCACTTTGAGGGGTCTGTATGATAGAAAATACCCAAAAGTGACACCATTCTAAAAAACACCCCTCAAGGTGTTCAAAACCACATTCAAGAAGCTTATTAACCCTTCAGGTGCTTCACAGGAATTTTTTTAATTTTTAAAAATAAATGAACATTTAACTTTTTTTCACAAAAAAATTACTTCAGGTCCAATTGTTTTTATTTTTACCAAGGGTAACTGGAGAAATTTGACTGCAAAAGTTATTGTGCAATTTGTCCTGAGTACGCTGATACCTGATATGGGGGAGGGGAAACCACTGTTTCGGCACATGGCAGAGCTCAGAAGGGAAGGAGCGCTGTTTGACTTTTTCAATTCAAAATTGGCTGGAATTCAGATCGGACGCCATGTCGCGTTTGGAAAGCCCCTGATGTGCCAAAACAGTGTAAACCCCCCACAAATGACATTATTTTGGAAACTAGACCCCCAAGGAACTTATCTAGATGTGTGGTGAGAACTTTGAATCCCCAAGGGCTTCACAGAAGTTTATAACGTACAGCCGTACAATTAAAAAATCATATTTTTTCCACAAAAATGATCTTTTCACCACCAATTTTTATTTTCCCATGGGTAACAGGACCCCAAAAGTTATTGTGCAATTTGTCCTGAGTATGTTAATACCCCATATGTGGGGGTAAACGACTATTTGGGCACATGGCAGAGCTCGCAAGGAAAGCAGTGCCATTTGACTTTTTTGGCTGGAATTGAGATCGGATGTCATGTCGTATTTGGAAAGCCCCTGATGTGCCAAAACAGTGGAAACCCCCACAAATGACCCCATTTTGGAAACTAGACCCCCCAAGGAACTTATCTAGATGTGTGGTGAGCACTTTGAACCCCCACGTGCTTCACAGAAGTTTATAATGCCCGTGCGTGAAAATAAAAAAATCATATTTTTTCCAGAAACATGATCTTTTAGTCCCCAATTTTTTTTTATTTTACCAAGAGTAACTGGAGAAAGTGGACCCCAAAAGTTGTTGTCCAATTTGTCCTGAGTATGCGGATATCCCATATGTGGGAGAAAACTACTGTATGGGCACACATCGGGGCTCTGAATGGAAGTAGTGACGTTTTGGAATGCAGACTTTGATGGAATGGTCTGCGGGTGTCATGTTGCCTTTGGAGAGCCCCTGATGTGCCTAAACTGTGGAAACCCCCCACAAGTGACCCCGTTTTGGAAACTAGACACCCCATGGAACTTATGTAGATGTGTGGTGAGCACTTTGACCCCCAAGTGCTTCACAGAAGTTTATAACGCCTGGGCGTGAAAATAAAAAAATCATATTTTTTTTCCACAAAAATGGTATTTTTGCCCCCAATTTATTTTCCCAACGGTAAGAGGAGAAATTGGACCCCAAAATTTGTTGTGCAATTTGTCCTGAGTAGGCTGATACCCCATATGTGGGAGTAAACCACTGTTTGGGCGCATGGCAGAGCTTGGAAGGGAAGGAGCAACGTTTGACTTTTTGAACACAAAATTGGCTGGAATTGAGATCAGATGCCATGTTGCGTTTGGAGAGCCCCTGATGTGCCCAAACAGTGGAAACCCCCAATTCTAACTTCAACCCTAACCCCATCACACCCCCAACCCTAATCTCAGCCCTAAAGGCCCCATCACACATAGCGATCTCGCTAGCGAGATCGCTGCTGAGTCACAATTTTTGTGACACATCAGCGATCTCACCAGCAAGATCGCTGTGTGTGACAGTGATCAGCGACCGGCCCCCCTGCTGGTATCGCTGATCGCTACAGGAAAGGCCAGGACTTTTTTTTGGTCGCTGGTCTCCCGCTAGCCAACACGCATCGCTGCGTGTGACAGGCGGGAGGCCAGCGATCTGTTGGTAACTAATGTACACATCAGGTATCCAAGGGACGTGCGTCCCTTAGCTACCCGATATGTACGTTAGTTACCAGCGCGCTGATGCAGGGAGCTGGTAACTAACGTACACATCGGGTATCTAGGGACGCACGTCCCTTGGATACCCGATATGTACGTTAGTTACCAGCTTCCTGCATCAGCGCGCTGGTTAATAATGTGCACAGCGACGCTGGGCATCGCTGTGCTGATCGCTGGTGAAGCTGTCTGTTTGACAGCTCACCAGCGATCACATAGCGATGCACCAGCGATCCTGACATATTGATATCGTTGTCAGGATCGCTGGTGAGTCGCTATGTGTGACTCCAGCCTAACCCTAGCCCCAACCCTAAGGGTGTGTGCACACATTGCGGATTCTGCTGCGGATCCACAGTTTTTGGCCCTGTGGATCCGCAGCAGTTTCTGCTGCGTTGTACGGTATCTTTATATTCAATGGCAAATGAAGAACGCAGTGCACATGCTGTGGATTTTTCCGCGTGGATTTGCTGCAGTTTAAAATCCGCAGCATGTAATTTTTGTGCGGAATCCGCAGCGGTTTGACACCTGCTCCATTACCAGGTGTCGATACGCAGGGGAAAACCGCAGGCTAATCCGCATTAAATCCTCAGGTAAAACGCAGGTCATTTGACCTGTGGAGTTAGCCAAATCTGCGCGGAAAAATCCGCAGCAGAATCCGCATCGTGTGCACACAGCCTTATCCTAACCCTAGCCCTCACCCTAAGCCTAATGGGAAAATGGAAATAAATACTTTTTTTTAATTTTTATTATTTTTCCCTAACTAAGAGGGTGAAAAAGGGGGGTTTGATTTACAATTTATGGCGTTTTTTTTTATTAAATTTTCAAAATTTTACAGGAAAGGAAGGAAGGGTTAATTAAGGAAAGAAAAGTAAAAAGTAGAGAACTCTGCTCTACAGTGTTGATTCACACATAAAGAAAAATACAGGTAAAGAAAATTAACATCATTTCACTCTTATACATTAGGTATTAAGGCAGTAATATGTTTCAGTATTATCCCTCTAATATCCCTTTATGTTAAACACTATTTAGTTACCACTAAGTCTAACGGTAAAGACATAACAATACAATACAAAGTCATTTTGAGTCCCACTTGGTATGGTAGGAAGCTAAAGTATTATTAATGAAGGCAAATCTTTTTTCCATAGAGCTATGGGCTCGGACTTTATCTAAGATGTCCGAGAAGGAAGGTAGGTCAGATTTTAACCACCAGAATGCAATTGTGTTTTTGGTAGTCAAGAACATGTGTAACACAGCATACCTTATTGAAGGGTTAATTTCCTCGGAGTTCAAAGAAAGTAATGCTAATTGTGGTGTAACTTTAACTTTTTTATCGGATAGGATACCTATGTGATCTGTGACTTCTTTCCAAAGGTTTTTTAATTTCGGGCAACCCCAAAAGATGTGGTATAAATTACCTGGGAGGCCGCAGTTTCTCCAGCATAGGGAAAAATATTTAGTACTTATGTGAGACAATCTTATTGGGGTGTAATGCCACCTTATCAGTGTTTTTTAGAAAGATTCCTGCAAAATCGTAGAAATTGTAGAGGCATTAGAGAATTTGATAGCCTTTTTCCACATCCAATTTAATATTAAGGTCTGATTTCCATTTCTGTATATAGGCATTTTTAACAAATTCAGTATCATCATTAAAGAAGGAGTAGACATTCTTGAGGCTCCAAATCATCTTGTGGTTGATATTTGTAAACATGGAGGCAATTATTCCAAGATTTAAGGCTCTGCTGTTTAATAGTTTCTGCAGGACTTCTTTCAGGATAAGATAAGATGGGAATTGGGTAAATGGAATGCTAAATTTACTTTTAATCTCACTGAAGGGTAAGTGTTGACTACCAAAAACACAATTGCATTCTGGTGGTTAAAATCTGACCTACCTTCCTTCTCGGACATCTTGGATAAAGTCCGAGCCCATAGCTCTATGGAAAAAAGATTTGCCTTCATTAATAATACCTTAGCTTCCTACCATACCAAGTGGGACTCAAAATGACTTTGTATTGTATAGTTATGTCTTTACCGTTAGACTTAGTGGTAACTAAATAGTGTTTAACATAAAGGGATATTAGAGGGATAATACTGAAACGTATTACTGCCTTAATACCTAATGTATAAGAGTGAAATGATGTTAATTTTCTTTACCTGTATTTTTCTTTGTGTGAATCAACACTGTAGAGCAGAGTTCTCTACTTTTTACTTTTCTTTCCTTAATTAACCCTTCCTTCCTTTCCTGTAAAATTTGTAAAATTTAATAAAAAAAAAAAAACGCCATAAATAGTAAATCAAACCCCCCTTTTTCACCCCCTTAGTTAGGGAAAAATAATAAAAATTAAAAGTATTTATTTCCATTTTCCCATTAGGCTTAGGGTGAGGGCTAGGGTTAGGATAAGGCTGTGCGCACACGATGCGGATTCTGCTGCGGATTTTTCCGCGCAGATTTGGCTAACTCCGCAGATAAATCCGCAGGTTAAATGACCTGCGTTTTACCTGAGGATTTAATGCGGATTAGCCTGCGGTTTTCCCCTGCGTATCGACACCTGGTAATGGAGCAGGTGTCAAACCGCTGCGGATTCCGCTCAAAAATTACATGCTGCGGATTTTAAACTGCAGCAAATCCACGCGGAAAAATTCACAGCATGTGCACTGCGTTCTTCATTTGCCATTGAATATAAAGATACCGTACAACGCAGCAGAAACTGACAACGATATCAATGTGTCAGGATCGCTGGTGCATCGCTATGTGATCGCTGGTGAGCTGTCAAACAGACAGCTTCACCAGCGATCAGCACAGCGACGCCCAGCGTCGCTGTGCACATTAGTAACCAGCACGCTGATGCAGGAAGCTGGTAACTAACGTACATATCGGGTATCCAAGGGACGTGCGTCCCTAGATACCCGATGTGTACGTTAGTTACCAGCTCCCTGCATCAGCGCGCTGGTAACTAACGTACACATCGGGTAGCTAAGGGACGCACGTCCCTTGGATACCTGATGTGTACATTAGTTACCAACAGATCGTTGGCCTCCCGCCTGTCACACGCAGCGATGCGTGGTGGCCAGCGGGAGACCAGCGACCAAAAAAAGGTCCTGGCCTTTCCTGTAGCGATCAGCGATACCAGCAGGGGGGCCAGTCGCTGATCGCTGTCACACACAGCGATCTCGCTGGTGAGATCGCTGTTGTGTCACAAAAATTGTGACTCAGCAGCGATCTCGCTAGCGAGATCGCTATGTGTGACGGGGCCTTTAGGGCTGAGATTAGAGTTGGGGGTGTGATGGGGTTAGGGTTGAAGTTAGAATTGGGGGTTTCCACTGTTTGGGCACATCAGGGGCTCTCCAAACGCAACATGGCGTCTGATCTCAATTCCAGCCAATTTTGTGTTCAAAAAGTCAAACGTTGCTCCTTCCCTTCCAAGCTCTGCCATGAGCCCAAACAGTGGTTTACTCCCACATATGGGGGTATCAGCCTACTCAGGACACATTGCACAACAAATTTTGGGGTCCAATTTCTCCTCTTACCGTTGGGAAAATAAATTGGGGGCAAAAATACCATTTTTGTGGAAAAAAAATGATTTTTTTATTTTCACGCCCAGGCGTTATAAACGTCTGTGAAGCACTTGGGGGTTCCAAGTGCTCACCACACATCTACATAAGTTCCATGGGGTGTCTAGTTTCCAAAATGGGGTCACTTGTGGGGGGTTTCCACAGTTTAGGCACATCAGGAGCTCTCCAAAGGCAACATGACACCCGCAGACCATTCCATCAAAGTCTGCATTCCAAAACGTCACTACTTCCATTCAGAGCCCCGATGTGTGCCCATACAGTAGTTTTCTCCCACATATGGGATATCAGCATACTCAGGACAAACTGGACAACAACTTTTGGGGTCCAATTTCTCCTGTTACTCTTGGTAAAATAAAAAAAATTGGGGACTAAAAGATCATGTTTCTGGAAAAAATGATTTTTTTATTTTCACGCCCGGGCGTTATAAACTTCAGTGAAGCACTTGGGGGTTCAAAGTGCTCACCACACATCTAGATAAGTTCCTTGGGGGGTCTAGTTTCCAAAATGGGGTCATTTGTGGGGGTTTCCACTGTTTTGGCACATCAGGGGCTTTCCAAACACGACATGACATCCGATCTCAATTCCAGCCAAAAAAGTCAAATGGCACTGCTTTCCTTGCGAGCTCTGCCATGTGCCCAAATAGTCGTTTACCCCCACATATGGGGTATTAACATACTCAGGACAAACTGCACAATAACTTTTGGGGTCCTGTTACCCTTGGGAAAATAAAAATTGGTGGTGAAAAGATCATTTTTGTGCACATTTTCTGTTAGTACAATAAACCTGATTTGAATCCAGAAATATAACTGAGTCCATCAGTTATTAGATATATGAAACTGAAATAGCTGTTGCAAAAACCAAACTTGTTATAAAGAAAAAAGGTTAACATTAATAGGGGTGCCCAAACTTTAACATATGACTGTTGTGGGGATGTGACTCGCTTAGTTGCAGCGGGAGACAAATATGAGGCAGGTTCTTCAACAGTGCTTGCGGTTTATTCACATCATAAACGCACCAGGCAGCGTAACACCAAAAAGTAGCCTTTAGCTCTGGCAAAATAACACAAAATGTCCGTGGTTGTAGACTCAGAGCAGGAGTCTCAGCACACATGGGAGGCTTAGTCCTCCCCACATACAGTGGGGCAAAAAAGTATTTAGTCAGTCAGCAATAGTGCAAGTTCCACCACTTAAAAAGATGAGAGGCGTCTGTAATTTACATCATAGGTAGACCTCAACTATGGGAGACAAACTGAGAAAAAAAAAACCAAGAAAATCACATTGTCTGTTTTTTTTTCATTTTATTTGCATATTATGGTGGAAAATAAGTATTTGGTCAGAAACAAAATTTCATCTCAATACTTTGTGATATATCCTTTGTTGGCAATGACAGAGGTCAAACGTTTTCTGTAAGTCTTCACAAGGTTGCCACACACTGTTGTTGGTATGTTGGCCCATTCCTCCATGCAGATCTCCTCTAGAGCAGTGATGTTTTTGGCTTTTCGCTTGGCAACACGGACTTTCAACTCCCTCCAAAGGTTTTCTATAGGGTTGAGATCTGGAGACTGGCTAGGCCACTCCAGGACCTTGAAATGCTTCTTACGAAGCCACTCCTTCGTTGCCCTGGCGGTGTGCTTTGGATCATTGTCATGTTGAAAGACCCAGCCACGTTTCATCTTCAATGCCCTTGCTGATCGAAGGAGGTTTGCACTCAAAATCTCACGATACATGGCCCCATTCATTCTTTCATGTACCCGGATCAGTCGTCCTGGCCCCTTTGCAGAGAAACAGCCCCAAAGCATGATGTTTCCACCACCATGCTTTACAGTAGGTATGGTGTTTGATGGATGCACCTCAGTATTCTTTTTCCTCCAAACACGACAAGTTGTGTTTCTACCAAACAGTTCCAGTTTGGTTTCATCAGACCATAGGACATTCTCCCAAAATTCCTCTGGATCATCCAAATGCTCTCTAGCAAACTTCAGACGGGCCCAGACATGTACAGGCTTAAGCAGTGGGACACGTCTGGCACTGCAGGATCTGAGTCCATGGTGGCGTAGTGTGTTACTTATGGTAGGCCTTGTTACATTGGTCCCAGCTCTCTGCAGTTCATTCACTAGGTCCCCCCGCGTGGTTCTGGGATTTTTGCTCACCGTTCTTGTGATCATTCTGACCCCACGGGGTGGGATTTTGCGTGGAGCACCAGATCGAGGGAGATTATCAGTGGTCTCGTATGTCTTCCATTTTCTAATTATTGCTCCCACAGTTGATTTCTTCACTCCAAGCTGGTTGGCTATTGCAGATTCAGTCTTCCCAGCCTGGTGCAGGGCTACAATTTTGTTTCTGGTGTCCTTTGACAGCTCTTTGGTCTTCACCATAGTGGAGTTTGGAGTCAGACTGTTTGAGGGTGTGCACAGGTGTCTTTTTATACTGATAACAAGTTTAAACAGGTGCCATTACTACAGGTAATGAGTGAAGGAAAGAGGAGACTCTTAAAGAAGAAGTTACAGGTCTGTGAGAGCCAGAAATCTTGTTTGCTTGTTTCTGACCAAATACTTATTTTCCACCATAATATGCAAATAAAATGAAAAAAAAACAGACAATGTGATTTTCTGGATTTTTTTTTTCTCAGTTTGTCTCCCATAGTTGAGGTCTACCTATGATGTAAATTACAGACGCCTCTCATCTTTTTAAGTGGTGGAACTTGCACTATTGCTGACTGACTAAATACTTTTTTGCCCCACTGTACAGCTCCCTGGTTCAGGAGCAGGCCACATTATAAGGCTGTAGCCACACCCACGATCCCAGCAGCTGACTGGTCACCTGACTGTGACCTCACCACAGGTCCTTCAAACAACAACAATAACCATATCTGGTATGCTTTACTTATGCCTTACATTACAGAGACAAGCCATTTATGAGGCACATATCTCCCATCGATTACACGACCCTTAGCCCTGCCACATACCTCCCCCCTCTGCCTAAAGCCGTAGGGCTTGGCACTTTCACCTACCAGGCAAGGGATTCTGGAGAGGGCATCGGCATTCCCATGTAGCTTCCCGGCCCTATGCTCTACATGGAAGCTGAAGTCTTGTAGGGCTAAGAACCAGCGGGTGACCCTAGCATTTTTGCCCTTTGTTTCCCTCATCCACCTGAGTGGGGCATGGTCGGATATTAACCTAAACTTCCGTCCCACCAGGTAGTACCGTAATGTGTCCACTGTCCATTTTATGGCCAAACTCTCCTTCTCTACAACTGAGTAATTTCTCTCACAAGAAGTCAACTTCCTACTCAAGTAGAGAACAGGATGCTCCTCCCCACGTATCTCTTGGGAGAGGACTGCTCCTACCCCGACATCTGAGGCATCTGTCTGGAGGACAAATTCACGTTTAAGGTCTGGGGCCACCAAAACGGGTTGCTTACAAAGAGCTCCCTTCATTTCCTGGAAGGCTGACTCTGCTTCTTCGGACCAGCTGACCATCACTGACTTTGTCCCCTTTAGCAGATCAGTTAGAGGTGCAGCCATTGTGGCGAAGTTTGGGATGAACCTCCTGTAATATCCCACAATCCCCAGGAAGGCTTTAACTTGCTTCTTTGACAGAGGTCTCGGCCATGTTTGAATTGCCTCCACTTTATTGATTTGGGGTTTGATTTCGCCACGCCCCACTACATATCCGAGGTACTTGGCTTCTTCTCTCCCCAAGGCACACTTCTTCGGGTTTATTGTAAACTCCGCCTCTCTTAGAGCGTCAAACACTGCTTGGACCTTTTCCAGGTGAGTCTCCCAGTCCGGGGTAAAGATGACGATATCATCCAGATATGCGGCAGCATATAGCTTATGAGGTGCAAGGATTCTATCCATCGCCCTCTGGAAGGTTGCCGGAGCTCCCTGTAGGCCAAACGGCATCCGGACATACTGGAAGCACCCGTCTGGTGTGGAGAATGCCGTCTTCTCCTTGGCTTCGTGTGCCATGGGAATCTGCCAATATCCCTTTGTCAGATCCAAAGTGGTTATGTACCTGGCCGGTCCAAGTCTCTCGATGAGCTCATCAACGCGTGGCATGGGATAAGCGTCGAACTTGGAGACCTCATTCAGCTTCCAGTAATCGTTGCAGAACCTCCATTCACCATCAGGCTTTGGGACCAGGACAATCGGGCTCGACCAGCCGCTCTTGGATTCCTCAATGACCCCGAGCTGCATCATACGCTGCACCTCTTTGGAGATTACCTCTCGCCGGGCCTCAGGAATACGATACGGTTTCATGTTCACCCGCACATGTGGCTCTGTCAGAACTTCGTGCTCCACTACCTTCGTGCACCCCGGCACCTCTGAGAACAGGTCCCTGTTTTTGTGGAGTAACTCCCGGCACTGCTGTTTCTGGGCCTTCGATAGCGTCTCTGCTATGGTAACCGCTCCAACCTCCCCTTCTAGGTTGCCCAGCAAGCACGGAGTTACCGCTGGCACTCTATCTTGCCACGGCTTGATGAGGTTGACATGGTAAACCTGGTATGGCTTCCGTCTTCCGGGTTGGTGGATCTTGTAGTTTACGTCTCCCAGCTTCTCCACCACCTCATATGGCCCTTGCCACTTGGCCAAGAACTTACTCTCCACCATCGGGATTAGCACGAGAACGCGGTCTCCCGGATTGAACTGCCTCACTGTGGCTGACCGGTTGTAGACCCTGGCCTGAGCCTCTTGTGCCTGGCGGAGATGTTCTTTAACAATGGGCATCACCTTCGCAACCCTCTGCTGCATCAGTGCCACATGCTCAATGACGCTTCTGTGGGGCATGACTTCGGCTTCCCAGGTTTCCTTGGCTATATCTAGGAGACCTCGCGGATGCCGGCCGTACAGAAGCTCGAAGGGCGAGAACCCCGTGGAGGCCTGGGGAACTTCACGGATAGAAAACAGTAAATACGGTAAGAGACAATCCCAGTCTCTACCATCTTCCTCTATGACTTTTCTCAGCATGCTCTTCAGTGTCTTCTTAAACCTCTCAACAAGGCCATCTGACTGTGGATGGTACACTGAAGTCCTTAACTGGGAAATTTGCAAGACTCTGCACAATTCTCTCATCACCTTGCTCATAAAAGGTGTCCCCTGGTCGGTCAGGATTTCCTTCGGCAAACCTGTCCGGGAAAACACATGGACCAGTTCGCGGGCTATACTCTTCGCGGAGGAGTTTCTCAGGGGAATGGCCTCAGGATAGCGTGTGGCATAGTCCAGGATGACTAATATATACTGATGGCCCCGAGCTGATTTAACTAAGGGACCGACCAAGTCCATGGCAATTCTCTCAAATGGCACCTCAATAATGGGCAGTGGCACAAGAGGGTTCCGAAAATGAGATGTGGGGGAAGTTAACTGACATGTCGGGCAGGATCTGCAATAGTTTGCTATTTCCCGGTGACACCCAGGCCAATAGAACCTCTGTACAATCCGTTCCTGCGTTTTTTCCACCCCCAGGTGTCCCCCCAAGATGTGTGAATGGGCCATGTCCAACACTTTCCGTCTATAGGGGCCTGGTACTATTAACTGCTCCACCCCTTCCTCCCTTATTTTCGTGACCCGGTACAACAATTTCCCACTCCACATAAAATAGGGAAACCTTGGGTCTGCTCCCGACTCTTGTGCAACCCCATTAATGACTGTGACATTGTTAAAGGCTTCCCTTAGCGTGGGGTCCCTATGTTGGGCAGTCCCAAAATTCTCCCCGGCCACCCCTAACTCCGGGATGTCAGGTACAGGGGACCCTTCCTCTTCATCCCCCAACAAGGACACATAAAGGAAACCCGTCTGCCTCAGGAGATGGCGATACCTCAGTGGAGTGGATTGGTTCCCTGCTCTTGCTAGCACCCTCAGAACCCATCCCCCACAGATCCCAAAACAGACAGAAATCCCGGCCAATAATTATAGGATGCAACAAGTCTCGAACAACGCCAACTTCATGTGACTCGGTACCATGCGCTGTTTCAATATTCACCCTAGCCATAGGGTAGTCCTTTGCATCGCCATGTATGCACCGAACACCAATCTTTTTACTCGGGAGTATGTTGAGAGGAAAACTGGCCCTCACAAGGGTCACCAAGCTCCCGGAGTCCAGAAGTGCCATTACTGCTCGACCATTCACCTTCACGGGACACGCTTGTGGCCCCTTGTTAGGTAGCGAGTTCACACTGCAAGCTGGATATGCGTAGTATGAACTACGGCGTCCCATGCTGCAGTCCATCGGCTCGGTGGTCTGGGGACAACGGGCCACTGTATGTCCTGGCCTGTGACACTTCCAGCAAATAATATCACCCGAGGGGACCTTGGGCACCTCCTCCCCCGCCCCTTTTGACCTTGGACGCAGCACCCCTTTTTGGGACTCCGCCCCCTGCTGGGACCCCCAATATGGAATGGGCTGCTTCCCCAAGGAACCTTCCATCCCCTGGTATCTCTCAACCAGCCCAACCAGTTCATCAGCATTTTGTGGATCACCCTGGGCAACCCAAGTCTGTAGAGGTCTCGGCAGAGAATGCACAAACCGATCCATCACAACTCGCTCTACCATCTGTGCAGGGGAAGCCGACTCTGGCTGCAGCCATTTCTGGACCAGGTGCAACAGGTCAAACATTTGGGAGCGCGGGGGTTTGTCCCGGTCATAGGCCCAGCGATGAACTCGCTGTGCCCTGGTAGTCATTGTTACCCCCAAGCGTGCAAGAATTTCCGCTTTTAATTTGGGATACTCTCTGGCATCTTGTACCGTCAGGTCAAAGTACGCCTTCTGGGGCTCCCCCGTTAGGTATGGGGCCAGTACCTCCGCCCACCACTCTGGCTGAAGTTTTTCCCTCTCAGCCACCCTCTCAAACACCGTCAGGAAGGCCTCCACATCATCCTCAGGGGTCATTTTTTGTAATGCGCGTCTTACCGCCTTCTCAACGTCGGTGGCATCAGCCCGACCTGGGGTTGGGGCGCTCGTCCTGCCCTCCTGGATGGCGGTTGCAAGAAGTTGCATCTGCTGCCGTTGTTCCTGCTGGCTCTGCTGGAACTGCTGCCGCTGCTCCTGCTGGCTTTGCTGGATCTGCTGTAACAACAGCTTGTTGGTTTCCTGCTGCAGTGCCTGGGACTGGACCAGGTGTTTCATGAGGTCCTCCATGATTCCAGGCAATGCCTGTTGCCCCGCTGCAAACTTCACCCAGGACATGCAGCAACTGTCTCAAGTCTCTGCTGGGACCGCTGCCCGCATTCTCCACCAATTGTGGGGATGTGACTCGCTTAGTTGCAGCGGGAGACAAATATGAGGCAGGTTCTTCAACAGTGCTTGCGGTTTATTCACGTCATAAACGCACCAGGCAGCGTAACACCAAAAAGTAGCCTTTAGCTCAGGTAAAATAACACAAAATGTCCGTGGTTGTAGACTCAGAGCAGGAGTCTCAGCACACATGGGAGGCTTAGTCCTCCCCACATACAGCTCCCTGGTTCAGGAGCAGGCCACATTATAAGGCTGTAGCCACACCCACGATCCCAGCACCTGACTGTGACCTCACCACAGGTCCTTCAAACAACAACAATAACCATATCTGGTATGCTTTACTTATGCCTTACATTACAGAGACAAGCCATTTATGAGGCACATATCTCCCATAGATTACACGACCCTTAGCCCTGCCACACTGTATACCTGACAGGAGCCTGTACAGTCTGTATCTACAATAATATATACCTGAGAAACTGGGTCTGAGCAGAAAAAGTAAATTAATGTGCATGCAAAATGTAATTGCATATGAACACATGACCTTTACACAGAGAAAACCAAAAGCAAAACACAAAACAAATATCCTGGAATAAAAAAGTAAAAAAACATATTGCAAAAATTGCATGAAGGTAGTAATAATAGTAATAATAAGGGTATTTAGTTAACATAATTATTATTACTATTATTACTACCTTCATGCAATTTTTGCAATATGTTTTTTTACTTTTTTATTCCAGGATATTTGTTTTGTGTTTTGCTTTTGGTTTTCTCTGTGTAAAGGTCATGTGTTCATATGCAATTACATTTTGCATACACATTAATTTACTTTTTCTGCTCAGACCCAGTTTCTCAATTGTTTCATTGTGCATTCTGTGCATATAAGGGTGTGACCGCCCTGTTTCTGAGTTGGAAAATCCATCCTGTCTGGCCTATACTATTACTGGTGGTTCAGTCCCTCTGTCCTTGTTCACATTTACGTCACTTGACAAGTGGAAAGGTTTTAAATACAAGAGTTAGGACTGTCCCACAAGGGTTGCCGTGACGTGGCGGGATGGCTTCTACATTATTTTGATCAAAATTATGTTAACTAAATACCCTTATTATTACTACCTTCATGCAATTTTTGCAATATGTTTTTTTACTTTTTTATTCCAGGATATTTGTTTTGTGTTTTGCTAATAATATATACCTGACAGGAGCCTCTACAGTCTATATCTACAATAATATATACCTGACAGGAGCCTCTACAGTCTATATCTACAATAATATATACCTGACAGGAGCCCGTACAGTCTATATCTACAATAATATATACATGACAGGAGCCCATACAGTCTGTATCTACAGTAATATATACCTGACAGGAGCCCATACAGTCTGTATCTACAGTAATATATACCTGACAAAAGCCCGTACAGTCTATATCTACAATAATATACCTGACAGGAGCCCGTACAGTCTATATCTACAATAATATATACCTGACAGGAGCCGTACAGTCTATATCTGCAATAATATATACCTGACAGGAGCCCATACAGTCTATATCTACAATAATATATACCTGACAGGAGCCCGTACTGTCTGTATCTACAATAATATATACCTGACAGGAGCCCGTACAGTCTGTATCTACAATAATATATACCTGACAGGAGCCCGTACAGCCTATATCTACAATAATATATACCTGACAGGAGCCCGTACAGCCTATATCTACAATAATATATACCTGACAGGATCCCATACAGTCTATATCTACAATAATATATACCTGACAGGAGCCTGTACAGTCTGTATCTACAATAATATATACCTGACAGGAGCCCATACAGTCTATATCTACAAAAATATATACCTGACAGGAGCGCGTACAGTCTATATCTACAATAATATATACCTGAAAGGAGCCCATACAGTCTATATCTACAATAATATATACCTGACAGGAGCCCGTACAGTCTGTATCTACAATAATATATTCCTGACAGGAGCCAGCACAGTCTATAGCTACAATAATATATACCTGACAGGAGCCTGTACAGTCTGTATCTACAATAATATATACCTGACAGGAGCCTGTACAGTCTGTATCTACAATAATATATACCTGACAGGAGCCTGTACAGTCTATATCTACAGTAATATATACCTGACAGGAGCCTGTACAGTCTGTATCTACAATAATATATACCTGACAGGAGCCCGTACAGTCTGTATCTACAAAAATATATTCCTGACAGGAACCCGTGCAGTCTGTATCTACAATAATATATACCTGACAGGAGCCTGTACAGTCTGTATCTACAATAATATATACCTGACAGGAGCCTGTACAGTCTGTATCTACAATAATATATACCTGACAGGAGCCCGGACAGTCTATATCTACAGTAATATATACCTGACAGGAGACCATACAGTCTATATCTACAGTAATATATACCTGACAGGAGCCGTACAGTCTATATCTGCAATAATATATACCTGGCAGGAGCCCATACAGTCTATATCTACAATAATATATACCTGACAGGAGCCCGTACAGTCTATATCTACAATAATATATACCTGACAGGAGCCCGTACTGTCTGTATCTACAATAATATATACCTGACAGGAGCCCGTACAGTCTGTATCTACAATAATATATACCTGACAGGAGCCCGTACAGCCTATATCTACAATAATATATACCTGACAGGAGCCCGTACAGCCTATATCTACAATAATATATACCTGACAGGATCCCGTACAGTCTATATCTACAATAATATATACCTGACAGGAGCCTGTACAGTCTGTATCTACAATAATATATACCTGACAGGAGCCCATACAGTCTATATCTACAAAAATATATACCTGACAGGAGCGCGAACAGTCTATATCTACAATAATATATACCTGAAAGGAGCCCATACAGTCTATATCTACAATAATATATACCTGACAGGAGCCCGTACAGTCTGTATCTACAATAATATATTCCTGACAGGAGCCAGCACAGTCTATAGCTACAATAATATATACCTGACAGGAGCCTGTACAGTCTGTATCTACAATAATATATACCTGACAGGAGCCTGTACAGTCTGTATCTACAATAATATATACCTGACAGGAGCCTGTACAGTCTATCTACAGTAATATATACCTGACAGGAGCCTGTACAGTCTGTATCTACAATAATATATACCTGACAGGAGCCCGTACAGTCTGTATCTACAAAAATATATTCCTGACAGGAACCCGTGCAGTCTGTATCTACAATAATATATACCTGACAGGAGCCTGTACAGTCTGTATCTACAATAATATATACCTGACAGGAGCCTGTACAGTCTGTATCTACAATAATATATACCTGACAGGAGCCCGGACAGTCTATATCTACAGTAATATATACCTGACAGGAGACCATACAGTCTATATCTACAGTAATATATACTTGACAGTAGCCTGTACAGTCTATATCTACAATAATATATACCTGACAGGAGCCCATACAGTCTGTATCTACAATATTATATACCTGACAGGAGCCCATACAGTCTGTATCTACAATAATATATACCTGACAGGAGCCATACAGTCTGTATCTACAATAATATATACCTGACAGAAGCCCGTACAGTCTATATCTACAATAATATATACCTGACAGGATCCCATACAGTCTCTATCTACAATAATATATACCTGACAGGAGCCCGTACAGTAATATATACCTGACAGGAGCCATACAGTGTAGTGAGAGAGCAGTGGAGATAGCATGTGTATTTAATGTGTATTTAGTCCTGCCAATAAAGCTTCTTTGAATCTTTGACTGTACGGGCTCCTGTCAGGTATATATTATTGTAGATACAGACTGTACGGGCTCCTGTCAGGTATATATTATTGTAGATACAGACTGTACGGGCTCCTGTCAGGTATATATTATTGTAGATACAGACTGTATGGCTCCTGTCAGGTATATATTATTGTAGATATAGACTGTATGGGCTCCTGTCAGGTATATATTATTGTGGATATAGACTGTATTGGCTCCTGGCAGGTATATATTATTGTAGATATAGACTGTATTGGCTCCTGGCAGATATATATTATTGTAGATACAGACTGTATGGCTCCTGTCAGGTATATATGGCATTCGCTCACATATTGCGCTGCTATCTCCACTGCTCTCTCTTCCCCCAGCAGGATGTATGTTTTCTCTTCCTCCTTCATGGTGGTGAAATCCGGGAAGAGATGTGAGAGTCTCCTGAAGTGAGTGTCCCTCACTGCTGAGTACTTGGAGCAGTGTAGCAGGAAGTGGGTCTCATCCTCCAGGGCCTCCTGGTCACAGTGTTGGCACAGTCTTTCCTCCCTGGGCTTGTAGCTCTGCCTGTGTCGGCCAGATTTGATGGCCAGACTGTGGGCACTGAGTCTATACCGTCTATATCTACAATAATATATACCTGACAGGAGCCCATACAGTCGGTATGTACTATAATATATACCTGACAGGAGCCTGTACAGTCTATATCTACAATAATATATACCTGACAGGAGCCCATACAGTCTGTATCTACAATAATATATACCTGACAGGAGCCCGTACAGTCTGTATCTACAATAATATATACCTGACAGGAGTCCAAAAAAGTCTGTATCTAGAAATAATATATACCTGACAGGAGCCTGTACAGTCTATATCTACAATAATATATACCTTACAGGAGCCTGTACAGTCTATACCTACAATAATATATACCTGACAGGAGCCCATACATTCCAGTGTCATGTATGGGATGCAATCAGGGCCAGGAAGCAGCCCATAAAGTTTGCTATCTTCAAGAATATATACCTGACAGGAGCACGTACAGTCTATATCTACAATAATATATACCTGACAGGAGCCCGTACAGTCTATATCTACAATAACATATACCTGACAGGAGCCCGTACAGTCTATATCTACAATAACATACAGTATACCTGACAGGAGCCCGTACAGTCAAGATGCAAAGAAGCTTTATTGGCAGGACTAAATACACATTAGTTTTGCCAAAGCAAGTGTACAGAAGGGAATAGGGATAGGGACTGTAGGGATGTTGGGAAGGGGCTGTAGGAAAGGTGGATGGGGCAGATCCAGGATGGGGCTATAGAAGTCCATGGCATAGGGAAGGTGGATGGGGGCATGGGGGCAGATCCAGGATGAGGCTATAGAAGTCCATGGCATAGGGAAGGTGGATGGGGGATTGGGGCATATCCAGGGTGGGTGCCATAGAAGTCCATGGCATATCATAGTTCTCTTTCTCGCAGTCTATGGCATTCGCTCACATATTGCGCTGCTATCTCCACTGCTCTCTCTTCTTCCCCCAGCAGGATGTATGTTTTCTCTTCCTCCTTCATGGTGGTGAAATCCGGGAAGAGATGTGAGAGTCTCCTGAAGTGAGTGTCCCTCACTGCTGAGTACTTGGAGCAGTGTAGCAGGAAGTGGGTCTCATCCTCCAGGGCCTCCTGGTCACAGTGTTGGCACAGTCTTTCCTCCCTGGGCTTGTAGCTCTGCCTGTGTCGGCCGGATTCGATGGCCAGACTGTGGGCACTGAGTCTATACCGGCTCAGGATCTTGCGGTCTTTGGGGTCCGGGAGTTTCTCCAGGTATGGAGCCAGTCTGTAGTCTCTCTGTAGACTCTGGTACATGGTCAGTTTCTGTGAGCTGATGATGTCGTTCTTCCAGTCACTTACGTACCTCTCCTGGCCTTCGTCTACCATCTTCCTGATTCCGGCTTTTGTCAGGTTGTTGTGATTGGTTTTCTGGTCAGGTTGGGTTTGGGTGAGCTGTTCCGAGGGTCCTGGTTTTTCTGTTTCCCCTACATGTGTCAGGGCTTTATGGTGATGGGAGCTTGGATTGCTCCTACGTAGGTGAGCCCGGAATGACAGTGCCCTCTTTAGAACCGTTAGGTGTAGAGGGAATCTGCCCAGCTCGGCCCGGCAAGCACTGTTGGAGGTGCTCCGATGGACTTGGAGAAGGTGCTTGCAGAATTCCAGGTGGAATATTTCTGTTGGGCTTGAATCCCACCTTGACCAGTCTGGGTAGGTGTGAGGACCCCAGACTTCGCTGCCATACAGGAGGATTGGGGCGATGATAGAATCGAAGATTTTTAACCAGACCCTCACTGGTGGCTTTAGATGGTAGAGTTTCCTTCGGATGGCATAGAAGGTTTTGTATGCCTTGTCTTTCAGGGTCTCAATCAATCAATCAATCAAATTTATTATCGCCAAGTACATATTACATATATACAAGGAATTCTTTGTGGCAAAGAGGCAACATAATATATAACAACAGATACAACAAGTAACATCTAACAAGACAGATACAGTATATAGTCTACACATGATGATTTAATTGTTGAACAGAGAGTGGATAGAAGCTGTTCATATGGCGGTTGGTACTGCATTTGGGGACTCTGAAGCGACGTCCTGAAGGGAGTAGTTGGAATGAGGAGTGTCCCGGGTGAGAGGGATAGGATGAAATTTTTTAATGCGTGGGATCGAATGCTCTTATCATAAAGATCCTGGATTTTAGGCAGGGGGGAGCCTATAATTCTCTCTGCTGTTCTGAAAGTCCTTTGTAAGCGGAGTTTGTCATGCGCAGTGGCTCCCCCATACCAGACTATCAGAGAGGAACAAATCACAGATCTGATGACAGCATTAAAGAATAAGATCAGCAGATTCTTAGACAAACCATATCTTTTCAGCTGACGCAGGAAGAACATCCTCTGTTGTGCTTTTCTTATAACAGCATCCACGTTTTTCCCCCATTTAAGATCATGAGAGATAACACTAAGTCTCTATGGCTTGTTTGAAGCTCCCTGATCGGTGAATCTCTAGGCCCAGATAGGTATATTTGTCCGTTCCTGTAAGGGCGCAGTTGTTGAGGATAAATGAAGGGTGCTGGTCTGATTTTCTCTTTCTCTTCTGGAACACCATGATGTTGGTTTTCTTTAGGTTGACCGGTAGAGCCCAGGTGGAGCTGAATTTCTCTAAGATTTTCAGGTTGTCTTGGAGGCCTTTCTCGGTTGGTGACAGAAGCAGCAAGTCATCTTTATACAGCAGGAATTTCACCTGCACGTCGTGGAGGGTGAGACCTGGTGCTGTGGAAGATTCCAGAGCGGTAGCCAGCTCATTGATGTAAATGTTGAAGAGCGTTGGGCTTAGGCTGCAGCCTTGTCTGACTCCCCGGCTCTGCTGGAAATAAGCCGTTCTTCTGCTGTTCACACTCACACTGCAGAGGTTCTCGGTGTAGGAGCTTTTGATAACATCATAGGTCTTTCCTCCTATTCCGCTCTCCAGAAGTTTCAGGAATAAGCCTGGGTGCCACACCGAATCAAAGGCCTTTTTAAAGTCCACAAAACCGGCGTATATCTTCCCGTTCTTTGTATTGTGGACGTGGCTCTGAATGAGGCTGTGCAGGGTGTAGATGTGGCAGTAGTGCGGTGGTTTGGCATGAAGCCTGCTTGGCTCTTGCTGAGGACGTTGTGCTCGGTGAGGAAACTGAGGATCCTCTTGTTCAGGATGCTGTTGAACAGTTTTCCCAGGTTGCTGCTGACACATATTCCTCTGTAGTTGGCTGGGTCGTACCTGTCCCCATTCTTGTGGATGGGTGTGATGAGGCCTTGATTCCAGGTAGGAGGGAAGTAGCCGGCACTTAGCACAATATTGAAGAGTTTAACCATTGCGGCCTGTATTTCTGGTGGGCTGTACTTCAGCATTTCTGGTAGGATTCCATCCAGGCCACCGGCTTTTCTACATCTTATGGAAGAGATTCTCTCTGCTACTTCCTGTAATGTAATAGGTGTATCCACGGGGTTTTGGAAATTTTTTACTTTTTGCTCCATTGCTTTTAGTTTTGCCATTATGTTTTCCTGTTCTTGGCTTAGTTCTTCCTTTGGAATGTCTTTATAGAGGTCTCTGAAGTACTGGAGCCAGATGTTGCCATTTTGGATATGGATGTTGTTTTTCTTGTCTTTTGTGCCCATGTGGTTCCATAGTTCCCAGAAGGAGTTGTCTTGGAGGGCGTCTTGGAGTTGGTTAAGTTTGGTGGAGATGTAACTCTGCTTCTTCCTCCTGAGGATGGTTTTGTACTGCCTTTGTATGGTTTCATAGGCTTCCCTCAGACCCGGGTGGTTGGGGTCTCTGTGTTTCTTGTTTGAGGCTGTTCTCAGGGTCTTCCGTACGGCTTTACATTCTCTGTCAAACCATCCATTGATCTATATCCATTGGTCTATATCTACAATAATATATACCTGACAGGAGCCCGTGCATTCTAAATCTACAATAATATATACCTGACAGGAGCCCGTACAGTCTGTATCTACAATAATATATACCTGACAGGAGCCCGTACAGTCTGTATCTACAATAATATATACCTGACAGGAGCCCGTACAGTCTGTATCTACAATAATATATATCTGACAGGAGCGCGTACAGTCTATATCTACAACAATATATACCTGACAGGAGCCCATACAGTCTGTATCTACAGTAATATATACCTGACAGGAGCCATACACTCTATATCTACAATAATATATACCTGACAGGAGCCCGTACAGTCTATATCTACAATAATATATACCTGACAGGAGCACGTACAGTCTATATCTACAATAATATATACCTGACAGGAGCCCATACAGTCTGTATCTACAGTAATATATACCTGACAGGAGCCATACACTCTATATCTACAATAATATATACCTGACAGGAGCCCGTACAGTCTATATCTACAATAATATATACCTGACAGGAGCACGTACAGTCTATATCTACA
Source organism: Dendrobates tinctorius (assembly GCF_039654945.1). NCBI lineage: Eukaryota > Metazoa > Chordata > Amphibia > Anura > Dendrobatidae > Dendrobates > Dendrobates tinctorius. The sequence goes on from NW_027361822.1 coordinate 567,433, forward strand.
ATAATATATATCTGACAGGAGCGCGTACAGTCTATATCTACAACAATATATACCTGACAGGAGCCCATACAGTCTGTATCTACAGTAATATATACCTGACAGGAGCCATACACTCTATATCTACAATAATATATACCTGACAGGAGCGCGTACAGTCTATATCTACAATAATATATACCTGACAGGAGCCCGTACAGTCTATATCTACAATAATATATACCTGACAGGAGCCATACAGTCTATATCTACAATAATATATACCTGACAGGAGCCCATACAGTCTATATCTACAAAAATATATACCTGACAGGAGCCCGTACAGTCAAAGATTCAAAGAAGCTTTATTGGCAGGACTAAATACACATTAGTTTTGCCAAAGCAAGTGTACAGAAGGGAATAGGGATAGGGACTGTAGGGATGTTGGGAAGGGGCTGTAGGAAAGGTGGATGGGGCAGATCCAGGATGGGGCTATAGAAGTCCATGGCATAGGGAAGGTGGATGGGGGCAGATCCAGGATGAGGCTATAGAAGTCCATGGCATAGGGATGGGGGATTGGGGCATATCCAGGGTGGGTGCCATAGAAGTCTATGGCATATCATAGTTCTCTTTCTCGCAGTCTATGGCATTCGCTCACATATTGCGCTGCTATCTCCACTGCTCTCTCTTCCCCCAGCAGGATGTATGTTTTCTCTTCCTCCTTCATGGTGGTGAAATCCGGGAAGAGATGTGAGAGTCTCCTGAAGTGAGTGTCCCTCACTGCTGAGTACTTGGAGCAGTGTAGCAGGAAGTGGGTCTCATCCTCCAGGGCCTCCTGGTCACAGTGTTGGCACAGTCTTTCCTCCCTGGGCTTGTAGCTCTGCCTGTGTCGGCCGGATTCGATGGCCAGACTGTGGGCACTGAGTCTATACCGGCTCAGGATCTTGCGGTCTTTGGGGTCCGGGAGTTTCTCCAGGTATAGAGCCAGTCTGTAGTCTCTCTGTAGACTCTGGTACATGGTCAGTTTCTGTGAGCTGAAGATGTCGTTCTTCCAGTCACTTACGTACCTCTCCTGGCCTTCGTCTACCATCTTCCTGATTCCGGCTTTTGTCAGGTTGTTGTGATTGGTTTTCTGGTCAGGTTGGGTTTGGGTGAGCTGTTCCGAGGGTCCTGGTTTTTCTGTTTCCCCTACATGTGTCAGGGCTTTATGGTGATGGGAGCTTGGATTGCTCCTACGTAGGTGAGCCCGGAATGACAGTGCCCTCTTTAGAACTGTTAGGTGAGAGGGAATCTGCCCAGCTCGGCCCGGCAAGCACTGTTGGAGGTGCTCCGATGGACTTGGAGAAGGTGCTTGCAGAATTCCAGGTGGAATATTTCTGTTGGGCTTGAATCCCACCTTGACCAGTCTGGGTAGGTGTGAGGACCCCAGACTTCGCTGCCATACAGGAGGATTGGGGCGATGATAGAATCGAAGATTTTTAACCAGACCCTCACTGGTGGCTTTAGATGGTAGAGTTTCCTTCGGATGGCATAGAAGGTTTTGCATGCCTTGTCTTTCAGGGTCTCTATGGCTTGTTTGAAGCTCCCTGATCGATGAATCTCTAGGCCCAGATAGGTATATTTGTCCGTTCCTGTAAGGGCGCAGTTGTTGAGGATAAATGAAGGGTGCTGGTCTGATTTTCTCTTTCTCTTCTGGAACACCATGATGTTGGTTTTCTTTAGGTTGACCGGTAGAGCCCAGGTGGAGCTGAATTTCTCTAAGATTTTCAGGTTGTCTTGGAGGCCTTTTTCGGTTGGTGACAGAAGCAGCAAGTCATCTTTATACAGCAGGAATTTCACCTGCACGTCGTGGAGGGTGAGACCTGGTGCTGTGGAAGATTCCAGAGCGGTAGCCAGCTCATTGATGTAAATGTTGAAGAGCGTTGGGCTTAGGCTGCAGCCTTGTCTGACTCCCCGGCTCTGCTGGAAATAAGCCGTTCTTCTGCCGTTCACACTCACACTGCAGAGGTTCTCGGTGTAGTAGCTTTTGATAACATCATAGGTCTTTCCTCCTATTCCGCTCTCCAGAAGTTTCAGGAATAAGCCTGGGTGCCACACCGAATCAAAGGGAGCCATACACTCTATATCTACAATAATATATACCCGACAGGAGCCCGTACAGTCTATATCTACAATAATATACTGTATACCTGACAGGAGCGCGTACAGTCTATATCTACAATAATATATACCTGACAGGAGCCCGTACAGTCTGTATCTACAATAATATATACCTGACAGGAGCCCGTACAGTCTGTATCTACAATAATGTATACCTGACAGGAGTCCGTACAGTCTGTATCTACAATAATATATACCTGACAGGAGCCCATACAGTCTGTATCTACAATAATATATACCTGACAGGAGCCCATACAGTCTATGTCTACAATAATATATATCTGACAGGAGCGCGTACAGTCTATATCTACAACAATATATACCTGACAGGAGCCCATACAGTCTGTATCTACAGTAATATATACCTGACAGGAGCCATACACTCTATATCTACAATAATATATACCTGACAGGAGCGCGTACAGTCTATATCTACAATAATATATACCTGACAGGAGGCCGTACAGTCTATATCTACAATAATATATACCTGACAGGAGCACGTACAGTCTATATCTACAACAGTATATACCTGACAGGAGCCCATACAGTCTGTATCTACAGTAATATATACCTGACAGGAGCCATACACTCTATATCTACAATAATATATACCTGACAGGAGCGCGTACAGTCTATATCTACAATAATATATACCTGACAGGAGCCCGTACAGTCTATATCTACAATAATATATACCTGACAGGAGCACGTACAGTCTATATCTACAATAATATATACCTGACAGGAGCCATACAGTCTATATCTACAATAATATATACCCGACAGGAGCCCATACAGTCTATATCTACAAAAATATATACCTGACAGGAGCCCGTACAGTCAAAGATTCAAAGAAGCTTTATTGGCAGGACTAAATACACATTAGTTTTGCCAAAGCAAGTGTACAGAAGGGAATAGGGATAGGGACTGTAGGGATGCTGGGAAGGGGCTGTAGGAAAGGTGGATGGGGCAGATCCAGGATGGGGCTATAGAAGTCCATGGCATAGGGAAGGTGGATGGGGGCAGATCCAGGATGAGGCTATAGAAGTCCATGGCATAGGGATGGGGGATTGGGGCATATCCAGGGTGGGTGCCATAGAAGTCTATGGCATATCATAGTTCTCTTTCTCGCAGTCTATGGCATTCGCTCACATATTGCGCTGCTATCTCCACTGCTCTCTCTTCCCCCAGCAGGATGTATGTTTTCTCTTCCTCCTTCATGGTGGTGAAATCCGGGAAGAGATGTGAGAGTCTCCTGAAGTGAGTGTCCCTCACTGCTGAGTACTTGGAGCAGTGTAGCAGGAAGTGGGTCTCATCCTCCAGGGCCTCCTGGTCACAGTGTTGGCACAGTCTTTCCTCCCTGGGCTTGTAGCTCTGCCTGTGTCGGCCGGATTCGATGGCCAGACTGTGGGCACTGAGTCTATACCGGCTCAGGATCTTGCGGTCTTTGGGGTCCGGGAGTTTCTCCAGGTATAGAGCCAGTCTGTAGTCTCTCTGTAGACTCTGGTACATGGTCAGTTTCTGTGAGCTGAAGATGTCGTTCTTCCAGTCACTTACGTACCTCTCCTGGCCTTCGTCTACCATCTTCCTGATTCCGGCTTTTGTCAGGTTGTTGTGATTGGTTTTCTGGTCAGGTTGGGTTTGGGTGAGCTGTTCCGAGGGTCCTGGTTTTTCTGTTTCCCCTACATGTGTCAGGGCTTTATGGTGATGGGAGCTTGGATTGCTCCTACGTAGGTGAGCCCGGAATGACAGTGCCCTCTTTAGAACCGTTAGGTGTAGAGGGAATCTGCCGAGCTCAGCCCGGCAAGCACTGTTGGAGGTGCTCCGATGGACTTGGACTTGGAGAAGGTGCTTGCAGAATTCCAGGTGGAATATTTCTGTTGGGCTTGAATCCCACCTTGACCAGTCTGGGTAGGTGTGAGGACCCCAGACTTCGCTGCCATACAGGAGGATTGGGGCGATGATAGAATCGAAGATTTTTAACCAGACCCTCACTGGTGGCTTTAGATGGTAGAGTTTCCTTCGGATGGCATAGAAGGTTTTGCATGCCTTGTCTTTCAGGGTCTCTATGGCTTGTTTGAAGCTCCCTGATCGATGAATCTCTAGGCCCAGATAGGTATATTTGTCCGTTCCTGTAAGGGCGCAGTTGTTGAGGATAAATGAAGGGTGCTGGTCTGATTTTCTCTTTCTCTTCTGGAACACCATGATGTTGGTTTTCTTTAGGTTGACCGGTAGAGCCCAGGTGGAGCTGAATTTCTCTAAGATTTTCAGGTTGTCTTGGAGGCCTTTTTCGGTTGGTGACAGAAGCAGCAAGTCATCTTTATACAGCAGGAATTTCACCTGCACGTCGTGGAGGGTGAGACCTGGTGCTGTGGAAGATTCCAGAGCGGTAGCCAGCTCATTGATGTAAATGTTGAAGAGCGTTGGGCTTAGGCTGCAGCCTTGTCTGACTCCCCGGCTCTGCTGGAAATAAGCCGTTCTTCTGCCGTTCACACTCACACTGCAGAGGTTCTCTGTGTAGTAGCTTTTGATAACATCATAGGACTTTCCTCCTATTCCGCTCTCCAGAAGTTTCAGGAATAAGCCTGGGTGCCACACCGAATCAAAGGGAGCCATACACTCTATATCTACAATAATATATACCCGACAGGAGCCCGTACAGTCTATATCTACAATAATATACTGTATACCTGACAGGAGCGTGTACAGTCTATATCTACAATAATAAATACTTGACAGGAGCCCGTACAGTCTATAGCTACAATAATATATACCTGACAGGAGCCATACAGTCTATATCTACAATAATATATACCTGACAGGAGCCCGTACAGTCTGTGTCTACAATAATATATACCTGACAGGAGCTCATACAGTCTGTATCTACAATAATATATACCTGACAGGAGCCCGTACAGTCTATATCTACAATAATATATACCTGACAGGAGCTCATACAGTCTGTATCTACAATAATATATACCTGACAGGAGCCCGTACAGTCTATAGCTACAATAATATATACTGTACCTGACAGGAGCCCGTACAGTCTATATCTACAATAATATATACCTGACAGGAGCCATATAGTCTTTATCTTCAATAATATATACCCGACAGGAGCCATACAGTCTATAGCTACAATAATATATACCTGATAGGAGCCCATACAGTCTATAGCTACAATAATATATACTGTACCTGACAGGAGCCCGTACAGTCTATATCTACAATAATATATACCTGACAGGAGCCCATACAGTCTGTATCTACAGTAATATATTCCTGACAGGAGCCCATACAGTGTATATCTACAATAATATATACCTGACAGGAGCCCATACAGTCTGTATCTACAATAATATATACCTGACAGGAGCCCGTACAGTCTATATCTACAATAATATATACCTGACAGGAGCCCGTACAGTCTGTATCTACAATAATATATACCTGACAGGTACCCATACAGTCAGTATCTACAGTAATATATACCTGACAGGAGCCATACACTCTATATCTATTTTTTTTATTCATTTCATTGTGCATTCAGTGCATATATGGGTGTGACCGCCCTCTTTCTGAGCTGGGAAAGCCATCCAGTCTGGCCTAAGCTGTTACAAGTGGTTCAGCCGCTCGACCCTTATTCACATTCACGCCACTTGGCAAGTGAAAAGGTTTTAAATACTAGAGTAGGGACTGTCCCACAAGGGTTGCCGTGGCGGGATGGCTTGTACATTATTTTGATCAAAATTATGTTTACTAAATACCCTTATTATTAGTATTACCTTTATGCATTATTTGCAGTATATTTTTTATTTTTAGTTCAGGATATTTGTGTTTTTTGCTTTTTGTTTTCTCTGGTTAATGGTCATGTGTTAATATGCATTTACATTGTGCATACACATTAACTTACTTTTCTCAGTTCAGATTTGTTTTTTATTTTTTTAATAATATATACCTGACAGGAGCCCGTACAGTCTATATCTACAATAATATATACCTGACAGGAGCCATACAGTCTGTATCTACAATAATATATACCTGACAGGAGCCCGTACAGTCTGTATCTACAATAATATATACCTGACAGGAGCCATACAGTCTGTATCTACAATAATATATACCTGACAGGAGCCCGTACAGTCTATATCTACAATAATATATACCTGACAGGAGCTCATACAGTCTGTATCTACAATAATATATACTTGACAGGAGCCATATAGTCTATATCTTCAATAATATATACCCGACAGGAGCCATACAGTCAAGATTCAAAGAAGCTTTATTGGCAGGACTAAATACACATTAGTTTTGCCAAAGCAGGTGTACAGAAGGGAATAGGGACTGTAGGGATGTTGGGAAGGGGCTGTAGGAAAGGTGGATGGGGCAGATCCAGGATGGGGGCTATAGAAATCCATGGCATAGGGAAGGTGGATGGGGGCATGGGGGCAGATCCAGGATGAGGCTATAGAAGTCCATGGCATAGGGAAGGTGGATGGGGGATTGGGGCATATCCAGGGTGGGTGCCATAGAAGTCCATGGCATATCATAGTTCTCTTTCTCGCAGTCTATGGCATTCGCTCACATATTGCGCTGCTATCTCCACTGCTCTCTCTTCTTCCCCCAGCAGGATGTATGTTTTCTCTTCCTCCTTCATGGTGGTGAAATCCGGGAAGAGATGTGAGAGTCTCCTGAAGTGAGTGTCCCTTACTGCTGAGTACTTGGAGCAGTGTAGCAGGAAGTGGGTCTCATCCTCCAGGGCCTCCTGGTCACAGTGTTGGCACAGTCTTTCCTCCCTGGGTTTGTAGCTCTGCCTGTGTCGGCCGGATTCGATGGCCAGACTGTGGGCACTGAGTCTATACCGGCTCAGGATCTTGCGGTCTTTGGGGTCCGGGAGTTTCTCCAAGTATGGGGCCAGTCTGTAGTCTCTCTGTAGACTCCGGTACATGGTCAGTTTCTGTGAGCTGATGATGTCGTTCTTCCAGTCACTTACATACCTCTCCTGGCCTTCGTCTACCATCTTCCTGATTCAGTCTATAGCTACAATAATATATACCTGATAGGAGCCCATACAGTCTATAGCTACAATAATATATACCTGACAGGAGCCCGTACAGTCTATATCTACAATAATATATACCTGACAGGAGCCATACAGTCTATATCTACAATAATATATACCTGTCAGGAGCCCATACAGTCTGTATGTACAATAATATATACCGGACAGGAGCCCGTACAGTCTATATCTACAATAATATATACCTGACAGGAGCCATACACTCTATATCTACAGTAATATATACCTGACAGGAGCGCGTAAGTCTATATCTACAATAATATATACCTGACAGGAGCCCGTACAGTCTGTATCTACAATAATATATACCTGACAGGAGCCATACAGTCTGTATCTACAATAATATATACCTGACAGGAGCCCGTACAGTCTGTATCTACAATGATATATACCTGACAGGAGCCCGTACAGTCTATATCTACAATAATATATACCTGACAGGAGCCCGTACAGTCTATATCTGCAATTATATGTACCTGACATGAGCCCGTACAGTCTATATCTACAGTAATATATACCTGACAGGAGCCCGTACAGTCTGTATCTACAATAATATATACCTGACAGGAGCCCGTACAGTCTATATCTACAATAATATATACCTGACAGGAGCCCGTACAGTCTATATCTACAATAATATATACCTGACAGGAGCCCGTACAGTCTATATCTACAGTAATATATACCTGACAGGAGCCTGTACAGTCTATATCTACAATAATATATGCCTGACAGGAGCCCGTACAGTCTATATCTACAATAATATATACCTGACAGGAGCCCGTACAGTCTATATCTACAATAATATATACCTGACAGGAGCCCGTACAGTCTGTATCTACAATAATATATACCTGACAGGAGCCCATACAGTCTGTATCTACAATAATATATATCTGACAGGAGCCCATACAGTCTGTATCTACAATAATATATACCTGACAGGAGCCCTTACATTCTATATCTACAATAATATATACCTGACAGGAGCACGTACAGTCTATATCTACAATAATATATACCTGACAGGAGCCCGTACAGTCTATATCTGCAATAATATATACCTGACAGGAGCCATACACTCTATATCTACAATAATATATACCTGACAGGAGCCCGTACAGTCTATATCTACAATAATATATACCTGACAGGAGCCCATACAGTCTATATCTACAATAATATATACCTGACAGGAGCCCGTACAGTCTATATCTACAATAATATATACCTGACAGGAGCCCGTACAGTCTGTATCTACAATAATATATACCTGACAGGAGCCCATACAGTCTGTATCTAGAATAATATATAGCTGACAGGAGCCCATACAGTCTGTATCTACAATAATATTTACCTGACAGGAGCCCTTACATTCTATATCTACAATAATATATACCTGACAGGAGCCCGTACAGTCTATATCTACAATAATATATACCTGACAGGAGCCCGTACAGTCTATATCTGCAATAATATATACCTGACAGGAGCCATACAGTCTATATCTACAATAATATATACCTGACAGGAGCCCGTACATTCTGTATCTACAATAATATATACCTGACAGGAGCACGTACAGTCTATATCTACAATAATATATACCTGAGAAAGCAAAAAGCAAAAAACACAAATATCCTAAACTAAAAAGTAAAAAATGTATACTGCAAATAATGCATAAAGGTAATAATAAGGGTATTTAGTAAACATAATTTTGATCAAAATAATGTACAAGCCATCCCGCCACGTCACGGCAACCCTTTTGGGACAGTCCCTACTCTAGTATTTAAAACCTTTTCACTTGCCAAGTGGTGTGAATGTGAATAAGGGTCGAGCGGCTGAACCACTTGTAACAGCTTAGGCCAGACTGGATGGCTTTCCCAGCTCAGAAAGAGGGCGGTCACACCCATATATGCACTGAATGCACAATGAAATGAATAAAAAAACAAATCTGAACTGAGAAAAGTAAGTTAATGTGTATGCACAATGTAAATGCATATTAACACATGACCATTAACCAGAGAAAACAAAAAGCAAAAAACACAAATATCCTGTACTAAAAATAAAAAATATACTGCAAATAATGCATAAAGGTAATACTAATAATAAGGGTATTTAGTAAACATAATTTTCATCAAAATAATGTACAAGCCATCCCGCCACGTCACGGCAACCCTTGTGGGACAGTCCCTACTCTAGTATTTAAAACCTTTTCACTTGCCAAGTGGCGTGAATGTGAATAAGGGTCGAGCGGCTGAACCACTTGTAACAGCTTAGGCCAGACTGGATGGCTTTCCCAGCTCAGAAAGAGGGCGGTCACACCCATATATGCACTGAATGCACAATGAAATGAATAAAAAAAATAGATATAGAGTGTATGGCTCCTGTCAGGTATATATTACTGTAGATACAGACTGTATGGGTTCCTGTCAGGTATATATTATTGTAGATACAGACTGTACTGGCTCCTGTCAGGTATATATTATTGTAGATACAGACTGTACGGGCTCCTGTCAGGTATATATTATTGTAGATATAGACTGTACGGGCTCCTGTCAGGTATATATTATTGTAGATACAGACTGTACTGGCTCCTGTCAGGTATATATTATTGTAGATATAGACTGTATGGGCTCCTGTCAGGTATATATTATTGTAGATATAGACTGTACGGGCTCCTGTCAGGTATATATTATTGTAGATACAGACTGTATGGGCTCCTGTCAGGTATATATTACTGTAGATATAGACTGTACGGGCTCCTGTCAGGTATATATTACTGTAGATATAGACTGTCCCACAAGGGTTGCCGTGACGTGTCGGGATGGCAGTTCAGATTTGTTTTTTATTCATTTCATTGTGCATTCAGTGCATATATGGGTGTGACCGCCCTCTTTCTGAGCTGGGAAAGCCATCCAGTCTGGCCTACACTGTTACTAGTGGTTCAGCCGCTCGACCCTTGTTCACATTCACGCCACTTGGCAAGTGAAATGGTTTTAAATTCTAGAGTAGGGACTGTCCCACAAGGGTTGCCGTGACGTGGCGGGATGGCTTGTACATTATTTTGATCAAAATTATGTTTACTAAATACCCTTATTATTACCTTTATGCATTATTTGCAGTATACATTTTTTACTTTTTAGTTCAGGATATTTGTGTTTTTTGCTTTTTGTTTTCTCTGGTTAATGGTCATGTGTTGATATGCACTTACATTGTGCATACACATTAACTTACTTTTCTCAGTTCAGATTTGTTTTTTAATAATATATACCTGACAGGAGCCCGTACAGTCTATATCTACAATAATATATACCTGACAGGAGCCCGTACAGTCTGTATCTACAATAATATATACCTGATAGGAGCCCGTACAGTCTGTATCTACAATAATATATACCTGACAGGAGCCCATACAGTCTGTATCTACAATAATATATACCTGACAGGAGCCTGTACAGTCTATATCTACAATAATATATACCTGACAGGAGCCCGTACAGTCTATATCTACAATAATATATACCTGACAGGAGCCCATACAGTCTATATCTACAATAATATATACCTGACAGGAGCCCGTACAGTCTATATCTACAATAATATATACCTGACAGGAGCCCGTACAGTCTGTATCTACAATAATATATACCTGATAGGAGCCCGTACAGTCTGTATCTACAATAATATATACCTGACAGGAGCCCATACAGTCTGTATCTACAATAATATATACCTGACAGGAGCCTGTACAGTCTATATCTACAATAATATATACCTGACAGGAGCCCGTACAGTCTATATCTACAATAATATATACCTGACAGGAGCCATACAGTCTATATCTACAATAATATATACCTGACAGGAGCCCGTACAGTCTATATCTACAATAATATATACCTGACAGGAGCCTGTACAGTCTATATCTACAATAATATATACCTGACAGGAGCCCGTACAGTCTATATCTACAATAATATATACCTGACAGGAGCCCATACAGTCTGTATCTACAATAATATATACCTGACAGGAGCCCGTACAGTCTGTATCTACAATAATATATACCTGACAGGAGCCCGTACAGTCTATATCTACAATAATATATACCTGACAGGAGCCCGTACAGTCTATATCTACAATAATATATACCTGACAGGAGCCTGTACAGTCTATATCTACAATAATATATACCTGACAGGAGCCCGTACAGTCTATATCTACAATAATATATACCTGACAGGAGCCCGTACAGTCTATATCTACAATAATATATACCTGACAGGAGCCCGTACAGTCTATATCTACAATAATATATACCTGACAGGAGCCTGTACAGTCTGTATCTACAATAATATATACCTGACAGGAGCCATACAGTCTATATCTACAATAATATATACCTGACAGGAGGCCATACAGTCTATATCTACAATAATATATACCTGACAGGAGCCCGTACAGTCTGTATCTACAACAATATATACCTGACAGGAGCCCGTACATTCCAGTGTCGTATATGGGATGCAATCAGGGCCAGGCAGCAGCCCATAAAGTTTGATATCTTCAAGAATATATACCTGGAAGGAGCCTGTACAGTCTAAGCTCAACCAATCTGGGCCTCTTTGGAGTAAGGAGTTCTCCTTCCAGGACCTGTGGTGATGTCACAGTCATGTGATCAGTCACATGGGGGAGGAGCAGGATGTGGGCTTGTAGGAAGTGAAGGAAGCTGTGACATATAAGAGCTGGAGGAGAAGTCTGCACTGGTGAGCGGTAATGGGGGAGCAGGGACTGTGTGATAGAGGGGACAGGACTCAGTCCTGGGGGGGTACCGGGACTCTGCACATTAGGGTACAGCCGGCTCCACATGTAAGAGCTGGAGGAGAAGTCTGCACTGCTGAGCGGTAATGGGGGAGCAGGGACTGTGTGATAGAGGGGACAGGACTCAGTCCTGGGGGGCACCGGGACTCTGCACATTAGGGTACAGCCGGCTCCACATGTGAAAGCCAAATCCTAGTGAAGAAAATCACCAGATCCTATCATCCACCAGGATTCAGTCTTTGCCATATACCTAGTGTGCGGCTCTGCAGATGGAGGTCTGTGGAGATTCCCCATTACTGGGCGCAGGGGACATTAGCCCCCTTAGTGCTGAGCCTGTGATAAATCTCTGTATGTGGCTATATTGGGATTGCGTGTTATACCGGGGGCAGGACGGGGCCATGACTGGATGTAGTGATCATGTGAAGTCGGTATCAGCTCCGGAGATTTCTTACATGAGATCTTTATGATGTTACATTGTCATCTTCTCCCCATTCAGGTCTCTACAATTTTGGATCTTCTCAGTGGAGATCTTCTATATAAGAGAATTCTGAGCGACCCCTACAAGGATGGATAGGGACAGGGACAAGATGGAGAGGATATTACACCTCACCCTAGAGATCCTCTTCCGGCTTACTGGAGAGGTGAGAGATTCTGATGACGTCACATTACATCATTCTTATCTATGGGAATAACAGATGGACAGAACTGGAGAGGTGAGGACTCTGGAAATGTCTGTAGTGAGATTTATTCATGTGTCTCTCCATAACCAGGATTACACAGTAGTGAAGAAGACCTCTAGTGAGCGCTGTCAGGACCCTGTGTCTGAGGGATGGGGACGACCCCTGAGCCCAATCACGGGGCCTCCACCTCACCCCCTGATATATGAGGACATCAATGACCAGAAGATCCTAGAACTCACCTACAAGATGATTGAGCTGCTGACTGGAGAGGTGACACTGCTGGGAATGCTGGGACATTATACAGTAATGCTATGGAGGGATCGGGGGATGATGGTATCATTGTGTGTGTCAGGTTCCTATAAGGTGTCAGGATGTCACCGTCTATTTCTCCATGGAGGAATGGGAGTATTTAGAAGGACACAAAGATCTGTACAAGGACGTCATGATGGAGGTTCCCCAGCCCCTCACATCACCAGGTAAGCGACAGGACTAAATACACACGGCTAATAATTATCTATATGTAAAGAATTAATTCAGTTCCTGTATGTGTTTCCTCAAGTTCTATCCAGTGAGAAGACAACACCAGAGAGCTTTCCCCTTCCTCTTTCCCTGGACTGTAAAGAGGAAGATCCCGATGTTCCTCAGGATCATCAGGTAAACTCAGAGAAGGTGTCAAGAAATATTCCATATGGTGTATAGACAGCTGTGAAGGTCTTGTGCTCAGTCGTGTTTTGTCTACCAGTATTTTACACTGAACGGTCGATTTATTACAGACACTTTCACACTCTCATCTGAATCTTATTAGACACATTTGTAATACTCTTGTAGGAACTCGTGGATTCTGATAGCGTGGGGCAATGAACAGACAGAAGCGGGTTACTTTAGTGCAAATAGTGTATTTTATAACAGCAGTGACACCCAAAAACAATATGCTGATAACCTGAAATGAGACAAGTCCTAAAGCTATATAGCAATTCAGTAAAGTTCCTAAAACAGGGTCCTCATAAACATGTGATCCAAGGTGAGTGTAACACTCAGGTGATGTGGCGCAGTTCACAACGTAGTGATGCAGAGAGAGTCCAATCAGGTATGTAGCAAGCACAGGGAAGTCCAGAACAAGTCTATAGATAAATCCCAGACGCAGCAAGAGCACAGGAAAGTCCAAAAGCTGATTCACAAGTTGATCCCTGGAGCGGCATGAACACAGGTGAGTCCAGAAACAGGTTCACGTTAAGGCATACAGTAGGTGACAGTTCCGACTGCTCTCATTGGGGAACAGTGAAGGGTTAAGAACCACACAGTTCAGGAACACAGTTCTTACCAGCTACCATGAACCAAGGGTTAAGTTCCAAAGATGAGTGCAGCTTTCCTACAGAGAACAGGGAATGTCCAGAGCCACAGCAGAAGCACACTCAGAAACCAGCAGCACAGCTGAAGGAAGCAGAATACTCCAGCAAGGAAAGGCAGCACCTGAGCTGGTTTTATACACATGAACAGGAAGTAGGGCACACAAACACAGCAACCTCCATCTTAACAAAGGGCAAATTCATTCACAAGGTGATTTAGAAAACCCGGAATACTGACATTACTCCCCCCCCCTAGAAACGGCCTCAGGACGATCCCGGACCAGGTTTGTCTGGGTACCTCCGATGAAACTGAGCAACCTTCAGGGGAGTATTGATGTTACTTACTGGTTCCCAGGAATCATCTTCAGGAGAGTAACCCTGCCATCTAACTAGATACTGAAGCCGGTTTCGATGAAGTCTTGAATCAATAATGTCCTGGACCACAAATTGTTCTTCGCCATTCACCAACACTGGTGGAGGGGGAGGTACGATACGTCCCTGAAACTTGTTAGGAGAAACCGGTTTTAATAAAGAAACATGAAATACTGGGTGTACCTTTAGAGTTTGTGGTAGCTTCAGCCGACAAGCAACGGAGCTCACAATCCCGGTAATTTTGAATGGACCAATGAACTTCTGTCCCAGTTTCTGCGAAGGAACACCCAACCTTAGATTCTTGGTAGACAACCAAACCGAGTCTCCTACCTTATACAAAGGTGCTGGTTTCTGGAACCTATCAGCTGACTTCTTGTAACGCTCCTGTGCTACAGTCAGGGAATCCTTCAAAACTTCAAGATTACGTTGCAACAGCTCCACTCTGTCGTGAACCGCCGGTACCGAAGAGACAACCGGAGACCTAGGGAGAATATTTGGATGATATCCCAGATTGGCAAAAAAAGGAGTTACCTTCGTGGAACTGCTCTGTGAGTTGTTGTACGAAAATTCCGCTAAAGGAAGTAGCTTCAGCCAGTCATCCTGCAAATGACTGACGTAGCAGCGTAGATATTGCTCCAAGGTTTGATTGGTACGTTCGGTCTGCCCGTTGGTCTGAGGATGGTATGCAGAAGACAAGCAAACATTAATGTGGAGCGCAGAGCAAAATTCTTTCCAAAACCTAGAGGTAAACTGTATTCCCCTGTCAGAGATGATCTCATCTGGTACCCCATGCAGCCGGAAAACGTTCTGGATAACCAGATCCACTGTCTCTGTAGCTGAGGGGAGACCGGTACAAGGAATAAAATGGGCCGCCTTTGTTAAACGGTCCACTACCACCAAAATAGTGTTTTTACCGCCAGAGGTGGGTAATTCCACAATAAAGTCCATCGAAATAGACCCCCAAGGGCGAGATGGTACGGGTAGTGGTTTGAGAAGACCAGTAGGTGAAACACGAGGAACTTTGTACCGGGCACAAACCTCACAAGAGCGGACATACTCATTCACATCGTTTAAGCAGGTAGGCCACCAGAAAAAACGACTTAAAAATTCCTGAGTCTTCTGTACCCCCCTATGACCAGCCAATACGGAGTCATGGACCAATTTGAGGATTCAAAGTCTCACAGCCTCTGGGACGTAAATACGTCGATCTCTAAGCCACACACCATTCTGAAAGACAAGATTCACGTTGTCAGGTGGAGCAGCAAGAAATGCATCACCGTCATAGGCCAGCTTGATCTCCTCCCACAAGTCCCGGTCCTGGAGCACTCCTATGAAATTGGCATCAGACAAGATGGTCTTAGACGGGGTCCCAGGCACGGAGTCCACCGTGTGGATTCGGGATAATGCATCGGCCTTCCCATTACGTGAACCTGGGCGGTACGAGATAATAAAATCAAACTGGTTCAAGAACAAACTCCACCTAGCTTGTCGGGGAGAAAGACACCTGGCGGATTTAAGAAATTCCAAATTACGGTGATCTGTAAGCACTACTACCTGTTGAGTTGCTCCCTGCAAATGGTGTCTCCATTCTTTAAAGGCGGAAATGATTGCTAAAAGTTCCTTATCTGCAATGTCATAATTTAGTTCAGCAGAAGATAACCTGCGCGAAAAGAAGGCACACGGGTGCAGCAAACCTTTGTCTCCGGTTCGTTGTGAGAGGATAGCTCCCAGTGCACAGTCAGAAGCGTCCACCTCCACGATGAAAGGCAGTGCAGGATCCGGATGCATTAATATCGGAGCCGTGGTAAAACAAACCTTGAGGCGGTCAAAGGCTTCCTGGGCTTGCGAAGACCATACAAACTTCTTCCCCTTCTTAGTAAGGAGAGTGATGGGACGGACAATTTCCGAAAAATTCCGGATAAAACGTCTATAAAAATTAGCAAAACCAATAAATCGTTGTACCTCTTTGATGTTTCCTGGTACCGGCCAGTCTATGATTGCCTGGATCTTGCTGGATTCCATGTTCAATCCCTGGGGAGAAATAATATAGCCCAGAAATTGAATTTCGGAGCAATGAAACTCACACTTTGAGTTTGATGTATAAATAATTCTCTTAAACGTCTGAGCACGGTCTTGACATGTTCCTGATGTTCCTGTAGAGAATCAGAGAAGATTAAGATGTCATCCAGGTAAATTACCACATAATGGTCCAATAAATCCCTGAAGATATCATTGGCTAAGTGTTGAAAAGCAGCAGGAGCGTTACACAGTCCGAATGGCATCACTAAATATTCAAAATGTCCATACCGGCATCTAAAAGCCGTCTTCCATTCGTCTCCGGGACGTATACGGAGTAAATTATATGCCCCACGAAGGTCTAATTTGGTAAACACCTTGGCTTGACGAACTCTTTCCAACATTTCAGGAATTAGCGGCAACGGATACCTGTTACGAATGGTTACCTTATTTAGCTCCCGGTAGTCAATGCAGGGTCTTAGAGTCCCATCTTTCTTCTTTACAAAGAATATTGGGGCTCCCGCTGGTGAAGAGGATGGTCGGATAAACCCCTTGGCTAGGTTCTCATCTATATACTCTCGTAATGTTTTTAGTTCTGGAGCTGCCAGCGGGTAAACATGGCCGAAAGGGATCGCTGCCCCAGGAAGCAATTCTATGGGGCAGTCATATGGTCTATGTGGTGGGAGTTGGTCTGCCTTCTTTTTGTCACAAACGTCTGCGAATTCCTGGTAAACCAGAGGGAGAGTGGGTACCTGTATTGCCTCTTCCACGTCCCGGGTAACTGGAACCGTGACTGTTGGACAGATGGTAGGACTACCCTTCGAGGGGAAGGATATCTCCTTGGTTTCCCAATTGATGTTTGGATTTTGCGACCGTAGCCAGGGAATTCCTAAAATTATAGGAAAATGAGGAGAAGATATTAGCATAAATGAAAGGGTTTCCTGATGGTCTGGTTCCATCTTACACTCCAGGAGCACCGTTTCCCGGTCTTCTGGTCCAGAAGTTAATGGGGAACCATCCACCGTTTCCATGGTGACTGGCGAAGATCTTAGTTGTGTCCTTATACCATGTTTCCTGGCAAAAGAAGAATCCATGAAATTCCCACCTGCTCCAGAGTCTATCATGGCAGAACTTGGTATCCACTGACCTTCCCACAGAATCTGAATAGGAAGAGAACAATGTGAATATTTTTCCCCTTGATCTTTAGGGGAAGTCGACATCAATGTTGGGGGAAACACAGCGTCTAGGTGTAGACTGGTCTCCGAAACTTCAGACTCAGCGTCCGTATTGTCATAATCCCCTACTGCCGCTAACACCTTGTTAGGTCGCCTGGGACATTTAGGACAATTAATGAGGAAATGGTCTGATTGACCGCAATAAAAACATAATCGTTCACGGAAACGGTATTCCCGGCGTTCATTATTCTCACGTCTTTGTAGCGAGTCCACTTGCATAGGCACCTCCTCTGTCTCCCGTGGGTTCTTGCCTGTAGTTTCCCTAGATGGAAGAGAAAAATTAGCAATGCGATTTAGAGCTGCCCATTTCTCTTGTCTGCGTTCAGTTAGGCGAATGTCAATACGCACACAGTGTTGTAAAAACGACTCGAACTCCTGCGGGGACTCGGAACGAGCTAGCTCATCCTTGATTGCACTGGATAAACCTTTCCTAAAAATTGGCAATAAAGCATTGTTGTCCCAGTTGGTATCCACCACTAACCTCTTTAAATTCAGTAACATATTCTATGACTGAGCGCTTCCCCTGGCGTAATGACAGCAGGGCAGATTCAGCAGTGGCACGGCGGTTGGGATCGTCGAACATTTGCGCCATAGATGTCAGAAAGTCATCCAAATTATTTAGGCGGGTATCGTGACTTTCAACCATAGGATTTGCCCAAGCCAGAGCCCGCGATGTCAACAACATAATAATACATAAAACCTTAGATCTATCAGACCGGTAGTAAGAGGCATGTACATCAAAAAATATGCATTGATTAACAAACCCACGAAATTGACTTCGGTCACCATTAAACCGGAATGGGGGCAACTTGGGCATACTGGGGGACGGTATATGCTCAGTAGGTAAGGCCTCCTGGACTTCCGTCCTGGTACGTACATCTTGAAGAGCCTGACCAAACACCTGTGCATTGTGGTCCACCTGGGACTCCAAGTCTCTGAGCTTATTTTGTAAAGCCCCCACCTCCTGCTGCAAGGAGTTAATCATAGAAAACATCTTGTCCGCTTGTGACTGTGACATTGCCCCAGCAGAATCCTCTTTTGGCTGGAGTATCCTGTAATACTATTGTAGGAACTCGAGGATTCTGATAGCGTGGGGCATTGAACAGACAGAAGCGGGTTACTTTAGTGCAAATAGTGTATTTTATAACAGCAGTGACACCCAAAAACAATATGCTGATAACCTGAAATGAGACAAGTCCTAAAGCTATATAGCAATTCAGTAAAGTTCCTAAAACAGGGTCCTCATAAACATGTGATCCAAGGTGAGTGTAACACTCAGGTGATGTGGCGCAGTTCACAACGTAGTGATGCAGAGAGAGTCCAATCAGGTATGTAGCAAGCACAGGGAAGTCCAGAACAAGTCTATAGATAAATCCCAGACGCAGCAAGAGCACAGGAAAGTCCAAAAGCTGATTCACAAGTTGATCCCTGGAGCGGCATGAACACAGGTGAGTCCAGAAACAGGTTCACGTTAAGGCATACAGTAGGTGACAGTTCCGACTGCTCTCATTGGGGAACAGTGAAGGGTTAAGAACCACACAGTTCAGGAACACAGTTCTTACCAGCTACCATGAACCAAGGGTTAAGTTCCAAAGATGAGTGCAGCTTTCCTACAGAGAACAGGGAATGTCCAGAGCCACAGCAGAAGCACACTCAGAAACCAGCAGCACAGCTGAAGGAAGCAGAATACTCCAGCAAGGAAAGGCAGCACCTGAGCTGGTTTTATACACATGAACAGGAAGTAGGGCACACAAACACAGCAACCTCCATCTTAACAAAGGGCAAATTCATTCACAAGGTGATTTAGAAAACCCGGAATACTGACAACATTACTGTGGCGTTCACCATAAGAGCACAGTCACACGGCTGTATAAATCAAAACGAGATCAGAATGCAGTGTGTGTATTGGCCAGTTGTTCTTCAAAGGTGAGCTTAACAGCTTCATAGAATCGTAGAATTGGAAGGGACCTCCTGGGCCATCTAGTCCAACTCCCTGCTCCAGGATTCACTAAAACATCTCAGACAGATGTCTGTCCAGCCTCTGATTGAAGACTTCTATTGAAGGAGAACTCACCACCTCTCGTGGCAGCCTGTTCCACTCATTGATCACTCTAACTGTCAAAAAGTTTTTTCTAGAATCTAATCTGTGTCTCCTCCCATTCAGTTTCATCCCATTGCTTCTAGTCTTTCCTTGTGCAAACGAGAATAAAGTCGATCCTTGTACAATGTGACAACCCTTGAGATATTTGTAGACAGTTATTAAGTCTCCTCTCAGTCTTTTTTGCAAGCTAAACACTCCTAAATCATTGTAACTGTTCCTCATAGGACATGGTTTGAGGATCGGTCAACATTCTGGTCGCTCTTTTCTGACCTTACTCCAGTTTTTTTATGTCTTTTTTAAAATGTGGCGCCCAAAACTGGACACAGTATTCCAGATGAGGGCTGACCACAGAGGAGTAGAGGGCAATAATGACTTCACATGATCTAGACTGTATGCTTCTGTTAATACATCCTAGAATTGCATTTGCCTTTTTAGCTGCTGCATCACACTGTTGACTCATGTTTAGTCTGTGATCTATTAGTATACCCAAGTCTTTTTCACATGTGCTGTTAGCCCTATTCCTCCCATTCTGTATATGCTTTTTTCATTTTTATTGCCCAGATGTAGTACTTTGCATTTTTCCCTGTTAAAAACCATTCTGTTAGTTGCTGCCCACTGCTTCAATTTATTTATATCTTCTCAAATCCTCTCTCTTTTCTGTAGTTTTAGCTATCCCTCCTAGCTTTGTGTCATCAGCAAATTTAATCAGTTTACCCTCAATTCCTTCATCTAAATCATTGATAAAGATGTTGAACAATACAGGGCCCAGGACAGAGCCCTGTGGTACCCAACTTGAGATATTATTCCAACTGGATGTGCCGTCATTTACGACCACTCTTTGGGTCCAATCACTAAGCCAGTTATGAATCCACCTAACAGTTGCCTTGTCCATTCCATACTTAGTCATTTTTTCAATAAGGATTGTGTGAGATACTTTGTCAAATGCTTTGCTGAAGTCAAGATATACTATATCTACAGCGTTTCCCTGATCCATGGGAGAGAGCCGCCGGTCCGTGCAGTGCTTTCTGATCTCAGTCCAATTTTAACTGCGTCTAACTGCACCCTAAATCGAAATGATCTGTTTCAGAACAGGAACATTGAGTACCGTTTTTTTCGGACTATAAGATGCACCCGACTATAGGATGCACCCCAAATTTTGGGGTGGAAAATAGGACAGAAAAAGATTTTTAGATGGGGGTCTGTCTTATAGTCTGAATTTTAAGTATCTTACCTGATAGGTGGCGGAACAAGGTCACAGGAGGAATGGTCCCTACCTCAGGAAGCCATTGGCGGCAGAAGTGGGGCATTTCTGCGGGCCTTGGGTGGGGGAGGGGGTATCCCAGTGGTGTGATGCTGCGTGCCCTGTGTCAGCAGTGAGGTTGAACAGAGTGTGTTGAGTGAAGGGTCCCTTTCTCAGGAAGCTGTTGGTGACAGAAGTGTGACGATGCTGCGGCCTGGTGGCGTCGCCCACAGCCTCAAGGAAATGGCCGGCGGTGCGTCCACAGATTGAGATCACCTTCAGATTGGAAACCAATCATGCACTCTGCTGTACTCACCACCAACATCGGTCCCACAGCATTGCCAAACTTTTGCCACCGCCGGCTTCCTGAGGAAGGGACCCTGCTCCACCGTCACCGCAAACCCCCAGTAAACCTGCATTCTAACTATAAGACGCAACCCAAATTTCAGAGGGGGAAAAGTGCGTCTTATAGTCTGAAAAGTATAGTATTCTGCATTACTTTGAACACTGTCACAGCACAAGTATTTTAAAAATTGCCAACCATATGGGTTATTTGCATGCAATGATGTGAAGAGAATACTGAGAATGATGTGATGAATGAGAAATATCCAGTGATAATGGATCCTGTGGATGGAAACAATGTATCAAGGAAACTGTGAACAATAGTTCTGAGAACATGTGGTGCCATTATACACACTTCATCTGAATACTGCGCTAGTGTTCAACTAATATGTCTGAATGCAGTCATCATTCCTTAGAACAGATGGGCCATGCCAGCAGGAGACGAGTTCCAAACGGAAACAGAAAAGAAAAAAACTTTTATTTTGCGAAAGAAAGCAAAATAATGTGCACAATGGAAAAATTGTTTTAGGGTGAACAGTTCAGACTGGTAGAGGTGAAGTAATGGTGTGGAATATATTATGTTTTTGGCAAATTCTGTGTCCTCTATCTGTTTATATATGTTTTGACATTAGGGCTATTGTGACCGATCAAGTTCATCCGTTCTTTGCATGTTTACTCTATGGTACAAAGATAATGACCACCTGACGAAGGCTATGTGCCGAAACATGTGTTGGGATCTGGTGCCAGCACAGCAGGAGGAGATGACCACATGTATTCATTGTCTTCATTTATGTCTATCTATTTGCATTTTTCCATCATACATGACGGCACCACGAGAGAGGGGATCCGCCCTTCAAGGACAGGAAACCTTCAAGATAAAAGGGGCAGCTCCTCTCTCCACATCAGTTGGTTTCCTGTCCTTGATGGGGAACCCTCAAGATGAAGACTGTTGAAGAAAGAAGAGGATGCCTGGGTCAGATGGTTACTGGCAGGCATGAGTCATCTACATCGGTCACCAGGTACCGGTAGTCGCCTCGGGGGCCATGTATTCCCATGCCCCCCCTGAGCGAACGCATGGCCACAGCCCGTGAGGCAATGCCTGGGTGAAAATAGGAGCCTCGGAGGACACATTTGGTGCACCCTCCCTGATGCCGGCAAAACCCTACGTTATTCTAAGGTCCTCAGAGGCCACTTTTTATGGTGCCCAACCTGTCGACACATAGTGGCCATGCAGCCTGTGAGGCACATCGGTGCCCGGGTAAATTTAACTCCTTGGAGGCCAAACTTATTTGTCCTCCCTGTTGAGCCCAAGATGCCGGTTACCATTT
Source organism: Dendrobates tinctorius (assembly GCF_039654945.1). Lineage (NCBI taxonomy): Eukaryota > Metazoa > Chordata > Amphibia > Anura > Dendrobatidae > Dendrobates > Dendrobates tinctorius. The sequence goes on from NW_027361822.1 coordinate 590,142, forward strand.
GGGATACCCAGAGAAAAAAAAAAGAGAAACATTTCCCAAAACAGCCATTTCAGGCCTTTCGGCGCTCCTTTCAGAAGGACCAGAAGTCCAGAAGACAGCAATATAAGGATCGAGACAGAAACAACTCTGACAAGCGATCCAGATTTGAGAGAGGCTTCTACTTCGGCAAGCCCTCCAAAGACACCGAAAAACCCTCCTAGTGACGGGCCTTCTCAGGTGCACTTCCTCCCAGCCTGGGAGAGGATCTCATCCAGCACCTAGATCCGGCAAATTGTGGGATCAGCTCTGGAGTTAAGGTTCCACCACTGGCCGCCACGAGGATATATGCAGTCCTCTCCAGAAAAACAGTCTGCAAGGGGAAGTAATCTCACTCCTAGACAAACATGTCCTGGAGGAGATTCCGGTAGAGGAAGGGTTTTACTCCCCCCTATTTCTTATAAGAAAAAAAAAAATAGACAATTCCTGGAGGACAATTTATAAATTTGAAAGACCTCAACAGGTATCTGATAATCCCGTCTTTCAAGATGGAGACGATAAGGTCAGCAGTAAAACTCCTCTTTATATGGCAGTCCTGGACCTCAAGGACGCTTATTACCACGTCCCGATCCGGCAACAAGACCGCAAATATCTCAGAGTGGCAGTCCAGATGGGGTCACAGTGGCGCCACTTTCAGTACAGGGCTCTGCCCTTTGGGGTAGTGATAGCCCCTCGAGTTTTCACAAAATAAGTTGCAGAGGTCACAGCATACTTCCAAGAAAAAGATACTCTGGTGATACCATATCTGGACGACTTCTTGATAGTGGGAAGAAATCTCCCTCACTGTCAAGAACAATTCAGAATAGTGATGGAAACACTACAGACACTGGGATGGCAGCTGAACCTCAAAACAATCCAAACTGGAACCAGCAAAGATCCAGACTTTCTTGGGGTTAACAGTGGACTCGGTGGTGGAGGAGTGTCGCCTCCCAGAGGAGAAAGAAGGAAAAAAAATCAAACCATTAATTGTAACAACAACAATAAAAAGCCAGAAATGACTGAGAAGGATCATGTCGGTGTTGGGGTCCCTAACCTCCTGCATACCAGCGGTGAAATGAGCCCAGTTCCACACAAGGGAATTGCAATGGTGTATGCTGCAGAGCGACCTGGAACTTCAGGGACAGTTAGAGCGGAAGCTCACCCTCCCGGACTCTACTCCATTCACTCAGGTGGTGGTTACAGATAGTCATCTCCGAGAGGAGTACCCTGGACATAGCCTCACAAGGTGGTCACAACGGACCCCAGTCCTTGGGGGTGGAGAGCCCACCTAGACGCACTATGGCTCCAGGATCCCTGGGCCCAGGAGAAAAGAAATCTATCCTCAAACGATTGGGAACTTCTGGCAATCGAAAGGGCGCTAAAAGGGTTGTTACCACACTTAGGACTCTCACATGGTGTCCTCTTATCGGACAACCGTGCAGCGGTTGCATATGTAAAACACCAGGGGGGCACCCGTTCTCAATCCTTGATGCAGATAACAAAGAGGGTCATGACTCTGGCAGAACACCGTTTCCTCTCATTTTCTACACCTCGGATATGCAGGGCCGACAATCTGAAGGCTGATTTTCTGAACAGGAACCACTTGAGGCAAGGAGAATGGACTCTGGACTCTTTTGGGGACCATTCTTCAACAGATAGTGTACATGTGGGGAAAACCCATTATAGATCTCTTCGCCTCAAAAGCCAACAGGAAGGTTCAGAAATTCTGTTCCCTAAGTCCAGCAGACAGGCCATTGGCAGTAGATGCCTTCAGGATAGAGTTGACATCAGTTCTCCTGTACGCCTTCCCTTCAATATGCCTCATACCAGCGGTTCTGAGGCAGATCAGGGAGAACAGAGCCAGAGTGATTGTGATAGCCCCCTTTTGGCCAAAAAGACCATGGTTCTATTGGCTGAGAGTGATGTCAGTGACGGATCCATGGGTGTTCCTGGAGGACCAGGACCTTCTAACACAGAGTCCCTTCAATCAACCGCAGAAATCCAGACTGCATTTGACAGCCTGGAATTTGAAAGATCACTACTAGAGAAAAAGGCATTCTCAGCGGGGTTAATATCCACCTTACTCAGTAGCAGAAAACCAGTAACTACAAGGATTTCTTATCTGTCTCAGGCCCAATACGGGAAGGGGAAGTCCCGATAGTGGCAATACTGAAATTTCTGCAGAAAGGTTTAGAGTTGAGGTTAGCTGTCAGTACCCTCAAAGTACACATCTCAGCCCTGGCAGCTTTATTTAACTGTGACCTGGCAAACAATAGGTGGGTGACCAGGTTTATCCGAGCCTGTACTAGAGCTGGCTCTGTCCCGTCTCCTATTCCTTGGGATCTAAACTTAGTCCTATTATCTCTGACAGAGAGTCTGTTTGAGCCAGTAAACACAACATCAGATAAAATTCTAACATTAAAAACAGCCTTATTAGTGGCGCTCACATCTGCCAGTAGGATTGGGGATTTACACGCGTTGTCAGCAGACCCTCCCTACTCTCAGGTCATGGACGATAGAGTTGTGTTAAAATTAGATCCAGCATACCTTCCCAAGGTGGTATAAAAATACCATAGAGCTCATGAGATAGTCTTACCATCCTTTTGTCCTAACCCTAGTAACCAGAAGGAGGAGAGGCTTCGTTGCCTAGATGTTAGGAGATATATCCTGCAGTATTTAGAGATAACGAGACCTTGGAGAAAGCAGAGGGCCTTAAGGGGGTTTTACACTAAGCGATATCGCTAGCAATATCGCTAAAACGTCACTGGTTTTGTGACGTTATAGCGATATTGCTAGCGATATCGCTATGTGTGTTACTTACCTCCGACCGGCTCCCCCGCTGTCCATCGCTGATCGCGTGAGAATGTCCGGCTCCATTTCTCGTCGTCTGCTTCCTGCTGGGCTTCCTGCTTTGTGAGGCGAGCGACGCGTGGAGGCGGGCGGGAGGACGTCAGGATCGCTGTGTGTGAAAGGTGAGTATCGTCCGCTGCGTCGCTGCTGCATCGCTGTGAGATCTTTCTGTGTGAAAGCTCACTAGCGATCATTTAGCAATGCACCAGCAATCCTGACCGGGTCGGATCGCTGGTCGGATCGCTGGTGCATCGCTAAATGTAAAAGGGCCTTTATTCATTTCATTCCAGGGGGCAAGGAAGGGCCTTAAAGCCTCTAAACAGACTATAGCTAGATGGGTGAAAGAGGCCATTATGCTAGCGTATAGTAGTGCAGGCAGGGCTGTTCCAGAGGGTCTAAAAGCCCACTCCACGAAGGCCATGGCGACGTCCTGGGCGGAGAGAGCAGACGCTTCCATCGACCAAATCTGTAAGGCGGCCACTTGGTCCTCTCCGTCTACCTTTTTCAAGCATTTTAGGTTAGACCTATCTGCTACCTCTGATCTCACATTCGGGAGAAGAGTGTTACAAGCAGTGATCCCTCCCTAAGAGAATACAAATCTCCTCCTGTAACTCTCTCGTGGTGCCGTCATGTATGATGGAAAAACACGGGTATTACATACCTGGTAATGTGTTTTTTTTTTTTGTTTTTTTTTCATGAGACCTAACGGCACCCTTAAGCCCCCTTTACAGTTAGCGATGCACCAGCGATCCGACCCGGTCAGGATCGCTGGTGCATCGCTAAATGATCGCTAGTGAGCTTCCACACAGGAAGATCTCACAGCGATGCAGCGCACGATACTCACCTTTCACACACAGCGATCCTGACGTCCTCCTGCCCGCGTCCACGCGTCGCTCGTCGGCGCCAGCAGGAAGCAGACGACGAGAAATGGAGCCGGACATTCTCGCGTGATCAGCGGGGGAGCCGGTCGGAGGTAAGTATCACACATGACATAGTGAGTGAGATAAGGAGGTATTATATGCGACTATACACATCAGATTGCAGTCTCACGGAGACTGAGATTGAGCAGTACCTGGATGCTCTCTCTCTCCATGCATTGGCTGATAGCGATAGGGATTCATTGGATCGGGACATCCTGTTGGAGGAGTTGGAGGAGGCGCTTGGTCAGATGCAAAATGAAAAGGCTCCAGGAATGGATGGCCTGCCTGGCGAGTTTTACAAAACCTATGCACCCTTACTGCTACCTAAGCTACTTAAGGTATTTGAAGAGGCTGAAAGGCAGAGGGTCCTCCCGCCATCTATGAGGGAAGCTTTGATAGTTTTAATATTAAAGCCCGGAAAGGATCCAGAGGTTCCGGATTCATATCGCCCAATTTCCCTATTATCAACAGATGTTAAATTATTGGCCAAGGTACTCGCCAATAGGATGTCCCGAGTTATCTCATCTGTTATACAGAGGGATCAGACGGGATTTATCCCAGGCAGAGCCACATCTATGAACCTTAGGAAACTATACTTGGGGATTCAACATAGTTCTGGGGAGTTGGGGGGAAGAGCAATTTTGTCCTTAGACGCCGCTAAGGCGTTCGATAGTTTGGAGTGGGGTTTTTTGTGGGCGGTACTTCGGAAAATGGGCTTTGGACACAGATTTATAAATTGGGTGAGGATGTTGTATGGCTCGCCGGTGGCGAAGGTTGGGGCTAATGGCAGGGTCTCTGAGTCTTTTCCTCTTGGGAGAGGTACTAGACAGGGGTGCCCGCTCTCGCCCTTGCTATTTGCTACTGCGGTGGAGCCATTGGCAGTTGCAATTCGGAAGTCCAGAGAAATAATGGGATTCAGATGTGGAACTGTGGAGTTGAGGATATCATTGTACGCGGATGATTTACTTCTATATTTAGATAAGGTACATTCCTCGATTTTGCCGGCAATGGAGGTCATTCGAGAATTTGGGCTGAGGTCTGGTCTTCGGATTAATTGGTCCAAATCAGCTTTAATGCCGATAGACCCTCTCCCGGCGGATTTCTCAGATTTGCAGATACCGGTCCCTGTAGTTCGGAGGTTTAAGTATCTGGGTATAATTGTTAGTCCTGCCCCGAAGGATTTTCGGGCTCTGAATCTGGAGCCCCTGTTGCAGCGATTTAGAGCAAAAGTACATACTTGGTGTCGCCTGCCGTTGTCGAATATTGGTAGATCCAACTTAATCAAAATGGTAATGATGCCACAATTATTATATTTGATACATAATTCTCCGGTGTGGATCTGTAGGGACTTTTTTGCAAAAATAAATACATTATTCCGGGAATTAATTTGGAAGAAAAAACAGGCTAGGATTCGCTTGGAGATACTGCAGCGAGGGAAGGAGGAGGGAGGATTGGCGGTGCCAAACCCATTCATATACTTTATAGCCTCCCAGATGCAACATCTTAAGGGTTGGGGTAGAGACGGGGCGTGTGACAATGGTGGTGATATTGTGAGGGAAGGATCGGTATGGAAATATCCAGGGTGCCGGTTGGAGGTGGGAAGACGGCAGATAAATGGGGCACGATACCCCACGTTGGCTATGATTTTCAAGGTGTGGGATAGGGGTAAGTCTCTTTTGAAGATAAATGGGCCTACGGAATTGTGGCCATTGTGGCGAAATCCGGATTTGCAAGAGATCAAAAAGCTGGTGGGGTTCGGAAGATGGGAAGATAAAGGGATTTATCTGGTGTCACAAATTTTGCAAAATAATACTCTTAAGAGTTTTGAACAATTGAGAACAGAATTTCACCTCCCGCACGTCTTCTTTTATCAGTACTTACAGCTAAGACATGCATTGGAAAAACAGAGAAGGACAAATCCGGTGATAGTGACACATAATCAAACACTACATATGCTACTTACATCTGAGTCTTCTAGGGGACTTATCTATGAATTATATAAAAGATTATTGCCTGCCCATCTGGAGACATATCCACTGACTGCTGCTAAGAATAAGTGGGAACGGGACGTTGGCCCCTGACGGAGGACCAGTGGTCCGATATTCTAGAACAGGTCCCTAAAATGGCGGTTTCTGAGTGCCAGCGGCTTTCGCAAATATATCTCATTCACAGGGTATATAAAACACCCAGCTTATTATTTAAAATGGGACTTAGGCCCAATACACAATGTGTTAGGTGTGGGCAGGATGATGCCCACTTGATGCATGTTATGTGGGAGTGCGGGCACATTGGGGATTTCTGGAGGCAGACCCTGGGACTCATAGCCCAAGTATACCATATCACAATACGACCGTCACCTCGTCTATGTTTGTTGAATTTGTGGGAGGAGGGGGTTGACCCGGACTCTGCAGTGGCCCTGGGAATAGCACGCATCCTGTATCAGGCAAGAAAGATACTTGCATATCATTGGTTGGATCCTATGCCACCAACATTGTCAGAGCTTAAAAATAAACTAAATAATGTCATCAGATTGGAAAGGGGGGCTTATTTAAAAAGAAATGCATTAAGAAAGTTTTACAAAATTTGGCAGCCATGGATGGAGTCACCGGGTCTCCCCTCGGGCGCACTGGTACGGGATGCGATGTTGGACCAGTTGCTGTTGTGCTTGCGATGAGGGGATGCTTGGGGGGTGAAAATAAAGTCTAGTGCCCTTTGTGGCGAAGTAGATTTTGAGTGGCGCGGTGGGAGGGGGCTGGGGTGTATTGAACCTGATATCCGTGGGGGGCGGGGGGGGGCGAAATATGATGCGGAGTGGCGCGGCTGGCGGGGATGGTTTTCCCGCTGAAATGAGGCACTGATGTATAATTTTGATTTTTGTTTATTTGTGGAGCCATGTTGTTTATAGGCTCAATTTTATGCAAATATCTGTGTTTTGAGATTTCTTCTTTTTATTTATTCTTACACAGGAAGAGTTTTACCCTTTAAATAATATCTGCTCTCAATGTAATTTTTACTAGCTATATAAGATGTCATATTCTTTCTGTATTGATTCCTGAATGTTTAATAAAGAAAGATCTGATTAAAAAAAAAAAGTATCACACATAGCGATATCGCTAGCGATATCGCTATAACGTCACAAAATCGGTGACGTTATAGCGATATCGCTATGTGTAAAACCCCCTCTATATTCCCTCCCTATTGATCACATCATTAGTTGGGTACATAATTAGCATTATACACTCCCTTGGGTGTTGGTAATTAGTAGTATAAAGGATGTATTATCTATATATACACTAACCTGCGGAGTTCCTCTCGTGCTCTGTAAAACAACTGATGCGGAGGAGCCGCCCCTTTTATCTTGAAGGTTGAGCAAGCTTTCAAATGCTAAAAGCCTCAGTTAAAGGGTCCATGCCTCCTGGGACCCTGCTCCACTACCTCTGCCACCCCCTAGGTAAGATATCTTAAATTCGGACTATAATACGGACCTCCATCTTATAAAAATCTTTTTTTTTTCCTATTTTCCACCCCAAAATTTGGGGTGCATCTTATGGTTCAGTGCATCTTTTAGTCCTAAAAATACAGTGTATATAAATGAGTGTAATAATAATAAATGTTATTTCTATAGCGCTGACATACAGTGGCATGCAAAAGTTTAGGCACCCCTGGTCAAAATTACTGTTATTGTGAACAGTTAAGCAAGTTGAAGATAAAATGATCTCTAAAAGGCCTAAAGTTAAAGATGACACATTTGTTTTGTATTTTGGGCTAAAAAGTAATACACATTGTAATTTTTTCACATTTTAAAAACTACAAAAAGAAAAATGGTCCGATGCTAAAGTTTGGGCACCTTTGGAGATTTGTGTGGTCAGATAACTTTGACCAAGGTTTCAGACCTTAATTAGCCTGTAAGGGATATGGCTTGTTCACCCTCAATGTTAGGAAAGGCCAGCTGATGCAGATTCCACAGGTTTAGAAACACATACCCTCCTCTAACCTTGTGCGAAAAAACAGCCACCATGGGTTATTTTAAGCAGCTGCCTAGCACTCTGAAAATGAAAATGGTGGAGGCCCACAAAGCAGGAGAAGGCTATAAGAAGATAGCAAAGCGTTTTCAAGTTGTCCTTTCCTCAGTTCAATATGTAATTCAGAAATAGCAGTTTACAGGAACAGTGGAGGTCAAGATAAGGTCTGGAAGGCCAAGCAAAATTTCAGGGAGAGCTGCTTGTAGGATTGCTAGAAAGGCATATCAGAACCCCCACTTGACTGCAAAAGACCTTCAGAAAGATTTAGCAGATTCTGGAGTTGTGGTAATTGTTCTACTGTTCAGAGACACCTTATCAAATATGGCCTTCATGGAAGAGTCATCAGAAGAAAACCTCTCCTGCACCCTCACCATAAAATTTAGCATCAGAGGTATGCAAAAGAACATCTAAACAAGCCCAATGCATTTTAGAAACAAGTCCTGTGAATCGTTGAAGTTAAAATAAAACTCTTTGGTCGCAATGATCAAAGGTATGTGCAGAGAAAAAATTGCATAGAATTTCAGGAAAAGAACATCTCTCCAACCATTAAGCATGGGAATGGATCAATCATGCTTTGGAGTTGTGTTGCAGACAATGGCACAGGGAACATTTCACAGGTAGAGGGAAGAATGGAGTCAATGAAATTTCAACAAATTCTTGATGCAAACATAACACCATGTGTAAAAAAGCTGAATTTGAAAACAGGATGGCTTCTACAAATGGATAATGATCACACACATCAAAATCCACAATAGACTACCTCAAAAGGCGATAGCTAGAGGTTTTTCAATGGCCCTCACAGTCCCCCGATTCGATCATCATTGAAAATCTGTGGCTAGTCCTCAAAATAGCAGTGCATGCAAGACGACCCAGGAATCTCACAGAAATGGAAGAATTTTCCAAGGAAGAATGGATGAAAATCCATCAAACAAGAATTGAAAGCCTCTTGGCTGGCTACTAAAAGCGTTTACAAGCTGTGATATTTTAAAAGGGAGTGCTACTAGGTACTAACTATGCAGGGTGCCCAAACTTTTGCATTGGCCTATTTTCCTTATTGTAATTTTTAAAATGTAAAAAATGACAATATATAATTTTTTTTGGCCTTAAAATACAGAGAAAATGTGTCATCTTTAACTTTAGCCCTTTTAGAGATCATTCCATCTTCAACTTGCTTAACTGGTCACAATAACAGTAACTTTGACCAGGGGTGCCCAAACTTTTAAATGCCACTGTATTCCACAGAACTTTACATTTCAGAGGGGACATTACAGCATAGCAATAATCTCATAGTTTATAACATACCAAGAGGAATGAGGGCCCTGCACGCAAGCTTACAATCTATGAGGAAAAAAGGTAGACACGAAAGGTGGGTGGTAACAATTGCCCTGCTTGTTTGGACCAGCCATAATGTTAAGTGTGCAACAGTACAGACACAGAGGGCTAATAGATGTATAAAGCATGTGGGAACATGATGCGGGGAACCTGGTTATGGTAAAACTTTTGACTGTGCCACACAGGGATAGTTAGGTTAATGTGTTGAGGCGGTAGGCCAGTCTGAATAAATGCGTTTTCAGGGCACACTTAAAATTGTAGGGATTGGGGACTAATCGTATTGACCTGGGAAGTGCGTTCCAAAGAATTGGCGCAGCACATGTATAGACTTGGAGATGGGAGTGGGAGGTTCTGATTATTGAGGATGCTAACCTCAGGTCATCAGTAGAACGGAGGGCACGGGTAGGGTGGTAGACTGAAACGAGGGAGGAGATGTAGGGTGGTTCTGAGCCATGGAGTGCTTTGTGGGTGAGGGTAATAAGTTTGTACTGCATTCTGGAGTGGATGGGTAGCCAGTGTAATGACAGGCACAAGGTAGAGGCATCGGTGTAATGATTGGCGAGGAATATGATCCTGACTGCAGCATTCAAGATAGATTGGAGGGTAGAGAGTTTGGTAAGAGGGAGACCGATTACAAGAGCGTTACAATAGTCCAGACGAGAATGAATAAGAGAAACAGTAAGAGTTTTTGCGGAGTCAAAAGTAAGAAAAGTTCAAATTCTAGAAATGTTTTTGAGGTGCAGATAACAAGAGCGAGCCAGTGATTGGATGTGGGGGCCAAAGGAAAGTTTGGAGTCAAGTATGACCTCAAGACAGTGGGCATGTTGCTGGGGAGTAATGGAACCACACACGGAAATGGCAATGTCGGGTATAGGTACATTAGTAGCGGGTGGAAACTCAAGGAGTTCAGTCTTTGACAGGTTCAGTTTCACATATAGTGAGGACATGTTAGACACAGCATTTAGACAATCGCTGGTGTTTTCTAAAAAGGCAGGTGTGATGTCAGGAGAAGAAGCGTATAATTGGGAGTCATCAGCATAGAGATGGTACTGGAAACCAAATCTACTGATTGTTTGACCAATAGGGGCAGTGTACAAAGATGAGGGGGCCCTAGGACTGATCCTTGAGGAACCCCAACAGTAAGGGGAAGATGAGAGGAGGAGGAACCAGCAAAAGATACAGTAAAGGATCGGTCAGAGAGATAGGAGGAAAACCAGGAGAGAACGGTGTCCTTGATGCCGATGGAGCCGAGCATAGTGAAGAGGAGCAGATGATCCACAGTGTCGAATGCTGCAGCGGGATCCAAGAGAATTAGCATGTAGTAGTGACCATTAGATTTAACTGTTAGTACATCATTAGAGACTTTAGTGAGGGCAGTTTCAGTAGAGTGTAGGGAGCGGAAACCGGACTGGAGAGGGTCGAGAAGAGTGTTATCAGAGAGATGGCGGATAAGACGGGAGTGGACCAGGCATTCCAGGAGTTTAGAGATGAAGGGAAGATTAGAGACAGGTCTATAGTTAGCGGCACAGTTTTGGTCGAGGGATGTTTTTTTAAGTAGTGGATGTATGATGGCATGCTTAAATAAGGAGGGAAAGATACCAGAAGAGAGAGAGAGAGAGGTTAAATATTTTAGTTAGGTGAGTGGTGACAGCAGGGGAAAGGGACTGGAGGAGATGTGACGGAAATGGGTCACTGGTGCAAGTGGTTGGGCGAGAAGATGCAAGGAGCCTGCTTACTTATTCTTCTGTGACAGGTTCAAAATCAGAGAGTGAGCTAGATGCAGTGGGGGAGGAAGGAAAATGCATGGTATGAGGTGATTGGGAGATAATTTCCTGTCGGATATGGTCAATTTTTTCTTTGAAGTAATTGGCCAGATCGTCAGCTCGAAGCTCTGTGGTTGGGGCCTGCACTCTTGGGTTGAGCAGGGAATGAAAAGTGTCAGAGACGTTTAGGGTTATTGGACAGTGAGGTGATGAGGGTGTTGAAATAGGTTTGTTTGGAGAGGTGAAGGGCAGTGTTGTATGTTCTAAGCATAAACTTATAATGGATGAAATCTTCGTATAGATTGTATTTTCTCCACAGACGTTCGGCGCACCTGGAGCACCGCTGCAGGAAACGTGTTTGCAGGGTGTGCCAGGGTTGTCGCCTTCTGTGTTTTGTTGTTCTATGTATAGGAAGTGCAAATTCATCCAGGGCACTTTGAAGTTTCATTGTAATGCTTCAGCGCAGAATGAGGACATGAGAGGGAGGAGATAGGGGCCAATGAAGACTGCAAGTTCTTCACAAGTTTCTGGGTGTTAATGGTCTTTATGTTTCTACAAGTATGGACAGTGGGGGTGACCTGAGCGGCCCGGCAGTTCTTGATAGAGAATGAAAGAAGGTTGTGGTCAGAGAGCGGGAGAGGGGGTTTCCGTCTTCATGCGTGGGAGAGTTAGTATGCTGCTAAAGGCCAAACGAGTAGGTTAGAGATAAAAGGTGAGTAGCAGATGGGGAGAGGGGAAGATCAATGGGGATGTTGAAATCGCCCATGATGAGGGTAGGGATGTCACAGGAGAGAAAATGTGGAAGCCAAGTGGCAAAAAGATCCAGGAACTGATGGGAGGGGCCGGGAGAACGATACACCACCGCCACTCGCATGGAGAAGGGGGTGTAGTCTGACGGAATGGACCTCAAAAGAAGGGAAGACGAGTGAGGGTGCTTGAAGGATAACCTGAAAGGTACATTTTGGTGATAGGAGCAGACCAACAACTCCACCTGCTCTATTGTCTGATCTTGAGGTATGAGAGAAGTGTAGTCCACCATATGAAAGAGCAGCAGCAGCAGTAGTGTCTGACTGCTGGATCCAGGTTTCAGTAAGGGCCAGAAGGTTAAGAGAATTTGAAAGGAAGAAGTCAAGGATGAAGGAGAGTTTATTACACACTGAGCGAGAATTCCAAAGGGCACAATTAAGAGAGACAGAAGGCTTGCAGGTAATATTAATAAGATTACAGGGGTTTCTGAATGTAGCAGTTGGGGGGCTTGACTTTCTATAATGTGGGGGACCAGGGTTGGGAGCAATGTCTCCTGCGACTAGGAGGAGGATAGAAAGAGTGAGCAGATGGTTAAGTGATTTGTGAGCGCGTCTCTGATGAATGGTGGGACTGAATGGATCTGTGCAATTTAGCAATGTGAAAAGAGCATGATTGCTATACATAGGAGAGGAAAGGAGTGAGGGACCGATATGGATGGAGTGTAGAGAGTTAATGCCAGGGCGGTGGATGTGTGTGAATGCAGCGGCCAGGATATAAATTATACAGATGCATATGGTATATATTTGTTGTAATCCAAATGTACAGGGAATAGATGTATATAAATGTCTTGCCATTCTCTTGCCCTGTCTAACTGCCATGTTATGACTGCCTCATACTTTGATCAAATGTACTTCGATTAAATGTGCATAAATGCCCCCTGCATGTAGTGTATGTATATGTGACAAAGAGAGAAATAGAGACAAAGAGAACAGTAACTACATGAGTTTTAAATAGCATTTTCTGTTTTCTAGAGACCCACATAACTTATACAGTTTCTAGTAGTTACGTCAAGTAGATTTTGCTGGCCGTCCTTCTTTCCTGATAGCACTTTTATTGACTTTTTTTCCACACAGACCACTTATTCTGTGCAATCCATGTGCTGGCTACCTAGATTTTTCTATACTGCAAAACGGGGTTATACTTGGCCTCTGTCCTTATCGTCTCGTGGTACCCACAAATCCTTGGCTACCTTTCTGGACCTTAAGCTCAGAACCACTAAAGTTGCTTTTTCTACCACCTTAACAGATCTCTGATCTGGTCCCAAGTTCTGCCAGCTGTACTCCAGTTTCTTTGCTACTTTTCAGTGGTCAGTTTAGAAGCAGGCTATCCTCGTTCTTTTCTGTCACACACACCCTGCTCCAGTCTTTTTGTTTCTCGATCTTCCACTTCTGTTTCAACTTTCAATCTACTGCTAAACTCTATTTATAGAGTAAACCTCTCTACTAATTCCAGATTTTTCTGCACACCCAACATCTTGTCTCAAGTGCCAACAATGAGGAGTTAATGGTACCACAACTTCACGCTATAGGGCCCTCATAAAATTATAGTTTATTGTATATACAGTGAACCACCCAAGACTCCCCCCTAGCTGCAGGGCTGACCCTCTGTAACTCTCCCCTGCCCAGCTGCAGGGCTGACCCTCTGTAACTCTCCCCTGCCCAGCTGCAGGGCTGACCCTCTGTAACCCTCCCCTGCCCAGCTGCAGGGCTGACCCTCTGTAACTCTCCCCTACCCAGCTGGAGGGCTGACCCTCTGTAACTCTCCCCTGACTGCTACTCTCCTAAAACTTTCACATAAAACTGAGTACAATAAACCATAGTGTTAACCATATAATCACAGTACTTTGAGTCAGTGTCATGTAATAACGGTATAACTTGAAACACCACAATTAAGCTTTGTCCTACAACAATTTTGTTTATGGGGTGCCAGCATTTTCCACTATTTTCCACTAGGAACATGACAATGAATTTTGCTTGTTTTCCCACCTTCAGTTCTCAGATCCTAATACTATAAAGAGACGAGGTAGAACAGGTTGTTAAGAGAATCTCATCACCTTCATCTAATTTGCGGTAAATGCAAGAACCTATCCTGTTGGTATGGGCCTGTATTCCAGGGGAACAATCTCAACACCTTGTGGAGTCTGATACGTTGCTTTACTTCAGTTCTGATGGCAAATGGCAGCCCCACGTGCTACTAGATGGGTGCCTCTAGAAATTTGGCCATTCACTGAATGTTTTATACTTGTTGGAGATGTCCAAAAAAAGCTGATCATAGACATTATATGTCGTTTGGATAATCTCACAATTTTCTGGTTATCAAGATTTCTGGTTCAAAAAAGAAGCCAATAAGTTGGAAGTTGTTTTATCATTGTTTTTCATTATTAGTTCACCAAACGTCCTCATCCGTCTGTAATTTTTACAATCTTTCTTTCAGGGTGAAGATCTGCCCCATATTAATACTACAGAGACATATATGAGGGGTGATGAGCGGAGTAAAGAGGAGATTCCTACAGATAACCACACAGGTGAGTAGTGATCACTACATGCTGAGAAGTCACTGACTTGTAGAATAACCATAACCTGGGGACTTCCGGTTCCGGCGCTGTGATGTGAGGACGCAGGAGACAGAGCTCCGCGCTCCCCTCAGCTACAAAGACCGACAAAGATCACCCCAAGGCTGCGGGAGACAGCGGGAAGTGAGGGATAAGTAGTAGGAGACGCCGGTATATGGAGCGGTACCTTCTCCGGAGCGGCGGCAAGCATTTAAAGCCAGGAGCTGCTGGGGAAGACCACGCAGCACGAGATCTCAAAATGGCGGCGGGCGCGGCAGACGCGGGATACAGCGGTCTGCAGGGAGGTGAGCAGAGCCTGATGGAGGAGGAGGGGAGAAGGCAGCATGAGCAGCCGGCAGCCCAGCAGAGCAGTCAGTTAACGGACGTGCTCATAGACTATGATCGCCTGGCAGGAGCAGTGGCAGCACACCTGGCAGACAAGATAAAGGAGTCCCTGGAGGCCATGGTGGGGGTGGCGCTATCCCCCATTAAAGAACAGATCACACAGCAGGGAGCCAGAGTGGCAGAGCTGGAACAAAGATTATCTAATACAGAGGATGAGGTGACAACGTTAAAGGGGAAAATGAAGGAGATGGAGAAGGGTTCCCAGGCTATGAAAGACAAACTGGAAGATCTAGAAAACCGGTCCAGGAGAAGCAACTTAAGACTGGTGGGGTTACCGGAATCAATAACCATGCGGCAGCTGGATAACATTTGTGAAGCAGAGCTTCCCAAGGCGCTGGGCCTGACACACAGATGCAGAGTGGAAAGAGCGCACAGAGTGGGCCCTGTAAGAGAAAACACGGGCGCATGGGGGCGGACGGGAAGGAGGGTAATGCAGGGGTGACTGGAACAGCCAGACCGCGCCAAGTCATAATAAAATATTTGGAATACAAGGACAAAGAAGAGTTGTTGCGAGCATTTAGAGGACGAAGGACCCCACTGTCTCTTCAAGGACATAAAATATTGATCTTTGGGGATTATTCGGCAGAGGTCACCCGGAAAAGGAAGTCCTTCAGCAAGATATGCACCACACTGTACCGCAAGGGTATAAAGTTTCAACTACTCTACCCTGCTCTTCTGAGAGTGACAAAACGAAATGGATCTTTTTTTGTGACAAAGGACTTGAGAGAGGCGGAGAGATGGATGGAGGAGATGGAGGACAGAAACCTGACAAGTGAATCTCCGGAGAGGAGGGGTGGTCGACACGGGGAGAGGGAAGGGGAGGTTCGGGAGGAGGGCTGGAACGAATGGACTGAAAGGAGAGAGGAAGGGAAGGAGCCTCACATGGAGAACCCTAAGGCACGAAGATCGCCGTCACACAAGTCGGGAAACCAGGGCAGGGGAGTGCCTTGAGAGAGACTCTGGGGAGTAGGTTTGAAGACTGAACTGAGGGATTTATGAGAGGAGAGATTGACGGATAGTGGGGGTTGAAGTGGCCTCTTCTTACTGGATCCTCTCGTCTCTCCAGATGTTATTGATATTGGGGTTTTGCTTACTCGTAGGGGTAGGGGAGTACTAATATCTGGGGGGGATCGGGTTTCTTTCGCATTTATATTTTTATTTGATAAACTCCTCTGTTGGATGTTGAGGTATCCACAAAGCTGGGAAGAAGAAAGATTCTGGGTTCAGTAATGACAAATATTATGCATGGGAAAGGAGGGAGGGGGTGCTATATGTTGGCTAGACTACTGACCAAGAAGGCCTTGTTTGGGTTAGTTGGGTAATAAATTAATGAGGGATAGACTACGTATAATTCTTAATTAAATGGCTGAGGGAGAATAGCGGAGCCAGGAGCATCACAGAAAAAATGGGAGTGCAGAGACATTTGATTGTACAAGGGGGGATAGTTGAGGGGTTGTTAATTGTTAATGGATACAGGAAGGGTGGATGGGTACAGGGAATGCAACGGCATAAGCGCACTGAACGCTTGAAGGAAGCAAAACACCATACATATGAAAGACCACATGGCGACTTGACATATTTGAGGAATTGGGATAATGGTTAAAATATTGACATGGAATGTAAAAGGATTGAAGTCACCACATAAACGTATGATGATATTGAGGCACCTCAAAAGATTGAAAGTGGATATAGCATTATTACAGGAGACTCATCTACCCCAGGGAGTTTTCTTTCGTATGCAAAAACTATGGGTGGGAAAAGTAGTTGGGTCAGGCTCCATGGGACGCAAGGCAGGGGTGATGATTTTGATCAACAAAAATTTTAACCACACGATAGTGTCTCAGACCAATGACGAGGAAGGGAGGTATATCTACATCAAGCTTTCCAGTCCACAGGGAGAATTTGGTATACATAACATATATGCCCCCAATAATGAACAAACTTCTTTTTTTAACTTCATCACTCAGGAATTGGAAAAGGATACGGAACTCAAAAGGGTGGTTGGAGGGGACTTTAATGCGGTGGTATCAAGGGGGGAAGACAAGAGATATAGTAGGGATGATGGTAGGCCGATTAGAGAGGTAAAAGGTTTAATGGCCAAGCTTTTGGAGGACACAAATTTGAAAGATAGCTGGAGATTGCATCATCCAAATGACCGGGAGTACACTCACTATTCACATCCTCATGAAGCGTGGTCCAGGATTGACTACATTTTGGTTGACCAACTTTTGATGCATAGGGTTAGAGATGTGGTTATTGAGGATATGGTGATATCGGATCATAGCCCAGTGCTTTTAGACATCACTGATACAATACAGAGGGGGACAGATTATCTGTGGAGGTTTCCGTCGTTTTTGCTTAGAGACAAGGAATTTGCCAAAACTCTGATCGAATGGTGGGATGATTATAGCAGTACTAATAGTGAACATGCGGCGGATGTAATGTTGTTCTGGGAAACTGCAAAAACAGTACTGAGAGGTAGATTGATGGGACATGTAGCTAAACTTAGAAAGCATACTCATAAACAATACCAAAACGCAAGCAAGGCCCTCAGAGAGAAATACGCGGGGTACTTAGCAAACAAGACACAAAGTGCGAAAGAGGAGTGGAAGGCAGCGAGACAGGAATTTCACTCTTGGGTGGGGAAAAGAGAGTACCTGATACGATCACAACAGGAAGTTGATTTACACAAATTTGGCAATAAAGCGGGGAAATTATTGGCCAATCTGGCGAAAGGACGACGACCAATGACCTTGATAACTAATATGACTAGACCGGACGGGAGCAAATCCTCAAACCCAAAGGAGATTACAGAGATTTTGGGGAAGTACTATGCGAATTTATATAGCAGGGGGGAAGAGACGGGAGACAGGGGAAGTGATCTGTTGGGAAAAATAAAACTTTCGCAAATAAGTTCGGAAGAGCTGTCTAGATTGAACGCGGAAATAACAATAGAGGAAGTACAGTCGGTAATAAGGGATTTGAATATACACAAGGCACCGGGACCTGACGGGTTCAATGGGGAATTTTATAAAGAAATGGGAGAGCAGATAGCGCCGGTTTTGACTAGAATGTACAATAAAATACTGGGAGGATGTGGAATTTCGGGACATCTCAACACTGCGTACATAAAATTGATACCCAAGGGTGATAAGAATCTAGACAATCCAGCAAACTATAGGCCAATTTCATTAATAAATCAGGATCTTAAAATCTTGGCCAAATTGATGGCCAATAGGTTGGCGGAGATAATACCAAATTTAATTTCACCGGCACAATCAGGGTTTGTTAAAGGGAGGGCAGCGGTGACAAATGTGCGGAGGGCCATGTTGGTAATGGATGCTATTAGACACAGGGATCTTCGAAAGGAGGAATGTCCAGCCATGGTCACGCTTGATGCTGAAAAAGCGTTCGACAGCGTGGGGTGGACATGGTTGGAGACGGTACTCGACAATATGGGGATAGAGGGAGCCTTTCGTACGTTTATAGGAGTATTATACGCGAATCCTCAGGCGAGGGTGGCAACGCCCGGGTTCCTGTCGCAGTCTTTCCCTTTGAACAAAGGGACTAGACAGGGATGTCCATTGTCACCCCTTCTGTTTAACCTTGCCATTGAGCCATTGTCTCGACTGTTAAATGAAGGAGATTGTTTCGAAGGCATTAGTGTTGGGAAGGAACGACTGCACTCAGCGCTATTTGCGGATGATATTATATTATTCATGAACAATCCTCAGAGGGACCTACCGAAAGTGATAAAACAGAGGAGTTTGGGAGCTTGTCAGGTTTTAAATTGAACAGAACAAAGTGTGAAATACTATTTCTCTGTGGGCAAAGGATGCCACTAATGGTAGCAGATGGAACAAGGGGGGAAATCTGTGGGATACCAATAGCAAAGTCACATCTTAAATATCTAGGAATACAGATGGGATGTACGTCAGCATCGATATATGACTTAAACTACAAACCTTTGATACAGAAAATAGAACGGGAATTGAAGTTGTGGGAAGGGCTACCGTTATCTCTGCTAGGTAGAAATCATCTCTTGTGGCCCCCTGACGGAGGACCAGTGGTCCGATATTCTAGAACAGGTCCCTAAAATGGCGGTTTCTGAGTGCCAGCGGCTTTCGCAAATATATCTCATTCACAGGGTATATAAAACACCCAGCTTATTATTTAAAATGGGACTTAGGCCCAATACACAATGTGTTAGGTGTGGGCAGGATGATGCCCACTTGATGCATGTTATGTGGGAGTGCGGGCACATTGGGGATTTCTGGAGGCAGACCCTGGGACTCATAGCCCAAGTATGCCATATCACAATACGACCGTCACCTCGTCTATGTTTGTTGAATTTGTGGGAGGAGGGGGTTGACCCGGACTCTGCAGTGGCCCTGGGAATAGCACGCATCCTGTATCAGGCAAGAAAGATACTTGCATATCATTGGTTGGATCCTATGCCACCAACATTGTCAGAGCTTAAAAATAAACTAAATAATGTCATCAGATTGGAAAGGGGGGCTTATTTAAAAAGAAATGCATTAAGAAAGTTTTACAAAATTTGGCAGCCATGGATGGAGTCACCGGGTCTCCCCTCGGGCGCACTGGTACGGGATGCGATGTTGGACCAGTTGCTGTTGTGCTTGCGATGAGGGGATGCTTGGGGGGTGAAAATAAAGTCTAGTGCCCTTTGTGGCGAAGTAGATTTTGAGTGGCGCGGTGGGAGGGAGCTGGGGTGGATTGGACCTGATATCCGTGGGGGGCGGGGGGGGCGAAATATGATGCGGAGTGGCGCGGCTGGCGGGGATGGTTTTCCCGCTGAAATGAGGCACTGATGTATAATTTTGATTTTTGTTTATTTGTGGAGCCATGTTGTTTATAGGCTCAATTTTATGCAAATATCTGTGTTTTGAGATTTCTTCTTTTTATTTATTCTTACACAGGAAGAGTTTTACCCTTTAAATAATATTTGCTCTCAATGTAAATTTTACTAGCTATATAAGATGTCATATTCTTTCTGTATTGATTCCTGAATGTTTAATAAAAAAGATCTGATTAAAAAAAAAAGAAATCATCTCTTGAAAATGATGTGCTTTCCAAAGTTACTCTACCCAATGCAGACCATCCCCATGTTGTTGAAACATACAGACATAAATAGATTGAATAAAGCATTTTCGACATTCCTATGGAGGGGTAAAAGACCGAGAATTAAAACGGAAAAATTGATGCAATCTTTGGAACAAGGAGGCATTAAACTGACAAATATTAGAGGGTATAATTTGGCATGCCTGATGAGACATGCCATAGACTGGTTGAGGAAGACAAATGGGCATTCTGACATACGTTTGGAGAGTGAGTTTTGTAAACCCTGGGATTTAGGGGCACTATTACACACGTCATTGGCCAACATACCAAGGAACATTAAACACTCACTGGTATGTAGAGATACGGTGATGGCCTGGAAGGCAGTGAGGAAAAAATTCAAGTTGTCTTGGAGAATATCCAAGCATCTTGATATATGGAGGTTCCCAGATTTCCCAGCGGGAAGAGACAACAAATTATTTTCAGAATGGAAGAACAAGGGGATAAAAAGGGTGACAGATCTAATACATGAGGTGGAGAATAGATGGCTGACATACCAGGAAATCGTGACAAAATATGGGCTATCCACATTTCAAATCCTCCAATACAAACAGATAGAAAAGGGGCTAATGTCACAACTGAGGGATGTTAGAATGGAACAGGTGACGAATGACTTGGACAGAATTATTATGAAAGACCGACATGAGAATACATCTCCGCATTATATAAAGCTTTGAGGGAGGTTTTGATTCCAATCTGCCCAGAACAAGTCTGGAGAGCATGGGCAAGACAACTGGGTGACTCTGAAGCAGGGGAGAAGATATTACAGGGGTGGATGAAGATGAGGAAGGAGGTGATTAATGAAGGTTGGAGGGACACTCAATATAGACTGATGCATAGAGCAATTTATGGTTTTAACATCCCAAATACACAACAGATAAACAGAGTGACTCAGTGCCCCAAATGTAAATTGCCAAAAACAGACCTGTTCCATGGGATCTGGCAATGCCCAGAGAGCCAGAAATTCTGGAAAGGATTGCAATTATTTATGCAAAAAGTGGGGAGTGTGGAAATTGAAATGGATCCATTGCTGTGGATCTTTCATTATAGGAACAAGGGACAGGTAGTAAGAGGAGGAGAGGAACAGAGGCCCAAATTACCAAAATTGTTTCATGGGGTGGCTATGATAGGTAAGAGGGCTCTACTGTCCAAATGGCTTGAGGGAAGTGTGCCGTCGATGGAAGAGGTGATGGGACAGATTAAATCTTTACTCAGAATCGAACAGCTGGAGGCGGAAAGGAACAAGGAGGGTCTGACGGGTAAATTCTTTAAAAAATTGAGGCTTTTCATAGTAAGACAATGTGATGAAGAGGAAATAAGGAGAATAGTAAGGCCCTTTAAATATACTGAATGGTACCTACTGGAAGACATCCAAAACAATTTGGGGAATCTGAAGTTGGCTAATGAAGGCGAGGTGTAAGGTCCTGGTAGGGGCAGGAGTTAAAAAGGATAAATGTGTGGTGATATTTTACAGAGGTGATGCTTGCAATCTGTGTTTTACAAGTGGTCTAGACATAACATGTGTGCGAAGTTGCTAGGGGAGACCATTGAAAATGTAAGAGGAAGAGGGTTTGTTTAAGGGAGGGTAGGAAGGGAGGATGATAGGCTGAGTTATTGTCTGTTTATTGGAAAAATGACGTCATGTGAAATGAAGCAATGTCTATGAAAAATTGAAAATTTGAAATAAAATTTGTGTTTAAAAAAAGAATAACCATAACTAGATGTTCCGTTTTTTTGGGGGTGGTGCAGTGGGGTAAGATATGCTGAATTTATTAGGACTCGCCGGACGCTTAGTGAATTTGGCACATCCTCTCAGTGGCTTTCACCTCTGTGCGCTTTGCCAGAAATCTTACTCAAGTTAGGGACAAACTGAAGCAACATTTCTGACTGGTGTAAGGTATGCCACTGCAGTGGCATAAACACTTTGCTAAATTGTCCCCCCTAAGTGCTTAAAAAATATATTATAAAAATATAATATATGCTAGGGATTTTCTCAGCCTAAAAACCTCAATAACATTCTTCTTTACATGTTATAATATAATGGCCTATACAGATATCTCTATATGTCAGTACTTTATAAGATAAAATGAAGACGCAAAACAGTTATAAGAAATATGACATACTTTGTGTAATCATAACATCCTGTATATTTCAGCAAACAAATTATTTATGGTGATCGATAAATGCTGTGACTAAAAATGGTTGATTTTGTTTTTAATCCTGTCGGTTTGTATAACTATAAAATAAGCACATCCTGCGCAACTTTGTTTTCCATTCTAAAAATGGACCAGAATCCGGAAGGACCCCAATGTTCCTACTGAATCTTCATCTGAGATCTTTGTGTCATCTGAGTGCTGTGCATTCTTTTGATATTGATATCAGAAGCTTTGAAAAACGTCTAGATTAAATTTTCCATGTGAGAAAAAAAATTGATACACAGATTGCATAAACTAACACACAAACCAACAATGGGTTCAGCACAAAGTTATTCAAGAGTGACCCGAAAAAAATGACGTCTGACTGAGGCCTAAAGCTATATTTGCATTCTGAATGCTCTGCGCTGAGCACTCTGGGGTTTATTTTTATTCACAATAAAGGTATACAAATGTGCCTCTAACGTGTCCATTCACTGCAATGAGGCAAATGAAGACGGACACAATAGCTCAGGGGGAAGGTCATTCTGCATTTTTACGTGTGCCTTGCAGCTATCGCATTACATGGTGTAGTGCAGCAAATCAGGAGAGAATATCAGAGCCTTCATAAAAGCTGAGGCAGGGAATGGTGTACCCACTTTGAAGTGGTTCTGGATGGTGAGAGGATATCAGAGCTCACAGCTTGATAATAATGATAGGAAGAGAAATCACTAAAGCAAACCAAATGAATGTAGTATTATGTGAATAGAAGAGAGATTTAATTTGATAGGTGGAAAGAGACAGAAGAGTGGTGCCAGGAGCAAATGCGAAGCCAATGAGATTGACTTGGGACATAATGTTGATGGGCTGGCATCTTTTCTTGCTTCATTTGAATTACAAAAGACAGCAGAAAAAAAGGCAGCAATGTATTTACCTGCCTAGGCCTCCAGCCAAATGCACTTCAGGGTGCAGCAGGCCCATGTGGTTAAGATGACGGTAACACAGGTGCAAAAATACTGATGAGGATTTTTTAGTTGCTGTCTATAGATATGGATTAGTGTTAGGGACTCACAAGTGTGGGGATCCTTGACGTTGGATTGCGAGCTTGTATACTTTGGCCTAAATATCGACTAATACCTCACATATTTGATGTGTTTTGTTTTTTTTTGCACTTTAATATCAGGGTGCAGCTAGGCCCATTGTCTTGTAAACTGTGGTGCCTGTTCACATGGGATGCATCTTGATAGCGCTGGGCAGCCCGCCTGATCTAATGGAAGGGCGTCACTAATAGGCTGTTAACCTGGATGCTGTGCATCTCCACTGTGTGAACAGTGCTACATACAAGTCCTCATTGTGCAATCACATACTAAGCAGCCTCCCCCTCCATGGATTGGTAGGTATTGAGTTTATGTCTCATCAGTATTTTTGCACCTGTGTTACTGCCATCTTAACCACTTGGGCCTGCTGCACCCTGAAGTGCATTTGGCTGGAGGCCTAGGTAGGTAAATACATTGCTGCCTTTTTTTCTGCTGTCTTTTGTATTTTTGGAGGATTTGAGACCTCTTTTAGTTGCTGTCTTATTCATTTGAATTACCCAATTTTTTTGTAAATTCTTCATGCACTAGAAAGCAGCAAGCCAATACAATATTTGTCAAAGAAAATGAAATCTGAACTTTGTGTCAGTCAGAGAAAATGTTTGTCTCAAGTGACCGACTGTACTGAATTTTTTATTTCTTGTGAATTCATTTTTGGGAAGGGAGAGAGGAGGGTCTATAATTGCATTTAAAAAAATTGTTAAATTAACCAAAAGCAATGCATATAAAGGTCACTGTGACCATCTACCTCTCTAAGTGGTGTGCATCACAATTTTTTTTTTTAATTGTCACCTGTTTTGCTAGTCAAATTTCACATACATATATGCTATACCAATACTGCTCAATTTGCAATCATGTATGTACCTAGCATTGTTTATGTCATTTTTGGGACGGAAAGAAAATTTTGTTAAAAAAATAGCAAATTATTTTAAAATACAGACATTTAGCTGTGCATGGCTGTTTTGGTACACCTGTATGCTAGTGTTTTTTGATAACCCTACATGTGACACCAACACAGAATTATTTTGCAGTTGCTGGCGTTTTGGACATGTACCTACCTACCCAGCATGTCTTCTTTTGTAATTTTTGAGAAGGGGAAATAACTGTCATGGTGTGATTGTGGGATAGCTAATGTGTTTCTATACTGACCCTCAGGCTAGAGGTCCTTAGCTATCCATGTCCCCAGATTACAAAGGTCGGGATGCCTGAGTCTCATTCCTTACTAAGCTCCTAAGTAGCACCAGTCTGTTGAATGTATCGGGGAATACAAATTAGACAGACGGTAAAAGGAGCACAAACAACTGCATTTTCCTGGCAGTTGTGGACAAAATTTTTGTTAGTCTACCTGACTGGTTTTGTTTTTACAGAGCCCCTGATTTTCAATTTGTTAATCACAATTTGAACGCTTGCTGACTGGCATTATCAATTCCTTGGATATCTTTTCGTATCCATTTCTTGTTTTATACAGTTCAACTACATTTTTTCTGTCACCCATCACCCAAGGGAGGCTCCTTTCTCTGCATCAGTTGGTTTCCTGTCCTTGATGGGAGATCCTCAAGATGAAATCGGGAAGAAAGAAGTGGATGCCTGAAATGGCCGGGATTTGGCACGTTGGGTCTGCTGCTGCTCGGTGCCGTCAGCACCGTTAGCCCTCCCTGAGCTATCCAGCAGCACATCAGTGCCTGGAAAAAGGAAGAGGATGCTTGGACCGGGGGACAGCTGGGGTTCGGAAGTTGGACTGCTGCGGCTGTCTCCCAGGTATCGGTAGCACCACGGAGGTCAGGTTGCCTGCCCTCCCTGTGCAGTCAGAGGCCAACGCAGATGGATAAGGAAGCTGGACTTTGCCCTGCGTGATGCCCGGCTATGGCCTGGGTGCATGGTGGCTTCCTGTGGCCTCGGTGGGGCCTCCTTTATACAAGCGCTTTCCCCTCCCCGCCAGCGGGGTAACACCACACGTTTTGGGGATCGGAGGGCGGCCAGAGGTGGTAACATGGAAGCTCACACAACAGAGCGCCAGCAGGAGTTGCCCCAGAAAGGAGACCACAAGCGTCCTCATGACAGGAGGAAACGGGTCACAGCATCCACGCCACAGCAGCAATGGAGGTCACTCAGGCAACTCATGGGTGGACCATCATGCTATTTGGAAGGAGGGGTCAATAGTCTCTGGAGGAGACTTTACCGACATCATCCAGCCTCCAGATCAGGGAGTTACGAAGAAGTATAAAACTAAATTAAAGAACAAGGAGTGTCCCCTCTGTGGCCACCAGTTTGAGAAGTCCTGGACAAAGAAGTTATGTCAGGACTGTATAGATCGCACAATTTTAGAAGAATCCCAGGGATCTCATCTAATTTAAGATCACTCATTCAGTCCGAGGATCAAAGGACGGTTAGTGCTCTGGGGGATATTGCTAGTATGGGGAATGAAGTGGCAAGCCCATCCTTTTTAGCACCAGAGGACCATTCAGGATCAGACTTGGGGGACTCAGATCAGACAGGATCATCAGGCAGTAGTTCGGACCAGAGTGTCTGCTTTCCAGTAGAGGATACGGACAGTTTAAGGCTGTGCGTTCCACGATGGGCATAGTGGAAGAAAGACCTGAAAGATCTGCTCAAGATCTGATGTTCGGAGGCCTAGGGAGGAAAAGACGTTGAGTCTTCCCTATTAATGAGCAAATTCAGGACCTCATAAAGAGGAAATTGGAAAAAACAGACAAAAAGTCACAGGGGGTCATGAACATTCAGAGAAAATATCTGTTTGACGAGGAAGCATGTTCCTCCTGGGACAAGGCCCCAAAGTTAGACGTTGCCATTTCCAAGTTCTCAAAAAGATCTTCCCTCCCATTTGAAGATCTAGGTTCATTGAAGGAACCATTTGACGGGAAACGTTTTCTAAATGCAGCATTGGAGTCTTTGGCGGGAGCATTAAGACCTGCCATTGCCGCCACATGTACTGCTAGATTCCTAAAGGTCTGGTTGGACAATCTGGAAGACCAGCAGGAGCAACGGGTTCCGAGAGACACCATCTTTGCGGCTGTTCCCACCATAAAAGCCGCAGTAGCATTCTTGTCAGTGGACTCAGCGAAATTATCAGCCATGTCAGCAGCCTTGACAAATGCAGGTCGTCGAGCAGTGTGGCTGAAATGTTGGCCAGGAGACATGCAGGATAGGTTAATCTCTGCAACCTTCCCTGCAAAGGAAACTTCCTATTTTGGCCGGCCCTAGATGACTTCCTTGAAAAAGCTGGGGATAAGAAGAAAGGGTTTCCTAGGCCCCCCTTTTCTTCATTTCGGCGGTCCTTTCGGAGGGAACGCAGATCCAGCAGGCAGTCATACAGGCATCGGGACAAGTCAGATAGACAGTCCAGGAAGGAAAAAGGGTTCTTCTTTGGAAGACCCACCCGAGATGAAGACCTCCCAATGACTTGTCTTCCCAGGTAGGAGGGAAACTCTTAAGCTTCCTTCCGGCCTGGGAAAGGATTTCCTCCAGTGTCTGAATCCTCACAATTATAAAATCAGGCTTAAAACTAAGATCCTTCTCAACAAAAGCAACAGGCCTTGGAGACCGAGATTCTTTCACTACAGAAAAAAATTTACTGGAAGAGATTCCCTTAGGGGAAAGAGGGAAGAGGTTCTATTCCCCACTATTTCTGATAAAAAAAACAGATGCATCCTGGAGGACTAATATAAATCTAAAAGCCCTGAACAGATTTCTGTTTTATACCATCATTCAAGATGGAATCGGTGAGGATGGCGGTAAAGGTCCTTTTTATTCGGTCGTCCATGACAGCACCACCTGAGAGAGGGATCCGCCCTTCCTAGGAACAGGAAAACCTACAGATACAAAAGGGCGGCACCTCTCCCACGCATCAGTTGGTTTCCTGTTCCTACCAAGGACAGAACTCCCTACAGATCGTCCGTCATGGATAACTGAATTCCCAGGCCAGCGGACCGACTCATGTAGCGGGGGGTTCTCCTACCTCGGTCTCGCTGGGGGCCCTGGATGCGCCACGGTGGGTCCGGGTAGGATTTCCACTGCAGTGGTAAGAGCAGGCAGAGACAGGGTCCGGTGGGCGCCTTCTCCATGGGGCCGGTGAGGTAAGCGGTGTCCCCCTGTGTCTCCTTCCCCCGGGGGTGCGGTCCGTTCGGGCGGGTCCACAAAGGGAGCGGCGGTTCCGAGCCGGCGGCGCAGTGCTAGCCCCTTGCCGCGCGTTCCCGCGGCCTCTGTCGCGCGGCGGAAGTGACGCGGTGGAGGGGGCGGGGCCTAGCGCCGAAACCGGAAGTCGGATGCCGGTCGACTTCCGGTTGTTGTGGACACGCGCCGATGCGCGCCCGCCGCCTGAGGGGGCCGGGCCTGAAGGGGAGGGGGAGGATCGCGAGGAGCGGTCCAATGGGGGGCCCGAACACCGGACGGAGTCCCTGCTGATCCGGAGGGGAAGCCTTCTTAAGACAGAAGGCATTGCTGCTGAGGTGCTTCTGGAGGCCCAGCGATGGACACAACAGAAGCCCCCTTGGACCCACAAGAGGTGCAGCCCGTGGCAAAGCACCCCAGTGACCAGCCTAAGAGGCGGAAGGAGGGACGTTCGAGTGGACAGAGCCACAGTAGTTCCTCTAGGCCAAAGGATCCTCCTGCAGCCCCCCATGATCCGGTACCTGTCCTCATCTGCAAGGGTAAGAGATCTGCGAGAATGTACCCTGATGCAGTGTCCCCTTATGTTTTTTGATTCTCAGGGGAAGAAGGCCACAGGGAAGCAGAAGCACAAGGAATGTGCCCTCTGTAGTTGCCCCTTACCAGATGGCCACCCTAAAAGATTGTGTCAGTCTTGCGTGAGACAGACGGTAGGGACGGAGATGAGGAGTAGAACGTGAGTGGAGTATCAGACTCTTACACTCTTCCCTATTTATGCAGGTAGCGGAAGAAGCTCCAAGCTTCGCTACAGACCTGAGGCAATTAATCAGGACTGAAATAAAAGCCCTATCAAAAGAAGATTCTGCTAAAAGAAGACGGGCTAGTGTTTCAGGCTCAGAATCTTCAGTCGGCCCTAGGAGGGAAGATATCTCCTCAGAGTCCTCGGCCTCCTCTTCTTCTTCCGAAGAGGATTCCAGCCGGTTCTGTTTTCCCTTGGACCAAATGGATAAATTAATTAAAACCATAAGGTCAACCATGGGGGTAGAAGAAAAAAAGACAGAACTGTCTGCTCAGGACATTATGTTCGGGGGTCTAGACCCCAGAAAGCAAAGGACTTTTCCATTAAACGAAAGAGTCCAGAGCCTGATAGACAGGGAGTGGAAAAAAACGGAAAAAAGGGGTTCTATGCCGCCTGCTTTCAAGCGAAGATACCCCTTTGAGGACCCAATAGTAAGTCGATGGGATAAGGCCCCCAAGCTGGATGCAGCGGTAGCTAAGGCCTCCAAAAAGTCATCTATACCCTTCGACGATATGGCCTCCCTTAAAGACCCCCTAGATAAAAAGGCAGATTCCTTTTTAAAGGGCACATGGGAGATGTCAGCAGGTGCCCTAAGGCCAGCAATAGCAGCCACGTGCGTAGCCAGATCCATGATGGTTTGGCTGGATCAATTGGACTCCCAGCTAAAGGATGGAACCTCGCGAGCTTCCATCCGTAAGTCTCTTCCAATTATCCAGAATGCTGCTGCCTTTTTGGCAGATGCCTCGGCAGACTCAGTAAGAATGGTGGCCAGGTCTGCAAGTTTGTCTAATTCGGCCCGAAGAGCCCTCTGGTTAAAATGCTGGTCGGGAGATATCCAAGCCAGGTCCCGTCTCTGTTCTATCCCCTGTGAGGGTGAATACTTGTTCGGCCCCGTCCTAGACGAACTGTTAGAGAAAGCCGGGGATGAGAAAAAGAAATTTCCGAGTCTGCCGAATACATCCTGGAGACGTCCCTTTTCTAGGAAAGGGTATTCCCGCAGGAGGCAGGCCAGAGATTAGAACAGATGGGACAACAAGAAAACCAGAGGTACGAGCTTCATGTTCGGAGGAGGGGGGCGCCAAGAAGGTCCATCACGGGATAATAAGAAGCCGCCCCAATGACTAGTGGCTCCGGTAGGAGGAAGATTATCTGCCTTCTACCCGGCCTGGGCCAGAATCTCAAATAGCAGCTGGATACTGGGGGTGATAGCTACAGGACTGCACCTAGAGTTCTCCTGCGTTCCCCAAGATCGGTTCAGGGTAACTCCGCTCAAATCTTCCCCGCTAGAACAAGCTGCCCTGGAGACCGAGGTCCTCGAGCTACTGGACAAAAAAGTCCTGACGAGAGTTCCAGAGGAAGAGAAGGGGAAAGGCTTCTATTCCCCCCTGTTCTTGGTCCGTAAACCGGACGACTCATT
Source organism: Dendrobates tinctorius (assembly GCF_039654945.1). Lineage (NCBI taxonomy): Eukaryota > Metazoa > Chordata > Amphibia > Anura > Dendrobatidae > Dendrobates > Dendrobates tinctorius. The sequence continues at coordinate 619,513 of NW_027361822.1, forward strand.
TAGGGCTATATTTAACCTCAAAGCCCTCAATAAATTCCTGGTCGTACGTCCGTTTAAAATGGAAACCATTAACACCGCAATAAAAATACTGTTTCAAAACTGCTTCATGGTGGTCCTAGATCTGAAAGACGCTTACTACCATATACCCATATGTCTAGCACACCAACCTTTCCTTAGACTGGCGGTTCAGTTGGAGGGGTCAATCCAGCACTTCCAGTACGCGGCCTTACCCTTCGGGGTGGCAGTTGCGCCCCGAGTATTCACCAAAGTGATGGCAGAGGTGATGGCCCATCTGCGCGAGCTAAACATTCTAGTCGTTCCCTATCTAGATGACCTCCTTATAATAGGCAGTTCAGTCGAGCAGTGTTTAGAACAATTACAGGAAACAACGGCGGCTCTAGAGCGGTTGGGATGGCTACTTAATATCAAAAACTCCCGTTTACAGCCATTAAAAATTCAACAATTTTTAGGCCTAACCCTAGATTCTAAAAAGCAGGAATGCCGTCTGCCCCCAGAGAAACTGCTGCACCTGCATGGCCGGGTCCTGAACGCTTCCAACAACCCCTCCATGTCCCTCAGGAAAGCCATGTCCCTGTTGGGTTCCCTCTCGTCCTGCATTCCCGCGGTCCAGTGGGCCCAAGTTCATACGAGAACTCTACAGGGCGAAGTTTTATGGTATCAGAGGATTCTTGGGGGTAACTTAGAAGGTCGACTGACCTTATCCAGAAACACAATAGGGTCCCTGGAGTGGTGGCTAGAAAGAAATAACTTGTCTAGAGGGGTCCCTTGGGAGTATAACATTACCCGCGTGGTCACCACGGATGCAAGTCCTTCCGGTTGGGGGGCGCATATGGAGGAAATTCTGGTCCAGGGCCTATGGGAACGGGATCAGATACAAATGTCTTCTAATTTGAAAGAATTGTCAGCGGTAGTACACGCAGCTAAAGAGCTCCTTATGTATCTACAGGGCCATCACGTACGAGTTCTCTCGGACAATCGAGTGGTCGTGGCCTATATCAACCACCAAGGCGGAACTCGATCCAAAACTCTGATGAATGTGGCAGGACAGTTGTTCCAGCTAGCAGAGCGGCATTTTTTATCCCTCACGGCTCTTCACATAAGAGGAAAAGAGAACGTCGTGGCAGATTTCCTAAGCCGCAATCTGTTAAAACAAGGAGAGTGGGCCTTAAACACCTCCATTTTCGTTCAGATCGTGCAGAGATGGGGTCAACCAGAGGTGGATCTATTCGCCACCAAGGAGAACTCAAAAACGAGACAGTTTTGCTCCCTAAATCCCAGGGAGACTCCTCTGGCAGTAGATGCGCTACTGATAAAATGGGACTTCAGGCTAGCCTACGCCTTTCCTCCCCTATCTCTACTTCCTCTGGTGTTGAGGAAGATCAGGAAGGACAGGGCAAGGGTCATAGTCATCGCCCCGTTCTGGCCCAGAAGAGCATGGTTCTCGAACCTCAGGATCATGTCGGTAGACGATCCTTGGGTTCTCCCGGACATCCCGGACCTTCTGTCCCAGGGCCCGGTCTTCCACCCTCAGGTGGCTGGCCTACATCTCACGGCGTGGAATTTGAGCGGTCACTGCTAAAAAGTAAAGGCTTCTCCCCAGACCTAATTGACACTCTACTAAAAAGTAGGAAAGTGGTGACAACTAAGATTTACGTCAGAATTTGGAAAAGATTCCTCCAAAGCTCAAATATAAATACTGATGATTCCGTCCCTATAGGCCAGATCTTGGAATTTTTACAAAAAGGGCTGGACCTGGGTCTCTCCACCAGTACCCTTAAAGTACAGGTATCCGCCTTAGGGGCCCTCTTTAGCTGCAACATCGCGGCTAATTACTGGGTCAATAGGTTTATCAAAGCAGCGAGTAGGTCCAGACCAATAGTAAAGAATAGACTCACGCCATGGGATTTGAACCTAGTCCTCACAGCTATGACAGAAGCGCCATTTGAACCCATCTCGTCAGCCTCTATTAGGAGCCTGTCCCTCAAGATAGCTTTCCTGATGGCCATAACGTCAGCCCGTAGGGTAAGCTACATTCAGGCATTGTCTAGGCGCCCACCTTTTCTTCAGGTAAAAGAGGATAGGGTAATACTTAGACCTGACCCAGCGTATCTACCAAAAGTAGCCTCCAGCTTTCATAGGTCGCAGGAAATAGTCCTCCCATCCTTCCTCCCTAAACCAACTAATGAGAAAGAGGAGAAGCTACACACTTTAGATGTTAGGAGATGCCTCTTAGAGTATCTAGCGGCTACCGATCCCTGGAAGAAGGACAATGCCCTCTTTGTCTCCTACCAAGGCCCTAGGAAAGGTCTTAGGGTGTCCAAAAGTACACTAGCCAGATGGATTAGAGAAGCAATCTCGTTAGCTTATACCTCAAAAGGTAGAGTAGCTCCGGAGAAATTGAAGGCGCATTCCACCAGAGCCGTGGCGACCTCGTGGGCCGAGAGATCGGAAGTCTCCATCGACCAGATTTGTAAGGCGGCCACTTGGTCCTCTCCGAGCACTTTTTATAGTCATTATAGGCTAGACTTGGGTGCTTCTGCAGACCTCTCCTTCGGTATCAGGGTTCTGCAGGCTGTAGTCCCCCCCTAAAGTAGTGATTACTCTCTGTAATTCTCTCAGGTGGTGCTGTCATGGACGACCGAATAAAGTCTTAGTTACTCACCGGTTAACTGTATTTTTCGGAGTCCATGACAGCACCCATAGATTCCCTTCCCTTAGTCAAATTGGGTGTGCACGTCTTCCCTTTGTACATATCCACGGGTGATAAAAATTTAAGTATTAATATTGTTGTACATATAATCATGCATTAACCTTGGAGGTCCTCTTTTATGCTCTGTAATCCAACTGATGCGTGGGAAAGGTGCCGCCCTTTTGTATCTGTAGGTTTTCCTGTTCCTAGGAAGGGTGGATCCCTCTCTCAGGTGGTGCTGTCATGGACTCCAAAAAATACCGTTAACCGGTGAGTAACTAAGACTTTCCACATTGTGACATGGTGGTCCTGGACCTCAAGGACGCACACTATCATGTTCCTATCCGCGAGCAATATCGGAAATTCCTCAGAGTAGCGGTGCAGATACAGTCACAAATAAGGCACTTTCAGTAAGTACATGGCTCTCCCGTTTGGTTTAGCAAACTGGATTTTTACAAAGTTAATATCAGAAGTGACTGCCCATCTCAGAGAAAAGGACGTGTTAGTAGTTCCTTATTTAGACAATTTCCTAATCGTGGGAAATTCTCACTTACATTGCCAGGAACAGGTCAGAATTGTCAGAGACACTTTAGAGACTCTGGGGTGGCCTCTAAACCTGGAGAAATCCAGATTGCAGCCACAGATAATGCAGGTTTTTTTAGGGTTAATACTGGATTCGGTAACCCAGGAGTGCCGCCTTCCAGACGACAAGGAAGGATAGATCAGAGATCTGATTCGAGCATCAGTGTCAAATCCGAAAATGACCCTCAGGAAGGCAATGACGCTGTTGGGGTCCCTAACCACCTGCATACCAGCAGTAAAATGGGCCCAGTTCCATACACGAGAGCTTCAATGGTGGGTGCTAGAAATCGAACAGGTCTTGGAAAAAAAGTTAAGGCTCCTGCAGACGGTCATCCAGTCCCTCAGATGGTGGTTGCACATCGATCTAGCTCCCAGAGGAGAACCCTGGACAATAGTAATATCAAGGATAGTAGCAACAGACGCCAGTCCCTGGATGTGGGGAGCCCACCTAGATGAAATCTGGCTACAGGGCGCCTGATCAGAGGAAGAGAGATTGCTCTCATCAAACAGTTGGGAGCTCCTGGCAGTAGAAAAAACATTGAAGGGTTTGTTACCCCATCTGCAGGGTCATCATGTAAGAGTAATGTCCGGCAATCGAACCACAGTTGCGTGTAAATCATCAATTAGGCACTCGGTCCTGTTCCCTAATGTCAATAGCAGGAAGGATATCTCTTCTGGCAAAAATGCACCTCCTCTCATTGTCTGCCCTGCATATCAAAGGAGCAGAAAACTTAAGGGCAGACTTTCTAAGCCGCAATTGGCTAAAACAAGGGGAGTGGTCCCTGAAGGAATTAGTGTTCCAGCAGCTTGTGGCCATGTGGGGTCGTCCCCAGATCTCTTTGCTTCAAGAAGCCACAGGAAAGTCCGAAAGTTCTGTTCTCTAAATTCGGCAGACAAGCCTCACAGAGTAGACGCGTTTCAGATGAAATGGACACCAGGTCTTCTCTACGCCTTTCCCCTAAAATGCCTGATCCCTTCAGTTTTGAGAAAAATCAGGGAGGACAGCGCCACGGTGATCTTGATAGCTCCGTTTTGGCCAAAGAGGCCTTGGTTCTATTGGCTGAGGACAGTGTCGATAACAGACCCATGGGTTCTTCCAGAAAACCGGGTTCTACTATCCCAGGGACCTTTTCTCCACCCTCAGATGTCCAGGCTGCATTTAACAGCCTGGAATTTGAAAGGTCACTGTTAGCGAAAAGGGGGTTTTCTGCTCAGTTAGTGTCCACCCTGCTTAGTAGCAGAAAACCAGTAACCACCAGAATATATGGGAGGCAGGGCCGGCGTTAGGGGCAGGCAGACCAGGCAGCTGCATAGGGCCCCCGCTCCCCCAGGGGCCCAAGCTAGCGGCACATCACACCACGGCTATGGGGCCCCAGTGAGGCAGGGGGCCCCCGCCGCTGCTATATACCATGTTGGGCTGTGCTGCTATATACCATGGTGGGATGTGCTGCTATATACCATGGGGGTACATTTTACATTATATTCTATGGGGGAGGCTGTGTTATATAATATGGGGGGCTACATTATATTCTATGGGGAGGTGGGCTGTATTATATTCTATTTGGGGCTACATTATATTCTATAGGGTGCTGTATTATATTTATTATATTCTATGGGGGTGATTGCATCATACTCTATAAGGAGGCTACATTATACTATATGAGGAGGCTACATTGTATTCTATGTGGGGCTGCATTATATTGTATGGGGTCTTCGTTATACTTTATGAGGGGGCTACATTATATTCTATGGGGGCTGCATTTTACTATATGAGGAGGGCTACATTATATTCTATGGAGGGGCTACATTATACTATATGAGGGGGGGCTGCATTATATTCTATGGGGGGTTACATTATATTCTGTGGAGTGGTTGCATTATACTCTTGGGTGGATGCATTATAGTCTATGGGGGGTTAAATTATACTCTGTAGGGTGGCTGCATTATACTCTGTGGGGTGGCTGCATTATGTTCTATGGGGTGGCTGCATTATACTATATGTGGGCTGCATTATACTGTATCAAGGACTATGGGGAATACATTATATGAAGAGCTATGGGGTGCATTATACTATGGGAAGTGAATTGTACTACATGGATGACTATGGCGGTGCATTATACCATATGGAGCACTATGAGGAGTGTATTATACTATATGGAGGACTGAGCAGTGTATTTTAATATATGGAGGACTATGAGGAGTGTATTATACAATATAGAGGACTATGGGCCACATTATATGGAGGACTATTGGGTTTAAACTGTAGATGTGCTGCTGATAACATGATACTGTATGGTGATCCATTACTGATAGTTCTGTCCCTATCATTCTTCCTCAGATGGTGGATTGAGGCCAGGAAACAAGTGTTGAACGATTTCAATATTGTCGATCACACTCATTTAGCGACCTGAACTCAGCGCATGTAAATACAACCGAATACTGCTTCTGTATGATGTGCAATATGTTAGCATTTGGGGCCCCATTTTAATCTTTGCCTAGGGCCCCACTTTTCCTAAAACCGGCCCTGGTCCCAAGGAGGGGGTCTAGGTGAGGCAACTGAGCTGGACCTACTACAGGACCTAATGAATCTGGCCACCCACCTATTATTTGCTAAGTCACAATTATATAAGGCCCCTAAGGCTGAAATCTGTACCTTAAGGGTACTAACTGCTAGGCCCCGGTACAACCCCTTCCGAAGGAACTCATGTATGGCCACTAGCGGGAGCTCTCCTTCCCATACTGCAACCACAAGGAATAGGAATTTTGCTCAAGTCCTCCCATCAGGGCCGGTTTTAGGAAAAGTGGGGCCCTAGGCAAAGATTAAAATGGGGCCCCAAATGCTAACATATTGCACATCATACAGAAGCATTTTTCGGTTGTATTTACATGCGCTGAGTTCAGGTCGCTAAATGAGTGTGATCGACAATATTGAAATCGTTCAACACTTGTTTCCTGGCCTCAATCCACCATCTGAGGAAGAATGATGGGGACAGAACTATCAGTAATGGATCACCATACAGTATCATGTTATCAGCAGCACATCTACAGTTTAAACCCAATAGTCCTCCATATAATGTGGCCCATAGTCCTCTATATTGTATAATACACTCCTCATAGTCCTCCATATATTAAAATACACTGCTCAGTCCTCCATATAGTATAATACACTCCTCATAGTGCTCCATATGATATAATGCACCGCCATAGTCATCCATGTAGTACAATTCACTTCCCATAGTATAATGCACCCCATAGCTCTTCATATAATGTATTCCCCATAGTCCTCGATACAGTATAATGCAGCCCACATATAGTATAATGCAGCCACCCCATAGAACATAATGCAGCCACCCCACAGAGTATAATGCAGCCACCCTACAGAGTATAATTTAACCCCATAGACTATAATGCATCCACCCCAGAGTATAATGCAACCACTCCACAGAATATAATGTAACCCCCCATAGAATATAATGCAGCCCCCCTCATATAGTATAATGTAGCCCCTCCATAGAATATAATGTAGCCCTCCTCATATAGTAAAATGCAGCCCCCATAGAATATAATGTAGCCCCCTCATAAAGTATAACGAAGACCCCATACAATATAATGCAGCCCCACATAGAATACAATGTAGCCTCCTCATATAGTATAATGTAGCCTCCTTATAGAGTATGATGCAATCACCCCCATAGAATATAATAAATATAATACAGCACCCTATAGAATATAATGTAGCCCCAAATAGAATATAATACAGCCCACCTCCCCATAGAATATAATGTAGCCCCCCATATTATATAACACAGCCTCCCCCATAGAATATAATGTAATATGTACCCCCATGGTATATAGCAGCACAGCCCACCATGGTATATAGCAGCACAGCCCACCATGGTATATAGCAGCGACGGGGGCCCCCTGCCTCACTGGGGCCCCATAGCCGCGGTGTGATGTGCCGCTAGCTTGGGCCCCTGGGGGAGCGGGGGCCCTAGGCAGCTGCCTGGTCTGCCTGCCCCTAACGCCAGCCCTGCTTGGGACCTAAATTTGGTCTTGAAAGTATTAATGCAGAGTCCATTTGAACCATTAACTTCGGCCTCGGACATGGTGGTCTCATGAAAAACAGCCCTACTTTTAGCTCTCACCTCGGCCCGTAGAATAGGGGATTTGCAACATTGTCAGCAGACCATCCTTATACACAGGTCATGGAAGATGAGCTGGATCTAGGCGCAAGAAAATCCTATCTTCCCAAGGTAGTGTCGACTTTTCACAGGGCTCAGGAGATAGTGTTGCCATCTTTTTGACCTAGTCCCAGTAACCAGAATGAGGAAAGTTTGCATACCTTGGATGTTAGGAGGTGCCTTCTATGTTAACTAGAAATAACAGAACCCTGGAAAAGGCAGAGGGCCCTATTTGTCTCCTTTCAGGGGTCTAGAAAGAGTCTTAAAGTATCTAAGCAGACTTTAACGAGGTGGGTGAGAGAAGCCATAGAGCTAGCCTGTGTCAGCGCAGGTAGGGCTATTCCTGCAGGTCTGAAGGCCCATTCCATGAGAGCCATTGGGCAGTCCTGGGTGGAAAGAGCAGATACCTCCATCGACCAGGTTTGTAAGGTGGCCACATGGTCCTCTCCTTTTACTTTCTCCAGACACTATAGGTTGGATCTATCTGCTTCCTCTGACCTCACATTCGGGAGAAGGGTTCCTGCAAGCTGTAATCTCTCACTAGAAGCTGCAAGTCTCTGAAATTCTCATGGTGCCGTCATGGGTGACTGAAAAACATGGTTATTACTTAGTTGGTAATGTGTTTTTTCATAACCCATGACGGCACCTCCCTATTTAATCACTACTTTTTTCGGTGAGTCGTAGTTGTTAGTGAGCGTGGATAGTAGGAATTTAGATGTATAGTCTGGTAAGTTATTTTGTGTGTACACTAACTGGCGGAGTTCCTCTCATGCTCTGGAAAACAACTGATGTGGAGAGAGAAGCAGCCCTTTTCATCTTTAAGGTTTCCTGTCCTTGAAGGTCGGATCCCCTCTCTCGTGGTGCCATGGGTTACGAATAAACACATTACCAGGTAAGGAATACCCGTGTTTTCCGTAGATCCGTTGACAATTCTTTCGCTTTGCCCATTAATCACAATCCAGAAATGTCAGTGACTGGATGAAAGATGCAAGAGTCTTTCTGGATCCCCGAAACCCACACTGCTTGTAATCAGCGTGTGTTCATATAAGCTAACAGGTCACAGGTGAGGATGTTATCTTTAGTAGCCATTCAAACCCATTTGTGTCAACTTTTGGGCATGTTATAAGGACAAAATCACCAGGGTGTGTGAAATTTTGATAGGGTCATTTGGATGTTTTGGGTTGTCATTATGATTTAAAAACAGAAAACACAGAAGTTTAACAATAAATAGCTTCACCCAACCACTAACCATGAGTGGAGAAAAAGGTTTGGTGTTATCATTCATATTCTCTGAAAAAAGGCCTAGAAAGCAAAAGTTTCACCGGGGTATGTAAACTTTTGAGCACACCTGTATTTATGAGCTGTTGATCTACGGACTGATTCACTGTAAATAAATTCACCTTGTTTTGCAACATTTCATTTTGATTCCCATATTTACTCCCACTCCCGGTATGGATTAGAACCCTACTAGGGCACCTCATCCATTCCCTGTGGAGTGCCATTTTATGATTTTTCTAAATCACTCGTCTCAGTCACAGGAGGATGATGCTACATCTGACAGTGACACGGTCAGATTGAGTCAGGTTTCTACATAGTCGTCAGTCACAATAAGAGTTGATCTTTTACATTGTGGACTTTCAAATTCATCAATGAATTGGTAAGATGTGGTGCACTTGTCCTGATATTGTGGCTTATGTGTACATTACCAATCTGTTCGAATGTGCTTTGCTCTGTATTAGAACACTTGGACCTGTCAGAAAATGTATGAGATGGAATCGCCTAATAAAACTGAATAAAGATCACTTTTATGAGTCTCCCCTGAACATGTACCTGAAACCAATTTGATGACCGACACCGTCAAACATGAACTGAGAAGATGTCTAAAATAGAGAAGTGACAATTTGAAATGACATAACTTGTTGGCCTAACACTGTAAACTATTAATCTCTCTTTGTAATTTATTGTCTTAGGCTGTCAATAATTGAATTGTATTGCAGATTGCATGGAAATGCTATAAAGTTTATAATATAAATAGTAATATAATTCTAATGCAATGTTACTGACAAATATCATTTTTATTCTTGGCAGATGACTGTACCACGAGCTCAGAGGGATTTCTCATGTTTTCAGATTTTCCAGCGAATATTCTTGGTATCACACCAAATACTTATGATGAACATGTCATTCTACCAGATACTCCTCAAGAGCTTCTAAAAACAAATCTGTCATTTGATCTTTTTCAGCAAGTCCTTTTTTCTTCATCAAAGACAAATATGCAAAATAAAAGTCACATAAGCGCTGTTGAACATGAAATAGCTCACATAGGGGAGAAACGATTTTCATGTTCAGAATGTGGGAAAGGTTTCAATTCTAAATCAGGACTTGTAATACATCAGAGAAGTCACACAGGGGAAAAGCCATATTCATGTTCAGAATGTAGGAAATGTTTTACAGACAAATCATGTCTTGTTAAACATCAGAGAATTCACACAGGAGAGAAGCCATATTCATGTTCAGAATGTGGGAAATGTTTTAATCGGAAAGCAAGTCTTGTCATACATCTAAGAATTCACACAGGGGAGAAGCCTTATTCATGTTCAGACTGTGGTAAACATTATAGTTTGAAATCCAAACTTGTAATTCATCAGAGAATTCACACAGGGGAGAAGCCATTTTTTTGCTCCAAGTGTGGAAAAATGTTCAAAGAACAATCAGTTTTAATTTTACATGAGAGAATTCACACAGGGAAGAAGCCATATTTATGTTCAGAATGTGGGAAATGTTTTAATCGGAAAGGAAATCTTGTTTCGCATCAGAAAACTCACACAGGCGAGAAGCCATATTCATGTCCAGAATGTGGAAAACAGTATAGTGAGAAATACATTCTTGTTAAACATCAGAGAAATCACACAGGGGAGAAGCCATTTTATTGTTCAGAATGTGGAAAATCTTTTACAGAGAAGTCACATCTTATTACACATCAGAGAAATCACACAGTAGAGAAGCCATATTCATGTTCAGAATGTGGAAAACAGTATAGTGAGAAATCCTATCTTGTTAAACATCAAAGAACTCACACAGGGGAGAAGCCATTTTATTGTTCAGAATGCGGAAAATGTTTTACAGAGAAATCATGTCTTGTTGCACATCAGAGAATTCACACAGGGGAAAAGCCTTTTTTATGTTCAGAATGTGGGAAATGTTATTATTCCAAATCTTCTCTTGTTAAACATCAGAGAACTCATAGAGGGGATAAGCAATTTTCTTGCTCAGAGTGTGGGAAATGTTTTAACCAAAAAGCACATCTTATTAGACATCAGAGAATTCACACAGGAGAGAAGCTTTTTTCATGTTCAGAATGTGGAAGACGTTTTAGAGAGAAATCATTTCTTGTTAAACATCAGAGCATTCACACTGGAGATGAGCCTTTTTCATGCTCAGATTGTGGGAAATGTTTTAAAGATAAAACAAGCCTTGTTAGACATCAGATAAGTCACACAGGCAACAAGGCATTTTCATGCTCTGAATGTGGGAAAGTTTTTAAAAAGAAATCACTTTTAATTAGGCATCAGAGAATTCACACAGGGCAAAAGCCATATTCATGTTCAGAATGTGGGAAATGTTTTTCAATGAAACACCACCTTGTTAAACATCAGAGAATTCACACAGGGGAGAAGCCATTTTCATGTTTAAGCTGTGGAAAATGTTTTACAGAGAAATCAAGTCTTGATCTACATCAGATAACTCATACAGGTCAGAAACCATTTTCATGTTCAGAATGTGGGAAGGGTTACAATACTAAATCAAGACTTGTAATACATCAGAGAACTCACACAGGGGATAAGCCATTTTCATGTTCCGAGTGTGGGAAATATTTTTGCGTTAAATCAGATCTTTATAGACATCGTAGAATTCACACAGGGGAAAGGCCATTTTCATGTTCCGAGTGTGGGAAATGTTTTTGCTATAAATCAGATCTTTATAGACATCGTAGAATTCACACAGGGGATAAGCCATTTTCATGTTACGAGTGTGGGAAATGTTTTTGCTATAAATCAGATCTTTATAGACATTGTAGAATTCACACAGGTGAAAAAACATTTTCGTGTTCAAATTGAGGGAAATGTTTTAATCGGAAAACATCTCTTCACATGTTAGAAAACGCACACAAAACCGTAGTCCTTTTCTTTATTTAGTTGACAATGTAAAAGAAGAAATACAAGTTATATTAAAGTGTTAAAAAAGAAAGGGAAACACTTTTTAGAGCAGTAAATGATTAAAAATGTTCACAATTACGAGGGGCGCCTGAAAACTTCGAGGCCCACCCATGAAATCTTTTTTGCATGGTCTTGTTTTGCAATGCAATATGTTATTTAGTTAGTTGAATGGTCTCATGAGCAATCTGGATTTATTTTCATTTTTTTGTTTCCGTTACAGCATTTTAAAGTTGGGTTGCAAGGCTGAAATATGGAAATGGAGAAGTTGGCAAAGTTCACACATCGGCTGCTGCAATTCACTCCTGTGGTTTCCAACTGCTTCAGCACCCACCCTATTCCCCTGATTTGGCTCCCTCGGACTATCACCTATTCCCACAGATGAAAAAGCACCTTGGTGGAAGGTGGAATTGCAGCCATTGCAACAGCCATTTCCATTTCCATATTTCAGCCTTGCGACCCAACTTTAAAATGCTGTAACGGAAACAGAAAAAATCTAAATAAATTCAGATTGCTCATGAGACCATTCAACTAACTAAATAACATATTGCATTGCAGAACAAGACCATGCAAAAAAGATTTCATGGGTGGGCCTCAAAGTTTTCAGGCGCCCCTCGTACCATTGACTTATTTGAAACAATTAGTATCCAAATAATACACAGATACTCTTATATATGAACAGTGTGTATAATATATTTTACATTTACAGTACAACTGCAGCATAAAAAGGTTGTTCAGTGATGCGTTTTGTTATCTATTTGACATTGACTATGGAGAGTTGCTGCTCTAACGATCAGGACAGTTGCTAAAGTAATCATCCTATATCCTGCTTGTCTCATCCCATCAATAGGGTGACCTCATAATTTGATGTGACCAGGGGGGTTCATAGAAATTATGAGGTCCCAAATCAAGTCTAAATTGGAAACTCTTTCAAACCACTCACCCCCAAATGAAACTATTTATCATAGTCATGAAAAGTATAATTCACAACGCTAAAAGAGAAATGTATTTTGCACACAATAGTAGTGATGCTCCTTCGTGTTCCACCAACTATGATATACCTTCCATGGTGTGCACACAGCATGATGCCCCCAAAGTATATTCTTACTACACATTTACCCCTACTGTAACTCTTCCACCTGCACTGTAGTATGCCCCCATAGAGCATTTCCGTACACCATATTAATCCCCTTCACTTTGAGATTCTCAAAGCACAATCATTAACAAGTACAAAAAGAGGGAAGAATAGGAAGCATTTAAGGAAACCAGGATGGATGAACACAGAACTTAATGAATGCTAAAAAGGAAGAAAGAAATGTTTATCAAATGGAAATAGGGAGGCCTATCTAAAGAAGAATATAATGCTGTCTGCAGAACCTGCAGGGCACGAATCAGATTATCTAAAGCTGACAATGAATTAAGGCTTCTAAGAGACATCAAAAGCAATAAAAAAGGATGTTGGGGATATGTCAAAAGTAAAAGAAAAGTCAAAGATGCTATAGGATTTTTACAGGATGAAAATGATGAAATGGTAAGACAGGATGTTTAGAAGGCTGAACTTTTAAATTCGTATTTTGCATGTTTTCCCTCAGAAAGGAAATGTAATATCAACTGATCTTCACTGTCCTATTAAGGGAATAGAAGAATCCAGGATATCTATAAACAGAAAGATAGTGAGGAAACACTTAGCTAACCTAAATGAATTCAAGTCTCCAGGTCCAGATGAATTACACCCCAAAGTACTAAAGGAGAAAGCAGAATAAATTTTTAACCACTCCATAATCTTTGAAAAGTCTTGGAGAACAGGAAAAATTTCAGAAGGCTGGAGAAGAGCAAATGTTCCTATCTTCAAAAAAGGCAAGAAGGTAAACCCAGAGAACTATAGGCTGGTGAGTCTGACTTCTAAACCAGGAAAAATATTTGAACAAATTATTAAACAACATGTATGTAAGTACCTGGATAAGAATGAAGTGATTAAGCAGAGTCAGCATGGGTTTGTAACTAATAAGTCATGTCAGACTAACTTAATTTCCTTCTATGACAGAATCACTGACTGGGTGGATCAGTGAAATGCTGTAGATATAGTATATCTCGACTTCAGCAAAGCATTTGACAAAGTATCTCACAATCCTTATTAAAAAAATGACTAAGTATGGAATGGACAAGGCAACTGTTAGGTGGATTCATAACTGACTTAGTGATCGGACCCAAAGAGTGGTCGTAAATGACTGCACATCCAGTTGGAAGAATGTCTCAAGTGGGGTACCACAGGGCTCTGTCCTGGGCCCTGTATTGTTCAACATCTTTATCAATGATTCTGATGAAGGAATTGGGGGTAAACTGATGAAATTTGCTGATGACACAAAGCTAGGAGGGATAGCTAATACTAGAGAAAAAGAGAAAGGATTTAAAAAGATAAACTGGAGCAATGGGCAGCAACTAACAGAATGGTTTTTAACGGAAAAATGCAAAGTGCTACATCTAGGCAATAAAAAAGCATATACAGAATGGGAGGAATGGGGCTAAGCAACAGCACATGTGAAATAGACTTGGGTATACTAATAGATCACAGACTGAACATAAGTCAACAGTGTGATGCAGCAAAAAAGCAAATACAACTTTAGGATGTATTAACAGAAGCATACAGTCTAGATCACGTGAAGTCATTATTGCCCTCTACTCCTTTTCTTTTGGTCAGAACTCATCTGGAATACTGTCCAGTTTTGGGCACCAAATTTTAAAAAGACATCAGCAAATTGGAGCAAGTTCAGAGAAGAGTGAACAGAATGGTGACCGGTCTGCAAACCATGTCCTATGAGGAATGGTGGCAGGATTTGGGAATGTTTAGCTTGCAAAAGAGAAGATTGAGAGGAGACTTAATATCTGTCTACAAATATCTCAAGGGCTGTAACATTGTAGAAGGATAATCTTTATTCTCATTTGCACAAGGAAAGACTAGAAGCAATGGGATGAATCTGAATGGGAGGAGACAGATTAGATATTAGAAAAAACTTTTTGACAGGGTGGTCAATGAGTGGAACAGGCTGCCACGAGAGGTGGTGAGTTCTCATTCAATAGAAGTCTTCAAACACCGCCAGTTTCCTACTCCACACTGATGAGGGGCAATACCCCGAAACAGCTGTATGTGGATGGATACCATGTTTTGGCATAGGTGGTTTCCTTTATTGGAGACTGCCCTTCCCGTGGTTGTTCCTTCCCGGGCAAAAACCTGGCTGGTCATTGCGTTGAGAAACATGTGATGGTGTCTCCGCGGCTTCTGTTTTGCATGTTTTACATATTTCCCATAAGGGATGGGGGCAGTGCTCTAGAATCACTGCGTTGAGAAACACGTGATGGTGTCTCCGCAGTGTCGGATGTTGATCTCCATGAGTTCATTCATCCTCGTTTTCAAACACAGGCTGGACAGATATCTGTCTGGGATGATTTAGTGTATCCTGCTTTGAGTAGGGAGTTGGACCAGATGGCCCCTTCCAACTTTACCATTCTATGATTCAGTTCTACATCCCACAGTACACTTCACACATTGAGGCTCCTAAAGTGCTTACAATATAGTAAGTGGCCTACACCATGTCCCCAATATAGCAAAAGGCCACTATGATCTACCCAATACAGTATGATGCTCCCACTGTGTCCCCTAATTTAGTATGGGTCCCCTCTGGGCTATTCAATACAATATAATGGTTCTTGTGTGCCTTTTAATACAATATGAGGCCACCACTGTGCTTCCCAATACAATTTAGTGCTCCTCATCTTGCAGAAAAATTAAAAGACTCCATAATAATTAATTTTAAAAAATTAGCTACCCTTGTTCCTATGTTTGTGTGGTGTGTGGACTTAGACTACTTGTAGAAGGCACGATGATTGTACCTCCAGCAGCAGAACTGAGGTGCACTGGCTGAATGGTGGAGCAATGAGCTGATCGGTCCTTGTTCCACCATTATATGAAACTTCTATCTCTGTTCTCAGGATGCAGATTCCATTGGAATCGAGATTCCGTTTAGCACTGTGCCCCTGTTCCAACCCGATTCACAGGCTTCATATTGGCCACGAGATCTGCCAACACACCGCTGGATGAGACCAGTTAAGAATCAGAGTTGTCCTGACAGTTGTCCTAATTATTTACAGTAGTCTCCCAATGCCTGATATCAGATCATGTGGATCAGAGAGGTGTAGGATAAAACATTTTCAAATTTGTTACCAATCATTACTAGACATGACCTTTTAAAACTGAGACCCTTCTGTTTTGAACTGTACTCATTTGTTTTGTTTTAAACATCTTTTTATTGGTTTAGCAAAGAGAAAACATTACATGTGACTGATATGATCAAGCATTATTAGTTTCTCACATTTCAAGTTTGATCTTACTAATCGTATATTCACATCTCATATATTACTGCTTGATACTTGTTGCTATGCAGTAAACCAGGTAGTATCCGTCTAAGTTTTATTGCTTAAACTCATGAGTCCCAGACAAAATCTTTGACGTAGATCCCTGGAAAAGATGTACACATCAGTTTCCAGTGTCATTCTATGATCTCGTTCTAGTGTTTGGATCTCTTTATAAAGAGTGTTGTTTTTTTCTTTTCTGCTTTTATTCTTATGCGAGACCATAGAAATCAATTCACCTCTTATTACGGCCTTGTGAGCCTCCCAGATAGTAGAAAATTGAATATTTTTCACTCAAGTTGATCTCAAAGTACTCTTGAATTTTCTTTTTTCTTTTATTTCTAGAGGGTTCATCTGCAATTAAAGTTTCGTTTAGCCTCCAAGGGAAATTATTTGGTCTATGGCCTATCATAAGTTTGTTTATTAAGATGGAGTGGTCGGAGTGAACGCTCGGAATTATTTGTGAGTCTTTCAGATGTAAGGACATCTGGAATTGGGATAAAAAGATAGTCAATTCTACTATAAGACGATTGCGCTTGTGAGAAATGTGAGAAGTCTCGTACAGTGGGGTGGAGAAATCTCCAAGTATCAATCAGTTGGTTCAGATGTAGGGTTGTTCAGATGCGTGTTAGTGCATTCTTAGGAACACTTGATTTCCCAGTAGAGGAGTCTATTGGTGGTTCAAGAGGAACATTCAGGTCACCTCCCAGGATCAAAGTGCCCTCTACAAATTGACTTGTCTCTCATAATTCTGGAAAACCAGGTGTCTTGTTTTGTGTTGGGGGCATATACACATCCTATCGTGACCAGTTTGTGTGCCTATTTCCCCTTTATGAAAATATATCTACCTTCTCTGTCATTAACCATTTCGATATACTGAAATGGTGTATTTTTTGCAAGAGCGATTGCCACTCCCCTCCCCTTCCTGGAAGAGGAAAACGAGTGGAATCATGTATTATAGTAGTGTTTCTCAAAACTCGGGTTTTTTTCCTGTATAAAGTGGGTCTCCTGCAGGAGTGCAATGTCAGCCCCCAATTTCTTAATATGTGCCAATACCTGAGCTCTTTAATTGGCGCGTTCAGACCTCTTACGTTGTATGATGCTATTGTTGTTTCTTGCATACGATCAGCCTTGTCGGGTCAGTGGGCACCGGGGCTCAGGACAAGATGAAAGGTGATTCGCCGATGGACATGGGAAAGGTTGGGGAGGGGAAGAGAGAAAGGTAAAAGACATAAAAGACAAAAAACCATTAGCATATATTCAACAAAAAGGGCTTGTTGCCCTAAATTAATAACGTTCTTTGTAATAAGCAAAATTACAAATACCACTGTAATACCCATCAGGGAGTGTAAAGGAGAAAACATGACAATTTTTCAATTTGTTCCATATGTTAACTAGGCAGTCACTGTGGATCAGCTTAAAGGATCCATACAGAGATGGTTAGGAGACAAGGGTCTCTAATTCAATCGCTGGAGGAATGCTGCTTCCCTGCTTGTCTTTTTCTGCTTCTTTGTTCTTTATAGTTGCTCGCTCTTCTCCAGGGTTCTTTCAATGGCAGCTCCGGAAGACTGAAATCAGTGCGGGCGAGATGAAGATCAGCCAGCGAGTCGAGTTGAATACCCAGCTCTGCACATACTTTGGCAATGTCGGAAGATGACTTAACTGTAAATCTCTTGCCGTCTGCTGTGATGAATAGACCGAATGGGAAAAGTCATCTGAAAGGGAACTGTCTCTGCTTGAGGGCATCTGTAAAGGGTTTCAATAAGAATCTCTGAGACAAGGTTGATGGTGCCAGATCCTGGAAAACACGAGTTGTAGAGCCTTTATATTCCAATGAGCTTAGTGTCCTTGTCTTTTTTAAAATTTTCTCTTTCATGCGGAAGTCCAGAATTCTGCAAATTAGATCTCTAGGGAATTCTGATTGTTTGGGCTTGGGTTTTAGTGCCCTATGTGCTCTCTCAAGAATTAACATCTTTCCTTTTTCTGTGTCCAGCATAGGCAGAAAGAGTTCATAAAGAATGGCTGGTACATCCTCTCGGTCGGTCACCTCCGGCACTCCCCGGACTCTGAGATTGTTTCTTCTGTTCCTGTTTTCAATATCTTCCATTGCAGTATAGAGGGAATTGATATGATCTTCCTGTTGCTGAAGGCCCATTTTTAGATCCCCAGCGAAGGTGGACAGCTTCGACTGCGCCTCCTCCAGCTCGTCCACTCTGCTGCCAATCTGCTGAATGTCCTTTTTAATTGTAGATAAATCTTTTGCAAGGGGGGCCAAGGCTGAGGACAAAATACTTTTAATGAAGCTTCTAGAAATAGGTTTATCTGAGTCTGCAAAGTCAGAGGGATCCTCGTGCGATTCCTCCAAATCTGGGTCATCACCTGGGTCCTTATACTGCGATGGCCCTTGTTTAGGTCCACTTTGCTTTGTGATAAATTTTTCCATCTTTTTGGTTGTTTGTGACCCACTATTAGCGTTTGTGTCAGCTGATCTACCAATCTTAACCATGGTCTGTTTTTGCTGAAAAACAAAAACTGGTGATGTAGTAAGTTTCGCCACTAAAACCATGGGCAGGTATGCGGACTGTTAAATATAATCTCTCGGCAGAAGTGGGACGAGAGATCAGAGAGATTTCTCAACTGGCACTATCCAAATGCACCACTAGATGGGGATCACTCCCCTTTTCCTCACAAGCTTTTCAGTGGCCTAGCCACTAGTGTACTTTATAGCATGGATAAGAAAGAAAGAAAAATAAAAATAATAAAATAATTGCCTAACAGCAGCTTGGCGGTTCATTCAGCAGTGAGCATTATTTTATGAGAGAGAAAGTAGTTTCCCTATGACTCATGGGAGTCCCAGGTCTCCCCATCTCCATGGAACTTTCATATATGTACCTCCCCGGTGGGCATAATGTCAGCTCTTTAAATCATGACAGGAACGGAAAGACTGAGTGGTTGTTCAGAGATAGGTTCGTGCATAGCGTTGCCTCTAATAAATGTTGAAAATGAATGCTCTTATTTGGAGCTTCCAGCTATGATCGCTGCTGCATATATCTTCCTCCGGGGGAGGGGGAGAGCAACTGTTGCTGGGGTGAGTGGGCTTTATGTAGCGCCGTGAAAATACAAGTCAATTTGGCATCAGGGCCTAATGGTGGTTCTCTTGGTGGGTCCCAGCGGCACCTGTTTCTTCCCACTTTACTCGGGCAGATTGTCGCCCCTCTGCTTCACCCGTCACCCACCTAGTGGATGTTGGTCAATCCTCTGTGGTTCTGCTCCTCTGTAAAGGCTGCGTGCAGGCAGAGCTCAGTTCAGTAATAGGAGCAGGGATGTTTCCTCACCCACAGTAGGGGAGGAGGAGGGATCTTCTTGTCTATAGCTGTGAAAGCAGCCTGGCAGCCATATTGGGATCTTGCAGCAGTGTGATCGTATTATCTTCTGTGATGAATATCTTTGGATTTAATGGTCCAGGGGTCCAAGTTAGGTCTCAAAATGTTCCCGGGGAGATAGGGAATAATCCTATGGTGAATTGGAACCTCAAAGTCCGCTTTTGAGTTGCTTTTTAGGGAAATCCTGTGGGAGCTCCAGACTCATGCTTCCTCACATGGCAAGAGCTAGGCCACGCCCCCCTGAACTGTACTCATTTGTTACTTAACTGTTAAAATCTTGTCTCAACCCTATAGAATTGAGAAAAGCTGGTATTTGTATAAATAGTGAACAAAATATTACCTAGTATATAGAATGGTTGACAGGTGCTGATTCAGAATATACAGTAGATTTGATTTCCTTGTCCTGTTAGTAGCATAGAAAATGGAGAAACGCTTCATCCTGTGAGCTGATAATAAAGGTGCTAACTTTAATTGACACCCGAGAATTATATAAGGTGCCCCAGCTCTATTTCGTTTGTGTATTTAAACTTTCATTACCAGGCTAACAATATTATTTGGAGGGAGCCCTATCTTAAAAGAATTTTCCACTACTCATACAACTCCTGAATAAATATGTTCCCCCAAGTAAAATAGTACCAGCTATACTCTCCTCTGGTGTGGTTGCTGGCTCTGCAAGGGCTCAGTGCTGTCTCGTGATCCCTGCAACCAATCAGTGGCTCCTTCACTCTCCCCTCCTTCATATGTAACTGGAAATGAGAGAACACCCGCAGCTCTATCTTCTTGATGACCATTTTGTCTAAAGCAAGAGAGAGTAAAGTGATCGCTGGGATCGTGTGATAACTGTTATGTCTCATAAGCCCTGGGAGAGCCAGTGCCGACACCGCTGGAACAGCACTCATTACGGAGGAGAGTATAGCTGCTATTATTTTACTTGGGGGGTGGAACATAATGATTGAGAAGGGGTTGTCTGAGTAATGGGCAACCGCTTTAAAAAAAATTTATTTTGTAGATGTTTCACATTGAGAGAGATATAAGGCTGTGAGAGAGGCGTCTGACCAATATCCAAGAATTTCTGATACTTTTTGGATATCGGTCAGACGCCTCTCTCACAGCCAAGCTAGATCTCACACTTTGCACTGACGAGGGGCAGTACCCCGAAACACAGTGTCTGCAAATTGAGATTCTGGCTTGGCTTTTATCCTAAGTCATGTAAAAAGGTTCGTTAAAGGGTCGACATTGACTTTTAGGATTGCTACTTCCAATAGATGGCAATAGAGTTCTAGTCCTCTTCCTCTCTGAAGAGACAATTTGCATAATTAGCATATTTCCCAGAGGAGCATTGCGGCTTTAAGTCTCCTCATCTCGACATGCTTAGCATGTCATTCTCCGCAAGGAGAAATGATGCTTCTTGGATATCGGTCAGACGCCTCTCTCACAGCCAAACCAGATCTCACACTTTGCACTGACGAGGGGCAGTACGCCGAAACACAGTGTCTGCAAATTGAGATTCTGGCTTGGCTTTTATCCTAAGTCATGTAAAAAGGCTCGTTAAAGGGTCAACATTGACTTTTAGGATTGCTACTTCCAATAGGTGGCACTAGAGTTCTAGTCCTCTTCCTCTCTGAAGAGATAATTTAAATAATTATCAACAAAGTCTGAAAGCTGTGCTACTGCACAAGGGCAGGAAGTATGCTTCAGTGCCAGTAGGGCATTCTGTGCACTTGGAGGAAAGCTATGAGACATTAAGGTATTGTCACACTTAGCGATGTACCAGCGATCCCGACCAGCGATATGACGCGGTCAGGATCGCTGGTACATCGCTAAGTGGTCGCTAGTGAGCTGCCACACAGGCAGATCTCACCAGCGACATCGCTGGGGTCGGGGGTCGCTACTTACCTGTCACACTAGGCGATCCTGCGTCCACGCTCGTCGCTCGTCTCTCCACAGGAAGCGCCGCAGGAAGCTGAAACAGTCTTGGACATTCTCGCGCGATCAGCGATAACCAGCGGGGGAGCCGGTCGTAGGTAAGTATCAGACACAGCGATGTCGCTAGCAATATCGCTATAACGTCACAAGTTATAGCGATATTGCTAGCGATATCGCTTAGTGTGACAGTACCTTTAGACTTTATTCTCATGAAACTTAAAGGGAACCTGTCATCAAGCTTATGCACAATAACCTACACACAGTGTCAAGTCGGCGCCCTTATACTGATTAAAATGATACCTTGGTTGATGAAATCCGGCTTGTGGTTTTTGTTTAATCTTTATTTTCAGTTGAGTTAATGATATTGTGAGGGACTAAGTAAAAGTCTTTTCCCTCCTGAAATGTGCCCCCACCCTTGGGATTCCACAGATCATTATTTTCTTTTAATTAAAAGAGCTAGGAAGAAGCTCATTGAATCTCTTAACACAAAGGTGCAAACTTTTTTTTGCAGCTGCAGCCAGCTGGCTCTTTTGTCTGACTGAAGCACATGGAGACCCCATCGTACAACAAGTCACACCAGGCTCTGAGGTATTGAATTTGGAAATGACCTATAGTAACAATGCAATATTTCTGAGCCTAGCTGAGCACATTATCGAATCGGCATTCCTTTCCACACGTGCCCGTGTTATTTAGTCACCTCCAGAACCCTGCATTATGGAGGTATAAAGCATAGCTAACAAGAATTACATATGGTAGGCATATTTGGTCTCTATGCGCAGATAAAATCCAGCAGAACCCAGTGACGGCACAATCAAACCATTCAGAGCTTTGAGTGCAAAGTTATTTGCCAGTCACGATTCTGGACACAAAACCTTATTCTCAGACATGGGAGGAGGGAGGCAGCCCAGCCCAGGGGTGGCAGTAGAGTGTGGGGGGAACAGCCTAGCAGATATAAGGCAGACCCTAATTTTGGACTTAGTTTTCTACTGGCAGGAAGATATGTTAGCTGATGCCTGTATGTTTCTGGTGTGCCTTTTCAGCAATTAAATATAAAATTAATCTTGGGCTGCTCTTTTATCTCGATTCACGAATCCCCATGTCTGCACGCTCGGATAGTCAATTGTACGCTACCCGAGTTTGTTTCTATATAAACCTGTTGTTGAACGGGGCTTATATCGAATGAGGAACCAGTGGCAGAATACCATATTGTTTTAGTGAGGAACCCTGGCAGTGACGACCAGGAGGTTTAAGGCTGTGCCCACATAAGCGTTTTTTAAGCATTTTTGAAGCAAATGTCCCGGTCAAAATGCTTAAAAAACGCATAGAAGAAGCATCCCATTAATTTTAAATTAATTCCACACTTTTTGTGCACATTGATGTGTTTTTTTCCGCGCAAAAAAATGCTTAGCGGTAAAAAAAATGTATCGTGCTCATTAATTTTGTGGAAAAGTCCACGTTTTTAGCTATTTTCTATGAGTCAGAAGACGCGCGAAAAAAAAACGCATCAAAAATGCACGGCAGGGGGCAGGGCTTCACGGAGGAAGTCCGCAGCCCTCCGTCCGCAAATGTGAAACCAGCCTTAGGAAGGAGATATTACTCATGGGGATGCATGCTGGGGGTTGTGCAGGGAAGGGAGTGATGTCACTCATGGGGGGATGTGTGGGGATGGTGGTGCTGTTACTTTCATGAGGTTGCATGCTGGGGGACTGATGCATGACGGTGCTGTGTGAAGTTGCATGCTAGGAGGCTCCAAATGGAGGGGGATTATGTAAACCACATGGGGCTGTATGCCGAGCTGCTGCTCGGTGTAGTGGGTGATATTACTTGCGTGTGGCTGCATGTGATGGGATGTGCAGGGAAGGGCTTGATTTCACATGCATTGGGCTGCATGTGGGGGGTTGGTCTGTACAGGAAAGAGGGTGCTGTCAGTCACATGGGGCTGCATGTTGGTGGGGAGGAGAGGGTGATGTCACTCGTGTGCATTTTTCGTTACTTATCTCTAACGTGGCTTAGTTCTACATATTGATTTGTAAAGTTCATTGTTATAGACTTGTATGTATAAATATATTTATGTCTTTCTCTTTTTTGTTAAACTTATTTATTTGTGTTTTTAATAAAACTGTTTGAGATCTGTGAGTTGAATTTTAATTTCTATATTTCCAAAGCTCGGGGTATGTTCACACATTGCAATTTATTGAGTAAACGATCTGCAACAAAGTCCTCACCAACAGACCCGCACTAAATCGCTCAGAGCTCGCTGACCATTTCTTTCCTGTCCTTAGCAACATTTACCATATTTTTTGGACTAGAAGAGGCAATTTTTTTCCCCAAAATGTGGGAGGAAAATTGAGATGTGTCTTATAGTCTGAATATAACTTGTGAAGTGGGGTCACAGGAGACAGGGTCCCTGTGCAGGAAGCTGGCGGCAGAAGTGGGGCAAGGCTGCGGGCCCTCAGCCGAAATTCCAGTCTGCATATGTGACGTGGGAAGCGGCCATCTTCCTGAAGACCACGGCCGGGAAATCTATGCACTCCGCTCTGCCTCACCGCTAACCCCCATCCTTCCATCCCAGGACCCGCAGCCTCGCAAAGTTGAGAAACCCCCTCCTTCCACCGAGGGCCAGCAGCATCGCACCACCGCCATTGGCTTTCTGCAGTAGGGATCCTGCCTCCTGTGACCCCAATCCACTGCCACCCCCCCTCAGGTAAGCTATTAGAAATTTGAACTATAAGAAGGAATCCTATTTTATTAAAAATCTTTTTTTTCCCAATTTTCCTCACCAAAATGTGTTCCATTGTGTGTTATTGTCCAAAAAATACAGTAAATTAAAAAAATAAGTAAATAAAAACATGATAATCGCTAATGTAACCAATTTATCAGGTCTTTGTGACCCATACAGCCTGGTAAGTTGTAGAAATCATATGTCAACATTTTTTAAGGATTTTTATTAAAGGGTCTTCAGTTGCTGAGGGTCTGACTGCTGGTGCCCCCTCTGCTTCTTAGGACAGGCTCTAGCAGAGGTCACTACATATTTTACAGAGCGGTAACAATGCTCCTCTTAGCAATTGAGTATTTTTAGCCAAGAAAGTGGATATAACTCAAATCTATGTACATAGTATACATTAGACCTGGGCAGAATGCAGCCCGCAGGACACATCCAGCCCTCTGGCTTTTCCTGTCTGGCTCATGTACAGAGACAGCCAAAGGGCTGAAAACAGTGTCCCATGGGATGCGGCATGCGACCGCCCTATTGGCGTCCAGAGTTGCCAACTGTCCGCAAATACCAGGACAGTCTATAAAAATATGGCAATTTTTTGCCCGGTCTATAAAAAAAAATGTAAGGTGTCCGTGATTTTTTTTTTTTTAAGCTGAAGAAACATGCAGATTATTTTGACTAATTCTCATCATTTTACAGTGAATGCACATATTGTCTTCATATCAGAATTATGGAGTGTAGATATGTATCATTTACAACCATAATGATTTATTATGATTTTTAACGTGCCCGTACAAATGTTTTTTTGCCTTATTTTTCAATAAGCTGGCCAAAAAAAAAAAGTCAAGTTGGCAACCTTACCAGCATCCCAATATATGGCAGAGGAGGCAACCCTACCGGCATCCCAATATATGGCGGAGGAGGCAACCCTACCAGCATCCCAATATATGGCGGAGGAGGCAACCCTACCGGCATCCCAATATATGGCGGAGGAGGCAACCCTACCAGCATCCCAATATATGGCGAAGGAGGCAACCCTACCGGCATCCCAATATATGGCGGAGGAGGCAACCCTACCGGCATCCCAATATATGGCGGAGGAGGCAACCCTACCGGCATCCCAATATATGGCGGAGGAGGCAACCCTACCGGCATCCCAATAAATGGCGAAGGAGGCAACCCTACCGGCATCCCAATATATGGCGGAGGAGGCAACCCTACCGGCATCCCAATATATGGTGGTGGAGGCAACCCTACCGGCATCCCAATATATGGCGGAGGAGGCAACCCTACCAGCATCCCAATATATGGCGGAGGAGGCAACCCTACCAGCATTCCAATACATGGTGGAGGAGGCAACCCTACAAGCAAGCAACTGTGACAGCAGATGTCACTACATTGCGTCTACTGTGCAGAACGTGAGTGCACACAGGAAAGACAGGTGCAGATTACCATGAGAATGGGAACAAGGTATTTTTTTGTGTGTGTAGATGTATGGGGTCTCATTGGGAGGGGGGATGTGGGCTCATACTGTAAATAAGTGGCTATGTGTGGAGTCTCCTACTATAAAGGGGGCTGTGGTGACCACAATACTGTTTGGGGGATTGTAGAAACACAGGGTCAGTGGTTGCTCTTGTCTGCTGGCCTGGCTGTCTTTAGAAAGAGTGCATGGACCAAGGCTCATACCACTGAACGCCTGCTTTCTTTTCCAACAGGCAGAAAACTACTCAGACAACTCAGGGTGAGGGCAAAACAGTGTGACAATAATTTATTGAACCACCAACACACAATACCATATAGCACAATCACAGCAAATACCCAAATTGGTGCAAATTACATTCTCACCATTCCGCTGACTCGCTTGAATTAGAGCTGCATCCAGGGCCAACTACCCCCAGCAGAGCCTCCTGCGCTTTTGGCGGACCTACACAAGGAGAGGTAATGACAAGCTTACGAAGCTAACCGAGAGCAGTGAGATATGTGGCCAGTTGATCAGATTGTCCCTACCTGGATTCTTAAAAACTTCTCTTAGGTTTCAGTGATAGTCAATGAAGCAGTCCTGGGTTCTTCCAGCTGGGGCCATAGTCCCCTGAGCTGACATCCTGTAGAGTCTCTTGGAAAGAGGAAAAAGTCTCCTTATATAGTTCACAACTGGCCTTCAACCAGCCACCAAAGGTAAAAAGAAAGATGTGAATGAGGTTAACTCATATTATTCACTTATGTAATCTATTTGATTAGTTTTTCCTCCTCTGTTTTGCAAGTCAACAAACTGGCTAGCCTGGACATATCTAGCCATCTCTGTAGTGACAAAGCTAAAATGGAGTTGCTGTACATAGGAAGTTCTTATAGACAATGCTGTGTCCACAGAAATCATAAACCGCTGTACAGTAACTCTGATCTAATCATCTCTGTAGTGAGACAGCTAGTATGGAGTTTCTGTACAGAGGACATCCTTAGGCCGGGATCACACACAACGTGATAAGGCCGAGTCTCGCAGGTTAAAACCAAGCTCTGGCACCGGTACTCCGGAGCGGAGCGTGCAGCCGCACAGCAATACATGGAGCTGCACGCTCCGCTCCAGAGTGCCGGCGCCAGAGCTTGGTTTTAACCTGCGAGACTCGGCCGTATCACGCTGTAGTGTGACTCCGGCCTTATAGACAGTGCTGTGTGTACAGAAATCATAAACCTCCGAGCAGATACTCCGATCTAGTCATCTCTGTAGTGAGACAGCTAGAATGGCATTGTTGTATAGAGGATGTCCTTATAGACCGTGCTGTGTGCACAGAAATCATAAACCTCCGTGCAGCTACTCTGATCTAGTGATCTCTGTAGTGAGACAGCTAAAATAGAGTTGCTGTACAGAGGACGTCCTTATAGACAGTACTGTGTGCACAGAAATCATGACTCTCTGCACAGTTACTCTGATCTAGTTATCTCTGTCGTGAGACAGCTAGAATAAAATTGCTGTATGGAGTTTCAGTATTTCTTGGCAAACAATTACACAAGATTACAGCCCCAATTTATGAAGAACAAAATTTTGCATGCCAGTCTTAAAGGATATATCTGGAACTTAATGGAAAAACAAAAATTGTGCCTAAGCACTAAGAAGCAGGTAGTTGCCACCTCCCTGCCTGTTGTGCTCAGTGCCATTCTTCCCACACACAGAGCAGTCACAGACCGACACTGAGATTCAGCTAACATGACAGAGTGTGACTTCCGACTCATTCTAATTCACAGTGGGCTCCCCCAGATAGGCAGCGGGAATCTGTCTGTCAGTCAGAATGAAGTCAGCAGTCCCGCCCTGTCAACAGAGCAGAGCGGAAAAGAAGCCTCTGGTCTGTAGACGTGACATCAGTAGAGGCAGCTGAATCTCCGGCAGGAGCGTCTGTGACGGCTCTTTACCGGGGAAGAACGGTGCCGAGCACAACAGGCAGGGTAAGCAGCAATTACCTACATGTTTGTGCTTAGGTACATTTTTTGCTTTTCACAAAGTCACGGATATCCCCTTTAATGAAGAATGCATTTTTTTAAATGAATAAAATTAGTTTTTGATTATCACTTTTTGTCATATAAAACATTACACAGATCTCTGATAGTTTTGATAGAATTCAAATTTTCCTGTATGTCCACAAGTCTCGGCCAGAGACAATAGTGGCGAAAATTACACAATTGTTCTCCAGTGATTCCCGACTACTCTGGAATAATTTATGTCACTTCAGTGTTGTATATTATGATGATTCTGTTGGTTGCGCTCTTTTATGATGACTGTCAGTTGCGCTTTTTTATGGTGACTGTCGGTTGCTCTCTTTTATGATGTCTCATACGGTTGCAGTATTTTATGATGACTGTTGGTTGTGCTCTGTTATGGTGACTGTCGGCTGAGCTCTTTTATGATGAATGTCAGTTGTGCTTTTTTATGGTGACTGTCGGTTGTGCTCTTTTATGAAGTCACATACGGTTACACTCTTTTATGATGACTGCCAGTTGTGCACTTTTATGATGACTGTCGGTTGCTCTCTTTTATGATGACTGTCAGTTGTGCTCTTTTATGA
Organism: Dendrobates tinctorius; assembly: GCF_039654945.1. NCBI lineage: Eukaryota > Metazoa > Chordata > Amphibia > Anura > Dendrobatidae > Dendrobates > Dendrobates tinctorius. The sequence continues at coordinate 647,684 of NW_027361822.1, forward strand.
TATCTGTCGGTTGCGCTCTCTTTTATGATGACTCTCGGTTGCTCTCTTTTATGATAACTGTCGATTGCGCTCTTTTATGATGACTGTCAGTGGCGCACTCTTAGGATACCTGTCGGTGGTGCTCTCTTTCTCCCCATGAAGCTCCGCCCTCTCCTCAGTGTCGCTGCTGCGGCCAGGACGGTGACAGACGGGAGACGTCACACTCTGGTGACACTGAACAATCAGCGCTGAGCGCAATTATTTATATTACAGAAAGTGACAAGAAAAATGTAAGATTTATAAATCAGGAAAAAAAGAATTTTACCCAAATCCATAAACTCTAGAACAGAGTAAAGACCCTTCCTGACTGACCTGTGATGTCTGCGCCATTATAACCTGCAGCCATTCCAGAAAAAAGACGGACGAGGCGACTACAATGGAGACTGGAGGAGGAGCTCCCCATAGCCACTCCATTCTAGACGCCTCAGTGCTGAGCTGCCTGCAGCGGAGGGAGAATGTGAGGCCGCGCCCCAGCACTGCGACCTATCACCTCACACTGAGGGCTACAGCGGAGCGGGAAATGAGGAGCACAAAACATCACCTCACATCTACAACCCCTGGCAAAAATTATGGAATCACCGGCCTTGGAGGATGTTCATTCAGTTGTTTAATTTTGTAGAAAAAAAGCAGATCACAGACATGACACAAAACTAAAGTCTTTTTAAATGGCAACTTTCTGGCTTTAAGAAACACTAAAAGAAATCAAGAACAAAAAATGTGGTAGTCAGTAATGGTTACTTTTTTAAACCAAGCATAGAGAAAAAATTATAGAATCATGAAAAACAAGCCAACAAAAAAACGCTCCAACACCTCACTAGTATTTTGTTGCACCACCTCTGGCTTTTATAACAGCTTGCAGTCTCTGAGGCATGGACTTAATGAGTGTCAAACAGTACTCTTCATCAATCTGGCTCCAACTTTCTCTGATTGCTGTTGCTAGATCAGCTTTGCAGGTTGGAGCCTTGTCATGGACCATTTTCTTCAACTTCCACCAAAGATTTTCCATTGGATTGAGATCCGGGCTATTTGCAGGCCATGACATTGACCTTATGTGTCTTTTTGCAAGGAATGTGTCAGGAACACTGCACTGAACTTGCTCACTGAGCCAGTGCGCGTGACCTGAGTAAAGCGAACTGTGCTCAAAGATACCTGTCGAGCGGGCAGCAGCCGAGTAGGTGCGTACTTCAGACCCACAGGACCTGAAGCATGTGACTGCTGGGGGCGTGGCCTAAGCTCCAGAGAGCCAGGAGCTGCAAGAGAACTCCTAGCAGGGTAACTGTGAGACAAAGTTACCAAGGGGCATAGACAGGGAGGATAGTCAGGATGTAGCCAATGAGTCATACACAGAGATAGCTGCGAGGTACAAGAGGGGCGAGCAGAGAGTAGTCAGATAACAGGCAACGAGTCATACACAGAGAGGATAGCGCAGTACCGAATCAACAGGCAAACTCACAACGGGGAACAGAACCGGGTCAGAACCATATAAACAAGTTATAACAACGAACAGGCACAGGCACACGGAGGTCACCACACTCGGCCAAAGGCAAAAGTATAACTGACAGGGGTTGGAGCTTCCCAGGGGTTTAAGAAGCTCTCCCAAAACCAAAAAGAGGCCACAATCATTAACCCGAGGTGTGTAGGTCAAAACCTGCACTGAGCTCCAGACATTAACCCCTGACGTGCAGCTCAAAAACCTGCACTGGGATCATGACAGTACCCCCCTCTCAACGTGGGGCCTCTGGACCCCCAGGCTTCCCTGAGTAATTTGCATGGACAGCCCGAACCAGGCGATCTTCATGTATAGAGCGAGCAGGGACCCATGAGCGCTCCTCTGGTCCATATCCATTCCAGTGGACCAGATACTGCAAAGAGCGGTGCACCCGCTGAGAGTCCACAATATGTCCGACCTCATACTCCAATTGACCCTCCACCAGCACTGGAGGAACAACATGCTCGGAGTCCTCTTTGACAGAACCTACGGATTTCAACAGAGATTTATGAAACACATTGGATATTTTTAAGGAGGCGGGGAGGCACAACCTATATGCCACTGGGTTGACTATCTCCATAATCTCGTACGGACCAATGAACTTTGGTCCCAACTTAGCTGATGGTACCTTTAAGTTGATGTTACGTGTGGAAGGCCAAACTTTCTCTCCCACCTGAAACATGTCACCCGAGGCTCTCTTTTTGTCAGCAAAATATTTTTACCTTCCCTGGGCCCGAGAGATATTACGCTGGACTTCAGCACAGAGGCTTTTTAACCGTTCAACGGACCCCTCTACAACCGGAATCCACCCGTGAAAACTCCCCAAAATGCGGATTAAACCCATAGTTAATCAGGAATGGGGACATGTTGGTGGACTGACTCACCCGGTTGTTAAAAGCGAATTCCGCCAACGGTAACGCATCACACCAATCCTCCTGTCTGGCAGAGGTCAGACACCTGAGAATTTGTTCCAGGGATTGATTGGTGCATTCTGTCTGACCATTACTCTCCGGGTGATATGCCGACGAGAAGGAGAGTGAGATGCTCAATTTCATACAGAATGCCCTCCAAAATTTGGCCACAAACTGCACACCTCTGTCAGACACCACATTCAGGGGTACCCCATGCAATCGGACCACATGCTGCACAAACAACCTTGACAATGTTTCTGCTGAGGGTAATGCTGCCAAGGGAATGAAATGGGCCTGTTTAGAAAGCCTATCCACCACCACCCAGATCACGATATTGCCCCTGGAAGGTGGAAGGCCGGTAATAAAATCCATGGAAAGATGAGTCCATGGCCTATCAGTAACCGGTAAAGGTATGAGTTCCCCAGCCGGCCGGTTCTGTGAGCTTTTGGAACAGGCACACACACCACAAGCAGAAACAAATTTCTTGACATCGGACCTTAGTGAAGGCCACCAAAAACCCCTGGCTACTGCCTCTCTAGTGGCCGTGATACCTGGATGAGCACTTAGCCTAGACTCATGAAACTCCTGCAGAAGTCTAGGCCGCAATAACTCTGGAACAAACAATTTATCCCCTGGCCTGGTTGCTGGAGCTAGGGCCTGAGCCCTTAGCATTTCTTGTTCCAACTCAGATGAGACCCCCGCCACTACCACCCCTGGGGGAAGAATGGTGGACGGCTGCTCGGGGGGAGACACTGGGTCAAAACTTCTGGACAGGGCATCCGCTTTAACATTTTTGGACCCCGGTCGAAAAGTAATGGAGAACTGAAATCCTGAAAAAAAAATAGTGACCATCGGGCTTGTCTAGGAGTAAGCCTCTTAGCAGATTCAAGGTATGCCAAATTTTTGTGATCCGTGACAACCGTGATAGGGTGAGCCGCCCCTTCCAAAAAGAGCCTCCATTCCTCAAACGCCAGCTTGACCGCAAGAAGGTATCTATTGCCTACATCATAGTTTCTCTCGGCTGAAGAGAACTTCTTGGAGAAGAAGGCACAGGGTCTGAGATTGGTAAGGGTGGCCGGACCCTGGGACAGCACTGCCCCCACCCCTACTTCAGAAGCATCCACCTCCACACTGAATGGTTTGGATGGGTCTGGTTGGACCAACACCGGGGCGGATATGAAACATTTCTTAATAGCTGAGAAGGACTCCTTAGTGAGTACAGACCAATTTTTTTACATCAGCACCCTTCCGGGTAAGATCCGTGAGTGGTTTAACCACTTGTGAGAAACCTTTAATGAATCTCCGATAATAGTTTGCAAATCCTAAGAAGCGCTGGAGCCCCTTGAGATCTCGAGGCTGAACCCAGTTAGCGATTGCCAGCACCTTCTTAGGATCCATACGAAACCCCTCACAGGACACAATCAACCCCAAAAAAGACAGTTTCTGTTCAAAAAATGAACATTTTTCCAATTTAGCGAGCAATTGGTTCTCCCTGAGTCTCTGGAGAACTGTCTGTAGATGTTGCAAGTGAGATTGGCTGTCCGGGGAATACACCAAAATGTCATCCAAATAAGTAGAGTTGAGCGACTTTTGCTTTTTTAGGGTCGCGTTTCGTTTCGTGAAACCCGACTTTTCCAAAAGTCGGGTCGAGCAAGATCGTCCGATTATAGGGAAAAGTCGGGGTCGTCCCGAAACACGAAACCCAATGTAAGTCAATGGGGAATAAAAGTCGGCAGTGAGAGGAGGACAGGAAACACACCTACAGTGCCCATTTGAATGCCAAAAGCATCAATTCTTCTTACTTAAGCTTGTCAACCTTAATTAACTTCATAATACAAGTTACGCACTGAAAAATGGGGGTTATTTGGCTAAATTTGTGGGGGGGGAGGGCTGGCTGCAGGTTTTCATGTGCCCTGGGCGAAAGAGCGCCCCTTTAACACATACCACAACTCATCATGCTCCGATACGGCAGAGAAATAGCGGTATAGAACAATGAAAAATACCTCACTTTTTACATCTCATGACGAGGCCCATCTATTTCTCCATACAAAATCATTGGTCCCATATAATGTTTGAAACAGTATATGATGAGCTCCACATAATGCTACAGTATATGTTGGTCCCCATGGATGAAGCTCCACTGTCTTATGGGCCCAAATAATGCTCCAAACATAATGGGCCCCATTTCTACTGCTCTAGTGTATAATGGGCCCTGTAAATGCTGCTCCAGTGTCTGATGTCCACCTTTGGAATGTTCCAGTGTATGGTGGGCCCCATCTATCATTCTCCAGAGTATAGTGCTCCCCAAAAATTGCTGTCCCAACATAGAAAACAATCAAATAAGTCTCCTCGCTAGGGAATCCCTGTACTTGTCTGGACAGGTGCTGTAGCTTGCTTAACAGCTCGCCAGCCGTTCTCACGCCCAGTATGGATTGCACGTGATTGCACAAAAGTTAGAAAGGGTACCGTATCCCTGGATAACATGTATGGATAGCGTACACATTCAAAATATATGTCTATACAGCATGAGGCAGGCTCAGACGGTGTTAGGCCCAGTATGGATTGCACGTCATTGCACAAAGGTTAGAAGGGGTACCGTATCCCCGGATAACATGTATGGATAGTGTACACATTCAAAATATATGTCTATACAGCATGAGGCAGGCTCAGACGGTGTTAGGCCCAGTATGGATTGCACGTCATTGCACAAAGGTTAGAAAGGGTACCGTATCCCTGGATAACATGTATGGATAGCGTACACATTCAAAATATATGTCTATACAGCATGAGGCAGGCTCAGACGGTGTTAGGCCCAGTATGGATTGCACGTCATTGCACAAAGGTTAGAAAGGGTACCGTATCCCTGGATAACATGTATGGATAGCGTACACATTCAAAATATATGTCTATACAGCATGAGGCAGGCTCAGATGGTGTTAGGCCCAGTATGGATTGCACGTCATTGCACAAAGGTTAGAAGGGGTACCGTATCCCCGGATAACATGTATGGATAGTGTACACATTCAAAATATATGTCTATACAGCATGAGGCAGTATGGATTGCACGTCATTGCACAAAGGTTAGAAGGGGTACCGTATCCCCGGATAACATGTATGGATAGTGTACACATTCAAAATATATGTCTATACAGCATGAGGCAGTATGGATTGCACGTCATTGCACAAAGGTTAGAAGGGGTACCGTATCCCCGGATAACATGTATGGATAGTGTACACATTCAAAATATATGTCTATACAGCATGAGGCAGTATGGATTGCACGTCATTGCACAAAGGTTAGAAGGGGTACCGTATCCCCGGATAACATGTATGGATAGCGTACACATTCAAAATATATGTCTATACAGCATGAGGCAGGCTCAGACGGTGTTAGGCCCAGTATGGATTGCACGTCATTGCACAAAGGTTAGAAAGGGTACCGTATCCCTGGATAACATGTATGGATAGCGTACACATTCAAAATATATGTCTATACAGCATGAGGCAGGCTCAGACGGTGTTAGGCCCAGTATGGATTGCACGTCATTGCACAAAGGTTAGAAGGGGTACCGTATCCCCGGATAACATGTATGGATAGCGTACACATTCAAAATATATGTCTATACAGCATGAGGCAGGCTCAGACGGTGTTAGGCCCAGTATGGATTGCACGTCATTGCACAAAGGTTAGAAGGGGTACCGTATCCCCGGATAACATGTATGGATAGCGTACACATTCAAAATATATGTCTATACAGCATGAGGCAGGCTCAGACGGTGTTAGGCCCAGTATGGATTGCACGTCATTGCACAAAGGTTAGAAGGGGTACCGTATCCCCGGATAACATGTATGGATAGCGTACACATTCAAAATATATGTCTATACAGCATGAGGCAGGCTCAGACGGTGTTAGGCCCAGTATGGATTGCACGTCATTGCACAAAGGTTAGAAGGGGTACCGTATCCCCGGATAACATGTATGGATAGCGTACACATTCAAAATATATGTCTATACAGCATGAGGCAGGCTCAGACGGTGTTAGGCCCAGTATGGATTGCACGTCATTGCACAAAGGTTAGAAGGGGTACCGTATCCCCGGATAACATGTATGGATAGTGTACACATTCAAAATATATGTCTATACAGCATGAGGCAGGCTCAGACGGTGTTAGGCCCAGTATGGATTGCACGTCATTGCACAAAGGTTAGAAAGGGTACCGTATCCCTGGATAACATGTATGGATAGCGTACACATTCGAAATATATGTCTATACAGCATGAGGCAGGCTCAGACGGTGTTAGGCCCAGTATGGATTGCACGTCATTGCACAAAGGTTAGAAGGGGTACCGTATCCCCGGATAACATGTATGGATAGCGTACACATTCGAAATATATGTCTATACAGCATGAGGCAGGCTCAGACGGTGTTAGGCCCAGTATGGATTGCACGTCATTGCACAAAGGTTAGAAAGGGTACCGTATCCCTGGATAACATGTATGGATAGCGTACACATTCAAAATATATGTCTATACAGCATGAGGCAGGCTCAGACGGTGTTAGGCCCAGTATGGATTGCACGTCATTGCACAAAGGTTAGAAGGGGTACCGTATCCCCGGATAACATGTATGGATAGCGTACACATTCAAAATATATGTCTATACAGCATGAGGCAGGCTCAGACGGTGTTAGGCCCAGTATGGATTGCACGTCATTGCACAAAGGTTAGAAAGGGTACCGTATCCCTGGATAACATGTATGGATAGCGTACACATTCAAAATATATGTCTATACAGCATGAGGCAGGCTCAGACGGTGTTAGGCCCAGTATGGATTGCACGTCATTGCACAAAGGTTAGAAGGGGTACCGTATCCCCGGATAACATGTATGGATAGCGTACACATTCAAAATATATGTCTATACAGCATGAGGCAGGCTCAGACGGTGTTAGGCCCAGTATGGATTGCACGTCATTGCACAAAGGTTAGAAAGGGTACCGTATCCCTGGATAACATGTATGGATAGCGTACACATTCAAAATATATGTCTATACAGCATGAGGCAGGCTCAGACGGTGTTAGGCCCAGTATGGATTGCACGTCATTGCACAAAGGTTAGAAAGGGTACCGTATCCCTGGATAACATGTATGGATAGCGTACACATTCAAAATATATGTCTATACAGCATGAGGCAGGCTCAGACGGTGTTAGGCCCAGTATGGATTGCACGTCATTGCACAAAGGTTAGAAGGGGTACCGTATCCCCGGATAACATGTATGGATAGCGTACACATTCAAAATATATGTCTATACAGCATGAGGCAGGCTCAGACGGTGTTAGGCCCAGTATGGATTGCACGTCATTGCACAAAGGTTAGAAAGGGTACCGTATCCCCGGATAACATGTATGGATAGGGTACACATTCAAAATATATGTCTATACAGCATGAGGCAGGCTCAGACGGTGTTAGGCCCAGTATGGATTGCACGTCATTGCACAAAGGTTAGAAGGGGTACCGTATCCACGGATAACATGTATGGATAGCGTACACATTCAAAATATATGTCTCAGGAGGCAGGCTCAGACGGTGTCAGGCACAGTATGGATTTGACGGCCCAGATTACACAGCGGAGGAGCAGGGAGAGGTAAAGATTGCAAATGCTGGGGCCCTGGCCAAGCAAGGGGGGCCCACTCGTGGGCGTCGGTACTGGCACTGGGCCCCTCATAGTACAGCGGTGTGTCTGACGGCGGGTGTGCACCACCGCCGTCAGAGACACTTGATTGCACTATGAGGGACCCTGTGCCAGTGCCCGCGCCCAAGAGTCGGCCTACCCACCAGTCCAGGGCAACGGCACTCGCACGGTGTCGTGCGCTAGGTGGTGACACCGGCCATGGGGGGGAGGCAGCACAGTTAGGGAGTTTTAGAAAGTGGCATATGTTGATGTTGGACATTCAACTGATGCAAAAGGCGAAATAGGTGAAGTACCAGGAAGAGGTGGACCAAAGCAAGCCATTTTTCTGTCACCCTATGTGTCATCAGGGGAAGGTGGGACAAAATCCTTGGAAACCCATGCGTGGTTCATTTTAATGAAGGTTAGATCATCCACATTTTGGGTTGACAGACGGGTCCTTTTTTCTGTCAGGATTGATCCAGCTGCACTGAAGACTCTTTCCGATAGCACACTTGCAGCTGGGCAAGCGAGCTCCTGTAAGGCATATTGGGCCAATTCAGGCCAGGTGTCCAGTTTAGCGGCCCAATAGTCAAAGGGGAATGACCTGTGTGGGAGAACATCGATATGGGAGGAAAAGTAGTTTGTAACCATAGTTGACAACTGCTGTCTCCTGTCACTTTCCATCGATGCAGTATTACCAGTTGTGTGAGCGGTATTTGAAAAATCAGTCCACAACATTGTCATGAAACCCCTGTCTCCAACGCCACTTCTGCTGTGTGCACCACGAACACCTCTGCCAAGCTGCCCCCGGCCCGTACGGCTCGTGTGAGAACCATCACCGCTGCTGTGTGCTGGGAATGCCTCAAGCAACCGATTTACCAGAGTTGCTTGTTTATTAGCCAATATTAGGTCAAGGTTCTCCTGTGGCATGATGTTTTGTAATTTGCCTTTATAGCGTGGATCCAGGATGCTGGCCAACCAGTAGTCGTCATCGTTCATCATTTTGGCAATGCGGGGGTCCCTTTTTAGGATCCGCAAGGCATAATCTGACATGTGGGCCAATATTCCCGGTGTCAATGATACACTGCGAGTGCTGGGTGGAGGAGCACTTTCTGGCAAATCCACATCCCTCCAGTCATGCACAAACCCTGTACCAGACCTTGCCACGCCAACATTTTCACTTGCCCCACGAGATGCATCCTCCTCCCCTAAGTAATCATCCCCATCATCCTCCTCCTCCTATTCTTCCTCCACCTCGTCCAGGAGAGGTCCCTGAGCAGACAATGGCTGAATGTCATCAAGGATTCCCTCCTCCTCTTCCTCCTCATCAACATTGGCTGCAGACGCCTGCTCCTTAAGGTGCGTCAAAGTTTGCATGAGCAGACGCATAAGTGGGATGCTCATGCTTAGGATGGCGTCGTCTGCGCTTACCAGCCGTGTGCATTCCTCAAAACACTGAAGGACTTTACAAAGGTCTTTCAGCTTCGACCACTGCACGCCTGTCAACTCCATGTCTGCTCTCAAAGTGCCTGGCCGTGTATCCTCCCACAAATGCATTATGGCCTGCCTCTGCTCGCACAGCCGCTCCACCATGTGCAGGGTGGAGTTCCACCTTGTTGCAATGTCGATAATGAGGCGGTGGTTGGGAAGGTGGAGCAATCGCTGCAGCTTCTGCATACGAACGGAGTGTACAGGCGACCGGCGGATGTGCGCGCACAGTCTTCGCACCTTCTGGAGCAGGGCTGTTAACTCCGGATAATTTTTGAGGAAGCACTGCACCACCAGGTTCAAGGTGTGAGCCAAGGAAGGTATGTGGCTGAGTTTTGAAAAGGCTATGACTGCCACAAAATTACGGCCGTTATCACTAACTACCTTGCCTGCCTCAAGATGTACACTGCCCAGCCATGACTCAGTTTGTCGCTTCAAGTACTCGGCCAGCACCTCGGCGGTGTGTCTGTCGCCCAAACACATCATCTGCAACACAGCCTGCTGACGCTTTCCACTAGCTGCTCGATAGGGGGACACATCGTGTGCAACAGTGGCAGCTGCAGATGGAGTGCTCGTACGACTGCGCTCTGTGGACGAGCTGTCGCTTCTGGAGGAGGAGGAGGAGGAGGGTCGAACGCCTACAGCCAACTGTTTCCTATACCGTGGGCTAGGCAGCACTGTCCCACCACCGCTGTCCCCTGTGGACCCTGCATCCACCACATTAACCCAGTGCGCAGTGATGGACACGTAACGGCCCTGGCCATGCCGACTGGACCATGCATCAGTTGTGAGGTGCACCTTTCCGCTCACTGACTGCTTGAGTGCATGGACAATGCGGTCTTTCACATGATGGTGGAGGGCTGGGATGGCTTTGCGAGAGAAGAAGTGGCGACTGGGTAGGTCATAGCGTGGTACTGCATAGGCCATGAGTTCGCGGAAAGCTGTGCTTTCCACCAACCGAAAGGGCATCATCTCAAACGAGATTAGTTTGGCAATGTGGGCGTTCAAACCCAGTGTACGCGGATGAGAGACTGAGTACTTTCTTGACCTACTCATAGTGTCTGGGAGGGTGAGCTGGACTTGAGAGCTGCATATGGTGGAAGTAGCGGTGGACAGGGCGGACTGAGAGAGGGTTGATGATGGTGATGGAGTTGGTGTTCTTTCTGATGGCCTAGAATCAGTCTTTCGTTGATATAACAGTGGGATTCCCTGACTGCTGTGGCCTTGCAACGACACCTCAACATTTGCTGCTGTGCTAACCGGTGGGCTTACAGTGGGGGAAACAATGTAATGTAGCGTTGCTGACTACCTTCGTTGTGATCAGTTGCACATGTGGCACTTGAGGTTTGGTGTTGTGTCCACGCTTGCAAGTGCATGCTGGTTAAATGTCTAAGCATGCAACTGGTATTCAAATTTTTCAGATTTTTCCCTCGGCTAAAGGTCTTTGCGCACTTCTTACAGATAACCTTGGCCTGATCATGAGGATTTTGTTCAAAAAAGTGCCACACTGCACTCTTCCTACTTTGGCAGACATTTTGCGGCCTAGCACGCTGTGATCTTTTGACCCTCTGGACAAGCTGTCCAGCAACTCTTTTGATGTTTGGAACCTGTCTTTGGAGTGCTCCGGGCCTGCCAGATAACAGCTGTTGCGATGTCGATGTCTGCTGTGGATGCTCCTCATCTGAGCTATTGGAAGCAGCACCCTCTTCCCCCAATGGATGCCAATCTGGGTCAACAACTGGGTCATCCATCACCTCCTCTTCTATGTCATGTGCACCTTTCTCTGTGTCACCGTGTATGGTGGTATAGTGTGCGGGAAGGGGCACCTGAGTCTCATCAGGGTCAAAATCTGGCTCTGTACACTGCGAAGACAATGTAGTGCTCTGAGTGAATGTACCAGCAGAATCATCCATCAGCGGCTGTGCATCAGTGCACTCCATGTCAGATTCATCTTGGCCTGGGTAATTCACCATTTGACTTGATAATCCAGGCATGGTATGTGAAAACAGCTCCATGGAGTAATCAGTAGTATGGCCTGCGTCATCCTTCAATCTTGGTTGGGGTGAAGGACACAAGGAAAGGTGTGGTTCATGAACATGAGCCTCCAATGACGACTCAGTGCTTTTACTTTTTACAACTGAAGAAGAGGAGGCGATAGAGCTGGAGGCTGAGTCAGCAATGTAAGACAAAACTTTTTCCTGATGCTCTGCCTTTAAAAGCGGTTTGCCAACTCCTAGAAAACTAAGCGTTCGAGGCCTTATGTAGCCAGACAATGACGCAAGGTCAGCACCTCCTGCATTCGGTCCTATTTTGCTCTTGCCACTACCATCAGATCCACCACCAACACCATCATTACCAGCTGCCAACCCCCGCCCAATTCCACGGCCTCTTCCACCAGCCTTCCTCATTTTTGGTAGAAATGTAGACAAAATCCAACAAACTATATAGTAATGTAAAACAAGGTACAAGGTGTCTATAGGACAGGGGAGTTTTAGAATTTCTGCGTACACTTGTGGACAGTGGACACTTGTGGATTGTGTGCGGCCCACTGATATCTGAGCGCTATGTGACACGCTCGATGGCACAGCTGCCTGTGACCAAAGTGACGAGAGGATAATGGAGATTTTGAATCTCTGCGTACACTTGTAGACAGTGGACACTTGTGGATTGTGTGCGGCCCACTGATATCTGAGCGCTATGTGACACGCTCGATGGCACAGCTGTGACCAAAGTGACGAGAGGATAATGGAGATTTTGAATCTCTGCGTACACTTGTGGACAGTGGACACTTGTGGATTGTGTGCGGCCCACTGATATCTGAGCGCTATGTGACACGCTCGATGGCACAGCTGCCTGTGACCAAAGTGACGAGAGGATAATGGAGATTTTGAATCTCTGCGTACACTTTTGGACAGTGGACACTTGTGGATTGTGTGCGGCCCACTGATATCTGAGCGCTATGTGACACGCTCGATGGCACAGCTGCCTGTGACCAAAGTGACGAGAGGATAATGGAGATTTTGAATCTCTGCGTACACTTGTGGACAGTGGACACTTGTGGATTGTGTGCGGCCCACTGATATCTGAGCGCTATGTGACACGCTCGATGGCACAGCTGCCTGTGACCAAAGTGACGAGAGGATAATGGAGATTTTGAATCTCTGCGTACACTTGTGGACAGTGGACACTTGTGGATTGTGTGCGGCCCACTGATATCTGAGCGCTATGTGACACGCTCGATGGCACAGCTGCCTGTGACCAAAGTGACGAGAGGATAATGGAGATTTTGAATCTCTGCGTACACTTTTGGACACTGGACACTTGTGGATTGTGTGCGGCCCACTGATATCTGAGCGCTATGTGACACGCTCGATGGCACAGCTGCCTGTGACCAAAGTGACGAGAGGATAATGGAGATTTTGAATCTCTGCGTACACTTTTGGACACTGGACACTTGTGGATTGTGTGCGGCCCACTGATATCTGAGCGCTATGTGACACGCTCGATGGCACAGCTGCCTGTGACCAAAGTGACGAGAGGATAATGGAGATTTTGAATCTCTGCGTACACTTTTGGACACTGGACACTTGTGGATTGTGTGCGGCCCACTGATATCTGAGCGCTATGTGACACGCTCGATGGCACAGCTGCCTGTGACCAAAGTGACGAGAGGATAATGGAGATTTTGAATCTCTGCGTACACTTTTGGACACTGGACACTTGTGGATTGTGTGCGGCCCACTGATATCTGAGCGCTATGTGACACGCTCGATGGGACAGCTGCCTGTGACCAAAGTGACGAGAGGATAATGGAGATTTTGAATCTCTGCGTACACTTTTGGACACTGGACACTTGTGGATTGTGTGCGGCCCACTGATATCTGAGCGCTATGTGACACGCTCGATGGCACAGCTGCCTGTGACCAAAGTGACGAGAGGATAATGGAGATTTTGAATCTCTGCGTACACTTTTGGACACTGGACACTTGTGGATTGTGTGCGGCCCACTGATATCTGAGCGCTATGTGACACGCTCGATGGCACAGCTGCCTGTGACCAAAGTGACGAGAGGATAATGGAGATTTTGAATCTCTGCGTACACTTTTGGACACTGGACACTTGTGGATTGTGTGCGGCCCACTGATATCTGAGCGCTATGTGACACGCTCGATGGCACAGCTGCCTGTGACCAAAGTGACGAGAGGATAATGGAGATTTTGAATCTCTGCGTACACTTTTGGACAGTGGACACTTGTGGATTGTGTGCGGCCCACTGATATCTGAGCGCTATGTGACACGCTCGATGGCACAGCTGCCTGTGACCAAAGTGACGAGAGGATAATGGAGATTTTGAATCTCTGCGTACACTTGTGGACAGTGGACACTTGTGGATTGTGTGCGGCCCACTGATATCTGAGCGCTATGTGACAAGCTCGATGGCACAGCTGCCTGTGACCAAAGTGACGAGAGGATAATGGAGATTTTGAATCTCTGCGTACACTTTTGGACACTGGACACTTGTGGATTGTGTGCGGCCCACTGATATCTGAGCGCTATGTGACACGCTCGATGGCACAGCTGCCTGTGACCAAAGTGACGAGAGGATAATGGAGATTTTGAATCTCTGCGTACACTTTTGGACAGTGGACACTTGTGGATTGTGTGCGGCCCACTGATATCTGAGCGCTATGTGACACGCTCGATGGCACAGCTGCCTGTGACCAAAGTGACGAGAGGATAATGGAGATTTTGAATCTCTGCGTGCACTTGTGGACACTGGTGGATTGTGTGCGGCCCACTGATATCTGAGCGCTATGTGACACGCTCGATGGCACAGCTGCCTGTGACCAAAGTGACGAGAGGATAATGGAGATTTTGAATCTCTGCGTACACTTTTGGACACTGGACACTTGTGGATTGTGTGCGGCCCACTGATATCTGAGCGCTATGTGACACGCTCGATGGCACAGCTGCCTGTGACCAAAGTGACGAGAGGATAATGGAGATTTTGAATCTCTGCGTACACTTTTGGACACTGGACACTTGTGGATTGTGTGCGGCCCACTGATATCTGAGTGCTATGTGACACGCTCGATGGCACAGCTGCCTGTGACCAAAGTGACGAGAGGATAATGGAGATTTTGAATCTCTGCGTACACTTGTGGACAGTGGACACTTGTGGATTGTGTGCAGCCCACTGATATCTGAGCGCTATGTGACACGCTCGATGGCACAGCTGCCTGTGACCAAAGTGACGAGAGGATAAGGGAGATTGGATTGCTTTTAAAAAAGCAGTTTGCGGAGCAGTGGGTAAACAGCAATGCCAGCGTGTCAGGAAGCCTTAAAAGGCAGCCCAACAACCAACACCACTGTTACACCACAATATAGCCTCCCCTTGCACTGCACACACAGTGACTTGTGTGTTGTGCAGGCCAAATCGCTAGCAGCAGAAGCAGTTTTTTTGTTTTCTTCCCTGCCTAACGCTCTCCCTACAGAATCAGCAGCAACCTCTCCCTATACTAAGATCGGCAGAAGTAAGATGGCGGTCGGCGTGCACGCCCTTTTATACCCCCTGTGACGCCCACCAAAGCAAGCCAATCACTTGCATGCCCTTCTGAAAGATGGTGGTGACCCGTGCCTATGTCATCACGTTGCCCACAGTGTCCGTGGATCCTGATTGGCTGAAAAAGAGCGCAAAACAAACTTTTGAAACGCGACTTTGGCGCGTAAGTCGCCGACCTCGTGGCCGACCTCCTAGGGTCGGGTTTCGTTTCATGAAACCCGACTTTGCCAAAAGTCGGCGACTTTTGAATTTTTTCGACCCGTTTCGCTCAACTCTACAAATAAGTAATAACAAAACGGCCTATCAGGTCAGAAAACACCACATTGATGAAATTCTGGAAACTAGCGGGCGCATTAGTTAACCCAAACGGCATTACCAGGTTTGCAAATAGTCCTTCTGATGTGAGGAACGTAGTTTTCCACTCGTCCCCTTCCCGAACCCTTATCAGATTATAGGCCCCCCGGAGATCTAACCACTGGGTCCCAGCTAACTGGTTGCATAAGTCTGGGATGAGGGGAAGCGGGTAAGTGTTCCTAACCGTTATCTTGTTCAGTTCCCGAAAGTCGAGGCACGGCCGCAAACCACCATCTTTCTTCTTCACAAAGAAGAATCTTGCTGCCACAGGTGACACAGAAGGCCTGATATGCCCTTTGCGGAGACTCTCAGCTATGTACTCCTTCAAGGCTTGGCGCTCATGCCCAGACAAATTGAACAATCGAGCTTTAGGTAACTTAGCTTCGGGTACTAAATCAATGGCACAATCTTAGGGTCTATGTGGTGGCAGCGCCTCAGCCTCACTTTCGGAAAAAACATCCTCAAAATCCTTCAGGTACTCCGGAATACCTTCCAGACCGACAGACGACACAGATACGGATTTAACAGTGTTAACAAGGTGTCCCAGGTTACCACATTTATCCTTGCATAAGTCAATGGTAGGATTATGGCGTTGAAGCCAAGGCATCCCCAGTACCAGTCCTGCAGGCACGTTATCTAGCACAAAACAACTTAGTTTTGCCACATGAGTGGAACCCACTTTTAGAGAAAAAAGTTCAGACCTGCAACAGATACCGTTCTGGGTAAGAGGGGACGAGTCAATTGCCACAAGTTTAACAGGATCCTGAAGCCTGACTGTCCCTATCTTATTAAGAGTCATAATTGTGGTATCAATCAGGTTCACAGCAGAACCACAGTCAACAAAAGCAGTAGTCTGAACCGGACCATTACCAAGTTCCAGTTCCACCTGCAGCACCATTTTTGCACGTGAGGAAAATTGTACCTGAAGGTCTGGGTAGCCTTTTTTTTTTAACATTTTCCTTTTTTCTCCTTTTTCTCCCTTTTATCTTTTGTTTCTCTTCCTTCCTTCTCTTTTTCCTCTTCCTACCCTCCCTTTTTCCTCTTCCTACCCTCCCTCTTCTTTCTCCCTTTCTTCCCTTTTAAAATTTTTTTTCTTTTTTAAAAATTTTACAATTTACACATAAAAAGAGAAATCAATCATAATCACTGAAATGTTAACCCTACCTGGAGACTATTTCTATAGTGAGATTGAGTCCCTCGGGATATAACGTCTCTAACTTAAACATCCAGTAACTTTCTCTTCTAATAAGGTTACTCAGCCTCTCATCACCAGACTCCTTGATATGATAAATAATGGTCAATCTTATCTTCCCTGGATCCTTATTATGACTCCCTGCAAAATGTCGGGACACACTATATAATTGGTAGCCCGAACGGATGTTCTGTCTGTGCTTGTTCAATCTTGCATGTGCTGTTTGAATGGTCCTTCCCACATATTGGCGCCCACAAGGGCATTCCAACAGATTATATATGTGGACTGACAAGTAACCCTATGTTTGATCTGGAATGTCTCCTTGGTGGTGTTAGAATGAAAATTCCTCGCATTATCCTGAATCACTCCACAACACAAGCATTTGGGTACTTTACATGCAAAACAGCCCCAGCTGCCATTATTATTTTCATATGACATTTTATATTTCCGCGTTATGTTACTTGGCGCTAATAAATTTTTTAAACTTCTATTTTTTCTATAAATAATATTTGGTTTGTCGGGAATCATTGGGGCCAAAAGAGGATCTCCTTGTAAAATGAACCAATGTTTCTCCAACAATTTACGTACAATTAATCTAGAATGACAGAAGGTAGTTATCAAACTCCATTTAGTCCTCTCCATATTTACCCCAGGTGTTCTATTTTTCTCCTCCATCTTTTTTATACATAAATCTTGTGTGAAATCACACGTCCTTTTATAAGCATCTTTTAAAAGATTTTTTGGATATCCTTTCTCTACAAACCTCTTTCTGAGGATTCTGGATTCGGTTTGGAAGTCTTGGTCAAAAGTGCAATTTTTTCTTATTCTCCAATATTGGCCATAGGGCACATTCTTCACCCACCCAGGGAGGTGCCCACTGTCAAACCTCAAATAGCTGTTGACATCAACCGGTTTGAAATGTGTTGCAGTGGACACCATCCCCAGGCCGTCAAGCCGCACCCATAAGTCCAAATACTGGATGGAATCAGTTGAAATGGTAGCCATAAAGGTTAGTCCCCAATCATTCATATTTTGATTATTAGCAAAAATTTCTGCCTCTTCCAGCGACCCCCTCCACAAAATGAACAAATCATCAATGAACCTTCGATAAAAGGCCACCCCTTTTTTTTCAATACTGGGCTGCGCAATGAGGACGGACTCCACCGCACCCATGAATAAATTGGCATAACTGGGTGCGAATCTCGTCCCCATTGCGCAGCCCTTTAACTGGCGGTAGAGCTCCCTCTCAAAGGAAAACACGTTATTATTCAAAATGAACGAGAAAAATTCCCTTTGTTCAACTGGCATGGTAGTATCATTCATTAAGCAGTCATTAACCACTTTGAGGCCTAATTCATGTGATATATTATTATAAAGGGCTGTGACATCCAATGTAATCAGGATGCATCCCTTCATTGGGGGTAAATTCCTCAGCTCACTGATAAGTTGCGATGAGTCCCGCAAGAAAGATTTTAACTGTTTTACATATTTCTGTAAAAATAAATCTACGTAGTGAGATAGCTTGCATGTTATAGACCCAATGCCCGATATAATGGGCCTGCCTGGGGGGTTTATCGGGTCCTTATGCAATTTGGGTAGAAAGTAAAGAAATGGTACTTTATATTGTGCAATATCAAGAAATTTGCGTTCTTTTTTGTTAATAATTTCCCTCTCATAGGCTCCCTTAATTAAAGAATTATAATTCAAAAAAATCTCGATATTAGAATCATATTCTAATTTTTCATAAAAATCAGCATCTTCCAAAATCCTTCTCCCTTCCTCTATATACCATGCCCTGTCCATCATAACTACCCCCCCTTGTCGGCACTACGCATGACAATATTTTCATTTTATCCCTAATAGAGGTAATAGCTTCTCTTTCACCCCACCTAAATTGTACCTCCTTTTTGGTTGTGAAATTGCCCTAACTTCTTTCAAAACAAGTTGCTGGAATGTCTCAATATGGGACCCCTTATGATGAAGAGGATAGAATTTATCATTAGGATTCCTAACATCGACATGTAACATGTCCTTAATGGGCTCTAATCCTTCATGAGCACTAGGGAATTCTTGAATATTAATTCTACTTTTATTTTTCTCTTCCAATAAAAAGTGCCTTTGTATGGTGAGTTTCCGGAAAAATTCATTGAGATCCAAATATAATGAAAAAGTGTCTAAATCCGCAGTGGGGCAAATGGAGAGTCCCTTTCCCAAAAGGGATTTCTCCTCCTGTGTAAGAACATGTTTGGAAAGATTATAGATCCCCAATTCTCTTTCACTGCAACTTTCTTTTACTACATCTAATCTCTTCTGGGGCTGGCTTTTGATCTCTTCAATGTGGTCTCCTGATTTAGAATACCCCCCTTTTCTGGAACATCCACTCCCCCTTGTCCCCTTCTCCCCCTTTTCTCTTGGGGTGGCGGCCTAGAGCCACCCGAAAAAACTGGGTGATTTTGGAATCCTTCAGAACCATCTTTCTCTTTTCTGGTATTATAGGGGCATCCACCCCATTAAGTACCCCATAAGTACTCACCCTTGCTGTCTCTCTTGCTAATGGCATAATCAATAAAGAACTGTTCATATTCAAATTAGATGTATCAGCCTGATTATTGGAACCCCCACCCCTCGGAGGGTCATGGGGTTCTCCAATAACACCCATTGGATTCCCACTGTTCACACCTGTCAGATCCCCTAAGAATGGGGCACCCTGTTTATTCAGTTAGGGAAACCAATTTTAATACAGGTACACTCATTGCACCTCTCTTTCCATTTTTTTCCATGAAAAGATGGTAACACATTGCAAGTAGAGATGAGCGACTTTGACTTTTTTATGGTCAAGTCGGGTTTCATGAAACCCAACTTTCTCAAAAATTGAGTTGAACGAAATCGGCCGACTATCATGAAAAGTCGAAGGTCCGACTGAAACATGAAACCCAATGCAAGTCAATGGGGAAGCAAAGTCGGCAGGGTGTGGAGGACAGTAAACACACCTACATGCCAGACTGCTTTTTTAAAGTGAGCGAAAAATCTCTCTCTCTCTCCCCAGACGCTGCACGTCATCTCGTTGCCCACAGTGTACGTCCTTGCTCAGTGGCTGAAAAAAGTCACGTGCAAATGTGACACCCCAAAGTCCGGTTGTCACAGTGACATTGCCTCCCTCTAAGAGGTGAAGTCATGCTTGGAGGCAGAAAGGGGACCCCCATGCCAGGTAACATAGATTAAATCACAATTCCTGCTGCAGGTCAGAAAAGGGAGCTGCCTTATAAATTCTGACCAGCAGAGGGGGTTGGTGAGTCAGCTAGAAGTGAGCTGAGGGGGTTGTCATGGAAACGAGAGCAGCTGTGAGCTGAGAGAAAAATGACAAGACAGTTAAACGTGAGGTAAAAAGATCTTTCTGGAAGATCCAGTCAGTTCAGGAGAGGGAGCTGATCTGTGAAGAGGGAAAGGACATGAGCAGAGATGGAGAGGCTCTGGGGAAGCTAAAAAACTGCATATAGCAGACCCCAGAGCGAAGCGCTAATAGAGAGAAAAGGGACGTCAGAGTCCTTGGTGGTCAGGAGCTGTATGTCCTGATCGCCGAATCTGAAAGTACAGGGGATTATAAATTCTTGTGCGACATTGCACACCTGAGGGCACGGCAGCAGATAAGGAGCCCAGGGCTGACGGTGAAAAAGGACAGTACCCGTGGAATAGGCTCATGCTGACAGCCATACAGGTTAGTGAAATCATCACGCAATTGAGGGTCTCAGCTTAGTTACAAACAGCAGAGACCCACACACAAAGCGCAGAAGGAAGGTCCTAAACCCCCATCTGGCAAGGTGGATCCCCTGAATACCTCCAGGCGAGCCGGACTCATTCCATCACCTGTATGTGGTACTCCGGATTGCAACCAATTGCCAGTAAAAGGTAAAGAAACTGCACCTCTCTGTGTCCTCCTCTCATTTATCTGCACCCCAACGTTCACAGCCATCTTAACTATTAATCAAACACCTTTGCCCTGGGACTATTGCTCTACCTGTGGAGAGCTATTTTCACCTCAGCTGCGACACACTAACAGTCTCAGGGGAACAACACCGCAGCGCTGGTCACCTCTGACCAGAATACCACAGGTGGCGTCACGTATTTAATCATCTATAAACTTTATCTTCATTTTTAACATCATCACAACTTTCCCCCTTTTTCCCCCAATTTTATTATTTAATGGATGCCCCGGGGCCACGGACTGGGTCGCCGTCACCATGACACCGTCCCCCATCGAAGTCGACGGGCCCAGTAGCGAGTACCCAACGGCCCTGTGCCACGCGCCAAGGGCGCTCCAACTGGCATCACGAACAGGATTTAGCAAGTGTAGCAAAGCTGGGTAAAGGAGCCTGGCAAAGCTGGGTACTGTGTGCCATAGACTTTATTAAATTGAGTGCTAAAGATTTGACTGAGCTTTCAAGTGAAAAACAGGAAGAAAATGCCCAACGCGGATGAAGATTCAGCGGCGGTCGCAGCCGCAGCCTCCATAATGCCGCTATCAATGCCATATATAAGAGGAGCAGCCTGGTTACCTCAGTACTCAGGGGAGTCGCACACCCTGAGCGATTTTAAGGAAAAACTATGTAGTTTGTTCAAAGTGTGCCCCCTGTCAGAAAGCCAAAAAGTCAGTATCCTCATTGGCCAGTTAACTGGCCGGACACTGATAAAGGAACTGTCAACATAGTAACATAGTTTTGAAGGCTGAAGGAAGACCTTTTGTCCATCTTGTTCAGCCTATTTTTAGTGCAGCTGTTCTGCATTGTTGATCCTGGGGAAGGTAAAAACCCACAGAGTAGAAGCCAATTTTCTCCATAGGGAAAAAAATTCCTTCCCCTAAGCTGCGTCAACCATCTACCTATAATATTCTGTTATTCGTAACCTTCTATACTGTTACTCACAAGAAAAGCATCCATTCCTTTCTTAAATTCATTCAGTGAGTTGGCCATCACCACGTCCTCAGGAAGAGAATTCCAGAGCCTCACTGCTCTTACCGTGAAGAACCCTCTTCTATGCTGGTGCAGAAATTGTCTTTCCTCCAAACGAAGAGAATGTCCCCTTGTTCTTGTCACAGTCCTTGTTACAAACAGTTCATTGGAGAGATCTCTCTATTGCCCTCTGATATACTTGTACATATATATATTAGGTCTCCCCTATGTCTTCTCTTTTCTAGAGTAAATAGACCTAATTTTGATAACCTTTCTGGGTATTGTAGTGAACCAACTCCATTTATCATTTTAGTAGCCCGCCTTTGAACCCTTTCAAGTTCAGTAATGTCTTTCTTGAGCACCGGCGTCCAAAACTGCACACAATACTCCAAGTGTGGTCTGACGAGTGATTTGTACAGAGGGAGAATTATGTTTTCATCTCGTGTCCCCAGACCTCTTCTAATGCATCCCATGACCCTATTCGCTTTGGTGGCAGCTGCCTGACACTGGGCACTCCAATTTAGCTTCTTATTGACTAAGATTCCTAAGTCTTTTTCCATGTCTGATTTCCCCAGCAGTTTCCCATTTAGTAAGTAATTGTAGCATCTGTTTCTCCTTCCCATGTGCATAACCTTACACTTATCTGTGTTAAACCTCATTTGCCATTTTTCAGCCCAATTCTCCAATTTACTCAAATCTGTCTGTAGTTGAAACTGTCCTCCTTTGTGTTAACTACCTTACATAGTTTTGTATCATCTGCAAATACTGATATTTTACTGTGTAAGCCATCCACTAGATCATTAATAAATATATTAAATAGTAGGGGGCCCAATACAGAACCCTGTGGTACCCCACTAGTAACCCTGGCCCAATCTGAGTATGCGCCATTAATAACCACTCTTTGTTTTCTATCACTAAGCCAGATACCTACCCATCTACACACATTTTCCCCTAGCCCAAACTTTCTCATCTTACTTACCAATCTTTTATGTGGGACAGTGTCAAATGCTTTAGAGAAGTCGAGATAAATGACATCCAATCATTCTCCTTGGTCCATTTGAGAGCTTACATCCTCATAGAAGCTGATCAGGTTAGCTTGACAGGAGCGATCCTTCATAAATCCATGTTGATATGGTTAAACATTTATTAACATTGAGATATCCCATAATGGTATCCCTTAGAAACCCTTCAAAAATTTTACCCACAACAGATGTTAAGCTTACCGGCCTATAGTTTCCAGGTTCCCTTTTACACCCTTTTTTGAATATTGGTACCACATTTGCTTTCCGCCAATCAAAAGGAACAGACCCTGTTTCTATAGAGTCTTTAAATATAAGGAATACAGGTCTGTCTATCACATTACTTAACTCCCTTAATACCCGAGGGTGAATGCCATCAGGGCCTGGTGATTTGTCAATTTTAATCTTACTAAGGCGGTTCTGCACTTCTTCCTGGGTTAGGCAGGTAATACATAATGGGGAGTTTACATTATCACTCTGCATTTCCCCTGGCAAATCCTTTTCCTGTGTGAACACTGTTGAGAAAAAAGTATTTAAAACATTTGCTTTTCCCACATCGCTCTCTATGATTTCACCCTCATTGTTCTTTAAAGGGCCGACACCATCAATTTTTATCATTTTACTGTTTATATAATAAGGCTATGTGCACACACTGCAGATTCACCTGTGGATTTTTATCTGCAGAACCGCAGGTAAAATACCCGCGATTTTACCTGCGGTTTTGCTCTGCGGTTATTTTCTGAGCTCCTATTTTTGAGGACATTGTCCCAATCAATTCGGCGAAGGTCCTCTCTAAGCTGATCAAACTTTGCTTTCCTCAAATTCAGCGTTTTTGTAATCCCCTTCCAGGGCACCTTACTACTGAAGGACAAGTGGAATTGTATTATATTGTGGTCACTGTTCCCTAGGTGCCCATCCACTCGTGCTTCTGTTATTCTATCTGGCCTGTTGCTTAAAATTAAGTCCAGAAGGGCTGTCCCTCTAGTTGGGCCCTGCACAAGTTGTGACAGATAATTATCCTTGGTCACTGACAGAAATTGGTTTCCTTTCTGAGATACGCAGGTTTCAGTTTCCCAGTCTATGTCGGGGTAGTTGAAGTCCCCCATAATAATCACCTCATTGTGATTTGCTGCTTTGTCTATTTGTTTCAATAATACATTTTCAGTGGTTTCTGTTATATTTGGTGGCTTATAACAAACCCCTATGAGGATTTTATTACTTTTCCCTCCTTGTATCTCCACCCATAGAGACTCCACCTCTTCATGGGAAGGTTGTTAAAGGCAAACATACTGGTAGACCAAGAAAGACATCAAAACGTCAAGACTGGAAACTTAAAGCAAAATGTCTACAAAACAAATGAGGAATGAATGGGAGGAAACTGGAGTCAACGTCTGTGACTGAACAGTAAAGTAAAGCGTCACCGATTTTGTGACACAGCAGCGATATCGCTATCGATATCGCTATGTGTGATACTTACCTCCAACCAGCTCCCCCACTGTCTGTCGCTGATCGCGCAAGATCGTCAAGTTCCATTTCTCGTCAGGCACTTCCTGCTGGGCTTCCTGCTGGCACCAACGAGCGACGCGTGGACGCGGGAGGATGTCAGGATCGCCGCGTCTGAAAGGTAAGTAATGACCGCTGCTGCGTCGCTCCATTGCTGTGAGATCTGCCTGTGTGACAGCTCACTAGCGACCACTTAGCGATGCACCAGCGATCCTGACCGGGTCGTATCGTTGTCGGGATCGCTGGTGCATTGCTAAATGTAAAGGGGCCTTAAGAAACCGCCAAAAGGAAATGGGATTTACATACAGAAAAGCTAAACAAAAGCCATCATTAACACCTAAACAGAAAAAACAAGGTTACAATGGGCTAAAAATAGCAATCGTGGACTGTGGATGACTGGATGAAAGTCATATTCAGTGATGAATCGCGAATATATCACATATATAATGTGATGATGCTGGAACTTTTGTTTGGTGCCGTTCCAATGAGATTTATAAAGATAACTGCCTGAAGAGAACATGCAAATTTCCACAGTCATTGATGATATGGGGCTGCATGTCAGGTAAAGGCACTGGGGAGATGGCTGTCATTACATCTTCAATAAATGCACAAGTTTATGTTGATACAGGAAAGATGTACCGTTTGCCCGAAAATAAGACACCATCTTATATTAATTTTTGCTCCGAAAGTTGCACCATGTCTTATTTTCGGGGGGGGGGGTGTCTTATTTTCATGAGAAACATTCCAGCGCGCTCTACCCTTATATAAGGAACGTTCTGTAGCATAAAACCAGTAGTCAGACATATAGACCATTCAGCAGAAAAGCTGACAACAAATGAAAGTAACACACTACGGTACGGTACTGTAATTGCCTGACTCCCACACAGGGCCACAAAACATAAGGGCTCTAAAATGGCTCCTACACACTTTCTGGACACTGTACCGCTACCGTAACAATCACCCACAGCAGTTCCTTTACCGTAGCAGCCCCATCATCATTTTGAAGCCCCAAATATTCCCATCATCCCATTGCAGCCCTCATCATCCCTTTACAGTCCCCAATACAGCACCCCCATCATTCCATTACAGCCCCCATCATTCTACAGTACAGTATTGCAGCCTCCCATCATCCCACATCATCCCACTGCAGCCTCCCATCATCCCGGTATCCCACTGCTGCCTCCCATTATCACAGTATCCCACTGCAGGCTCCCATGTGTGTACCGTACACACACACAGACACACACACCCATACACAGACACACACACACCCTTACACAGACACACCCACACCCATACACACCCATACACAGACACACACTTTCACTTTCTTACTGGTTTCCTCCACGGTGCTGCTTTCAGTAGTGCTTTGCTGGTGCAGGAGCCCTGGGCCAATCAGAGCGCAGGAGCCCTGGGTCAATCACAGCCCAGGAACAATCAGAGGCTATGGATGACGTCAGCTGGCCCATGGTTCCTGCGCTGTGATTGGTGCAGGGCTCATGGGCGGAGATCGGCACACAGCTCCGAGGCTGTGATTAACTCCTGCGAACAGCGCGGCTACAGTGGCAGGCACCGGAGGGCACCGGACAGCGGGAGCGAGACACAACTGCATGCCCCATGCAAAGAACAAGGTATGCCTTATTTTCGGGGGGTGCCTTATATTAGCAAGCACAGTGCTCCCCCTAGCATTCCTTACTTTCGGAGGGTGCCCTATTTACGGGGAAACAGGGTATATCTTTGTACAGTGTTAGCCAGTAGATAGAAAAATATTCAGAATTGAGAGTCATCAGTGGTTGATACCTTTTAATGGCTAACTGAAAAGAAGGTAACACATTACAAGCTTTCGAGACTACTCAGGTCTCTTCATCAGGCATTGACTATTACAACATCTGAAGAATCACATATATATGCACAACACAGCACAGGAATAATACAATAGATAAGACAAGTGATGTGAAGCAGAACTATCATTGTGGGAGAGGGAGAAACATAAATATTAATAGTAACATTTATGTTTCTCCCTCTCCCACAATGATAGTTCTGCTTCACATCACTTGTCTTATCTATTGCATTTTTTCTGTGCTGTGTTGTGTATAAATATGTGATTCTTCAGATTTTGTATTAGTCAATGCCTGATGAAGAGACCTGAGTAGTCTCGAAGGCTTGCAATTAGAGTTGAGCGAAACGGGTCGGTCAAATTCAAAAGTCGCCAACTTTCGCTAAAGTCGGGTTTCACCGAGCGAAACCCGACCATAGCATGAGGTCGGCCATGCGGTCGCCGACCCGAGTGCCAAAGTCGTATTTCCCAGAATGCTTGTGGAGCGCCCTTGGCGTGCAGCGCGCGGCGCAGGGCCGTGGGGTAGCCGGTACCGGGCCCGTCGACTTCGATGGGGGACGGTGTCACGGCGGCAGCGACCCGGTCCGTGGCCCTGGGGCATCCATTAAATAATAAAATAGGGGGAGAAAGGGGGAAAGTTGTTTGTGATGATGTTAAAAATGAAGATAAAGTTCATAGATGATTAAATACGTGACGCCACCTGTGGTATTCTGGTCAGAGGTGACCAGCGCTGCGGTCTTGTTCCCCTGAGACTGTTAGTGTGTCGCAGCTGAGGTGAAAATAGCTCTCCACAGCTAGAGCAGTAGTCCCAGGGCAAAGATTTTTGATTAATAGTTAAGATGGCTGTGAACGTTGGGGTGCAGATAAATGAGAGAAGGACACAGAGAGGTGCAGTTTCTTTACCTTTTACTGGCAATTGGTTGCAGTCTGGAGTACCACATACAGGTGATGGAATGAGTCCGGCTCTCCTGGAGGCATTCAGGGGATCCACCTTGCCAGGTGGGGGTTTAGGACCTTCCTTCTGCGCTTTGTTTGTGGGTCTCTGCTGTTTGTAACTAAGCTGAGACCCTCAATTGCGTGATGTTTTCACTAACCTGTACGGCTGTCAGCATGAGCCTATTCCACGGGTACTGTCCTTTTCACCGTCAGCCCTGGGCTCCTTATCTGCTGCCGTGCCCTCAGGTGCGCAATGTCGCACAGGAACTTACAATCCGCTGTACTTTCAGATTTGGCGATCAGGACATACAGCTCCTGACCACCAAGGACTCTGACGTCCCTTTTCTCTCTATTAGCGCTTCGCTCTGGGGTCTGCTATATGCAGTTTTTTAGCTTCCCCAGTGCCTCTCCGTCTCTGCTCATGTCCTTTCCCTCTTCACAAATCAGCTCCCTCTCCTGAACTGACTGGATAATAATAATAATCTTTATTTATATAGCGCCAACATATTCCGCAGCGCTTTACAGTTTACCGGTTTCAAAACACAAGTCATAAGTAACAACGTTAGCAATACAATAATTAAAGCAAAATAAGATGAAATAAGACTACCCTGTTCGTGAGAGCTTACAATCTACAATGAGGTGAGGGAGATAAAAAGTACATGTGTGTATTTACAATGATATATTTACAATGAAAGTCCAGCTATCTTGAGGGAGTGAAGGATGGATGGAGATAGTGAATGGGCTACACACGCACACTTGCACATACAATGACTTTAATTAGTGAACGTGATAGGCCACTCTGAACAAATGTGTTTTGAGGGAACGCCTAAAACAATGCAAATTGTGGTTAGTCCTAATTTCTTGGGGTAGAGCATTCCAGAGGATAGGAGCAGCACGGGAGAAGTCTTGGAGTCGGGAGTGGGAGGTATGGATTAGTGCAGAGGTTAGTCGAAAGTCGTTTGCAGAGCGCATCGATCAGCTAGGCCGATAGACAGAAATGAGGGAGGGGATGTAGGGGGGTGCCGCACCGTGGAGAGCTTTGTGGGTGAGAACAAGTACTTTGAATTGGATCCTATAATGAATGGGCAGCCAGTGTAATGACTGACGAAGAGCAGACAGGTCCGAGTACCGATTAGCCAGATGGACGACCCTGGCTGCTGCATTAAGTATGGACTGGAGAGGGGATAGTCAAGTTACGTGGAGGCCATTTAATAGAGCATTGTAGTAATCCAGGCGGGAGTGGATCAATGCTACAGTGAGGGTTTTTGTTGTTTCCATGGTGAGAAAAGGGCGGATTCTAGAGATGTTCTTTAGGTGTAAGCGGCAAGAGCGGGCAAGAGATTGTATATGGGATATGAAGGAGAGATTGGTGTCAAACATAACACCCAGACGCGCCTGCTGCCGGGGTGTTATTGTGGTACCACCCACAGAGAGAGAAATGTCAGATTTAGGGAGGTTAGTAGACGGCGGAAGCAGAAGAAGTTCAGTTTTGGAGAGGTTGAGTTTCAGATAGAGAGTGGACATGATATTGGAGACTGTGGGCAGACAGTCACTGGCGTTCTGTAGTACAGCGGGGGTAAGGTCGAGAGAAGACGTATATAGTTGTGTGTCATCAGCATAAAGATGGTACTGAAAGCCAAATCTGCTGATGGTCTGTCCAATTGGCGCTGTGTAGAGAGAGAAGAGAAGGGGGCTAAGGACTGAGCCCTGAGGTACCCCGACAGCAAGAGGAAGAGGAGATGAAGTGGAGCCAGAGAACAAAACACTGAAGGAGCGGTCAGAGAGATAGGAAGAGAACCAGGAGAGAGCAGTGTCCTTAATGCCTAGTGACTGGAGCCTAGAGAGTAGGAGATGGTGGTCAACAGTATCAAAAGCTGCAGATAGGTCAAGAAGAATGAGCAGAGAATGGTCACCGTTACGTTTTGCTGTCAGAAGGTCATTGGTCACTTTGATGAGTGCCGTTTCTGTCGAATGTAGGGGGCGGAAGCCGGACTGTGAAGGGTCTAGAAGGGAGTGAGTGGAGAGGTAACGGGTAAGGCGGGAGTAAACTAGGCGCTCCAAAAGTTTAGAGATGCAGGGGAGATTGGAGACTGGTCTGTAGTTGTTTGTGCAGGATGGGTCGAGAGCGGGTTTCTTTAGTAATGGAGTAACGATGGCATGTTTGAAGGAGGATGGGAAAATGCCCGAGGAGAGGGAGAGATTAAAGATTGTAGTTAGGTGGGTTGTGACGACTGGAGAGAGAGACTGGAGGAGATGTGAGGGAATGGGGTCGGTAGTGCATGTAGTCGGACGAGAAGAATAGAGGAGTCTGGAGACTTCGTCTTCTGTGATAGGATCAAATGTGGATAGTGAGCCAGGGGAGATGCAGGAAGGGATGGGAGTCACAGCACTTGGTGGTTGGGAGCAGATTTCCTGACGGATATTATCTATTTTTTCTGTAAAGTGGGAGGCCAGGTCATCAGCACAAATGTCTGTGATAGGGGCTTGTGCTTTTGGCCTGAGGAGGGAGTGAAAAGTGACAAAAAGTTTCTTGGGGTTGTTGGCTAGTGAGGAGATCAGGGTGGTGAAGTAGGTCTGTTTGGCGAGGTGAAGGACAGCGTTATAGGTTCTTAACATAAATTTGAAGTGGATGAAGGATCTTCCAGAAAGATCTTTTTACCTCATGTTTAACTGTCTTGTCATTTTTCTCTCAGCTCCCAGCTGCTCTCGTTTCCATGACAACCCCCTCAGCTCACATCTAGATGACTCACCAACCCCCTCTGCTGGCCAGAATTTATAAGGCAGCTCCCTTTTCTGACCTGCAGCAGGAATTGTGATTTAATCTATGTTACCTGGCATGGGGGTCCCCTTTCTGCCTCCAAGCATGACTTCACCTCTTAGAGGGAGGCAATGTCACTGTGACAACCGGAATCTGGGGTGTCACATTCCCCCCCAGTTAAGTTCAGTACTCCTGGACTGAGGAAAACATAACAAGAATTGTTAACAACAGCAAACAATGAAAATCTACAAAGTCTTAAAAATGTAAAAATTATCAAAAACAGACAAGAAAAATAAACAATAGCACAGTTACTGCAGCGACCAGTCCTTAAGCTGCTATCCAGGAATTGTGTTTGTGCTTGTACCTGGAGTTCGGTTGGTGGGAACTGCCTTAACCCACTTTGTGTGTCGTCCCTGGGCATGGCTACAGGGCACTCTGTAGATGGGCTTATTTTTCAGCCACGCCGGCATCTTATTTTCAAGGCCTTTTTGGAGTAACTATTTACAAACAAAAGTTCTGACCACACATAGTCCTGTGGCCCAATTGTCCTTTAACTGGTTATTACGAATACTTTAAAAAGGTTCATACAGTAAGTCTCTGTAGGCTCTCATGCTTAACGGTTACTACTATACATTCTTATTACTTTATTTACATTATGTAATCTCTATAACGAGCAGGGATCTGACCTCTAGTACTACGAGTGGATCTATGCAGTATAGGTATTTCTGATGACCTGACCTGTTCTCTGATGTCTACTGTTCGTGCATTAGTCACTACGCTATAAGTAGACTTGTGTAAGATAGGTATTCTAGATTGCCTTCTCTCTACTCCTAGACTCACCATGAGATTGTCAGATTCGCTGTTAGCAGGGGACAGATTTCCACATTCCTCTGCAGATGTGGTATCTGTTACTGGAGCCATTTCATTTAGTCTCTTCTTCCTCTGGTGCAGAAGGCTGATGAAAGGTTAGTCCTGGTACCACTATTGCCTGATTTACTTGTGTCCACTTCCGAGGAAATTCTCCAAGGATAGTTTGGATCTTTTCTTCCACCTCTACTATGGGTTGTGGAGTGTCTTGGACTTCTTTCTTGTCCTTCAATTGATCAGGGCACATCTTTAGATGATCTCTTGAGACTGCTTCGAAGGTTTCTCCTCCATCTTTGCTGATGATACATACTTTGGTGTTATTAAAGTCTGAAGGTATTATGGTGTATGGCTCTGCTTCCCACTGGTCATCTAGTTTGTGAACACGTTTCTTTCTTTTAAGTACTTGTTCTCCTGGTGTCAAGGGAACTGCAGGGGCGCGTTGGTTGTAATTTCTTTCCTATGTTACTATGTTACTATGTTACTATGTTGTTTGTATTTGGTCTAGATTTTAGACACAGCTGTGAACAACCAACATCTTTTGCAACATTGCGTGATGATTTACCCTCTTTTAAGAGTTTGATAATCCTCTCCTTTGTTTCAATTGACATCTCTCGAGTTGGAGCCATGATTCATGTCAGTCCACTTGGTGCAACAGCTCTCCAAGGTGTGATCACTCCTTTTTAGATGCAGAGTAATGAGCAGATCTAATTTGATGCAGGTGCTAGGTTTGGGAATGAAAATTTACAGGGTGATTCCATAATTCTTTCCCTCAGAATTGAGTGACTCCATAATTTTTCCCCTATGCTTGGTTTAACAAAGTAACCATTACTGACTACCACATTGTTTGTTCTTGATTTCTTTTAGTGTTTCTTAAAGCCAGAAAGTTGTCATTTGAAATGACTTTAGCTTTGAGCCATGTCTGTGATCTGCTTTTTTTGTACAAAATTAAACAACTGAATGAACATCCTCCAAGGCCGGTGATTCCATAATTTTTGCCAGGGGTTGTACACACTACCATTCTGTAACACTGTGGAGTTCTGCTTCTAGGACCTGTGGTGATGTCACAGTCATGTGATCAGTCACATGGGGGAAGAGCAGGATGGACGCTTGTAGGAAGTGAAAGGTTTTCTGTGTAGGAAGCAGCGACATGTAAGAGCTGGAGGAGAAGTCTGCACTGGTGAGCGGTAATGGGGGAGCAGGGACTGTGTGATAGAGGGGACAGGACTCAGTCCTGGGGGAGCACCGGGACTCTGCACATTAGGGTACAGCCGGCTCCACATGTAAGAGCTGGAGGAGAAGTCTGCACTGGTGAGCGGTAATGGGGGAGCAGGGACTGTGTGATAGAGGGGACAGGACTCAGTCCTGGGGGGCACCGGGACTCTGCACATTAGGGTACAGCCGGCTCCACATGTAAGAGCTGGAGGAGAAGTCTGCACTGGTGAGCGGTAATGGGGGAGCAGGGACTGTGTGATAGAGGGGACAGGACTCAGTCCTGGGGGGGCACCGGGACTCTGCACATTAGGGGACAGCCGGCTCCACATGTAATAGCTGGAGGAGAAGTCTGCACTGGTGAGTGGTAATGGGGGAGCAGGGACTGTGTGATAGAGGGGACAGGACTCAGTCCTGGGGGGCACCGGGACTCTGCACATTAGGGTACAGCCGGCTCCACATGTAAGAGCTGGAGGAGAAGTCTGCACTGGTGAGCAGTAATGGGGGAGCAGGGACTGTGTGATAGAGGGGACAGGACTCAGTCCTGGGGGGGCACCGGGACTCTGCACATTAGGGGACAGCCGGCTCCACATGTAATAGCTGGAGGAGAAGTCTGCACTGGTGAGTGGTAATGGGGGAGCAGGGACTGTGTGATAGAGGGGACAGGACTCAGTCCTGGGGGGCACCGGGACTCTGCACATTAGGGTACAGCCGGCTCCACATGTAAGAGCTGGAGGAGAAGTCTGCACTGGTGAGCGGTAATGGGGGGGCAGGGACTGTGTGATAGAGGGGACAGGACTCAGTCCTGGGGGGCACTGGGACTCTGCACATTAGGGTACAGCCGGCTCCACATGTAAGAGCTGGAGGAGAAGTCTGCACTGGTGAGCGGTAATGGGGGAGCAGGGACTGTGTGATAGAGGGGACAGGACTCAGTCCTGGGGGGCACCGGGACTCTGCACATTAGGGGACAGCCGGCTCCACATGTAAGAGCTGGAGGAGAAGTCTGCACTGGTGAGCGGTAATGGGGGAGCAGGGACTGTGTGATAGAGGGGACAGGACTCAGTCCTGGGGGGCACCGGGACTCTGCACATTAGGGGACAGCCGGCTCCACATGTAAGAGCTGGAGGAGAAGTCTGCACTGGTGAGTGGTAATGGGGGAGCAGGGACTGTGTGATAGAGGGGACAGGACTCAGTCCTGGGGGGCACTGGGACTCTGCACATTAGGGTACAGCCGGCTCCACATGTAAGAGCTGGAGGAGAAGTCTGCACTGGTGAGCGGTAATGGAGGAGCAGGGACTGTGTGACAGAGGGGACAGGACTCAGTCCTGGGGAGCACCGGGACTCTGCACATTAGGGTACAGCCGGCTCCACATGTAAGAACTGGAGGAGAAGTCTGCACTGATGAGCGGTAATGGAGGAGCAGGGACTGTGTGATAGAGGGGACAGGACTCAGTCCTGGGGGGCACTGGGACTCTGCACATTAGGGTACAGCCGGCTCCACATGTAAGAGCTGGAGGAGAAGTCTGCACTGGTGAGCGGTAATGGGGGAGCAGGGACTGTGTGATAGAGGGGACAGGACTCAGTCTTGGGGGGCACTGGGACTCTGCACATTAGGGTACAGCCGGCTCCACATGTAAGAGCTGGAGGAGAAGTCTGCACTGGTGAGCGGTAATGGAGGAGCAGGGACTGTGTGACAGAGGGGACAGGACTCAGTCCTGGGGAGCACCGGGACTCTGCACATTAGGGTACAGCCGGCTCCACATGTAAGAACTGGAGGAGAAGTCTGCACTGATGAGCGGTAATGGGGGAGCAGGGACTGTGTGATAGAGGGGACAGGACTCAGTCCTGGGGGGCACTGGGACTCTGCACATTAGGGTACAGCCGGCTCCACATGTAAGAGCTGGAGGAGAAGTCTGCACTGGTGAGCGGTAATGGGGGAGCAGGGACTGTGTGATAGAGGGGACAGGACTCAGTCTTGGGGGGCACTGGGACTCTGCACATTAGGGTACAGCCGGCTCCACATGTAAGAGCTGGAGGAGAAGTCTGCACTGGTGAGCGGTAATGGAGGAGCAGGGACTGTGTGATAGAGGGGACAGGACTCAGTCCTGGGGGGCACTGGGACTCTGCACATTAGGGTACAGCCGGCTCCACATGTAAGAGCTGGAGGAGAAGTCTGCACTGGTGAGCGGTAATGGGGGAGCAGGGACTGTGTGATAGAGGGGACAGGACTCAGTCTTGGGGGGCACTGGGACTCTGCACATTAGGGTACAGCCGGCTCCACATGTAAGAGCTGGAGGAGAAGTCTGCACTGGTGAGCGGTAATGGGGGAGCAGGGACTGTGTGATAGAGGGGACAGGACTCAGTCCTGGGGGGCACTGGGACTCTGCACATTAGGGTACAGCCGGCTCCACATGTAAGAGCTGGAGGAGAAGTCTGCACTGGTGAGCGGTAATGGGGGAGCAGGGACTGTGTGATAGAGGGGACAGGACTCAGTCCTGGGGAGCATCGGGACTCTGCACATTAGGGTACAGCCAGCTCCAAATGTAAGAGCTGGGGGAGAAGTCTGCACTGGTGAGCGGTAATGGGGAGCAGGGACTGTGTGATAGAGGGGACAGGACTCAGTCCTGGGGGGCACCGGGACTCTGCACATTAAGGTACAGCCGGCTCCACATGTAAGAGCTGGAGGAGAAGTCTGCACTGATGAGCGGTAATGGGGGAGCAGGGACTGTGTGATAGAGGGGACAGGACTCAGTCATGGGGGACCACCGGGACTCTGCACATTAGGGTACAGCCGGCTCCACATGTAAGAGCTGGAGGAGAAGTCTGCACTGGTGAGTGGTAATGGGGGAGCAGGGACTGTGTGATAGAGGGGACAGGACTCAGTCCTGGGGGAGCACCGGGACTCTACACATTAGGGTACAGCCGGCTCCACATGTAAGAGCTGGAGGAGAAGTCTGCACTGGTGAGCGGTAATGGGGGAGCAGGGACTGTGTGATAGAGAGGACAGGACTCCGTCCTGGGGGAGTACCGGGACTCTGCACATTAGGGTACAGCCAGCTCCACATGTAAGAGCTGGAGGAGAAGTCTGCACTGGTGAGCGGTAATGGGGGAGCAGGGACTGTGTGATAGAGGGGACAGGACTCAGTCCTGGAGGGCACTGGGACTCTGCACATTAGGGTACAGCCGGCTCCACATGTAAGAGCTGGGGGAGAAGTCTGCACTGGTGAGCGGTAATGGGGAGCAGGGACTGTGTGATAGAGGGGACAGGACTCAGTCCTGGGGGGCACTGGGACTCTGCACATTAGGGTACAGCCGGCTCCACATGTAAGAGCTGGGGGAGAAGTCTGCACTGGTGAGCGGTAATGGGGAGCAGGGACTGTGTGATAGAGGGGACAGGACTCAGTCCTGGGGGGCACCGGGACTCTGCACATTAGGGTACAGCCGGCTCCACATGTAAGAGCTGGGGGAGAAGTCTGCACTGGTGAGCGGTAATGGGGAGCAGGGACTGTGTGATAGAGGGGACAGGACTCAGTCCTGGGGGGCACCGGGACTCTGCACATTAGGGTACAGCCGGCTCCACATGTAAGAGCTGGAGGAGAAGTCTGCACTGATGAGCGGTAATGGGGGAGCAGGGACTGTGTGATAGAGGGGACAGGACTCAGTCATGGGGGACCACCGGGACTCTGCACATTGGGGTACAGCCGGCTCCACATGTAAGAGCTGGAGGAGAAGTCTGCACTGGTGAGTGGTAATGGGGGAGCAGGGACTGTGTGATAGAGGGGACAGGACTCAGTCCTGGGGGGGCACCGGGACTCTGCACATTAGGGTACAGCCGGCTCCACATGTAAGAGCTGGAAGAGAAGTCTGCACTGGTGAGCGGTAATGGGGGAGCAGGGACTGTGTGATAGAGGGGACAGGACTCAGTCCTGGGGGGCACCGGGACTCTGCACATTAGGGTACAGCCGGCTCCACATGTAAGAGCTGGAGGAGAAGTCTGCACTGGTGAGTGGTAATGGGGGAGCAGGGACTGTGTGATAGAGGGGACAGGACTCAGTCCTGGGGGAGCACCGGGACTCTGCACATTAGGGTACAGCCGGCTCCACATGTAAGAGCTGGAGGAGAAGTCTCCACTGGTGAGCGGTAATGGGGGAGCAGGGACTGTGTGATAGAGAGGACAGGACTCCGTCCTGGGGGAGTACCGGGACTCTGCACATTAGGGTACAGCCAGCTCCACATGTAAGAGCTGGAGGAGAAGTCTGCACTGATGAGCGGTATTGGGGGAGCAGGGACTGTGTGATAGAGGGGACAGGACTCAGTCCTGGGGGGCACTGGGACTCTGCACATTAGGGTACAGCCGGCTCCACATGTAAGAGCTGGAGGAGAAGTCTGCACTGGTGAGCGGTAATGGGGGAGCAGGGACTGTGTGACAGAGGGGAGAGGACTCAGTCCTGGGGAGCATCGGGACTCTGCACATTAGGGTACAGCCGGCTCCACATGTAAGAGCTGGGGGAGAAGTCTGCACTGGTGAGTGGTAATGGGGGAGCAGGGAATGTGTGATAGAGGGGAGAGGACTCAGTCCTGGGGAGCATCGGGACTCTGCACATTAGGGTACAGCCGGCTCCACATGTAAGAGCTGGAGGAGAAGTCTGCACTGGTGAGCGGTAATGGGGGAGCAGGGACTGTGTGATAGAGGGGACAGGACTCAGTCCTGGGGGACCACCGGGACTCTGCACATTAGGGTACAGCCGGCTCCACATGTAAGAGCTGGGGGAGAAGTCTGCACTGGTGAGCGGTAATGGGGGAGCAGGGACTGTGTGATAGAGGGGACAGGACTCAGTCCTGGGGGGCACCGGGACTCTGCACATTAGGGTACAGCCGGCTCCACATGTAAGAGCTGGAGGAGAAGTCTGCACTGGTGAGCAGTAATGGGGGAGCAGGGACTGTGTGACAGAGGGGAGAGGACTCAGTCCTGGGGAGCATCGGGACTCTGCACATTAGGGTACAGCCGGCTCCACATGTAAGAGCTGGAGGAGAAGTCTGCACTGGTGAGCGGTAATGGGGGAGCAGGGACTGTGTGATAGAGGGGACAGGACTCAGTCCTGGGGGATCACCGGGACTCTGCACATTAGGGTACAGCCGGCTCCACATGTAAGAGCTGGAGGAGATGTCTGCACTGATGAGCGGTAATGGGGGAGCAGGGACTGTGTGATAGAGGGGACAGGACTCAGTCCTGGGGGAGCACCGGGACTCTGCACATTAGGGTACAGCCGGCTCCACATGTAAGAGCTGGAGGAGAAGTCTGCACTGGTGAGTGGTAATGGGGGAGCAGGGACTGTGTGATAGAGGGGACAGGACTCAGTCCTGGGGGAGCACCGGGACTCTGCACATTAGGGTACAGCCGGCTCCACATGTAAGAGCTGGAGGAGAAGTCTGCACTGGTGAGCGGTAATGGGGGAGCAGGGACTGTGTGATAGAGGGGACAGGACCCAGTCCTGGGGGGGCACCGGGACTCTGCACATTAGGGTACAGCCGGCTCCACATGTAAGAACTGGAGGAGAAGTCTGCACTGGTGAGCGGTAATGGGGGAGCAGGGACTGTGTGATAGAGGGGACAGGACTCAGTCCTGGGGGGGGCACCGGGACTCTGCACATTAGGGTACAGCCGGCTCCACATGTAAGAGCTGGAGGAGAAGTCTGCACTGGTGAGTGGTAATAGGGGAGCAGGGACTGTGTGACAGAGGGGAGAGGACTCAGTCCTGGGGAGCATCGGGACTCTGCACATTAGGGTACAGCCGGCTCCACATGTAAGAGCTGGAGGAGAAGTCTGCACTGGTGAGCGGTAATGGGGGAGCAGGGACTGTGTGATAGAGGGGACAGGACTCAGTCCTGGGGGACCACCGGGACTCTGCACATTAGGGTACAGCCGGCTCCACATGTAAGAGCTGGGGGAGAAGTCTGCACTGGTGAGCGGTAATGGGGGAGCAGGGACTGTGTGATAGAGGGGACAGGACTCAGTCCTGGGGGGCACCGGGACTCTGCACATTAGGGTACAGCCGGCTCCACATGTAAGAGCTGGAGGAGAAGTCTGCACTGGTGAGCGCTAATGGGGGAGCAGGGACTGTGTGACAGAGGGGAGAGGACTCAGTCCTGGGGAGCATCGGGACTCTGCACATTAGGGTACAGCCGGCTCTACATGTAAGAGCTGGAGGAGAAGTCTGCACTGGTGAGTGGTAATGGGGGAGCAGGGACTGTGTGATAGAGGGGAGAGGACTCAGTCCTGGGGAGCATCGGGACTCTGCACATTAGGGTACAGCCGGCTCCACATGTAAGAGCTGGAGGAGAAGTCTGCATTGGTGAGCGGTAATGGGGGAGCAGGGACTGTGTGATAGAGGGGACAGGACTCAGTCCTAGGGGCACCGGGACTCTGCACATTAGGGTACAGCCGGCTCCACATGTAAGAGCTGGAGGAGAAGTCTGCACTGGTGAGCGGTAATGGGGGAGCAGGGACTGTGTGATAGAGGGGACAGGACTCAGTCCTGGGGGAGCACCGGGACTCTGCACATTAGGGTACAGCCGGCTCCACATGTAAGAGCTGGAGGAGAAGTCTGCACTGGTGAGTGGTAATGGGGGAGCAGGGACTGTGTGATAGAGGGGACAGGACTCAGTCCTGGGGGAGCACTGGGACTCTGCACATTAGGGTACAGCCGGCTCCACATGTAAGAGCTGGAGGAGAAG
This sequence comes from Dendrobates tinctorius, assembly GCF_039654945.1. Taxonomy (NCBI): domain Eukaryota; kingdom Metazoa; phylum Chordata; class Amphibia; order Anura; family Dendrobatidae; genus Dendrobates; species Dendrobates tinctorius. The sequence goes on from NW_027361822.1 coordinate 686,205, forward strand.
TCTGCACTGGTGAGCGGTAATGGGGGAGCAGGGACTGTGTGATAGAGGGGACAGGACTCAGTCCTGGGGGGGGCACCGGGACGCTGCACATTAGGGTACAGCCGGCTCCACATGTAAGAGCTGGGGGAGAAGTCTGCACTGGTGAGTGGTAATGGGGGAGCAGGGACTGTGTGATAGAGGGGAGAGGACTCAGTCCTGGGGAGCATCGGGACTCTGCACATTAGGGTACAGCCGGCTCCACATGTAAGAGCTGGAGGAGAAGTCTGCATTGGTGAGCGGTAATGGGGGAGCAGGGACTGTGTGATAGAGGGGACAGGACTCAGTCCTGGGGGGCACCGGGACTCTGCACATTAGGGTACAGCCGGCTCCATATGTAAGAGCTGGGGGAGAAGTCTGCACTGGTGAGCGGTAATGGGGGAACAGGGACTGTGTGATAGAGGGGACAGGACTCAGTCCTGGGGGCACCGGGACTCTGCACATTAGGGTACAGCCGGCTCCACATGTAAGAGCTGGAGGAGAAGTCTGCACTGGTGAGCGGTAATGGGGGAGCAGGGACTGTGTGATAGAGGGGACAGGACTCAGTCCTGGGGGCACCGGGACTCTGCACATTAGGGTACAGCCGGCTCCACATGTAAGAGCTGGAGGAGAAGTCTGCACTGGTGAGCGGTAATGGGGGAGCAGGGACTGTGTGATAGAGGGGACAGGACTCAGTCCTGGGGGAGCACCGGGACTCTGCACATTAGGGTACAGCCGGCTCCACATGTAAGAGCTGGAGGAGAAGTCTGCACTGGTGAGCGGTAATGGGGGAGCAGGGACTGTGTGATAGAGGGGACAGGACTCAGTCCTGGGGGGCACCGGGACTCTGCACATTAGGGTACAGCCGGCTCCACATGTAAGAGCTGGAGGAGAAGTCTGCACTGGTGAGTGGTAATGGGGGAGCAGGGACTGTGTGATAGAGGGGACAGGACTCAGTCCTGGGGGAGCACTGGGACTCTGCACATTAGGGTACAGCCGGCTCCACATGTAAGAGCTGGAGGAGAAGTCTGCACTGGTGAGCGGTAATGGGGGAGCAGGGACTGTGTGATAGAGGGGACAGGACTCAGTCCTGGGGGGGGCACCGGGACGCTGCACATTAGGGTACAGCCGGCTCCACATGTAAGAGCTGGGGGAGAAGTCTGCACTGGTGAGTGGTAATGGGGGAGCAGGGACTGTGTGATAGAGGGGAGAGGACTCAGTCCTGGGGAGCATCGGGACTCTGCACATTAGGGTACAGCCGGCTCCACATGTAAGAGCTGGAGGAGAAGTCTGCATTGGTGAGCGGTAATGGGGGAGCAGGGACTGTGTGATAGAGGGGACAGGACTCAGTCCTGGGGGGCACCGGGACTCTGCACATTAGGGTACAGCCGGCTCCACATGTAAGAGCTGGAGGAGAAGTCTGCACTGGTGAGCGGTAATGGGGGAGCAGGGACTGTGTGATAGAGGGGACAGGACTCAGTCCTGGGGAGCATCGGGACTCTGCACATTAGGGTACAGCCGGCTCCACATGTAAGAGCTGGGGGAGAAGTCTGCACTGGTGAGTGGTAATGGGGGAGCAGGGACTGTGTGATAGAGGGGAGAGGACTCAGTCCTGGGGAGCATCGGGACTCTGCACATTAGGGTACAGCCGGCTCCACATGTAAGAGCTGGAGGAGAAGTCTGCATTGGTGAGCGGTAATGGGGGAGCAGGGACTGTGTGATAGAGGGGACAGGACTCAGTCCTGGGGGCACCGGGACTCTGCACATTAGGGTACAGCCGGCTCCACATGTAAGAGCTGGAGGAGAAGTCTGCACTGGTGAGCGGTAATGGGGGAGCAGGGACTGTGTGATAGAGGGGACAGGACTCAGTCCTGGGGGAGCACCGGGACTCTGCACATTAGGGTACAGCCGGCTCCACATGTAAGAGCTGGAGGAGATGTCTGCACTGATGAGCGGTAATGGGGGAGCAGGGACTGTGTGATAGAGGGGACAGGACTCAGTCCTGGGGGACCACCGGGACTCTGCACATTAGGGTACAGCCGGCTCCACATGTAAGAGCTGGAGGAGAAGTCTGCACTGGTGAGTGGTAATGGGGGAGCAGGGACTGTGTGATAGAGGGGACAGGACTCAGTCCTGGGGGAGAACCGGGACTCTGCACATTAGGGTACAGCCGCCTCCACATGTAAGAGCTGGAGGAGAAGTCTGCACTGGTGAGCGGTAATGGGGGAGCTGGGACTGTGTGATAGAGGGGACAGGACTCAGTCCTGGGGGGCACCGGGACTCTGCACATTAGGGTACAGCCGGCTCCACATGTAAGAGCTGGAGGAGAAGTCTGCACTGGTGAGCGGTAATGGGGGAGCAGGGACTGTGTGATAGAGGGGACAGGACTCAGTCCTGGGGGGCACCGGGACTCTGCACATTAGGGTACAGCCGGCTCCACATGTAAGAGCTGGGGGAGAAGTCTGCACTGGTGAGTGGTAATAGGGGAGCAGGGACTGTGTGATAGAGGGGACAGGACTCAGTCCTGGGGGGCACCGGGACTCTGCACATTAGGGTACAGCCGGCTCCACATGTAAGAGCTGGAGGAGAAGTCTGCACTGGTGAGCGGTAATGGGGGAGCAGGGACTGTGTGACAGAGGGGAGAGGACTCAGTCCTGGGGAGCATCGGGACTCTGCACATTAGGGTACAGCCGGCTCCACATGTAAGAGCTGGGGGAGAAGTCTGCACTGGTGAGTGGTAATAGGGGAGCAGGGACTGTGTGATAGAGGGGAGAGGACTCAGTCCTGGGGAGCATCGGTACTCTGCACATTAGGGTACAGCCGGCTCCACATGTAAGAGCTGGGGGAGAAGTCTGCACTGGTGAGTGGTAATGGGGGAGCAGGGACTGTGTGATAGAGGGGAGACGACTCAGTCCTGGGGAGCATCGGGACTCTGCACATTAGGGTACAGCCGGCTCCACATGTAAGAGCTGGAGGAGAAGTCTGCATTGGTGAGCGGTAATGGGGGAGCAGGGACTGTGTGACAGAGGGGAGAGGACTCAGTCCTGGGTAGCATCGGGACTCTGCACATTAGGGTACAGCCGGCTCCACATGTAAGAGCTGGAGGAGAAGTCTGCACTGGTGAGCGGTAATGGGGGAGCAGGGACTGTGTGATAGAGGGGACAGGACTCAGTCCTGGGGGAGCACCGGGACTCTGCACATTAGGGTACAGCCGGCTCCACATGTAAGAGCTGGAGGAGAAGTCTGCACTGGTGAGTGGTAATGGGGGAGCAGGGACTGTGTGATAGAGAGGACAGGACTCCGTCCTGGGGGACACCGGGACTCTGCACATTAGGGTACAGCCGGCCCCACATGTAAGAGCTGGAGGAGAAGTCTGCACTGATGAGCGGTAATGGGGGAGCAGGGACTGTGTGATAGAGGGGACAGGACTCAGTCCTGGGGGGCACTGGGACTCTGCACATTAGGGTACAGCCGGCTCCACATGTAAGAGCTGGAGGAGAAGTCTGCACTGGTGAGCGGTAATGGGGGAGCAGGGACTGTGTGATAGAGAGGACATGACTCCGTCCTGGGGGACACCGGGACTCTGCACATTAGGGTACAGCCGGCTCCACATGTAAGAGCTGGAGGAGAAGTCTGCACTGATGAGCGGTAATGGGGGAGCAGGGACTGTGTGATAGAGGGGACAGGACTCAGTCCTGGGGGGCACTGGGACTCTGCACATTAGGGTACAGCCGGCTCCACATGTAAAAGCTGGAGGAGAAGTCTGCACTGGTGAGCGGTAATGGGGGAGCAGGGACTGTGTGATAGAGAGGACAGGACTCCGTCCTGGGGGAGTACCGGGACTCTGCACATTAGGGTACAGCCGGCTCCACATGTAAGAGCTGGAGGAGAAGTCTGCACTGATAAGCGGTAATGGGGGAGCAGGGACTGTGTGATAGAGGGGACAGGACTCAGTCCTGGGGGAGCACCGGGACTCTGCACATTAGGGTACAGCCGGCTCCACATTTAAGAGCTGGAGGAGAAGTCTGCACTGGTGAGTGGTAATGGGGGAGCAGGGAATGTGTGATAGAGGGGAGAGGACTCAGTCCTGGGGAGCATCGGGACTCTGCACATTAGGGTACAGCCGGCTCTACATGTAAGAGCTGGAGGAGAAGTCTGCATTGGTGAGCGGTAATGGGGGAGCAGGGACTGTGTGATAGAGGGGACAGGACTCAGTCCTGGGGGAGCACCGGGACTCTGCACATTAGGGTACAGCCGGCTCCACATGTAAGAGCTGGAGGAGAAGTCTGCACTGGTGAGTGGTAATGGGGGAGCAGGGAATGTGTGATAGAGGGGAGAGGACTCAGTCCTGGGGAGCATCGGGACTCTGCACATTAGGGTACAGCCGGCTCTACATGTAAGAGCTGGAGGAGAAGTCTGCATTGGTGAGCGGTAATGGGGGAGCAGGGACTGTGTGATAGAGGGGACAGGACTCAGTCCTGGGGGGCACAGGGACTCTGCACATTAGGGTACAGCCGGCTCCACATGTAAGAGCTGGAGGAGAAGTCTGCACTGGTGAGCGGTAATGGGGGAGCAGGGACTGTGTGACAGAGGGGAGAGGACTCAGTCCTGGGGAGCATCGGGACTCTGCACATTAGGGTACAGCCGGCTCCACATGTAAGAGCTGGGGGAGAAGTCTGCACTGGTGAGCGGTAATGGGGGAGCAGGGACTGTGTGATAGAGGGGACAGGACTCAGTCCTGGGGGGCACCGGGACTCTGCACATTAGGGTACATCCGGCTCCACATGTAAGAGCTGGAGGAGAAGTCTGCACTGGTGAGCGGTAATGGGGGAGCAGGGACTGTGTGACAGAGGGGAGAGGACTCAGTCCTGGGGAGCATCGGGACTCTGCACATTAGGGTACAGCCGGCTCCACATGTAAGAGCTGGGGGAGAAGTCTGCACTGGTGAGTGGTAATGGGGGAGCAGGGAATGTGTGATAGAGGGGAGAGGACTCAGTCCTGGGGAGCATCGGGACTCTGCACATTAGGGTACAGCCGGCTCCACATGTAAGAGCTGGAGGAGAAGTCTGCACTGGTGAGCGGTAATGGGGGAGCAGGGACTGTGTGATAGAGGGGACAGGACTCAGTCCTGGGGGACCACCGGGACTCTGCACATTAGGGTACAGCCGGCTCCACATGTAAGAGCTGGGGGAGAAGTCTGCACTGGTGAGCGGTAATGGGGGAGCAGGGACTGTGTGATAGAGGGGACAGGACTCAGTCCTGGGGGGCACCGGGACTCTGCACATTAGGGTACAGCCGGCTCCACATGTAAGAGCTGGAGGAGAAGTCTGCACTGGTGAGCGGTAATGGGGGAGCAGGGACTGTGTGACAGAGGGGAGAGGACTCAGTCCTGGGGAGCATCGGGACTCTGCACATTAGGGTACAGCCGGCTCCACATGTAAGAGCTGGGGGAGAAGTCTGCACTGGTGAGTGGTAATGGGGGAGCAGGGACTGTGTGATAGAGGGGAGAGGACTCAGTCCTGGGGAGCATCGGGACTCTGCACATTAGGGTACAGCCGGCTCCACATGTAAGAGCTGGAGGAGAAGTCTGCATTGGTGAGCGGTAATGGGGGAGCAGGGACTGTGTGATAGAGGGGACAGGACTCAGTCCTAGGGGCACCGGGACTCTGCACATTAGGGTACAGCCGGCTCCACATGTAAGAGCTGGAGGAGAAGTCTGCACTGGTGAGCGGTAATGGGGGAGCAGGGACTGTGTGATAGAGGGGACAGGACTCAGTCCTGGGGGAGCACCGGGACTCTGCACATTAGGGTACAGCCGGCTCCACATGTAAGAGCTGGAGGAGATGTCTGCACTGATGAGCGGTAATGGGGGAGCAGGGACTGTGTGATAGAGGGGACAGGACTCAGTCCTGGGGGACCACCGGGACTCTGCACATTAGGGTACAGCCGGCTCCACATGTAAGAGCTGGAGGAGAAGTCTGCACTGGTGAGTGGTAATGGGGGAGCAGGGACTGTGTGATAGAGGGGACAGGACTCAGTCCTGGGGGAGCACCGGGACTCTGCACATTAGGGTACAGCCGGCTCCACATGTAAGAGCTGGAGGAGAAGTCTGCACTGGTGAGCGGTAATGGGGGAGCAGGGACTGTGTGATAGAGGGGACAGGACCCAGTCCTGGGGGGCACCGGGACTCTGCACATTAGGGTACAGCCGGCTCCACATGTAAGAACTGGAGGAGAAGTCTGCACTGGTGAGCGGTAATGGGGGAGCAGGGACTGTGTGATAGAGGGGACAGGACTCAGTCCTGGGGGGGGCACCGGGACTCTGCACATTAGGGTACAGCCGGCTCCACATGTAAGAGCTGGAGGAGAAGTCTGCACTGGTGAGTGGTAATAGGGGAGCAGGGACTGTGTGACAGAGGGGAGAGGACTCAGTCCTGGGGAGCATCGGGACTCTGCACATTAGGGTACAGCCGGCTCCACATGTAAGAGCTGGGGGAGAAGTCTGCACTGGTGAGTGGTAATGGGGGAGCAGGGACTGTGTGATAGAGGGGAGACGACTCAGTCCTGGGGAGCATCGGGACTCTGCACATTAGGGTACAGCCGGCTCCATATGTAAGAGCTGGGGGAGAAGTCTGCACTGGTGAGCGGTAATGGGGGAACAGGGACTGTGTGATAGAGGGGACAGGACTCAGTCCTGGGGGCACCGGGACTCTGCACATTAGGGTACAGCCGGCTCCACATGTAAGAGCTGGGGGAGAAGTCTGCACTGGTGAGTGGTAATGGGGGAGCAGGGACTGTGTGATAGAGGGGAGAGGACTCAGTCCTGGGGAGCATCGGGACTCTGCACATTAGGGTACAGCCGGCTCCACATGTAAGAGCTGGAGGAGAAGTCTGCATTGGTGAGCGGTAATGGGGGAGCAGGGACTGTGTGATAGAGGGGACAGGACTCAGTCCTGGGGGCACCGGGACTCTGCACATTAGGGTACAGCCGGCTCCACATGTAAGAGCTGGAGGAGAAGTCTGCACTGGTGAGCGGTAATGGGGGAGCAGGGACTGTGTGATAGAGGGGACAGGACTCAGTCCTGGGGGAGCACCGGGACTCTGCACATTAGGGTACAGCCGGCTCCACATGTAAGAGCTGGAGGAGAAGTCTGCACTGGTGAGCGGTAATGGGGGAGCAGGGACTGTGTGATAGAGGGGACAGGACTCAGTCCTGGGGGAGCACCGGGACTCTGCACATTAGGGTACAGCCGGCTCCACATGTAAGAGCTGGAGGAGAAGTCTGCACTGGTGAGTGGTAATGGGGGAGCAGGGACTGTGTGATAGAGGGGACAGGACTCAGTCCTGGGGGAGCACCGGGACTCTGCACATTAGGGTACAGCCGGCTCCACATGTAAGAGCTGGAGGAGAAGTCTGCACTGGTGAGCGGTAATGGGGGAGCAGGGACTGTGTGATAGAGAGGACAGGACTCCGTCCTGGGGGACACCGGGACTCTGCACATTAGGGTACAGCCGGCTCCACATGTAAGAGCTGGAGGAGAAGTCTGCACTGATGAGCGGTAATGGGGGAGCAGGGACTGTGTGATAGAGGGGACAGGACTCAGTCCTGGGGGGCACTGGGACTCTGCACATTAGGGTACAGCCGGCTCCACATGTAAGAGCTGGAGGAGAAGTCTGCACTGGTGAGCGGTAATGGGGGAGCAGGGACTGTGTGATAGAGAGGACAGGACTCCGTCCTGGGGGAGCACCGGGACTCTGCACATTAGGGTACAGCCGGCTCCACATGTAAGAGCTGGAGGAGAAGTCTGCACTGATGAGCGGTAATGGGGGAGCAGGGACTGTGTGATAGAGGGGACAGGACTCAGTCCTGGGGGAGCACCGGGACTCTGCACATTAGGGTACAGCCGGCTCCACATGTAAGAGCTGGAGGAGAAGTCTGCACTGGTGAGTGGTAATGGGGGAGCAGGGACTGTGTGATAGAGGGGAGAGGACTCAGTCCTGGGGAGCATCGGGACTCTGCACATTAGGGTACAGCCGGCTCTACATGTAAGAGCTGGAGGAGAAGTCTGCATTGGTGAGCGGTAATGGGGGAGCAGGGACTGTGTGATAGAGGGGACAGGACTCAGTCCTGGGGGAGCACCGGGACTCTGCACATTAGGGTACAGCCGGCTCCACATGTAAGAGCTGGAGGAGAAGTCTGCACTGGTGAGTGGTAATGGGGGAGCAGGGAATGTGTGATAGAGGGGAGAGGACTCAGTCCTGGGGAGCATCGGGACTCTGCACATTAGGGTACAGCCGGCTCTACATGTAAGAGCTGGAGGAGAAGTCTGCATTGGTGAGCGGTAATGGGGGAGCAGGGACTGTGTGATAGAGGGGACAGGACTCAGTCCTGGGGGGCACCGGGACTCTGCACATTAGGGTACAGCCGGCTCCACATGTAAGAGCTGGAGGAGAAGTCTGCACTGGTGAGCGGTAATGGGGGAGCAGGGACTGTGTGACAGAGGGGAGAGGACTCAGTCCTGGGGAGCATCGGGACTCTGCACATTAGGGTACAGCCGGCTCCACATGTAAGAGCTGGGGGAGAAGTCTGCACTGGTGAGCGGTAATGGGGGAGCAGGGACTGTGTGATAGAGGGGACAGGACTCAGTCCTGGGGGGCACCGGGACTCTGCACATTAGGGTACATCCGGCTCCACATGTAAGAGCTGGAGGAGAAGTCTGCACTGGTGAGCGGTAATGGGGGAGCAGGGACTGTGTGACAGAGGGGAGAGGACTCAGTCCTGGGGAGCATCGGGACTCTGCACATTAGGGTACAGCCGGCTCCACATGTAAGAGCTGGGGGAGAAGTCTGCACTGGTGAGTGGTAATGGGGGAGCAGGGAATGTGTGATAGAGGGGAGAGGACTCAGTCCTGGGGAGCATCGGGACTCTGCACATTAGGGTACAGCCGGCTCCACATGTAAGAGCTGGAGGAGAAGTCTGCACTGGTGAGCGGTAATGGGGGAGCAGGGACTGTGTGATAGAGGGGACAGGACTCAGTCCTGGGGGACCACCGGGACTCTGCACATTAGGGTACAGCCGGCTCCACATGTAAGAGCTGGGGGAGAAGTCTGCACTGGTGAGCGGTAATGGGGGAGCAGGGACTGTGTGATAGAGGGGACAGGACTCAGTCCTGGGGGGGCACCGGGACTCTGCACATTAGGGTACAGCCGGCTCCACATGTAAGAGCTGGAGGAGAAGTCTGCACTGGTGAGCGGTAATGGGGGAGCAGGGACTGTGTGACAGAGGGGAGAGGACTCAGTCCTGGGGAGCATCGGGACTCTGCACATTAGGGTACAGCCGGCTCCACATGTAAGAGCTGGGGGAGAAGTCTGCACTGGTGAGTGGTAATGGGGGAGCAGGGACTGTGTGATAGAGGGGAGAGGACTCAGTCCTGGGGAGCATCGGGACTCTGCACATTAGGGTACAGCCGGCTCCACATGTAAGAGCTGGAGGAGAAGTCTGCATTGGTGAGCGGTAATGGGGGAGCAGGGACTGTGTGATAGAGGGGACAGGACTCAGTCCTAGGGGCACCGGGACTCTGCACATTAGGGTACAGCCGGCTCCACATGTAAGAGCTGGAGGAGAAGTCTGCACTGGTGAGCGGTAATGGGGGAGCAGGGACTGTGTGATAGAGGGGACAGGACTCAGTCCTGGGGGAGCACCGGGACTCTGCACATTAGGGTACAGCCGGCTCCACATGTAAGAGCTGGAGGAGATGTCTGCACTGATGAGCGGTAATGGGGGAGCAGGGACTGTGTGATAGAGGGGACAGGACTCAGTCCTGGGGGACCACCGGGACTCTGCACATTAGGGTACAGCCGGCTCCACATGTAAGAGCTGGAGGAGAAGTCTGCACTGGTGAGTGGTAATGGGGGAGCAGGGACTGTGTGATAGAGGGGACAGGACTCAGTCCTGGGGGAGCACCGGGACTCTGCACATTAGGGTACAGCCGGCTCCACATGTAAGAGCTGGAGGAGAAGTCTGCACTGGTGAGCGGTAATGGGGGAGCAGGGACTGTGTGATAGAGGGGACAGGACCCAGTCCTGGGGGGCACCGGGACTCTGCACATTAGGGTACAGCCGGCTCCACATGTAAGAACTGGAGGAGAAGTCTGCACTGGTGAGCGGTAATGGGGGAGCAGGGACTGTGTGATAGAGGGGACAGGACTCAGTCCTGGGGGGGGCACCGGGACTCTGCACATTAGGGTACAGCCGGCTCCACATGTAAGAGCTGGAGGAGAAGTCTGCACTGGTGAGTGGTAATAGGGGAGCAGGGACTGTGTGACAGAGGGGAGAGGACTCAGTCCTGGGGAGCATCGGGACTCTGCACATTAGGGTACAGCCGGCTCCACATGTAAGAGCTGGGGGAGAAGTCTGCACTGGTGAGTGGTAATGGGGGAGCAGGGACTGTGTGATAGAGGGGAGACGACTCAGTCCTGGGGAGCATCGGGACTCTGCACATTAGGGTACAGCCGGCTCCATATGTAAGAGCTGGGGGAGAAGTCTGCACTGGTGAGCGGTAATGGGGGAACAGGGACTGTGTGATAGAGGGGACAGGACTCAGTCCTGGGGGCACCGGGACTCTGCACATTAGGGTACAGCCGGCTCCACATGTAAGAGCTGGGGGAGAAGTCTGCACTGGTGAGTGGTAATGGGGGAGCAGGGACTGTGTGATAGAGGGGAGAGGACTCAGTCCTGGGGAGCATCGGGACTCTGCACATTAGGGTACAGCCGGCTCCACATGTAAGAGCTGGAGGAGAAGTCTGCATTGGTGAGCGGTAATGGGGGAGCAGGGACTGTGTGATAGAGGGGACAGGACTCAGTCCTGGGGGCACCGGGACTCTGCACATTAGGGTACAGCCGGCTCCACATGTAAGAGCTGGAGGAGAAGTCTGCACTGGTGAGCGGTAATGGGGGAGCAGGGACTGTGTGATAGAGGGGACAGGACTCAGTCCTGGGGGAGCACCGGGACTCTGCACATTAGGGTACAGCCGGCTCCACATGTAAGAGCTGGAGGAGATGTCTGCACTGATGAGCGGTAATGGGGGAGCAGGGACTGTGTGATAGAGGGGACAGGACTCAGTCCTGGGGGACCACCGGGACTCTGCACATTAGGGTACAGCCGGCTCCACATGTAAGAGCTGGAGGAGAAGTCTGCACTGGTGAGTGGTAATGGGGGAGCAGGGACTGTGTGATAGAGGGGACAGGACTCAGTCCTGGGGGAGCACCGGGACTCTGCACATTAGGGTACAGCCGGCTCCACATGTAAGAGCTGGAGGAGAAGTCTGCACTGGTGAGCGGTAATGGGGGAGCAGGGACTGTGTGATAGAGGGGACAGGACTCAGTCCTGGGGGGCACCGGGACTCTGCACATTAGGGTACAGCCGGCTCCACATGTAAGAGCTGGGGGAGAAGTCTGCACTGGTGAGTGGTAATAGGGGAGCAGGGACTGTGTGATAGAGGGGACAGGACTCAGTCCTGGGGGGCACCGGGACTCTGCACATTAGGGTACAGCCGGCTCCACATGTAAGAGCTGGAGGAGAAGTCTGCACTGGTGAGCGGTAATGGGGGAGCAGGGACTGTGTGACAGAGGGGAGAGGACTCAGTCCTGGGGAGCATCGGGACTCTGCACATTAGGGTACAGCCGGCTCCACATGTAAGAGCTGGGGGAGAAGTCTGCACTGGTGAGTGGTAATAGGGGAGCAGGGACTGTGTGATAGAGGGGAGAGGACTCAGTCCTGGGGAGCATCGGTACTCTGCACATTAGGGTACAGCCGGCTCCACATGTAAGAGCTGGAGGAGAAGTCTGCATTGGTGAGTGGTAATGGGGGAGCAGGGACTGTGTGATAGAGGGGAGAGGACTCAGTCCTGGGGAGCATCGGTACTCTGCACATTAGGGTACAGCCGGCTCCACATGTAAGAGCTGGAGGAGAAGTCTGCATTGGTGAGCGGTAATGGGGGAGCAGGGACTGTGTGACAGAGGGGAGAGGACTCAGTCCTGGGTAGCATCGGGACTCTGCACATTAGGGTACAGCCGGCTCCACATGTAAGAGCTGGAGGAGAAGTCTGCACTGGTGAGCGGTAATGGGGGAGCAGGGACTGTGTGATAGAGGGGACAGGACTCAGTCCTGGGGGAGCACCGGGACTCTGCACATTAGGGTACAGCCGGCTCCACATGTAAGAGCTGGAGGAGAAGTCTGCACTGGTCAGCGGTAATGGGGGAGCAGGGACTGTGTGATAGAGGGGACAGGACTCAGTCCTGGGGGACCACCGGGACTCTGCACATTAGGGTACAGCCGGCTCCACATGTAAGAGCTGGAGGAGAAGTCTGCACTGGTGAGTGGTAATGGGGGAGCAGGGACTGTGTGATAGAGGGGACAGGACTCAGTCCTGGGGGAGCACCGGGACTCTGCACATTAGGGTACAGCCGGCTCCACATGTAAGAGCTGGAGGAGAAGTCTGCACTGGTGAGCGGTAATGGGGGAGCAGGGACTGTGTGATAGAGGGGACAGGACTCAGTCCTGGGGGGCACCGGGACTCTGCACATTAGGGTACAGCCGGCTCCACATGTAAGAGCTGGAGGAGAAGTCTGCACTGGTGAGTGGTAATGGGGGAGCAGGGACTGTGTGATAGAGGGGACAGGACTCAGTCCTGGGGGGCACCGGGACTCTGCACATTAGGGTACAGCCGGCTCCACATGTAAGAGCTGGAGGAGAAGTCTGCACTGGTGAGCGGTAATGGGGGAGCAGGGACTGTGTGATAGAGAGGACAGGACTCCGTCCTGGGGGACACCGGGACTCTGCACATTAGGGTACAGCCGGCCCCACATGTAAGAGCTGGAGGAGAAGTCTGCACTGATGAGCGGTAATGGGGGAGCAGGGACTGTGTGATAGAGGGGACAGGACTCAGTCCTGGGGGGCACTGGGACTCTGCACATTAGGGTACAGCCGGCTCCACATGTAAGAGCTGGAGGAGAAGTCTGCACTGGTGAGCGGTAATGGGGGAGCAGGGACTGTGTGATAGAGAGCACAGGACTCCGTCCTGGGGGACACCGGGACTCTGCACATTAGGGTACAGCCGGCTCCACATGTAAGAGCTGGAGGAGAAGTCTGCACTGATGAGCGGTAATGGGGGAGCAGGGACTGTGTGATAGAGGGGACAGGACTCAGTCCTGGGGGGCACTGGGACTCTGCACATTAGGGTACAGCCGGCTCCACATGTAAAAGCTGGAGGAGAAGTCTGCACTGGTGAGCGGTAATGGGGAGCAGGGACTGTGTGATAGAGAGGACAGGACTCCGTCCTGGGGGGGCACCGGGACTCTGCACATTAGGGTACAGCCGGCTCCACATGTTAGCGCTGGAGGAGAAGTCTGCACTGGTGAGCGGTAATGGGGGAGCAGGGACTGTGTGATAGAGGGGACAGGACTCAGTCCTGGGGGGCACCGGGACTCTGCACATTAGGGTACAGCCGGCTCCACATGTAAGAGCTGGAGGAGAAGTCTGCACTGGTGAGCGATAATGGGGGAGCAGGGACTGTGTGACAGAGGGGAGAGGACTCAGTCCTGGGGAGCATCGGGACTCTGCACATTAGGGTACAGCCGGCTCCACATGTAAGAGCTGGGGGAGAAGTCTGCACTGGTGAGCGGTAATGGGGGAGCAGGGACTGTGTGATAGAGGGGACAGGACTCAGTCCTGGGGGGCACCGGGACTCTGCACATTAGGGTACATCCGGCTCCACATGTAAGAGCTGGAGGAGAAGTCTGCACTGGTGAGCGGTAATGGGGGAACAGGGACTGTGTGACAGAGGGGAGAGGACTCAGTCCTGGGGAGCGTCGGGACTCTGCACATTAGGGTACAGCCGGCTCCACATGTAAGAGCTGGAGGAGAAGTCTGCATTGGTGAGCGGTAATGGGGGAGCAGGGACTGTGTGATAGAGGGGACAGGACTCAGTCCTGGGGGGCACCGGGACTCTGCACATTAGGGTACATCCGGCTCCACATGTAAGAGCTGGAGGAGAAGTCTGCACTGGTGAGCGGTAATGGGGGAGCAGGGACTGTGTGACAGAGGGGAGAGGACTCAGTCCTGGGGGGGCACCGGGACTCTGCACATTAGGGTACATCCGGCTCCACATGTAAGAGCTGGAGGAGAAGTCTGCACTGGTGAGCGGTAATGGGGGAGCAGGGACTGTGTGATAGAGGGGACAGGACTCAGTCCTGGGGGGCACCGGGACTCTGCACATTAGGGTACAGCCGGCTCCACATGTAAGAGCTGGAGGAGAAGTCTGCACTGGTGAGCGGTAATGGGGGAGCAGGGACTGTGTGATAGAGGGGACAGGACTCAGTCCTGGGGGGCACCGGGACTCTGCACATTAGGGTACAGCCGGCTCCACATGTAAGAGCTGGAGGAGAAGTCTGCACTGGTGAGTGGTAATGGGGGAGCAGGGACTGTGTGACAGAGGGGAGAGGACTCAGTCCTGGGGAGCATCGGGACTCTGCACATTAGGGTACAGCCGGCTCCACATGTAAGAGCTGGGGGAGAAGTCTGCACTGGTGAGCGGTAATGGGGGAGCAGGGACTGTGTGATAGAGGGGACAGGACTCAGTCCTGGGGGGCACCGGGACTCTGCACATTAGGGTACATCCGGCTCCACATGTAAGAGCTGGAGGAGAAGTCTGCACTGGTGAGCGGTAATGGGGGAGCAGGGACTGTGTGACAGAGGGGAGAGGACTCAGTCCTGGGGAGCGTCGGGACTCTGCACATTAGGGTACAGCCGGCTCCACATGTAAGAGCTGGAGGAGAAGTCTGCATTGGTGAGCGGTAATGGGGGAGCAGGGACTGTGTGATAGAGGGGACAGGACTCAGTCCTGGGGGGCACCGGGACTCTGCACATTAGGGTACATCCGGCTCCACATGTAAGAGCTGGAGGAGAAGTCTGCACTGGTGAGCGGTAATGGGGGAGCAGGGACTGTGTGATAGAGGGGACAGGACTCAGTCCTGGGGGGCATCGGGACTCTGCACATTAGGGTACAGCCGGCTCCACATGTAAGAGCTGGAGGAGAAGTCTGCATTGGTGAGCGGTAATGGGGGAGCAGGGACTGTGTGATAGAGGGGACAGGACTCAGTCCTGGGGCGAACCGGGACTCTGCACATTAGGGTACATCCGGCTCCACATGTAAGAGCTGGAGGAGAAGTCTGCACTGGTGAGCGGTAATGGGGGAGCAGGGACTGTGTGACAGAGGGGAGAGGACTCAGTCCTGGGGAGCGTCGGGACTCTGCACATTAGGGTACAGCCGGCTCCACATGTAAGAGCTGGAGGAGAAGTCTGCACTGGTGAGCGGTAATGGGGGAGCAGGGACTGTGTGATAGAGGGGACAGGACTCAGTCCTGGGGGGGCACCTGGACGCTGCACATTAGGGTACAGCCGGCTCCACATGTAAGAGCTGGAGGAGAAGTCTGCACTGGTGAGCGGTAATGGGGGAGCAGGGACTGTGTGATAGAGGGGACAGGACTCAGTCCTGGGGGGGCACCGGGACTCTGCACATTAGGGTACAGCCGGCTCCACATGTAAGAGCTGGAGGAGAAGTCTGCACTGGTGAGCGGTAATGGGGGAGCAGGGACTGTGTGATAGAGGGGACAGGACTCAGTCCTGGGGGGGCACCTGGACTCTGCACATTAGGGTACAGCCGGCTCCACATGTAAGAGCTGGAGGAGAAGTCTGCACTGGTGAGCGGTAATGGGGAGCAGGGACTGTGTGATAGAGGGGACAGGACTCAGTCCTGGGGGGGCACCTGGACTCTGCACATTAGGGTACAGCCGGCTCCACATGTAAGAGCTGGAGGAGAAGTCTGCACTGGTGAGCGGTAATGGGGGAGCAGGGACTGTGTGATAGAGGGGACAGGACTCAGTCCTGGGGGGCATAGGGACTCTGCACATTAGGGTACAGCCGGCTCCACGTGTAAGAGCTGGAGGAGAAGTCTGCACTGGTGAGCGGTAATGGGGAGCAGGGACTGTGTGATAGAGGGGACAGGACTCAGTCCTGGGGGGGCACCAGGACTCTGCACATTAGGGTACAGCCGGCTCCACATGTAAGAGCTGGAGGAGAAGTCTGCACTGGTGAGCGGTAATGGGGGAGCAGGGACTGTGTGATAGAGGGGACAGGACTCAGTCCTGGGGGGCATAGGGACTCTGCACATTAGGGTACAGCCGGCTCCACATGTAAGAGCTGGGGGAGAAGTCTGCACTGGTGAGTGGTAATAGGGGAGCAGGGACTGTGTGATAGAGGGGAGAGGACTCAATCCTGGGGGCACCGGGACTCTGCACATTATGGTACAGCCGGCTCCACATGTAAGAGCTGGAGGAGAAGTCTGCACTGGTGATGGGGAGCAGGGACTGTGTGATAGAGGGGACAGGACTCAGTCCTGGGGGGCACCGGGACTCTGCACATTAGGGTACAGCCGGCTCCACATGTAAGAGCTGGAGGAGAAGTCTGCACTGGTGAGTGGTAATGGGGGAGCAGGGACTGTGTGATAGAGGGGACAGGACTCAGTCCTGGGGGAGCACCGGGACTCTGCACATTAGGGTACAGCCGGCTCCACATGTAAGAGCTGGAGGAGAAGTCTGCACTGGTGAGTGGTAATGGGGGAGCAGGGAATGTGTGATAGAGGGGACAGGACTCAGTCCTGGGGGAGCACTGGGACTCTGCACATTAGGGTACAGCCGGCTCCACATGTAAGAGCTGGAGGAGAAGTCTGCACTGGTGAGCGGTAATGGGGGAGCAGGGACTGTGTGATAGAGGGGACAGGACTCAGTCCTGGGGGGGGCACCGGGACTCTGCACATTAGGGGACAGCCGGCTCCACATGTAAGAGCTGGAGGAGAAGTCTGCACTGGTGAGTGGTAATGGGGGAGCAGGGACTGTGTGATAGAGTGGACAGGACTCAGTCCTGGGGGAGCACCGGGACTCTGCACATTAGGGTACAGCTGGCTCCACATGTAAGAGCTGGAGCAGAAGTCTGCACTGGTGAGCGGTAATGGGGGAGCAGGGACTGTGTGATAGAGTGGACAGGACTCAGTCCTGGGGGGGCACCGGGACTCTGCACATTAGGGTACAGCCGGCTCCACATGTAAGAGCTGGAGGAAAAGTCTGCACTGGTGAGCGGTAATGGGGGAGCAGGGACTGTGTGATAGAAGGGACAGGACTCAGTCCTGGGGGGCACCGGGACTCTGCACATTAGGGTACAGCCGGCTCCACATGTAAGAGCTGGAGGAGAAGTCTGCACTGGTGAGCGGTAATGGGGGAGCAGGGACTGTGTGATAGAGGGGACAGGACTCAGTCCTGGGGGACCACCGGGACTCTGCACATTAGGGTACAGCCGGCTACACATGTAAGAGCTGGAGGAGAAGTCTGCACTGGTGAGCGGTAATGGGGGAGCAGGGACTGTTTGATAGAGGGGACAGGACTCAGTCCTGGGGGAGCACCGGGACTCTGCACATTAGGGTACAGCCGGCTCCACATGTAAAAACTGGAGGAGAAGTCTGCACTGGTGAGTGGTAATGGGGGAGCAGGGACTGTGTGATAGAGGGGACAGGACTCAGTCCTGGGGGGCACCGGGACTCTGCACATTAGGGTACAGCCGGCTCCACATGTAAGAGCTGGAGGAGAAGTCTGCACTGGTGAGCGGTAATGGGGGAGCAGGGACTGTGTGATAGAGGGGACAGGACTCAGTCCTGGGGGAGCACCGGGACTCTGCACATTAGGGTACAGCCGGCTCCACATGTAAGAGCTGGAGGAGAAGTCTGCACTGGTGAGCGGTAATGGGGGAGCAGGGACTGTGTGATAGAGAGGACAGGACTCAGTCCTGGGGGAGCACCAGACTCTGCACATTAGTGTACAGCCGTCTCCACATGTAAGAGCTGGGGGAGAAGTCTGCACTGGTGAGCGGTAATGGGGGAGCAGGGACTGTGTGATAGAGGGGACAGGACTCAGTCCTGGGGGAGCACCGGGACTCTGCACATTAGGGTACAGCTGGCTCCACATGTAAGAGCTGGGGGAGAAGTCTGCACTGGTGAGTGGTAATGGGGGAGCAGGGACTGTGTGATAGAGGGGACAGGACTCAGTCCTGGGGGCGCACCGGGACTCTGCACATTAGGGTACAGCCGTCTCCACATGTAAGAGCTGGAGAAGTCTGCACTGGTGAGCGGTAATGGGGGAGCAGGGACTGTGTGATAGAGTGGACAGGACTCAGTCCTGGGGGGCACCGGGACTCTGCACATTAGTGTACAGCCGGCTCCACATGTAAGAGCTGGAGGAGAAGTCTGCACTGGTGAGCGGTAATGGGGGAGCAGGGACTGTGTGATAGAGGGGACAGGACTCAGTCCTGGGGGAGCACCGGGACTCTGCACATTAGTGTACAGCCGGCTCCACATGTAAGAGCTGGAGGAGAAGTCTGCACTGGTGAGCGGTAATGGGGGAGCAGGGACTGTGTGATAGAGGGGACAGGACTCAGTCCTGGGGGGCACCGGGACTCTGCACATTAGGGTACAGCCGGCTCCACATGTAAGAGCTGGAGGAGAAGTCTGCTCTGGTGAGCGGTAATGGGGGAGCAGGGACTGTGTGATAGAGGGGACAGGACTCAGTCCTGGGGGGGCACCGGGGCTCTGCACATTAGGGGACAGCCGACTCCACATGTAAGAGCTGGAGGAGAAGTCTGCACTGGTGAGCGGTAATGGGGGAGCAGGGACTGTGTGATAGAGGGGACAGGACTCACTCCTGGGGGAGCACCGGGACTCTGCACATTAGGGGACAGCCGACTCCACATGTAAGAGCTGGAGGAGAAGTCTGCACTGGTGAGCGGTAATGGGGGTGCAGGGACTGTGTGATAGAGAGGACAGGACTCACTCCTGGGGGAGCACCGGGACTCTGCACATTAGGGGACAGCCGGCTCCACATGTAAGAGCTGGAGGAGAAGTCTGCACTGGTGAGCGGTAATGGGGGAGCAGGGACTGTGTGATAGAGGGGACAGGACTCAGTCCTGGGGGAGCACCGGGACTCTGCACATTAGGGTACAGCCGGCTCCACATGTAAGAGCTGGGGGAGAAGTCTGCACTGGTGAGCGGTAATGGGGGAGCAGGGACTGTGTGATAGAGGGGACAGGACTCAGTCCTGGGGGAGCACCAGACTCTGCACATTAGTGTACAGCCGTCTCCACATGTAAGAGCTGGGGGAGAAGTCTGCACTGGTGAGCGGTAATGGGGGAGCAGGGACTGTGTGATAGAGGGGACAGGACTCAGTCCTGGGGGAGCACCAGACTCTGCACATTAGTGTACAGCCGTCTCCACATGTAAGAGCTGGGGGAGAAGTCTGCACTGGTGAGCGGTAATGGGGGAGCAGGGACTGTGTGATAGAGGGGACAGGACTCAGTCCTGGGGGAGCACCGGGACTCTGCACATTAGGGTACAGCTGGCTCCACATGTAAGAGCTGGGGGAGAAGTCTGCACTGGTGAGTGGTAATGGGGGAGCAGGGACTGTGTGATAGAGGGGACAGGACTCAGTCCTGGGGGCGCACCGGGACTCTGCACATTAGGGTACAGCCGTCTCCACATGTAAGAGCTGGAGAAGTCTGCACTGGTGAGCGGTAATGGGGGAGCAGGGACTGTGTGATAGAGGGGACAGGACTCAGTCCTGGGGAGCACCGGGACTCTGCGCATTAGGGGACAGCCGGCTCCACATGTAAGAGCTGGAGGAGAAGTCTGCACTGGTGAGTGATAATGGGGGAGCAGGGACTGTGTGATAGAGGGGACAGGACTCAGTCCTGGGGGAGCACCGGGACTCTGCACATTAGGGTACAGCCGGCTCCACATGTAAGAGCTGGGGGAGAAGTCTGCACTGGTGAGCGGTAATGGGGAGCAGGGACTGTGTGATAGAGGGGACAGGACTCAGTACTGGGGGGCACTGGGACTCTGCACATTAGGGTACAGCTGGCTCCACATGTAAGAGCTGGAGGAGAAGTCTGCACTGGTGAGCGGTAATGGGGGAGCAGGGACTGTGTGATAGAGGGGACAGGACTCAGTCCTGGGGGAGCACCGGGACTCTGCACATTAGGGTACAGCCGGCTCCACATGTAAGAGCTGGGGGAGAAGTCTGCACTGGTGAGCGGTAATGGGGGAACAGGGACTGTGAGATGGAGGGGACAGGACTCAGTCCTGGGGGGCACCGGGACTCTGCACATCAGGGTACAGCCGGCTCCACATGTAAGAGCTGGAGGAGAAGTCTGCACTGGTGAGCAGTAATGGGGGAGCAGGGACTGTGTGATAGAGGGGACAGGACTCAGTCCTGGGGGGCACCGGGACTCTGCACATCAGGGTACAGCCGGCTCCACATGTAAGAGCTGGGGGAGAAGTCTGCACTGGTGAGCGGTAATGGGGGAGCAGGGACTGTGTGATAGAGGGGACAGGACTCAGTCCTGGGGGAGCACCGGGACTCTGCACATTAGGGTACAGCTGGCTCCACATGTAAGAGCTGGGGGAGAAGTCTGCACTGGTGAGCGGTAATGGGGGAACAGGGACTGTGAGATAGAGGGGACAGGACTCAGTCCTGGGGGGCACCGGGACTCTGCACATCAGGGTACAGCCGGCTCCACATGTAAGAGCTGGAGGAGAAGTCTGCACTGGTGAGCAGTAATGGGGGAGCAGGGACTGTGTGATAGAGGGGACAGGACTCAGTCCTGGGGGGCACCGGGACTCTGCACATCAGGGTACAGCCGGCTCCACATGTAAGAGCTGGGGGAGAAGTCTGCACTGGTGAGCGGTAATGGGGGAGCAGGGTCTGTGTGATAGAGGGGACAGGACTCAGTCCTGGGGGAGCACCGGGACTCTGCACATTAGGGTACAGCTGGCTCCACATGTAAGAGCTGGGGGAGAAGTCTGCACTGGTGAGTGGTAATGGGGGAGCAGGGACTGTGTGATAGAGGGGACAGGACTCAGTCCTGGGGGAGCACCGGGACTCTGCACATTAGGGTACAGCCGTCTCCACATGTAAGAGCTGGAGAAGTCTGCACTGGTGAGCGGTAATGGGGGAGCAGGGTCTGTGTGATAGAGGGGACAGGACTCAGTCCTGGGGGAGCACCGGGACTCTGCACATTAGGGTACAGCTGGCTCCACATGTAAGAGCTGGGGGAGAAGTCTGCACTGGTGAGTGGTAATGGGGGAGCAGGGTCTGTGTGATAGAGGGGACAGGACTCAGTCCTGGGGGAGCACCGGGACTCTGCACATTAGGGTACAGCCGTCTCCACATGTAAGAGCTGGAGAAGTCTGCACTGGTGAGCGGTAATGGGGGAGCAGGGACTGTGTGATAGAGGGGACAGGACTCAGTCCTGGGGAGCACCGGGACTCTGCACATTAGGGTACAGCCGGCTCCACATGTAAGAGCTGGAGGAGAAGTCTGCACTGGTGAGTGATAATGGGGGAGCAGGGACTGTGTGATAGAGGGGACAGGACTCAGTCCTGGGGGGCACCGGGACTCTGCACATTAGGGGACAGCCGGCTCCACATGTAAGAGCTGGAGGAGAAGTCTGCACTGGTGAGTGATAATGGGGGAGCAGGGACTGTGTGATAGAGGGGACAGGACTCAGTCCTGGGGGAGCACCGGGACTCTGCACATTAGGGTACAGCCGGCTCCACATGTAAGAGCTGGGGGAGAAGTCTGCACTGGTGAGCGGTAATGGGGAGCAGGGACTGTGTGATAGAGGGGACAGGACTCAGTCCTGGGGGAGCACCGGGACTCTGCACATTAGGGTACAGCTGGCTCCACATGTAAGAGCTGGGGGAGAAGTCTGCACTGGTGAGCGGTAATGGGGGAACAGGGACTGTGAGATAGAGGGGACAGGACTCAGTCCTGGGGGGCACCGGGACTCTGCACATTAGGGTACAGCCGGCTCCACATGTAAGAGCTGGAGGAGAAGTCTGCACTGGTGAGCAGTAATGGGGGAGCAGGGACTGTGTGATAGAGGGGACAGGACTCAGTCCTGGGGGGCACCGTGGACTCTGCACATCAGGGTACAGCCGGCTCCACATGTAAGAGCCGGAGGAGAAGTCTGCACTGGTAATGGGGAGCAGGGACTGTGTGATAGAGGGGACAGGACTCAGTCCTGGGGGGCACCGGGACTCTGCACATTAGGGTACAGCCGGCTCCACATGTAAGAGCTGGAGGAGAAGTCTGCACTGGTGAGCGGTAATGGGGGAGCAGGGACTGTGTGATAGAGGGGACAGGACTCAGTCCTGGGGGACCACCGGGACTCTGCACATTAGGGTACAGCCGGCTCCACATGTAAGAGCTGGAGGAGAAGTCTGCACTGGTGAGCGGTAATGGGGGAGCAGGGACTGTGTGATAGAGGGGACAGGACTCAGTCCTGGGGGAGCACCGGGACTCTGCACATTAGGGTACAGCCGGCTCCACATGTAAAAACTGGAGGAGAAGTCTGCACTGGTGAGCGGTAATGGGGGAGCAGGGACTGTGTGATAGAGGGGACAGGACTGAGTCCTGGGGGGCACCGGGACTCTGCACATTAGGGTACAGCCGGCTCCACATGTAAGAGCTGGAGGAGAAGTCTGCACTGGTGAGCGGTAATGGAGGAGCAGGGACTGTGTGATAGAGGGGACAGGACTCAGTCCTGGGGGGCACCGGGACTCTGCACATTAGGGTACAGCCGGCTCCACATGTAAGAGCTGGAGGAGAAGTCTGCACTGGTGAGCGGTAATGGGGGAGCAGGGACTGTGTGATAGAGGGGACAGGACTCAGTCCTGGGGGGCACCGGGACTCTGCACATTAGGGTACAGCCGGCCCCACATGTAAGAGCTGGAGGAGAAGTCTGCACTGGTGAGCGGTAATGGAGGAGCAGGGACTGTGTGATAGAGGGGACAGGATTCAGTCCTGGGGGGGGCACCGGGACTCTGCACATTAGGGTACAGCCGGCTCCACATGTAAGAGCTGGAGGAGAAGTCTGCACTGGTGAGCGGTAATGGGGGAGCAGGGACTGTGTGATAGAGGGGACAGGACTCAGTCCTGGGGGGCACCGGGACTCTGCACATTAGGGGACATCCGGCTCCACATGTAAGAGCTGGAGGAGAAGTCTGCACTGGTGAGCGGTAATGGGGGAGCAGGGACTGTGTGATAGAGTGGACAGGACTCAGTCCTGGGGGAGCACCGGGACTCTGCACATTAGGGTACAGCCGGCTCCACATGTAAGAGCTGGAGGAGAAGTCTGCACTGGTGAGCGGTAATGGGGGAGCAGGGACTGTGTGATAGAGGGGACAGGACTCAGTCCTGGGGGGCACCGGGACTCTGCACATTAGGGTACAGCCGGCTCCACATGTAAGAGCTGGAGGAGAAGTCTGCACTGGTGAGTGGTAATGGGGGAGCAGGGACTGTGTGATAGAGGGGACAGGACTCAGTCCTGGGGGGGCACCGGGACTCTGCACATTAGGGGACATCCGGCTCCACATATAAGAGCTGGAGGAGAAGTCTGCACTGGTGAGTGGTAATGGGGGAGCAGGGACTGTGTGATAGAGTGGACAGGACTCAGTCCTGGGGGAGCACCGGGACTCTGCACATTAGGGTACAGCCGGCTCCACATGTAAGAGCTGGAGGAGAAGTCTGCACTGGTGAGCGGTAATGGGGGAGCAGGGACTGTGTGATAGAGGGGACAGGACTCAGTCCTGGGGGGCACCGGGACTCTGCACATTAGGGTACAGCCGGCTCCACATGTAAGAGCTGGAGGAGAAGTCTGCACTGGTGAGCGGTAATGGGGGAGCAGGGACTGTGTGATAGAGGGGACAGGACTCAGTCCTGGGGGAGCACCGGGACTCTGCACATTAGAGTACAGCCGGCTCCACATGTAAGAGCTGGAGGAGAAGTCTGCACTGGTGAGCGGTAATGGGGGAGCAGGGACTGTGTGATAGAGGGGACAGGACTCAGTCCTGGGGGGCACCGGGACTCTGCACATTAGGGGACATCCGGCTCCACATGTAAGAGCTGGAGGAGAAGTCTGCACTGGTGAGCGGTAATGGGGGAGCAGGGACTGTGTGATAGAGTGGACAGGACTCAGTCCTGGGGGAGCACCGGGACTCTGCACATTAGGGTACAGCCGGCTCCACATGTAAGAGCTGGAGGAGAAGTCTGCACTGGTGAGCGGTAATGGGGGAGCAGGGACTGTGTGATAGAGTGGACAGGACTCAGTCCTGGGGGAGCACCGGGACTCTGCACATTAGGGGACAGCCGGCTCCACATGTAAGAGCTGGAGGAGAAGTCTGCACTGGTGAGCGGTAATGGGGGAGCAGGGACTGTGTGATAGAGGGGACAGGACTCAGTCCTGGGGGGCACCGGGACTCTGCACATTAGGGTACAGCCGGCTCCACATGTAAGAGCTGGAGGAGAAGTCTGCACTGGTGAGTTGTAATGGGGGAGCAGGGACTGTGTGATAGAGGGGACAGGACTCAGTCCTGGGGGGCACCGGGACTCTGCACATTAGGGTACAGCCGGCTCCACATGTAAGAGCTGGAGGAGAAGTCTGCACTGGTGAGTGGTAATGGGGGAGCAGGGACTGTGTGATAGAGGGGACAGGACTCAGTCCTGGGGGAGCACCGGGACTCTGCACATTAGGGTACAGCCGGCTCCACATGTAAGAGCTGGAGGAGAAGTCTGCACTGGTGAGCGGTAATGGGGGAGCAGGGACTGTGTGATAGAGGGGACAGGACTCAGTCCTGGGGGGCACCGGGACTCTGCACATTACGGTACAGCCGGCTCCACATGTAAGAGCTGGAGGAGAAGTCTGCACTGGTGAGTGGTAATGGGGGAGCAGGGACTGTGTGATAGAGGGGACAGGACTCAGTCCTGGGGGAGCACCGGGACTCTGCACATTAGGGTACAGCCGGCTCCACATGTAAGAGCTGGAGGAGAAGTCTGCACTGGTGAGCGGTAATGGGGGAGCAGGGACTGTGTGATAGAGTGGACAGGACTCAGTCCTGGGGGAGCACCGGGACTCTGCACATTAGGGTACAGCCGGCTCCACATGTAAGAGCTGGAGGAGAAGTCTGCACTGGTGAGCGGTAATGGGGGAGCAGGGACTGTGAGATAGAGGGGTTCAGGACTCAGTCCTGGGGGGCACCGGGACTCTGCACATTAGGGTACAGCCGGCTCCACATGTAAGAGCTGGAGGAGAAGTCTGCACTGGTGAGCGGTAATGGGGGAGCAGGGACTGTGAGATAGAGGGGTTCAGGACTCAGTCCTGGGGGGCACCGGGACTCTGCACATTAGGGTACAGCCGGCTCCACATGTAAGAGCTGGAGGAGAAGTCTGCACTGGTGAGTGGTAATGGGGGAGCAGGGAATGTGTGATAGAGGGGACAGGACTCAGTCCTGGGGGGGCACCGGGACTCTGCACATTAGGGTACAGCCGGCTCCACATGAAAAAGCTAAATCCTAGTGCAGAATGTCACCAGATCCTATCATCCACTAAATACATAGCTGTGACTGACAGCTATGTATTTAGTATGCTGTTCTGCAGGTGGAGCTATGTGGAGATTCCCCATTACTGAGCGCTGGGGACATTAACCCCCGCAGTGCTTTGGTCACATTCCAGGAGATAGAACATGTTCCCGTCTGTGTCGCTATATCAGGATCTCTGTATTGGATTACATTGGGTCACTTCTCACCTGACGTCGCTTGCTGCTTTGTTACTGTACAGTCTCCATTATGGCTGTCTTCCGCTCCATGTTGTCCCTATCAGGAGATGTTAATTTTCTATCTTTATCTGTTACTGACGTCCCTGGTCCTGCCGTCCCGATCTCTGTGGATGTTCCCGGCTCTTTATAATTTTGTCTTAATTTTATGAAATATTTCATAAAGATTCAGATATTTTACATTTTTCTTCTTAGATTTGTTCTGTATTTTTGGTGCTGGATTGGAGATATTCTGTGATAAATCTCTGTGTGTGACTATAATGGGACTGTGTGTTATACTGAGAGCAGGACGGGGCCATGACTGGATGTAATGATCATGTGAAGCCGCTAACAGCTCCGGAGATTTCTTACATGGGATCTTTATGATGTTACATCGTCATCTTCTCCCCATTCAGGTCTCTACAATATCGGATCCTCTCAGTGGAGATCTTCTGTATAAGAGAATTCTCCTGAGTGACCCTACAAGGATGGATAGGGACAGGGACAAGATGGCGGTGAAGAGGATATTACAGCTCACCCTAGAGATCCTCTTCCGGCTTACTGGAGAGGTGAGAGATCCTGATGACGTCACATTACATCATTCTTATCTATGGGAATAACAGATGGAGAGAACTGGAGAGGTGAGGACTCTGGAAATGTCTGTAGTGAGATTTATTAATGTGTCTCTCCATAACCAGGATTACACAGTAGTGAAGAAGACCTCTAGTGAGCGCTGTCAGGCCCCAGTGTCTGAGGGATGGGGAAGACCCCTGAGCCCAATCACGGGGCCTCCACCTCACCCCCTGACACATGAGGACATCAATGACCAGAAGATCCTAGAACTCACCTACAAGATGATTGAGCTGCTGACTGGAGAGGTGACCCTGCTGGGAATGCTGAGACACTATACAGTAGCTCTATTAAGGGATCAAGGGGATGATGGTATCTTTGTGTGTCAGGTTCCTGTAAGGTGTCAGGATGTCACTGTCTATTTCTCCATGGAGGAGTGGGAGTATATAGAAGGACACAAAGATCTGTACAAGGACATCATTATGGAGGTTCCCCAGCCCCTCACATCACCAGGTAATAGGACTAAATACTCACTGCCTATAATTATCTGTATGTAAAGAATGAAATCAGTCCCTGTATGTGTTTCCTCCAGTTCTATCCAGTAAGAAGGCAACACCAGAGAGATGTCCCCATCCTCTTCTTCCACGGGACTGTAAACAAGAAGATCCCAATGTTCCTCTGGATTATCAGGTAGATGGAGAGAAGGTGTCATGAAATCTCCTCTATGATGTGTAGAAGACTGAAGGTCTTGAATTCAGTCTTGGTTTATCCCCCAGTTTTGTACACTGAATGGACAATTTATTAGAGACACTATCACACTCGCATCTGACACCAATTAGACACATGCTGTAGAGAGAAAAATGGCAGGCATGTTCTCTTGAAAGTCCATGTGGGTTTATTTGCTTCATAAACCACCAAAACACCAACAAAAGGTAAACAGTCTTTACATCAGACCAACAAAACCTCAATGTCCATAACGGAGCTCTGCTCCCTCAGGCCTGTGACTGTGCAATGTCCAGAATGCAGGCTCAGTCTAGCGCCACACACACAGGATGCCTTCTCTCTCTCTGCACACAGACCATGTACCATACAACAACCTCCATTATGTAGGCTGTAACCACACCCACATGTGAGGTATGTGGGTAGCCAGACCCGCCCATCTCATAGCTACCTGCAACCCTGACCCAGGTGCACTAAACGACATCTTAGTGCTCACGTGCACTAAATCAAAATACTCAAGGCTGCATTGCAGGCAGCATCCATCTCTGTGACATATACCTCCCATCGATTACACGGCCATTAGCCTCCTTACACTGCTTGTAGGTGCACAGACAAGGTCCCAACCCGTTACATATAGAAAGTCCTAGAATCCAACAATCAAATCAGGTGAATTTATTTATAACATGAAGAAAGTGTACAAAACGTTTTGGTCGTATGGTCTCCACAGCGACAGGAGTCTCAACTTTGCGGACTGCAATAGGCTCTCTCTCCCTAGGCACAAGCTTATGCTTGAAGCAAAAAGAGCCGGACACGCATATACTATATGTTTTGAATCTTATTGAACCATTTAGTGTTTAACGACCAAAACGTTTTGTCATTGAAAATTATCCAGTGATATTGGATCCCATGGATGGAAACAACATATCAAGGAAAATGTGAACAATAGTTCTGAGAACATGTGGTGCAGTTATACACACTGCAGCTGAATACTGCGTGAGTTATAGAGGCAGAACAGTGATGACCAACAGAAACAGAAAGGAGAAACGTCATTTGGCAAAAGAGCAAAATTGATGTCATTGAGCAATATAAATCTTCAGGACAAAATTGTTGGCACCCTCAGCTTAATTTTTGAATGTACAACCTTTTGAATAAATAACTGCAATCACTTTATGTCACGAACAACAAGCTTCTTACACCTCTGAAATCAAATTTTGGGCAACTCCTCTTTTGTAAACTGCTCTAGGTATCCCTGCTGCAGGACTGACCGTCTGTAACTTTCCCCTGGCCAGCTGTAGGACTGACCGTCTGTAACTCTTCCTGGCCCAACTGCAGGACTGACCTTCTGTACTTCTTCCCTGCCCAGCTGCAGGGCTGACCCTCTGTAACTATCCCTTGCCCAAATGTGGGGCTGACCCTCTGTAACTCTCCCTTGCCCATATGCGCGGGGCTGACCCTCAGTAACTCTCCCTTGCCCATATGCGGGGCTGACCCTCAGTAACTCTCCCTTGCCCATATGCAGGGCTGACCCTCTGTAACTCTCCACTACCCAGCTGCAGGGCTGACCCTTTGTAACTCTCCTCTGTCCAGCTGCAGGGCTGACCCTCTGTAGCTCTCCCTTGCCCATATGCAGGACTGACCCTCTGTAACTCTCCACTGTCCAGCTGCAGGGCTGACCTTCTGTAACTCTCCCCTGCCCAAATGTGGGGCTGACCCTTTTTAACTCTTCCCTGTCCAGCTGCAGAGCTGACCTCTGTAACACTCCCCTTCCCAAATGTGGGGTTGACCCTGTAACTTTCCCTTGCCCATATGCAGGGCTGACCCTCTGTAACTCTCCCCTTCCCAAACGTGGGGTTGACCCTGTAACTCTCCCTTGCCCATATGCAGGGCTGACCCTCTGTAAATCTCCACTGCCCAGCTGCAGGGCTGACCCTCTGTAACTCCCCCCTGCCCAGCTGCAGGGCTGACCCTCTGTAACTCTCCCCTGCCCAGCTGCAGGGCTGACCCTCTGTAACTCTCCACTGCCCAGCTGCAGGACTGACCCTCTGTAACTCTCCCCTGCCCAGCTGCAGGGCTGACCCTCTGTAACTCTCCCCTGCCCAGCTGCAGGGCTGACCCTCTGTAACTCTCCACTGCCCAGCTGCAGGACTGACCCTCTGTAACTCTCCCCTGCCCAGCTGCAGGGCTGACCCTCTGTAACTCTCCACTGCCCAGCTGCAGGACTGACCCTCTGTAACTCTCCCCCTGCCCAGCTGCAGGGCTGACCCTCTGTAACTCTCCCCTGCCCAGCTGCAGGGCTGACCCTCTGTAACTCTCCCCTGCCCAGCTGCAGGGCTGACCCTCTGTAACTCTCCCCTGCCCAGCTGCAGGGCTGACCCTCTGTAACTCTCCACTGCCCAGCTGCAGGACTGACCCTCTGTAACTCTCCCCTGCCCAGCTGCAGGGCTGACCCTCTGTAACTCTCCCCTGCCCAGCTGCAGGGCTGACCCTCTGTAACTCTCCCCTGCCCAGCTGCAGGACTGACCCTCTGTAACTCTCCCCCTGCCCAACTGCAGGGCTGACCCTCTGTAACTCTCCCTTGCCCATATGCAGGGCTGACCCTCTGTAACTCTCCCTTGCCCATATGCAGGGCTGACCCTCTGTAACTCTCCACTGCCCAGCTGCAGGGCTGACCCTCTGTAACTCTCCGTTGCCCAAATGCGGGGTTGACCCAGTAACTCTCCCCTGCCCAGCTGCAGGGCTGACTCTCTCACTCTCCACTGCCCAGCTGTAGGGTTGACTTCTGTAACTGTCCCCTGCTCCCAGCTGCAGGGCTGACCCTCTGTAACTCTCTTACTGTCCTATAACTTTTACATAACAGTGATTAAAATAAACGATAGTGTTAACAATATAATCACAGTACTTTTCATCAGTGTCCTATAATGACAGTATACAGTATATCCTGTAGCACCACAAATAAATCTTTGTCATACAGCTATTCAATTTAGTAGTGCCAGCTTTTTCCACTAGGAATGTGATTGTGAGTTTCACTTGTTTTCCGCTTTCACAGTCCTCAGATCTTAAGCCTATAAAGCATCTCTGGGACGAGGTAGAATTGGTTGTTCAGAGCATCTCAGCACCTTCATCTAATTTGTGGCAACTACAAGAACCCATTCTGTTGGCATGGGCCAGTATTCCTGGGGAACCATCTCAACACATAGTGGAAATTCACGCTGCCATTGTGAAGGCTGATGTACGCCCAGTGTGCTACTATATGGGTGTATAATAATGTGGCCATTCATTTTATTTTATACTTGGTGGAGATGACAGGATAAAGCTGATCATAGATATTAGATGTTGTCTGGATCTTCTCACGATTTTCTGGTTATCAGGATTGCTGGTTTGAAAAAGGAACGAACAAGTTGAATTTTGTTTTATCAATGTTTTTCAAAATCATTTCACCAAACTTCTTCATCTGTCTGACTTACAATCTTTGTTGCAGGGTGAAGATCTGCCCCATATTAATACCACAGAGACATATATGAGGGGTGAAGAGCGGTGTAAGGAGGAGATTCCTACAGATAACCGAACAGGTGAGTAGTGACCACTAAATGCAGAGAAGTCACAGGTCCTAATCAGTCACTGGTTGAAGAATAACTATACTTAGATGTTCAATTTTTTGGGGGGTGCAGTGGGATAAGATATATTGAATTCATTAGGTGACACTTGGTGAATTTGGCATATCCCCTGTATGTCACTCGCCTTGACAGAAATGGTACTCAAGTTACTGACGGACCGGAGCAATATTTCTAACTGGTGTAAGTTATTCCATTACAGTGGCATAGACACTTTGATAAATCGTCCCTCACAGCTCACTGTGCACAATGGATTTCTCTAAATACACTTTTGAATCATGTTAGTGTTGGTGACCCCTGATCTGTAAGTCAAAAATATTACCAGCCAGCCACAGGAATTTACTAAAAACCTGAATAGCACTCTTATTTATATGGTTTAAAATTCCGGTCTATACAGATATCTCTATATGCCAGTACATTATAAAATAAGCCAAAATAAAGACATAAAATCGTAACAACCGGTACAATACAGCCCACAAATTATTTATGGTGTTCCATAAATGCTGTGACTAAAAATGGTTGATTTGTTTTTAACCATGTCAGTTTATACAGTATAACTATAAAATAAGCACATCCTGCACAACTTTGTTTTCCATTCTAAAAATGGACCTCAACCCAGAAAGACCCCAATATTCCTTCTTTATCTTCATCAGAGATCTTGGTGTCAGCTGAATGTTGTCCATTCATCACTGAGCACTTGATATTAGAATGTTTGAAGAATCATTCGATTTTTTTTTTTTCCCATGCAAGAAAAAAAATTAATGACACACAAATTGCAAAAACTGATAACAGACTAAACATGGATCCAGCACAAAGTTTGAGTGACCCCCAAAAACCTGACATCTGATTGAGACCTATAGCTACATTCATATTCTGAAGTGCTCTGCGCTGAACACTTTGTCTGGGGTTTGTTTTTATTCACAATAAAGGTATACAAATGTGCCTCTAACGTGTCCATTCACTGCAATGAGGCAAATGTAGACGGACGCAATATCTCAGGGGGAAGGTCATTCTGCATTCTTGCGTCTGTCTTGCAGCTATCACGTAAAATAGTGTCGTGCAGCAAATCAGGGGAGAATATCAGAGCCTTTATAAAAGCTGAGGCAGGGAATGCTGTACCCATTTTGAGATAGTCCTGGATAGTGAAGGGGATATCAGAGCTCACTGCTTGGAAATACAGATAGGAAGAGAAAACCCTAAAGCATTAAACACATACTTCAGACTGTGTATGTTGTACAACTGCTATAGTAAAAGATGTGTAGAATTGTTTGTTTCATTAATCTCCCAATACATTTCAGGTTCAATTTAGAATTGGTATTCAAACATTCCTCATCATACTGTTCACATTTTGACACAATGAGACCAAGACTAGAGATGAGCGAATGTGTTCGGATTCGATTCCGAATACTATCGGAATCGAATATTGTTTAACCATGTCTAACCAAGACGACACCTAACATTTCCTCAAACAGTAACTCGCCATCGTGAGTCTTCAAGCAGGATGTTCTCAGACCGAAATGGCCTCTGAAATTCGAGTGTCACAGTGCGTCATCAGCAGATTGCAGCAGAGATACAAAGACTGGAAGAGTCACAGAAAGGCATAGAAGTGGACGTCCTCTGGCCATATCCCATACTGATGACCGCTTCATTGTGAACAATGACCTTTGAATCTGAATGATGCCACACAACTCCAGGCACATTTAAGGGAGATGATAGGCACCCATGTGTCATGTCAAACCATTCAAAATCATTAACATCAGCGTGGTCTGCATGCTAGACGACCTGCAAAGGGTACTTGACCACATCGCATGGGCTGGGGAGCATCTACTCTGGGCGAGGGACCAGTGGGCCTCAGTGCTGTGATGACCACCAAATAATGGCCGTTAAAAATGTTGGAGACATCAAGGAGAGCGCTATGCATCAAACACTGTTGTCGCCAGATGATCTCTTGGTGGTGGTGTTAGTGTGGGCAGGTGTATCTAGTCAATACGAATTGTCTAACACAGTGAAAAGCCCCTACTCCTTGAATAACATCATTAATCCACTTATTGTTCCTCTGCATTAATACCACAGGCCTTATTTCATTTTCATGGTTGACAATTAGTGATGAGCGAGTATGCTTGTTGCTCGGGTGATCTCCGAGTATTTGGAAGTGCTCGGAGATTTAGTTTCTGTTGCCGTTGCTGCATGATTTGTGGCTACTTGACAGCCTGAATACATGTGGGAATTCCCTTACAAACAGGCAATCCGCACATGTATTCAGGCTGTCAAGTGGCTGCAAATCATGCAGCTGCGGGCGACAGAAACTAAATCTCCGAGCACTCCCAAATACTTGGAGAACACCCGAGCAACGAGCATACTCACTCATCACTAACGACAATTCCCCAGCTCTAGGTCCCATCATTGAGGAGTGGCTGCTAGAGACTGGGGTACCTCAAATGGAGTGGGTTTTGGGATCAGCTGAGGTTCGTAACCCTGTACCCCAGAACCTCAATGATTTGAGGGTTGACCCTCAAGAAGAGTGGAATGAGATGCTTGACTTGAGAACAGCATGAGACGTCATAGTCAAGCTGTAATTGATGCTCAAGGCCACATGACAAGTTATTGAGATATTGACGTATCTTTGGTGGGTACCCACCACTGTTGGCTTTTGTTTAGGGATAAACGAACCCGAACATGGACTATTTACTGTATGTCCAGTTTTCTGTTCAAGTTCGGTGCTGAATTAAATTTGTTGAAAGACTGCAGCACAGCCAATCAACAAGGTTTAGGTTGTGGGCACTTCTGGATCCATCATAGCCATGTCAAGTATTGGCATGAACAGAAAAAACGGACGTAATATCTTAAAAGAATGCAAAATCCATATCTGACTATTTGACAAACAGCATACCTGGGTGGATTTGAAGGTAACAAGTACCGCCCGTCTCCCCAGCTACCTGGAGACTTCTCCCGGACACATTGAAACAGCACCTCAGCAGTATCACTGCTGATCAACACACATATAAGTCTCCATCTCAAGGCCACCCACCTTGAGGTACACAACGGTCATTCAGTACTCTGCCATTCATCCTCTCTCCTAGGACATCCACACAGCGCCCCCTAGCGGACACAGTGGTCACTACACCACATACCTCCCCCCTCTGTTCATACCTGTGGGGTTGAACACACAGCATAACCCCAGGATCTCGAGACCGGGCACTCACTACACCTTTCCCCACAGGTCGAGAGAACAGTCTCCATCTGTCATACGGCCTCATTCCTACGTTAGGCCTCCCCCGCCCCCAACGGTCAGAATATCGGCCCTGATCTTTGGCCCTCCAGTCACAGCCTGTCTGCGTCATCAGACACTGTTTGGTCACCACATTCCTCTCCCTGTTTGTTCTGTTCCCCGACCAGCTCCCCCGGTCAGTACAGTCATAAGTCTTAGTTAAGCCTACTGTCTGGCCTGAGTCTGACTCATTCAGAGTCTCACAGGAACTACCGTCTCTCAACGTCATCCTGCCAGTCAAACTACCACTTGCTGACATTCTTCGGCCATCTGCCATGTCACTTCTTGGAGGAACCGTTCGGGTCCTTACATCTTGGGTTGAAGGCGGCCGCCACCTAGTGTTCCGTACCTCTTTATTGATTCGTCGACGGTCCAGCCTCAACTGTTCAATCTCTTGCAGGTACCCCACTCAATACTCCAATAGCATGCGAAAGTTTCTCAGGCTTTCCATGGAGCCAACCACCATGATGGGAATCCTACCCTCTTCACTGGATATCTGGTCTTCATCATCAGGCAGGATCCTCACCCTCACCACACCAGAGATATTCACAAGGTCTTGCATTACCTTCCCGAATCTTCCAGTGATTCTCCCAATCAGACCTTTGGGAACCGGAACTACATATTTCCGCAAACCCAGCCGATCCATAGCCTCTCTTGCTAACTCTAGGCATCGAACAGCTTTCATATTACTCCGCCTGACCAACTGTTTGGCGTGCAGACATTGCAAATGCATCTCTTTCAGGACAGCTACCCGGTTTGCTGTATCTTCTCTGGCCGATATTATCACCAACTGCCAAGTCTCAGGTGCCCAGTGCACCTTACACGCCTTGACTGCCTCCTTAAAAGCCTCATGCACACCTTCCTCAGTGCAGGCTTCGTGCATGTCTTCTGGTACATCAATCACAGACTTGAAGGTCGTGGTCTTGCTCGCTTCCTGGACCGAAGGCTCTGGCTTTACCACGGACGCTTCCCTCACTACAGATGAGCCGACCTGATGACCGTCTTCTTCACCTCTTTGCTCACCAACTTCACAAGATTTTATCTCTTCATGACCCTTTGCCACGATTGGTACTGGCAGTTCCGTCTTGTTGTCACTCGGGCCCAACCGCTGTAAGTCTTCGTCCAGTTTCCTCTCCCGCCGAAGATCTCTTACAGTTTTTTTGAGTTCCTCCATCTCTTCCCTAAGGGTCTTGTTCACACTTTGCCAGGTGGACAGGTGATCTCTGAGCTCCAAGACTTCTTTCTCGAGCTCCTCGACCCTGTGCTCGGCCGTTTGTCTCAGGACTCTTTCTCGTTGGACATGTTCTTCCACCTCTTCTCTGAGGGCCTTATTCAGTCCTGGCCACATTACCATGTGACCTTTGAGCTCAGAGACTTCTTTCTCTAGCTCCTCTAGTCTGTGCTCCCTTTCCCTCTCAGAGCCACAGTCACCCCCAGAGTCTGAGTCACCCCGACCTGCCGAGCAATCCCTCCAGTTTCCCATTAACCGTGTGAATACTTCAGCCGTCTTATCAACCCGGTCAACGTCAGTCCTGTCACGAGACGCCAGGTCTGTCTGTTGGGCAGACGTACCCCTTTTCCCGGTCACTTCTACCTCTGACCTCTCCCCATCAGGAGCCGTCACCGTCTTAATATCAGTTAGCCCAACAGTAGGACCGTCTCCATCCTCCTGGCATATGTCATCAAACCTGACAAAGTCCCGGCCCCACTCCAAGGCATACACTAAGTCTGGTGGTATACTGCCACTTTGGCACTCACTACCTCCGAACCCCTCAAACATTACTCTGTCTACAGCATAGTTCACAGTGACCTCATGTTTACCATTTTCTCGGTCAGACAGAAAGTGAGAGGAGTTCCTGTCAGAGTCACCTGACTCTTTGAGTCCAACCGTCCTGAGATTCCTTCCCGATGCAGCATCAAGGTACACACTTGCGGCCAGTCATCATCCGGAAAGAATAAAACACATTCTGGAAACAACATACACGAACACTGCGGTTCCTCTTTTGCCACACCGGTCCCTTTCTGGACCACCACCCCAGTTTGGGTCACCGCCCCCTCTGGGACTCCACCCCTTTTTGGGTTACCACCCCAATTTGGGACTCCACCCCCTTTTGGGCTACCACCCCAATTTGGGCCATCGCCCCCTTTTGGGATTTCCCCATGTCCGTTATACAGGTCTTCTCAGACCACAGTTCACACCACACAGTTTATGTCTCTTACAATACCACACCAGTTCTTGTTGGCACCACCACAGCTCCTGCTGTCACCTTCGTAACCCCGCCGAGTTACCGGAAGCCGCTTGCCCCCTTCGTAACCCCGCCGAGTTACAGGAAGCCGCTTGTCCCCTTCGTAACACCGCCGAGTTACAGCAAGCCGCTTGTCACTTTCTTGACTCCCACTGAGCCACCGCAAGCTGAGTTGAGACAAGAGAAAAAAAAACACACCACACAAAACTCACATGTCCTGTCTGTGTGCTATTCAGGACGTTCCGTCTCCGCCTGAGACCGTCCAACACACAGGGCGCACCGGGTGAGATTCAGGTAGCGACCCTCCTCCCAGGGTCTCCCCACACACCAGCCTCACCAGGTCCAGGGGCTCGGCGGGTGCTCTTCAGGACAGCCGTCCCCACCTGAGACTGCCCAACACTCGCGCCTCACCAGGTCCAAGGTCATACCACGTGCTCCCGGGATCTGATTCTTTCTCCTAGTATCTCCCAACACTGACCCTCCAGGACCATTCCACCCTGAACCCTTAAGGTACACAGTCTTACTCACTGACCCAGGTCAGTACCACACGAACACCTGTCCATTACCTGTGTCGGCCACACAGGTCCTCGGGTACCTCTTCTCCGCAGAGGCACCCTAGCAATCACCAGTCTCTTTCTCCTGGGGAAGCGGCTGCACTGGGCTCACCGATCCGGACAGTGCCTTACTCACTAGGCCGCCCCACGGTTCCAGAACCACAGCCAGGTAGTGACTTCCTCAAATGCAGGCCGTCACAGGCTCTGCTCACACACGTGGCTGGTCAACATATTACACGGCTTTCACGACCATCCGCCCTCCTGGCTCAGCGTTGCCAGCACTGCACCATGTGCTTTGGAACCGTTGCCCTTAGCAACCAAGTTTTGCAGTCCTCTTCTGTTGCCCCTAGCAACAAGGCTACAACATTGCCCTTTGCAATCTCCACCAATTGTGAGGTAGTGTTGTTATTCAAGTAAGGGATTCTCGCTTAGCCGCCACAAAACCAGATCCGGCAAGGGTTTTCCATAAAACAATTATAGTCCATGCGGTTTATTCAGCATCATAAACCCACAGCAGTAACGTACAGTTCATAGAATCAGCTGTTATGATTGAGTCACCGTAGGAGGCAAAAACAGAAATGCAAGCTAGTCCTGAAAACCAGAGAAGTTGGCAACTATCAGATTGCAGACCCCTGAACCTATCAACACAACTAGCAGTAGCCGTGGGGGGTTCCTACGATGACCTAGACCCCTCGATCACAGCCGGAGAGATACATAGGCCTAAAGAAGGAAAGGGGAAATCTAACTGCCCCAGAGCAGACCCCAAAGCAATAGGCAGCCCCCCACATATAATGACGGTGAAGCAAGATGAAAACACTTACACAGACAGAAAGACAGGCTGAGCAAAGATGGGGCCCAAAAACTACCTAGATAGGAACGGATAGGAAGGCTGCTGTCTGCAATCTGCCAAAACCCTAACAGAGACAAAAGCCAACAAGCTGATATAAAAATGGCCCTGAAGCAACTAAGCTTCAAAAACTAAATCAGCACTCAGGTACTTTCAGAAGACAGCGCTCTAGGAACACTGCACACCCCAGCAGGGAGTGGCAGAATCCAAAAAGCAAGAAAAACAAATCTTAGATGTAAAAAGGCAAAACAGAAAACTTAGCTTTAGGAGAGCAGGAATCAGACTGGTGTCCAAGAGTCCACAGAGAAATCACCCGCAGGGCAGAAAGGGCGTAGGCTGCCTTAAATCCAGTCAGTGACTCCACTCAGCCAATCGTCTTCATTAGTCCCAGGTGCCTGATAATCAGGCTCACTACCTTCCTTCACTAGAATAGGGAGTTCACCAGGCCTCAGTGACGGAGGGGAAAATGAACTCACAACAGTACCCCCCCTTGAGGAGGGGTCACCGAACCCTCAACAACGCTACCAGGGCGATCAGGGTGAGCCCGATGAAAGGCACGCACCAATCTTTTGGCATGAATATCAGAGGCAGAGACCCAGGAATTATCCTCCTGACCATAACCCTTCCACTTAACCAAATACTGGAGTCTCCGTCTAGCCAGACGGGAATCCAGAATTTTCTCTACCTCATATTCCAAGTTACCTTCAACCAATACAGGGTCCGGAGGTGCCACCTCAGGCACAACTGGCTCAACAAACCTCTTCAACAAGGACTTATGGAACACATTATGGATCTTAAATGTGACAGGAAGAGCCAAACGAAAAGAGACCAGATTAATAATCTCCAAAATCTTGTAAGGTCCAATAAATCTAGGCTTAAACTTAGGAGAAGCCACCTTCATAGCAATATTTTTTGATGATAACCACACCATATCACCAATCTTAAACTGGGGACCAATGGTCATATGTCGATTGGAAAACCGCTGGGCCTTTTCCTGGAAGAGAGATAACTTATCCACCACTT
Source organism: Dendrobates tinctorius (assembly GCF_039654945.1). Classification (NCBI taxonomy): domain Eukaryota; kingdom Metazoa; phylum Chordata; class Amphibia; order Anura; family Dendrobatidae; genus Dendrobates; species Dendrobates tinctorius. The sequence goes on from NW_027361822.1 coordinate 724,804, forward strand.
GGTCCCAGATCTGGTGCATTCTCTCCACCACAGTGTCAACACCTGGGCAGGCAGAAGGCTCCACCTGCCCTGAAGAAAATCGAGGGTGAAAACCAAAGTTACAAAAAAAAGGTGACATCGAAGTGGCAGAACTAGCTCTATTATTTAAAGCAAATTCGGCCAAGGGCAAAAATGAAACCCAATCATCCTGATCAGCGGAAATAAAACATCTCAAATACGACTCCAAGGTCTGGTTTGTTCTCTCTGTCTGCCCATTGGTCTGAGGGTGAAAAGCAGAGGAGAAGGACAACTGAATTCCCAACTTGGAACAGAACGTCCTCCAAAATTTAGACACAAATTGAACTCCTCTGTCAGATACAATGTTCTCAGGAATCCCGTGCAAGCGAACCACCTGTTGCAAAAACAGAGGCACCAACTCAGAGGAAGATGGCAACTTAGGGAGTGGTACAAGATGAACCATCTTAGAGAACCTATCACAAATCACCCAAATAACAGTCATTCTTTGAGAGACCGGCATATCAGAGATGAAATCCATTGAAATATGGGTCCATGGCCTCCTGGGGACTGGCAAAGGCATCAACAACCCACTAGAGCGAGAACAAGATTTAGACCGGGAGCAAGTCCCACAGGACTGCACAAAATTCCTGACATCATGAGACAAGGTGGGCCACCAAAAAGAGCGACTCACCAGATCTCTAGTACCAAAAATACCTGGATGACCAGCCAATGCAGAGCAATGAACATCACTCTCTTCTTCCACTGGTCAGGAATATACAACTTTCCACTGGGGCAACGCTCAGGTTTGTCCTCCTGGAACTCTTGCAGAGCAAGTCACAAATCGGGCGAGATGGCAGAAAGAACTACCCCTTCGCCTAAGATGGTGGCAGGCTTGGTCACCACAGGAGAATCAGCAAAGAAACTCCTAGAGAGGGCGTCAGCCTTGACATTCTTAGTTCCAGGAAGGAAAGAGACCACAAAATCAAAACGTGTAAAAAACAAGGCCCACCTAGCCTGTCTAGGGTTCAAGCGTTTAGCCGACTCTAGGTAAATCAAATTTTTGTGGTCAGTGAGGACCACAACTTGATGTTTGGCTCCCTCCAACCAATGTCTCCACTCCTCAAATGCCCATTTCATAGCCAACAGTTCCCGATTCCCCACATCATAGTTACATTCAGATGAAGAGAACTTACGGGAAAAGAAAGCACAGGGATTCATTTTAGATGTTACCAGATCCTTTTGGGACAACACCGCTCCTGCACCAATCTCAGAAGCATCCACCTCTACCTGGAACGAGAGTGAGACATCAGGTTGCCGCAGAACCGGGGCGGAGGTAAATCTACGCTTCAGCTCCTGAAAGGAAGCAACCGCCTCCGGAGACCAATTCAACACATCCGCACCCTTCCTGGTCAGGTCAGTCAATGGTTTGGCAATACTAGAAAATTTTGCTATAAATTTCCGATAAAAATTAGCAAAACCCAAAAACTTCTGGAGGGCCTTCAAAGAAGTGGGCTGAACCCAATCATAAATGGCCTGTACCTTGGCCGGGTCCATTTCAATAGTTGACGGAGACAAAATAAATCCCAAAAAAGAAATTCTCTGTACTCCAAAAAGGCATTTTGATCCTTTGACATACAGAGAATTCTCTCTCAAGATCCGGAACACAGTCCGAATATGTTCCACATGAGAATCCCAATCCTTGGAGAAGATCAAAATATCATCCAGATAGATAATCAAAAATTTATCGACAAAGTCTCGGAAAATATCGTTCATGAAGCACTGGAAGACAGAAGGGGCATTAGTGAGCCCAAAAGGCATCACCAGGTACTCAAAATGTCCCTCCGGAGTATTAAACGCCGTCTTCCATTCATCCCCCTGCTTAATGCGGATAAGATTATACGCCCCCCTGAGGTCAAGCTTGGTAAACCAGCAAGCACCTTTAACTCTGGAGAATAGATCCGAAATCAGGGGTAACGGATACTGATATTTAATAGTAATTTTATTGAGGGCACGATAATCAATACAAGGCCTTAAAGAACCATCCTTCTTGGCCACAAAAAAAAACCCGGCACCTAAGGGTGAAGAGGATGGTCTAATATGACCCTTCTCCAACGCCTCCTTAATATAGGACCGCATAGCCTCGTGCTCGGGTACAGATAAATTGAAGAGCCGACCCTTAGGAAATTTACACCCCGGGTTTAGTTCAATTGCACAGTCATAACTCCTATGAGGAGGCAAGGACGCAGACTCATTCTCACTAAATACATCATAGAAGTCCGCCAAATAGTCAGGAACCTCATGCGACTGAGGAGAGGTGGAAAAACCCGGAGCCTCACTAAAGGTACACCGGCAACCCCAACTCACCACAGACACAGACTTCCAATCCAAAACTGGATTATGAATCTGCAACCAGGGAAACCCCAGAACAACAGCATCATGCAGACCATGCAACACCAAAAATCTGCAATTTTCTTGGTGGTCTGGGGCAACCCGCATGACCAACTGGGTCCAAAACTGAGGTTTATTTTTAGCCAGAGGGGTAGCATCAATCCCCCTCAAAGGGATAGGCGTCTGCAGAGGTGTCAACGGAAATCCACAACGTTTAGCAAAATCTAAGTCCATTAGGTTTAGCGCTGCTCCCGAATCCACAAAAGCCTTGGCGGAAAATGTGGACGGGAACAGATCAGAGTAATCGCCAAAAGAAACTTAGGCTGAACCCCACCAACAGAAAACGTGTGTGCAAAGCGTTTCTCACGTTTAGGACAAACAGAAATAACATGTGAGGCATCTCCACAGAAAAAACACAGCTTATTACGCCTTCTGAATTCCTGACGTTGCGCCTTAGACAAAACTCTATCACATTGCATAGGTTCAGACGTCTGTTCAACCGGTGGCAACACCTCTCGTGTAATCCTGCGTTCACATAAACGCCGATCAACCTGAATGGCTAAAGACATAGAATCGTCCAGACCAGAGGGAACAGGAAATCCCACCATAGTATCTTTTACGGCTTCTGACAAACCCTTCCAAAAGAGAGCAGCCAAGGCACTATCATTCCAGGTAGTAAGGACCGCCCACTTTCGGAACTTTTGACAGTACAACTCTGCAGATTCTCGACCCTGGTTCAATGCTAACAGGGTCTTTTCAGCCTGATCAATAGCATTAGGTTCGTCGTACAGCAACCCCAAGGCTTGAAAAAATGCGTTCACATTAGTCAGAATAGGGTCATCTGGATTCAAAGAAAACGCCCAATCCTGGGGATCGCCACGCAGCAAAGAGATGACAATTTTAACCTGCTGCGCGGGGCTCCCTGACGAGTTAGGCTTCAAAGCAAAAAATAATTTACAATTATTTTTGAAACTCAAAAATTTAGATCGATCCCCAAAAAATACATCAGGTGTGGGGATCTTTGGTTCAACAGCATGTGAACGAGCAAGATAGGCAGAAATTCCTCGCACTTCAGCAGCGAGCTGCTCCAGACGATCAGACACTTGCTTTATCTCCATTGAGAGAAAAAAAAAATTCCCCTTATGGCCTCAGAGATATAGAGGAAAGAATATACACACCTTTTTTTTTTTTTTTTTGTTCAAACACAATTCTTTCCTGCTATTGAGTACCCCAGGATCTGCGGTTAGGCGGGTGATTCTGTTATGATTGAGTCACCGTAGGAGGCAAAAACAGAAATGCTAGCTAGTCCTGAAAACCAGAGAAGTTGGCAACTATCAGATTGCAGACCCCTGAACCTATCAACACAACTAGCAGTAGCCGTGGGGGGTTCCTACGATGACCTAGACCCCTCGATCACAGCCGGAGAGATACATAGGCCTAAAGAAGGAAAGGGGAAATCTAACTGCCCCAGAGCAGACCCCAAAGCAATAGGCAGTCCCCCACATATAATGACGGTGAAGCAAGATGAAAACACTTACACAGACAGAAAGACAGGCTGAGCAAAGACGGGGCCCAAAAACTACCTAGATAGCAACGGATAGGAAGGCTGCTGTCTGCAATCTGCCAAAACCCTAACAGAGACAAAAGCCAACAAGCTGATATAAAAATGGCCCTGAAGCAACTAAGCTTCAAAAACTAAATCAGCACTCAGGTACTTTCAGAAGACAGCGCTCTAGGAACACTGCACACTCCAGCAGGGAGTGGCAGAATCCAAAAAGCAAGAAAAACAAAAACAAATCTTAGATGTAAAAAGGCAAAACAGAAAACTTAGCTTTAGGAGAGCAGGAATCAGACTGGTGTCCAAGAGTCCACAGAGAAATCACCCACAGGGCAGAAAGGGCGTAGGCTGCCTTAAATCCAGTCAGTGACTCCACTCAGCCAATCGTCTTCATTAGTCCCAGGTGCCTGATAATCAGGCTCACTACCTTCCTTCACTAGAATAGGGAGTTCACCAGGCCTCAGTGACGGAGGGGAAAATGAACTCACAACAATCAGCATAGCGTCCATGACAGAGTTCAGCTCTGTTATCCCTGTGGTCACACAGGTTATGCATACACAGGCTCTTCAGCCTCAGTTATCTCACCCACGTCAGGGTTTCCTCATGACTGCTTCACCTCATCATGCTGCAGATGTCCGTTCCCTCCAGGGAATCATCAGGCACATACAGCCATTACACACAGCCTTCATGTGCCGTCAGGAAAGGAGATACATCTCCCAGCGGGACCTTTCACAACGGACCAACCGGGTCCCAGCATTCACCCATGTGACCTACCCTGGCCACCTTATATGGTCCGTAGCCACGCCCACCGGGTCACATTGCTATGACCTCATCACAGGTCCTTGAACCATTCTCACACTCTTTACAATATTGTTCTTAATCACACCCCTGGGTGGATTTGTAGGTAACAAGTACGGCCTGTCTCCCCAGCTACCTGGAGACTTCTCCCGGACAGGTTGAAACAGCACCTCAGCAGTATCACTGCTGATCAACACAAACACAAGTCTCCATCTCAAGGCCACCCACCTTGAGATACACAACGGTCATTCAGTACTCTGCCATTCATCCTCTCTCCTAGGACATCCACACAGTGCCCCCTAGCAGACACAGTGGTCACTACACCACAGTGCCCTTTGAATACATATTTCTTCTATGGTCATCTTTCAATATAGGTATTGTTGTGATCAACCCTCACTTTTTTTTCTATCCTCTGAGATGGTTATTTATCAGTGCACTTCAATTTAGCAGGGTTATGTAAACTTGCAAAAATATAGAAATAGTTAGATCACCTGAGTAAGGGCTTCTCCACATTCCTACCCGCACGGAAAAAAAAGTTGTGCAGCCGGTCCAAGACAATCATGAAAGGGGTGTAGTCCAGCGGGAGACAAAATCTTCCATTAAAAAGCAATATTTATTAATCATGCCATGATTAAGATGTTTGTCAAAACACGTTGGTTAACGCTGTAATGTGCGAGTTGTTGTCTCACTTTTGTGGTACATCAACATATTACTTTTTACCTATGGATTAATAAATATTGCTTTTTAATGGAAGATTTTGTCTCCTGCTGGACTACACCCCTTTCTTGATTGTCTTGGACAGGTTATGTAAACTGGTTCATTAACATTTCTCCTTTTATGTGGTCTCCAGTTGTTTATATTAATTGCATGTTACATACGCTCTTTGTTTTATTGTCAATTTTTTTCTTCACTATTATGTGGGGACTCTTTCATACAGTGCCTGTTTTTTTGCCATTCACTTTGTAATAAAGGCATTTTATACTATCTATATGCAGTATTTAGTCAGCCACCAATTGTGCAAGTTCTCCCACTTAAAAAGATGAGAGAGGCCTGTAATTGACAACATAGGTAGACCACAACTATGAGAGTCAAAATGAGAAAACAAATCCAGAAAATCACTCTTGTCTGACTAGGCAAGATTTATTTTTCAAATTATGGTTGAAAATAACTATTTGGTCACCTAAAAACATGCAAGATTTCTAGCTCTCACAGAACTGTAACTTCTTCTTTAAGAGGCTCCTCTGTCCTCCACTCATTACCTGTAGTAATGGCACCTGTTTGAACTTGTTATCTGTATAAAAGACACCTGCCTACAACCTCAAACAGTCACACTCTAAACTCCACTATGGTGAAGACCTAAGAGCTGTCGAGGACACCAGAAACAAAATTGTAGCCCTGCACCAGGCTGGGAAGACTCAATCTGCAATAGGCACGCAGCTTGATGTGATGAAATCAACTGTGGGAGCAGTGATAAGAAAATGAAAGACATACAAGGCCACTGATAATCTCCCTCAATCTGGTGCTTCACACAAGATCTCACCAAGTGGGGTCAAAATGATCACAAGAATGGTCAGCAAAAATTCCAGAACCACACAGAGGGGACCTAGTGATTGACCTGCATTAGCTGGGACCATCGTAACAAAGGCTTCCACACTACACCACCAGGGACTCAGATCCTGTAGTGCAAAACGTGTCCCCCTGCTTAAGCCATTACATGTCCAGGCCCTTCTGAAGTTTGCTAGAGAGCATTTGGATTATCCAGAAGAGTATTGGGAGAATGTCATATGGTCTAATGAAGCCAAAGTAGAACTGTTTGGTAGAAACAAAGCTTGTCGTGTTTGGAGGAGACCAAATGCTGAGTTGCACTCAAAGAACACCATACCTACTGTGAAGCATGGGGGTGGCAACATCATGCTTTGGTGCTGTTTCTCTGCAAAGGGACCAGTACGACTGATACATATACATGAAAGAATGAATGGGGCCATGTATCCTGAGATTTTGCGTGCAAACCTCTTTCCATCAGCAAGGGCATTAAAGATGAAACGTGGATGGGTCTTTCAGCATGATAATGATCCCAAGCACACCACCAGAGCAATAAAGGAGTGGGTTCGTTAGAAGCATATGAAGGTCCTAGAGTGGCCAAGCCAGTCTCCAGATCTCAACCCCATAGAAAACCTTTGGAGGGATTTGAAAATCCATGTTGCCCAGTGGCAGGCCCAAAATATCCCTGCTCTAGAGGAGATCTGCATGGAAGAATGGGCCAACATGCCACCAACAGTGTGTGCCAACCTTGTGAAGGCTTACAGAAAACGTTTGACCTCTGTCATTGCTAACAAAGGATTTATAACAAAATATAGAGATGAACGTTTGTTAATGACCAAATACTTATTTTCCGCCATAATTTGCAAAATAGATCTTGCCAAATCAGACAAGGTGATTTTCTGGATTTGATTTCTCATTTAGACTCTCATAGTTGTGGTCTAACTACGATATCAATTACAGGCCTCTCTCATCTTTTTAAGTGGGAGAACTTGCACAATTCGTGGCTGACTAAATACTTTTTTCCCCACTGTATGTGTCCCATGACCTATTTTAGTTGGCTATCCGTGTTGAGTGTTTTTTTCGGTTCTCTCAAGTATTGGTATGGCAGTGATTGCACTTCGCCCCACGTAACCCGGCCTGTATGAATGCCGGATCACGGATGGCGCCACAATTCTGCTCTGCTTAGTGTTGAGACAGGACACAGCTGGATTGAGGGACAGTATTAGATTCAGTGCACACCCTGCAAAAAAGCCTCTGTGTGTACTCTGCACCCGTGTCTGTGGGAGTAGTGTGCCCAACCAATTTTTTCTACTCTGAACCCGTCTGTGGGAGTTGTGTGCTTTTAAGCCACTTTTTTTCTCCTACACCCGTGTGTGGGGGAGTACTGTGCATATACATATTTTTTTTTATAATC